>NC_071534.1:64630363-65255363 GCF_026979565.1 Vidua chalybeata | reverse complement strand
CCACATCTAGCATTTCTTGTTATGCATTACACAGGCAATTCAAAATCCAGGTTGAGTTTTACAGCAGCATATGCACATTAGGGAGAAACATTAAGAAATAAAAGATGAAAGGCCGGCTGAGAGGAGAAGAAAGCAAAAAGTGTGGAAAAGGACCAAAGGGCCAGACCCATGTACTGTGACAGCTATCAGAGCAGAGAGGAACATCACAGTGACACTGTATTTTAGGAAAGAAACATGTCATGAAAAACCCATCAGATTAGATTAGACTTCTTTCCTCCAATGCCTTGGTGCATCTTGAAGAGCAGCATGGTTTCTTTAAATAACCTGTGTGTTTTACACAGTCCAGCAGGCTGGGGGAGACTTCTGGGTGTGCAAAAACACTCTGAGCTCAAACAGTCCCCCTGTGCTGGAGAGTGGATGTCCATGCCCCAAGGGCAGGTACAGCCAGGGATCACTCTCCTGCATCCACCTCCAGCATGGGGAGGTGGGGGGAACCCATGGGAGCCCCTCAGCATTTCACCCTGTGAAAGGGAGGAGTGGCAGCACATCTCTGGTTAGGAGCCCATGTGGTGATGAGACATCACCTCAGTATGTCACTGTCAACTGCTGACATGATCTCAGCTTTGTCTGGCACCCAAAGTCTCCTGGAGAGAGCACACTGGGCTCCAGATGCTTCTTTATATCTGACTATTTGCATTCCTCCCTCTTGGGGTTTAAACCTAACTGGGCTTTGCAATTAGCTTCAGGAGAGCTGCCCCTTCTCCCTGTGCTGGTAACAAATGCTGAGCCTCTGACATGAAGTGGCTCAGAGTTTGCACTTTGGGGGCAATATAGTAACCAGCTCACTCAATCCACTTTCTTATTTATCTGTCCATTCTTCAGAACAGGGCAAAGCTTGAGCTCCTGCCCTGAGAGGCTAATCCCAGGGTATTCCACTGGGGTGGTGTTTGTTTTATCACTTCAGCTGGCTATCAGGGCTGCTAAAGAGCTGACACATGGGTGAGGAGAGGGGCAGAGCTGGACTGGGGGCCAGTGGAAGGCCCCCTCCACTTCCCACATCCCTGCTCTCCCTTCCTCCACCCCTCTGCCACTGCAATGCCACTGATTTCTAAGTCTCCCACCTCAGTCCTCTACAGAGAGTACCAGTTTCTCTTTTGTTTTTAAAATTTTTATTGACAAATAACTCCTTCAACCAGGCAGATCTTAGTGAGATATTATGCCTGTTCTCTCCATGTGCAATTCTGCTGATTTTGTTGGAAAATCAAGCTCCTTCCCATTGCTGGTAACATTTGTTCTTTGGCTGAGAAATGATGGCTGAAGGGAATGGAAACAATAGGATTCAATGAGCATTTGCTTCCAGGGGGTTTCTTGCCAGTGCAATTCCAAAAGTAAAACTAACAATAATGAAAAATGACGTAAGTGTTAATATTATCTCTGAGAAGAAGTTAAATTGCACAAGCCTGGGGAGCTGAAAGAGTAGTTTAATTAAAATCTGCTTGCGCCTGCTTTCTTCCCCACATGTATGAGCAAAGCCCTCTGGGAAAATCCTCCTACAAGAAAGACAAATCCCTCTGAAAACTGGAGAATTCCACAAAACACTTATAGCCAGAAAAATAAGGACAAGCAGTTGCTTAAGGCCACTGGCTTCAGTCAGAGCCCAAATAACTGGATCCAGTCCCTGCTGTCCCTGGAGCTGTGCTGGGGCAGGAGCAGCAGGCACCCACGAGCTCTTACTGTGACTTTCAGAGAAAATCTTGTTGTCACAAAAATTCTCTTCTTCTCCCTATACATTTACCTGTATCTATCATCTCAGGGCCATTTTTGGACCTTGAATGCTTTTCTTTTTCACCATTTAAATTGTACATGAACAGATTCCATCCTGCTAGGGAGATTTTTTCTGCCAGTGAATGGTGACTCAGCATAAATAATTTTCCTTTACTGCTTGGGTTTATTGTTTGAGTTTCCTGAGAGCTGGTTCTGCCACTCTTCCTTTTCAGAAATTGTGCATGATTTCAGACCAGAGGATCTCAAGGTCTGGGACTTGATTTCACACACTTTTCTTTTAAACCAAATTATAATACCAGATGAGGAACTGCTGAATTCTTGTGCAATAAAAATAAACTTGTCTTGAAATTATTTATATTATATTATAATATTTGGTTGAAATATTAAAAAAATCTGTTGTAGTGGTTTTTTTTTAATTTCCCATTTGCAAATGTCACAGCTGCAAAGTGTAGAGGTTTGTGTATAATAGGAGTTTTATGGTAGCAGCATAATGAATATTAGATGCTTCTGTCAAATGATCACATATTGAATAATAGCAGAGAAAGTGGAAGAAAAATTTCCAGAGAGAGGAGAAAAACACAACCTGAAGGAGTGAAGCTCACTCAGGTTTTGGAGCTGAGTAGAAGAAAGAAGAACTGAAACTGATTTTTGCCTAAGACATATTTGCTTTTAATGTCTAGAAGGTTACATACCCACTCAGCACTGGGACAGAGAGCACCACAAAGTCTTGGGATATTAAAGGAGTGGTTTGCCAAGGTCTGGCAGGTCTGCAGAGGAAGGTGGCAGCAGACAGAAGAGCTTTTGGTTTGTGGAATCAGAGGACGAATTTAGCTTAATATTAGGAAAGGACCTTCCCATGGAGACATCCAAAGAAGCTGAACACACATTACTGGGGTCCTCATAGGGAATAAGGCAAATTTTTGCTCACAGAAATTAAAGTCTGGAAAATGCCCCACTCTAGTGAGAGATGAGTGTCATTCATGCAGGTGTTGATGCCTGGGTCACTTGAGCACTATTGCTCATGAAGACAACACTCAGTCGTTAAGAATTTGTACCAGACGTCTGAAATCTCATCAAGCTGCAACCTGGACAGCAAAATCACACTGCACTTAACTACTTTTTCTTTTTCCCCTGGAAGGTTCTAGATCATGCAGCTGGGCTGTGGAAGATTGAGATCTACCACTGAAACAAGGTCCTGCCCTATTACTACTTTTTGTTGCCCAGTTTGGGTTAGCAGGGGTTGGTTGCTGTACATGACAAGTGAAGGACTCAAGGTACTCAGCAGAAAGAAGTATCTGTTAAAATTTCATTTTAGGTACCTAAAAATTATCTTGTGGCATCTAGCCACTACTTTTGATACTAAGCCAAAGGACAAACACAAATCCTGTCAGCAAACAGGTCAGTTTGATCTTTTTACTAACCCCATTATTTACATCTGAAATTGCAGAGCAAGGAACTCAGCAGCTTCTACCCACTGAATTATTTGTTAGCTCTGTCTGTGCTTAGCTTCTCTTCATGTAGCCAGTGCAGCAGCAGGGCTGGAGGCAGCTGTGTATGTGTACAGGTGAGAGGCCAGCCCTGTCCCCTGAGAAGGCATTGTCTTTTAGCCACAGCATCTGTCTGCTTTGTGTCAGGGCAGGAGAGCTAAGGGTCCCTTCTGCTAGTGCTAGTTACAAAAAAGCACTAATTTAGTCAGAGCAGCTGGAGACTCCTGGCTGCTGGTGTGTGGAAAAGAGGGGGACAGAAAGAACAGGGCTACATTCCAAATGTACAGCAAATGTTTAGTCCCAAATTACAGCAGCCTGCCATTGTTCTGGGGGGTGTTCAGCCTCCACGTGGAGTCCTTACCCAACACAAAGCTCTGTGTGCACGTTCTGAAGCAAAGCTCAAACAACAGCATTTTGCATCTGATGCTCTGAAATCAATGGCAATCCCCAGTGGGAGGAACCCTCCACATCAAACCCTTGAGTCTGGCAGTGCTCAGTAGTTTTTTTAGAGGAACTAACGGCCCAGATGATTTGGGGTTTTGGCACTGTTGGTGCACTGTTTGTAGTCTAAATGTTTCCATTAAAAATAATCAAGAAATTGGACCTGTCTTCTTATGGCTTAAATAGTACTTTTCTAAAGCTCTGTATTCAGGTGTGTTGTCTGGGGAGAGGCTGAATGCTGGTCTCAGTGTAGAGCTGGACTGCCAAGCCATGGCCTTTCAGATCAATATTTTGTTTTAACACCCAGCCCCAGTGCATTAGATATAACAATATCTCTGGGTACAACTGTCCTCAACACATGGCTATGGGACAAGGAGAACAAGCAGAAGCAAAGATAAATGCTGTCATGCCAGAAGTGTGTGATTCCACACAGAGTGCACTCTGAAAGACTCAAAATAGCTATACTGCAATCTATTATGTCTGGATATATTAGTGATAAATTGATACACATAGTATATGTGTATATATATATATAAATATATATATATAATGATCTATAAAGTTTTGGATTTCTTGAGCTCTATGTCTCTGGGCAAATATAAGGTCAGGTTCATGTAAGGCTTGATCTTTATTCACAGGCAGAGTCCCCAGGGTCCTACTGGCTGATGAGTAGTTTGGTGCTGGATCAGACTGCTTAAATACAGAAACTTCTTAGGTTACTAAAACTAACCCCAAACCAAGACTATTGTGGAGGACCATATAAAAGGTTTTCCAGAAGTCCAGGTAGAGATCAGTAGCTCTTCTCATGTCCACTGGTGCCATCACTCCACCTAGGAAGGACACTTCTATGGTCACTCAGGCACAACTTGCCCTCAGTGAAGCTGTATCGGCCTTTCTCTTCTGCTTTTGCTGCTGGAGAGGGAGTGGCCATGGCTGTGCCAGATGTGAAGACTGCTCAACAGCCAGCCCTGGATCAGTAAGAATGCACAATATTGACAGAGTTTGCTTTATCAACAGCAAAACAGCAGAGCTGTGATGTGTCAAGTCATAAATAACTCATCATGGGGAAAGTGTGCACTGTCTGGGCAGGGAGCCACAGCATTCATCCTTAGATATGCATTCAAATCAGTCCCATTAGTATCATATTCTTCTGTAATTACTCCGTTGATTCAAACTGCATCTTATCTCCCCCCAAGAGCTGCAAACACCCTTTAATTTACTGAGAGGCAGGAGGCAGGAGAATGTTACCATAACATTCACACTGAGTTCAGAGCAAGGCTGTGGAGAGCATGCAAGCAGGGCATGAACACCTATGGAGCTGAACAGTATTGGTTCTGCAGGTGCTAAAGTGAGCAAAAGCCAAAACCTGGAGGCTAATGGGGTGCCAGTGTTTACTCACACAGCAGCATCCCAGGACCCTAAGAGTAGAAGGGGTATGAACTCTTCACTGACCCTGGGCTGTTCTGTGCTGGTGATGAAACCCAAAACCTGTCAAGTTTCATGTGGTCTCCGATTTCCTATAGGAGGTTTCAAAGTGCTCCTGTTACAATATCTTGTTTTCAGAAGCACCTTTCATGAAACTTCATAAATTCTCCTTAATCCCCTTTAAATGAGGGTCTTGTGACTTCCAAGCGCTCCCTGAAAGCTCCACTGTTTCTATTATTGTTGTTGGCACAGAGGAGGTTCATTACTCCCAAAAGCTGCTGGAATAGGTTTCAGTGTGGGAGTGGGCATGGAAGAAGCTCTTAGGCTGTCCCTCATCACTCTGCTAGGCAGGAGATGCTGTAGAAAAGCAGCTGAAATGCAACTGCTTAACCCCTCTGCAAAAAATAACCCAGCTGATTCAAGCTGAGGAAGTAAGAGGTAAGAGAGAGATTCAGAAAAAGCAAGAAGAACATTTTCTTGTCAAATAAGGGAAACTGCACCATTTTGGTTTGGGTCAGCTAAAGCAATGCCATGTGAAAGATGAAAGGGGAGTTGTTGGATGGGGAGTTCTGCAGGCAGGAGGGGGTTGGCAGTGCTCACTGCTCTGTGCACAGATGTGCCAACCTAGGGACAGCACAGTCTGGGATGGGACACAGCATCTCTTTGACCAGAGCCTGCTGCTTCTACCACTAGGATGGATTTTATTTTGCATATGTGCAGGGCATGGAAGAGAATGAGTTGTGCGTTAGCCAGGATAAAAGGCTCTGTGCTGCCATTACCTCTGTGCTTGTGTGGGAGTGGAGAGCAAGGAGAAAAATGTAATGAGAAAGTCTGGTTTCACTTAGGTGCTGTTTATGTTGAGAGTGAAGAACTGCCAGCCCACACACACTCTCCCCAGACAGCTGCCAGCTACAGAGTCAAGATTAAGAGGGAGAGTTGAAGGGAAACCTTACAGTAGCATGCTCTAGTAAGAGATTTTGGTCACAGAGAGCAAGGAAACAGAGAGGGGGGGAAAAAAAAATCAATCCTGTCCAAGGACTCTCTCAAGTCTCTTGGAAGGCTCTGGCCAAATAGCCAGGGCCATAATCTCCCAAATGAATTTGCCAAAGCATTAAAATAAAAATGTAATTTCTATATGACACTGTTTTATTTGAGATGCTAAGCTCCTGCAGATGTCAGAGGAGCAAAGGGTGTTAATGCTCCTCTGGCAACCACAGCCTGAGACTGAGCATCCAGCTAGAGCACTATGAAGAGATGGGTTTACTCTTTGGGTTTAATTTGATTAAATTAAAGCAAATTTGCACCAGAGTAATACTGGGGAAAATAAAAGTAGTTTTTTCTTGTTGCTGGAGAAAAGACCATCCCTGTGCAAGTCCTACAGTCCCCCTGATGAAATGATCACAAACATTTTCTGCTGAGGGGTGGAGTGAAGCCTTTGCCAAGGTAAGCAAAAAGACAGCTCAGAATTGAGCAGCTGCCAATCACCAAGTAATTATGTTCTTTTCCTGCTAGTTTTTAGCTGCCTATCAAAATACTTCTCTCCCAAAGCATGCTTGAAATGCTTCCTTCAGCAGTCAGACACGCAGGCCCACAGGGCTGGCCAGCACCTGAGGGGAGTTTGAACACAACCTGGGCTGTTTTCCCAGGAGAGCACGAGAAGTGCCAGGAATCCTCACAAGCATTGCGTCCTTAGGAGCTGGTATTACAAAACCACGAGCATGAGTGAGTCTGACTGTGAGAAGTCCCATTATTTTCAATGGACTGTTGATATATTCCGTGTATTTATGGATTTTACCTACAGGGTAAAACTTCATTGTAGGGCTTCACCTAGGCCACTAGTGGTGGGCATCCTCCATCTCAACTGTCCTCATCTCTTGCAGTCCTGTATCTCCACTCAGTGAGCACTTTCCCCTCCTGTAAATGTGTGACAAGTCGTTACCAGGCTTTGTTTTACATCATTATCTTGACACTCAGATCAGTTCTGGACCAAGCCTGGTAAAGTTGTTGTGAATTATGTGAATTATGGTGCCAAACACCTGGCTGTTCTGTTCAGAGTCTTGAAAATAACCATCACTGTGTCAAATCCACTGAGTGTCTTCTCTAGCCAAGGAACTGCTCCAGGTACCGAAAAGGTACAAATGCAAAACAGACAAAGCTACACATTCAAGATTTGAAAGTAGCTATGAGATCCTCTAAAGGGTTCAGTGTACCCTGAAGGCATGACTGGTACTTTATCTAGGAAGTTGCAGGTGAGACCAATTTCATTAAGGGTCCCCAGGAGCAACTGGAAGCTTCATCCAACATATCATTCCCATGATCTCTGGTATAAGGTCTCAGCTTCTGATTTTCTGGTGGCTCAAACAGCTTGAAAGGGAAAAAATATTCACTGATGCACTGGATGATGTTTGGGTTTCTTTTGTTTTGGAAAATAAACCAATCTGAGCTGTGAAGGTCATCAGAGTTCAAGTCAGGTGAGTGATATTGCAAGTAGAAGGGGTCACTGATATGCTTTTGTCAACATGAAACATTTATTGGAGTCATAGCACAGTTGTTGGTTCGGAGCAATAAGGATTTCTTTTCAGTTTTCACCCCAGAGTTTATCAGTTGCTAAAACTGTACTTGGAAATAAAAGATGAGAAAATTTTTATGCTGTAGCTGAGGTTGAAAGACCAGGCAAACAAGTTCCCATCTCTAGTTCTGGCAGCTTTGATTTATGGCCTTGTAAAGGCTGATAACGACTTTCCAGCACACAAAACACAAGCAAATTAATTCTTTACACGTCAGAATCAGGACAAAGATGCAAGATGTCAAATACTTCATTGAAATTTAATCATGCTTTATTACTGAGGCAACCCCTAAATATTAAAATGATGGTTAGTTATTTACAAGCATATTGCTGCCATGGTAATTGTGATGAAACAACTCTAACTCAATCTCTTTGGTAATTATTTTCATGTCTAATTTCTGTTTGGATCATGTTTATATCAGATTTAAGCTTGGCTCCATCTGGAGCAGATGCAGCCTTCTCATAAAAGGAATAATTGATCAAATTCTGGATTTGGTTACATATATGCAACTCCAGTGTAATCCAAAATATGTGACTACATATCCCAGGAGGGAGGGTCAGCTGGAAGATCTTGTTAATTAGTATATTATGTGTTCAAATTAGAATTGTATGCTGCTATTAGTGAAAAGTGGACTGATGCTCTCTCTGCTTGAAAAGGATTATGCTGACAGGTAGACAGCAGGTCTCTCTCTTGATGCTGGAAGTTTCAGTGTATTTGTCCTTAGCTCCTTGATGTCATTTCAGAAATGAAGGAGACAAAATACTATGAGTATTTATCCTGACATCACTTCAGCTATTGTTGAAGAATTTGATGCAAAAACATGAATTAAAGATTTCTTGTGTAGGGCTGTGAGATTCCTGTGTAGACCTAGCAAATTTCCCTTTGTCACTTAGCCGCTAAATGTTATTTTAATGTATAGATTTCACTGTGATTGCATAGGAAATAGGAAAAATTCTGTCTGTTTTATAGCTGGAGAAAGAGAAATACCAAGGGAAATTCAGATATGACAAGGAGGATGGATATCTCAGTCTTCTCCATTGGACCTCACTGGCTCCTTTAGCAATGTCTGGATATTATTATTTTTGGACAGGCATGAGCTCTGCTTTGGGACTGAAATGCCTCCAGCCCTGGTTCTCCATCAGCCCTGTGCTTTCTTCTCTCCTTTCCTCTCCACCCTCCCACCAAAGCCACCCACACCCTGGTCACAGAGACCCTGTGCTCCTCTTTCTCTCCTCATGGACCATATTTTCCCTGAGTCCCTTCCCTTACATGTACACCAGATGTCCTGTGTGCCTCCCACCACCTTTCCTCTCCATCTTCTTCCTCCCACTCACGTCAGGAGCAATGTGTGTGGTCCCCAGCCCATCACATGCCTTGACCATAACCTCCCTCTCTCTTCCCCACTCCCTGCCAAAGTCCCATTGCTGGGATCCTCTTCTTCCTCTCCAGATTTATCATGTCTCTTCCCCAGTTGTGGCAGAAAGTCCAAACCCCCCAGTATCTCCACATGCCACACTTCCATCCTTAACCCACCAGAGTCAGTCCACATCCTGCATTCCTTCTTCCACCCACTGCACTCCGACTTCCAACCAGTGCATCACACAGTCCTCACGAATGACCAGCCCCCTCTTCTTATTTTGCTTCAATTATTTATTTTCCCTTTACCTGAGAAGGCAATCAGTGATGGTAGTAACATCTTCAAACCAGTTGAGCTGATGGGCAGAGCTGAGGGAGGACACTGCTTTGCTGTAGGGTACCAAGAGCTGCTGCTCAGCAAGTCTCACAGAAAAGCTGAACGTGGACACTCAGACACCAAGACTCTGTGGGGTCTCCTGTTTCTCCCCAGTTTGCCACCCAAATAATCTCAGCCCATTGGCTGCAGAGTGCCCAGACAGCCTGGAAGTGGTCAGATGCAACATCTGGGCTGTGTGTGCCGTGGAGACAGAAGTGCTCCTTGTGTGTGGGACGTCACAAGTATCACTGACCAGACCCTGGCAGGAAGGTCCCAGTGATGAGGGGCAGCAGAAAGCCCAGTTCCTGCTCTAACAAGGAATTTCCTTGCAGATCTCCTCAGTGACAGGAAAACATCAGGGGGCTTAGAAGAAGGTATTCAGCAGGAACTTCAGGGCAGGACCACACTTCCTGATGAATGTTTCTTTTGTAGCTTGTTCTTAAAAAATCCCTAAAACCAGTGATGAAAGATTTGAAGTGGTAAATTGTATGACTGATTTTGAATCGCCTAGATTGTCCAGAGGGATTGGGGCCATTCCTGACTTCTCCTCTGATTGCAGATTCATATAAATTTTACTCCAAAATTGGACCATGTGTACTCCTGGAGAAACCCCTGGCTCAGGTTAGCCAGCAGAATCCCTGCTCCACCACTGCATAAGTATGGAACATCTTTGGACTGCCACAGTCTTAACCCTTCAGCATTGCCTGTTCCAACACCACAGGCCTGTGAGGTTTGAGATGCCTGTGCCCAACATAAGAAACCTCTTCTGCTACAGTGAACACGCACAGTGGGCGAGAGGTGCTGGCAGAGGCTTTGACAGCACAAAGAGCAGCAGGTCAGCAAAGGCAAAGGGTGAAGTGGTTGGAAGGGAACAGGTAGGAGCAGACAGAGGGCAGAAATTGTCATAAAACCATTGTAAAGCCAAGAGCACCACACCAAAAGCACCATTATAAAACCAAGAGCTGTCTCAGGGACAGCAAAGAGATGCCTTGTGCTTATAAGCTGCATGCATGCATTAAAATCCAGACATCACACAAATGGTGGCTGGAAGGAGCCTTCTGAGGTCTCTTTTCCACCCTCCTCCTTAAAGCCAGATGGCTACCAAGGGTATGCCAGGTCAGCCCTGGATTTGTCCAGCCAAGTCTTGTAATCCTCCAAGCAGAGCATCCCCATCACTTCTGTGTGACCTCCTCCCATGCTGCACTGCCCTCCAGGTGAGAAAGCCTTTCCTAACATCCACCCTGAACCTCCAAAGCAAGAAAAAACCCCAAAAACCAAACCAAACCAGAAAAAACAAACAAAAACAACAACCAAAAAAAAAAAAAAAAAAAAAAAAAAAAAAAAAAAAAAACACAAAAACCAAACATACAAAACGAACAAACAAAAATCCCCACCAGCAAACAAAGCAAAACAAAACAAAAATAACAACAACAAAAAAACAACATCAACAACAAAAGGGAAACCAGAGAAGTGTTTTACAGAAGTGAAGCAACAAAAAAAGTGAAACCACAGCTGGTGATGCAGACCTTGATAACATCTGTTTTGGCTCTTGAATGTCAGAAGGACTAAATGTACTACCTCCATCCCCAGATAATGGCCAGCTAGCTATTCTTCAGAATCCAGAGCACCTTCATAGTCAGCCCTCCCTTCTACAAATTATTGTTGTTGGGCAGCTCCCTTTCTTCCTTATATTATTTACTTCTATTCTACGTAGGAGCTGTGGTTGAGGGCTGAGCTGCTCTACAGAGCTCCCAGCTCTGGTGATTGCAGCATAACCCACTTGGAAACCCTGATTCTGGTAAGTTTCTTAATTCCAGCAGATATATCTCACGTGAAACCTTTTTCTAGCTCTTGTTCTACAAGAAGGACATATATCTTTGCCAAACACAGTACTACTACCTGACTGTGATGGGGAAGCAAACAGCAGAACTCTGAATATATACAATTTGGCAGGAAACTGGGGGAGGACTGAACTCCTAAACAAAAGCTGTGATATAAAGAATTTGAGTCACACGTGGCTTCTATTCCTCAGTGTTTATTGGAGGGAAAAAAGCCTGTGATCTCCAGTTACCTAGCCAAGAGAAAATGAGAACAGTACTATTTGTCCATTACTATTTATTATTTTAGTAGTAACAATGGCAAAATACTCAACTTTGTGATCTTATTGAAGCAAGAATAAATGGAATTCACCAAAACTACACTCAAAACTACATTCAAAACCTTACTGTTGTCTCCAAGCACACACAAGCTAAAAATAAGATGGAAAAGGGATTCTGCAGTCACTGGTGCCACAGCCTTGAGGCACTTGGCTGAGTGGCAAAAATGCAGCATTCACTCAAGTCAGGGGGAAAAAATGATGCCTGTTCATTTCAAGGGATTTTGGATGACATCCAAAACAAGTGAAGATCGACAAAAGATAGGAAGGCAATTGATCGAAACATACTGTAAAAGTGCCTGGTATTATTACAAACATCCCCAAAGGCTTCTGATAATAGTGCAGGAAAGCTACAGCTGTGATATTGTATTATTTTAGTAAGAACAGCTATTAGTCCCTTCCTGCATGCCAATCAATACCAAGGTAAATGCTCCCGTGGATTTTTTTTTTCCTACCCTTTCTCTACCCAGTAAAAGTGAGCCAGGTCTCTTACCTTGTTGCACAGCAACTTCTAGAGCACTCACCTTTGGCACGTGGATGATGGACGGCCTGGGGATGTGAGTGCAGAGTGCAATAACTTCCTGGCTCAGCTCTTTAGCAGCAAACACTGGTGACTCGGTGGTGGCAGGCACCGCCTGAGCAGCAGTGTGATTGCTGGAGCTGCCCTGTTTGTCAGAGCGCCGGCTGCCTTTGAACATCTCCCCGCTGTCCCTCTCTCCTCCGTGCTTGATGCTGCTGGCTGCTGCTGTGGATGGCTGCAGGCACACTGCTGAGGCTGCCTCTGTCCTCTCCTCCTCCATGGACACGGGGCCTGCGTTGGGCTGCTCGAACGGGGTGTTTTCGTGTGCGTTTCCGAAGCAGGTGAGCAGGGCTGAGCAAGGGAAAGGATGCATCTTGGATGACAGGTTATCGGATCCGCTTAGCCTGCTTTCCACAGCGGCATAATCAACAGGCTGCACTCACATCCACAACAGTGACCAAAATGAAAGCCCCGGCATGACGGCATTCCAGCCTTCCTAGGAGAGAGCACCCCCTGTTCTGCTGTCAGGAGCATTCAGAAGCGGGGTACTACACCTCCTGCTCTGTCCTCCACCAAAGTCAGCCCACTATCTCCTCCCTGCAGCCCACTCCTATTGTCTACAAGGCAAAGAGGTGCAGGCACAATAAAAACGTTTGCAGCCCTTGCATGCTCTTGCTGGGAGCTGTCAGCAGCTGAACAAAGCCCTCACAATAGCCCCATAGCCCTGGCAGGCTACGGTTACAGGAGCGGACACTCCAGCACCCGGCGGTCCTCAATCAATAGTGCCACGGCCTCAAGTTACCTGGTGAAGGAGGCAAAAAGATAATGTAGCCCGAGCTCTGCGGCCATAACAGCATCAACACTGTATCAGTGTCATCATAACAATAGCAAAACTGGCTCTGGTTACGCTGCTCCGGTGTTTATTAGCGAAAATGCCCCAAAATTGTTCATCTGTCACTGGCTTGGATCAAAAACGTGCTTCCAAGCTCTGGCTGGGCTGCTCAGCGTTAAGATGGGAAAACGAGCGGGTGCTTTGGTCAGGAAGGTGAAGATGGGGTGCTGTGTGGGTACCCATGTCTAGCACCCCCTCCTACAGCACAGGCAGGATCCGTCCCCCAGCTCCTCCTCCAGCCACGAAGCATCACATCTCCCAGCCCTTCTCAAAGTCACCCACTGCTCTCCCGGCCCTCTCCATTCCCCAGAGAAAACCAGGGAAGCATCCTACTGAAACTCTGCTGCTGGGTGGTTGTAAAGGGAGACATTTCCTCTTTCAATGTGCAGTGCCTCGAGGCTGGCTGTTAAAACAAAAATATGTGGGAAGTGAGGGAAGAAGGGAGATTGTGGTTAGAGCATCTGCTTCCAGAAAATCCCAGTTCCTTCTATTTTGTGCTGCCACAGGCTTCCTGTGTGATAGCAGAGATGTTATTTGATCTCTATCTCCATCTGTAAAAAGGAGGAGAGTAATCACTTCTTTTTTTCCACCCATTATACATATCCTGTCTCTTTGTAAAAGGTTATCAACTCTTGAGGGCAGCAACTTGGTCTTATTTGCCCTTAAGCTGCTGGTACAAAAGGTCTCTGAATACAAACATTGCATTTACCTGCTAATATCTTCTAAAGAGAAATTTGGGGTTCAGTCTTTCCCAAGAAGGTAATTTATTTTTCTAGCCTGGTTTGCTGTTAGATGTTTGTCAGACCCTCCCTGTAATTGTTACTTTCATATTCCTTAGGGTGTAACACTGAGCAAAAAAGTGACATAGTAAAAGAAACTCATACTCATAGTAAAAGAAACTACTACCCAGTAGTAGTAGTAGCTCATCAGGAACCAAAGTACAGAATGTTGAGGGTTAAATTCCTGATGTGTAAATTTTCAGCACTGGGAGCAACACAATCTCAGGTCCCTCATCCATCCCCAGTAACTTAAGTTCTCTTTGTACCCTTTTCTAACTGAGTCTTGCACATCTCAGTGTCTGGTTTTGGGTTTTAGAAAGGTCCAAAGTGGCCTCCAGCTTGCACAGCAATGCATTTTGTCCTGCGGGGGCTCTTGCTGTCCTGCATCACTTCCCCATTTGTAAATACTGCCCGGTATTTAAATGAAGACCATATGGCTCTTGGAATGAGAATCAGGTACCTGCTGACCTAAAAAGACTTGGAAAAAGTTAGGAGAGGATCTAATAGTGGGGAAACAAACTCAGAGGTGAAAAATGTGCTGCAAAAATGAAAACACTTGAAGTGAAAAGCACTAGCTTTTTATAGTATTATAGTCATGGAAGTGGTTGATTTTGGTTAGGGGTCCACCTTGCTTTACTAGAGGTGAAAGTAGCAGCACCAATGTCAGCATCCAAGGAGACAAAAGGCTGGCTGTGCTGATATGCAGCAGCTTCCTCTCACTTTGCATCCACTGGGGTGGACATGGATTCCTTTGGAAGTGGATTCACTTGCAATAATAATAATAATTTTGCACCCACTTGGGTGCCCCGTTCCTCTGCACATCTCTGTGGCTGTGAGAGGTCAGATAATGAGGCAGGACCAAAGAACTGTTTTTATGTGGGAACAGCTTTTAGTGCTTAGGTAAGAACAATAATTTCAAAGTGATGCACAACTAAGTCTTCAATGATCTGACATTAATTAAACAGTAAGTTGTCCTTGGAATTAAAATAATTATTTCAGCAAGTCAGTCAGCCAACAACCTACATTCAATTATTTCCAGGTCTTCAGCTGGCCATGCCAGCTTTTATTCAACTGTTTCTGAGAACTTAGTGAGTTGATAGGGACACCAGTCTACACAAAGACTAGCTGCATGAGTGAGTCATGACCACTTAAATTCACCACATCACAGATGCATGTCTGAGTGAAGAGTGGTTGTTCTAAAAATCAGGTGTGTGTTTGTATTACCTCTGAGGAGGGAGGAGGTTCAGTGCCTGCTTGCTGTGAGAGCCACAGAGATACTTTTTCAGCCAACAAAAAGAGCTAAATGCTCCATTGTACCTGTAAGAGAAGTGATCAGGACAAGAGTAATTAACCCACGAGTCTTGTCCTGAGTTCAAAGACAACATAAGAAATCTCACAAGCTGAGAATGTTCAAAATTAACTTGGTGGTGACATCTAAGACGTGGCAGCCATGAGCCCCAGCAGTCAGACTTGAGCTCCATCTCCTTACAGCTTGGGGCCATTGGGTTTTAGTTAAAGCCCATCACTCTTGCTAACACTGCAGTCATGACTCAAGGTTTATTTCATCCAAGCAGATCTCCTTGCACCAATCAACCAACTGTACTAACCACTTTTTATATGTGGTGAGATATTATTAGGACAAGAGACAAGACTCGCTTTATTTTTCCTGAATTTGCTCATAAATTAATGATGAGCTGAAATGTTCTGGCTTAACAGCTCACGGAGCTGGACATGTCGAGTAAATGGAGAAGGTGAATTGCAGCCAACTCTTGACCTGTCTTTAGTATTATTCCTTCAAGAGGAATTTTTCCTTCACTTGTCTGACGTTATACTCTCTTCTCAGCAGGAGACATCAGGTCAGATTTAGCTCAGATGCTCCAGGTTTGCAGCAGGAGCTAAGCCTAGCTGGGTCTCTCACTTCACAGGAGCCAGTTTTGCAGCATTTTGTTTTACAGCTTTTGTTCTTCTGAGTTGCCCCTTCTTTGCTCATCTCTCCTACAGTAGCACTGACTCTCTAAACATCTCCCAAAACCAAGTCTGTCTGATGGGTTTGGCCATAGCTCAGCATTCCCCAGCACCTCCCCTTTCTCATCCTGACAAAAGCCACAACCTGCATCTGCTGCCTCTGTGCTGCCTGCAATGGTCATTGCACCAAAGTAAGTTTTAGGTTAAATCAGAGCTGATGATAATCAATAGAGTTCCACTGCCTTCAGATCTGAGGGATCAGAGGATATAAATCCAGTCTCCTGCTATCTCTTCTATCTCCTATCAGACTGCCCAAACTTTAACTGGAAACCAGGTGAGCTTCTGTCTCCTCCTACTTCATATGACACATATGAAACTGACAGAGGACAGGTCTAGATTAGATGTTAGGAAGAAATTCTTTATTGTGAGAGTGTTGAGGCCCTGGCACAGGTTGCCCAGAGAAGCTGTGGATGCCCCATCCCTGGAAGTGTTCAAAGAGAGGTTGAATGGGGATTAGAGCAGCCTGGTCTAATGGAAGGTGTCCTTGCCTGTGGCAGGGGGTTGGAACGATGTGTGTGTGATGTATGCTTTCTATACACACACAGTATGGATCAGTAGGATGTGCAGAGAGTGTAGATGGAATCAGGAAATCAGCTGGAAGCAACTTGGCACGACTTGGATGGAGCTTAATAGAAGTTAGTTCAGAGAAGAGCACTGCAGATGCCGCAGGACCAGTTCATAAGGGAAGGCGTAAAAGAGCTCAGCTGGAGATGCAACAAGAAACCAGTAAGATAAACAATGAGATAAGATGGCCTGTGTTTATCTGAGGCACATACGGATTGAGGTTAAAAAATAAGGTGATTATGGAAGCCAAAACACTCCCTAATAATTTCAGAGTTTCTTTCATCTTCTGTTGTACCTGCTATTAGGAATCACTGAGGGCAGGTGACTGGCTGAGAGGAACTATTAGTCTCATCCAGTTATGGCAGAGCCTGTTTTTCTAGACAGGAAAAAGTTAGACTGATTTATGAAAGATTTTACTTAATAATAAACAAGTTTTTAAAAACATGAACAGGAAACTTTTATAGGTTTTCTTTTTCAACTAATTTTCTGAAATTTCTAAATGTTTTGACACTTTCAAAATCAAACAAACAAAAAAGAAACAAACAAACCCCCTCCCCCCTCATATTCCATTGCTAATCTGGTTTTTGAAGGTCTTGCCTGTCAAAATCTCACTCCTGAGAGGCTACAAAAACCTCCTGTCTTGGAATGCCAAAAACCTGACAGGGCTAACTGATCAGCTGGAGGCAGACTCTGAGTACACCCCTCTGTCTTCCCAGGAAAGGCTATAATCTTGAGGGACTGTGAAAATGCTTATTCCCTAAGGGATTCCTACTGAGTAGCTGGGAAAAAAAACACAACTAAAAAGTAAACCCATGTGGTGAGATTACAGAAGACTGGAAATGAAGAGCTAAACTAAAGTCCTTTGCAACAAATTGTGCCATTCTACTGTAGAATTAAGGACAGAAGTTGTATGATTCCTGAAGCTGGATAAATGCACACATGCACTCTTTATATTAATGAAAGTCATTGTTCAAATTTTCAATTTTCAGCCATGCAAATAAGATTCATACCAAACCAAAGTCCTGGGCCTTGGAGCCAGAAGATTTTGTAAACCAAGTTTTGATTGTGCTGTTGAAATGGATATAACAGAGATGATGATATTTACTTTGCTATCTTCCAGCTAGGCAGGTTGTTTCCATCAGTGAAAACTTGGAAAAAGTCAGAAGGCCGCTTAATGAATTAGTTCCTTCATAACAAGTGCTACTAGTTGCTGAGATGGATTTAAGCCTTGCTCCTGCAGCTGGATTAACAACTGAAATAAAACTTCTGTCTCAGCACAAGTTGTCCTTGAGGCAGCAGCAGACTCTTTTTTTTGTAGTTTAGAGGATTCAATATTAAAACCCATATTTTTGTTTTAAATGGCCTTTCATGCACAAATGACACTTCAAGCCTCTGAGCCAGAACAGTTTCAAATAATTGACACTTTGTAAATGATCAGCTTCATTTACTTTCTGTTCTTTTCTCAGTCACACATCCAAACTTCACAACTTTATACATTTATAGCAATTTTCCGGTTTTCACTCTCACCCACTGGTATTAACATGGCGTGACTGTGAGCATTAAGTAAAACAAAAGAGCAATGACAAAATATTTCTCTGAGTTTCAATGACTTTACTTCATAGGAAGATTTCCTTTGAATTTGCAAATATTCATTCCAGTCTCTGTGCAGCCCTTTTAAAATAACACAGACTTGCCCTATGGCTGCTTCTTAGCAATCATTCCAAAAGGCAGGTAATTATCAAGGAATTAAAAAAAAAAGGCGGATTATCTTGTTTGTAACTTTGAATCATAGAATGGTTTGGGTTGGAAGGAGCCTTTAAAGGTCATCTAGTTCAACCCCCTGCAAGGAGCAGAGACCTTCCACTAGGCCAGGTTGCTAAATGCCCTGTCCTGCCAGTCTGACCTTGAACACTTCCAATCCACCACCTCTCTGAGCAACCTGTTCCACTATTTCACCATGCTCACTGCAAAAAAAAAAAAAAAAAAAAAAAAAAAAAAAAAAAAAAAAAATCTTCCTTGTACCTAGCCTGGATCTGCCTTCTTTTAGTTTAAAACCATTACCCCTTGGCCTACCAGAACAGGCCCTGCTCTGAAAGTCTGTCCCCATTTGGAACAGGTTGCCCAGGGAAGTGGTGGAGTCTCCATCCCTGCAGGTATTTAAAAGACACTTAGATGGTTGGACTCAGTGACCTTAAAGGTCTTTTCCAATCTAAATGGTTCTATGATTCTATGATCTTTCTTATAAGCCCCCTCTAAGTACTGGAAGGCCACAGTAAGCTCTCCCTAGATCCTTCTCTTCTCCATGCTGAACAACACCCGCTGTCTCAGCCTGTCCTCACAGAGAGGGGCTCCAGGCCCAGCCATCGTCACAGCCTTCCTCTGGACCCACTCCAACAGGTCCATGTCTGTCTTGGACTGGGGTTCCCCAGCCTCATGCAGTACCCCTGGAGAGCAGAGGGGAACAATCTTCCCCCTTGACCTACTGGCCACGCTTCTTTGGACTGGAAACATATCTTTGATGCAGCAGACACATCCGTGGGCCCTGATGGCCTGATCCACTGTCCCCGAGCCATTCTTCCTATTCCAGACGGTTGTTTTGCCCACACGTGTTGGCATATGGATGGAGCAGACTGCCAGATGCCCTCTTGGAAAGGGATGGAATGAAGGCCGCTCTCCCAGCGGGGATTTTCTCAAACAGCTCTGATTTTTCCAGTTTTTGTCATGGGAAGCAGGGGGTCTCAGCCCTTCCTTCGCTGGTCTGCAGCTGTGTCACTGCTCCCGGCAGCACTGGGCAGCTCCACTCCTGTGTACAGAGAAATGCAGCTGAGCCTGGACTGGGGGAATCGTTCTCTGCCTGCCCCTTCCCTGCTCTGCTTGCTGAGCCGAGCCCTTTTCCAGTTGCACACCACAGATGGCTAATTAGGATCATGGAGAGAGGAAATCTGCTCTGTGGCCTTCTGTGCAGGGAATGGGCTCTCCGTTATGCAGATGAGATTGCTGTGTAATTCAGCCCCGTGTTGCAGCTGGGGCATGGCACAGCACCCAGGGCTATGGCACAGTCCTGCCCTCGGGGACCTGGAATCTGATTTTGAGCATGGATGGGCAAGCAGAGAAATGGGGCGTGCAAAAGAAGGGAGCAATGTCTGGGAGCAGAAAAGGTGGATTTTCAGGTTCTTTTCATTCCCACTGGCTTCTTCTTTGAACCCTCCCCATATCCATTTAAAAAATATCGCTTATGATATTTAATTTCAAGGCACTGTCGTTATCTCTCACCCTTAAAATCACATTTTCATTCTTGACTATGCTAATTACAATGCAACAATTGCCTCCCAGAAAAAATTCACCCAATTCCTTAGACTCTGTGAGCCCTTAACTGAGCAAGTCTCCATAGCTAACAGAAAGAGAGCCATGAGGAACCATGCCAGGTACCCTGTGTCACACATGGGCCACAAAATCTCACTCCAAAATTTCTGATGCAAAGAAAAGCACCATATTTCCTTCTTCCCTCTCAGGGGCTTGAAAATACATCATCACTGAGCACTTCAGACACATATTGTAACTTGTGTTCTGAGTGCTTGCTGAACAAAACCTGCACTTCAACTCAGCATAGCAGTGATTTGTGAGTATTAAAAACAGAATCAATATTAAGGGGCAACATAGTGAGAGATTTTAAAATCATATAATTTGTTTGTATTTCCCTGCAAACCTCCGGGCATTTTATAAAAACACTTCAAAAAAACATTTTATTTACAGGAAAGGAAATCCCTCTTTCTTATTTGTATGAAGAAGCCATCTTTCTTGATAAGAACATTTTTGTGGGAAAAAAAAATCTACCAAAGCAATTATTATTTCAGGAAATGATACTTTGTGAAATGATCTTTCTGGTTTGGAAGCCTGTTTTTGAAAACTCTAAATAAAGCCTGCACTTGCCATGGCCTTGACCAGAGATAGGTGATTAAACCAAACAAGGTCCTCAATCATTTTGCTCAGTTCCATTTAATTTTGGCCATGTCGGCACATCTCTTAGCTCTGTTTACTTTGCACTATTCTTGCTTGATGCTTGGGAAAATGAACAGTCATGTCTGTGGCCAAGATTCTGTATTTAATCAAGAAACAAGATCATGGAATTGCAGAAAGGTTGAGGCTGAAAGGAACCTCTAGGGGTAATCTTGTCCAAGTCCCCTGCTCAACTAGAACCACCTAGAGCAATTGTCCAGAGCTGATGATGTCCAGAACTGTGTCCAGATGGCTTTTGAATATCTCTAAGAATGGAGACAACATCCTTGGGCAACCTGTGCCAGTGCTCAGTCACTCTCACAGCTAAAAAAAAAGTGTTTCCTAGGGTTCAGATGGAATCCCCAGCCTTTCAGGTTGTGTGTTTCAGTTTGTTTCAGTTTGTGCCCATTGCCCGTGGCCCTGTCACTGGGCACCACTGAACAGAGCCTGGCTCCCTCCTCCTTGCACCCTCCTTTCAGGTTTTTACAAACCTGATAAGATCCCCCTGAGCCTTCTCTGCTCCAAGCTGAAGAGTCCCAGCTCTCTCAGCCTCTCCTCTTAGGACAGCTGATCCAGACTCTTCATTGTCTTCACGATCTTTTGCTGTATTTCCCTTATGTCCATGTCACTCTTGTATTGGAGAGCCCAGAACTGAACAAAATACTCCAGGTGGAGTCTCCAGAGAGCAGAGTAGAGGGGAAATATCACTTCCCTCCAACTTCTGGTAATAGTGTAATGCAGCCCTTTGCCTTTGCTGCAGGGGCACTGTGCTGGCTCATGCTCAACTTGGTGTCCACCAAGGTCCTTTTCTGACAAGCTGTTTTCCTGTTGGGTGGCCTCCAGCATGTATTGGTGTTGGGGTTGTTCTTCCCCTGGCACTTTTGCTTGAGTTGAGTTTCATGAGGTTCCTGCTGGCCCATTTCTCCAGATTACTGAGATCTGGATGGAAGTGTAATTCATTGGTGTATCAGATGCTCCTCCCAGCCTGGTGTCATCCAGTTCATGACCACATAAAATCCATCTCAGATAGAAGTAGGTGCCTTAAACATCATTCACTGAGTCCAGGAACCACAGCAATCAACCAGCTCAGGTCTGACAGCAAAAGCTCTGGACTGACTGCCTGCCCTGGATCCACTTGGGCAGCTGGCGAGAGGCTGCCCTTCAGCATCATGCTGCCTCCTGCCCACACGTGCAGCAGGGGCAATTCCCAACCAACAGGCTGAAATACGTGTGTGTGTTGATGCAACGCACTTGTTCCATGTTTGCTTACAGTGCCTGAGCCAAACACAGATGGCTGGGTTTGCTACTGCCTCTGCAAGGGGCTCTGCGGGCATTTCACTGCCGCCCTCCTCGCTGTGACCTCAGAGGCAACAATCCAAAGGCATCCCTGTGGTGTCCTTAAAACTAATTATCCAGAACTTCAGGCATTGGGAATGGTAACCCAGCTACACAAGTTTCAACAGAGGATTGCTGGTTTTGCAGACATTCAGAACATTTCCCAAGCAGAGATGACTCCTCAGCACGATGCACGGAGTCCTCTCTCAACCAAGCCTGCAAGATGATCAATCATGGTGCTATTACTTTTTAACCTCTGTACAGCTTCCACACTTCAGGTTTCATTTGTTTGATCCAGTCTTTAGACTTCTTTTTTTGCCTTCCCAACCCCACGACAGGCACATACACAGCTCACAGGTGCAGCTTTCCACCGCTTGACTTGTTGGGGTCGGTTGTGCTGGCTGCAGCTGGCTGCCTGATTAAACAGGCAGGAATTCCCATCTCAGTGCCCACAATGCATCTAGCAGCTGTCTTGCTCCCACAGACTGCTCTGATTTTGAGGAAAATGGTTTTAAATAGCTGCTTCCCCCTCACACCCACCCTTTGACTTCACTGCAGTATAATCAGGTCATGATAAACCACAGCATGGGCCTGTTTGACTCTGCCTTCCAGAGCAAATATTTGGCAAGAACAAAAGTTATGGGGACTTTCAAGGTGCTTCAGGCTTGGAAAATTTGGCCATTTCATTCACATGCTGCAAATGTGAAATTAACAATAAAATTTAAGGAGCAATTTTGAAAATCTTATTGCAACAAAATGTCTTCTGAAAAGATGGGTCCAGTGCGTGATTTAGATGTGAAGGAGCTGAGCCAAGAAGTTGTAGCAGTGTTTAAGGCTTGAGAAGGAGTCAGTTAAAGCTCCTGCTTCCCAGAGGCAGGTGAAATGCCAAAATTGCAGATTCCACATTTAAAATATGTCTCTGAGCCCTTGGGCTTGTAACAGAGAGTCTGAAGTTTACCCTGGGAGTAGTCAGTAACACACTGATGTGTCCCTATGGCCCTGTGCAGCTTCCAGCAGGGAGGACACAGTGAGGGCCCTTTAGCAGGGAGGGAACAGATCCTTCATCAGCACACAGCACTGGGACAGTGTCCCACACTGCACCCTCTTCTGCTCTGCACTCCCAGAGCAGATGCAGAGGATCACCCCATCAGTGTCCAACCCAATTTAGATGCCTCTGCAGGGCAGAGGGGGTACCTGGGGGGACCAATCCAACGCATCTGCTGTGCCCAAAGGCACCTCATCCTGCTGGTTGGACACTCTGGAGCTGATGCTGCACACAGAGGGCAGACACAGGCAAAGACTATTAAGAAGGCAGATTGTAGCAAATACAAAAGATGCCAAACTTGGCCTGAAATCTGCTCAGCACCTTCCTCCAGGATATTATTGAATTTGGGATAGCTACCAATTTCATAGCTGCATTTTGAGATCCATGGCAGGTGCCCAGCTGGCAGAAATCTCTCAGTGGCAAGACTGAGGGGAAGCATTGTCCGTGCTTCCGACACGGACCCGGACCTCTGCCCCAGCATTAACAATGCAGTTAACTTCCAGGGAGCTCTTGGCTCTGCTCAGCTCAGCCCCCTCCAGTGCTCCCTTCAGGAGATGGCTTCACCTATCCACACTGGCTGTGAGCACAGAAAGGGAGGTCAGATCCCAGCCTGTGTCTTTCCGGCAGGACCCTCCTTTATGGCTCACTTGCCAGCAACAGTCGTTAGTGTTTCACAACTTCCTGCTCTGCCACTGCCTCTGTTGTGCGTGGACAAAAGGCTTTCTCTTGGCATGACATGCTGGGAGACAGAAGGCACCTCCTCTGCCAGAGTCTATGGAATGGTGGTCTCAGCAGTAGGGGAAAAAATAGCTTTTTGGGCTGCTGAGTTTGCTGGCATCAGCAAATGTCAATTCACAGGCTGAGACAGCTCCAGAACGCTGTGGGCTGATGGCAGCTATTTCTGCACCAATTCAGTGGACAAGGGAGTCCCACCTGGTACACAAAACTTTCCCACTGCCATGCTTTGTTCAGAGTGAATATTTTTCTTCCTAATTTTTAAATTTTAAAGCTGCTGCTTAAACAGTCACTGTGTGTGACTTGAGTGCCTTTCCCTCTAAGAAATTTTGCATAGGAACCCACACCAAGCCATGGGCTGATGGGAATTGTCTGGGTTCTGCTGAGCTCATTTGACTCCTGGCAACTCTGAGTCTATCCTTAGGTGCACACCTGACTGCCTATTCCACAGGCAAATAAGTCATAGCTGAGCAGAAAGAGGTCTTGAACAGGACCTAAATATCTTTTTATATTTTTATGTGTGTATATATATATATTCTTGACCACAAGAATAAGTTTGCAAACTTTAGGCAACACAATTAAATCCATCTATTGAAATGCTTTGGCAATGAAATCCAAATTTATGTATTTTGCACATTGTTTTACAACTCACTGCAAAAAGATAAGATGGTTTTGGATAGGAAATGCAGACTATCTTATTCAAATGTACCTGGAGGGAAATGGAGGTAGACAGGAAGGTTTAGGCAAGGTGTGTTTGACCACATCCCCCGAGTAATAATCTGCTGTTTTATGAAGTGATAGAAAATTTTAAATAAGTGGAAGGGATGGACTTAACTTCTGTGACAGAGCACAACCAAAAGGCAAGTAACATTAAGAGTAAAGCAGGTCCTTGGTTCATTACTGATAGAGAAGGAGCAATTTATCTTCCACTTCCTTTTTTTAAAGCAGATGTACCCAAATAACTTACAATTAGATATATAGATACAGATAAAGATATAGATATATAGTTACCAACTTATGTGTCTTGTGTTTTCCTCTGTGACAGGAGATAGTGAAAAACACTGCAAACCCTCACAAGACAGGCTCTATTCAGTGACCTCCCCAGCTGGCCCTAGAGATGTCTGCTCAGTCAAGAGATTCAAGTCCAGGGTTTCCAGACAAGACAAGGCTGCCAAGGCTCAGATGTGAATTTTTAGGCATTTATTAATTTGTAACATATTAGAAGTCTGTTTTTTACTAATTTTACCATTGCATTTAACCAACTACAATCAGAGCCCTTTTTCTATTGGGTTTGATTGTGAAATAAAAAAACTGTTGAAAGGGCTGCCAATGCATGAACTAGTTTCTTTCCTAAGTACTGCATCTTGTTCTGCTCTGCTTCTCCAGCTGTTAGAAAGTAGGTCTCACTTTTTCCAGGATGGGTCAAGTTACCAGAGGAAGGTTTCTTCCTGCTGTTAAGGGATCTGCTGCCAGTCTCAGACTTTGGGACCAGCTCAGATCCTGCCATCAGGGCTTAAGCTCTCATGGTACAACCTGTCCTGCTGCCTCCCATACCTTTCTCAATGTGAGGGTGCCTGGGCAGAGCAGCCTGGGATGGGAGATAGCACATTTCCTTCTGGTGGAATTTGAAGGGATTCTGCTCATTCCCACAGGAAATTTTGAGGTAGGACAAGCCTTCTGCTTTCCTTTTCTGATTTGTACCATTATCTTCTGGTGATCTTCCTGCACCTACATTTTCTGTACTTGTTAAATTCACAGACCCTACCTGCATACATGTCAATAACCCCTTTAAACAAGCAGAATGTCCTTCTGAGTACTCCAGAATGGAGCAGTGGGATTTTCTGGTTGTGTTGCCTTCCATTGTACTAATCCCTGATTGGAAGGGATTTGAAGAGCACCAAAACAATAAGAGAGTTGAGAGCTCAAATTCTATTGAAAACCTCTGGAAAGTTTATTTCAGTAAAGTGAGGTAGCAAAGCCCTTGGATATTTAAAGATCGTGACAAAACCCTTGGATATCTAAAGATTTTGGTAAAGTATAATTCAGTGTGGGAAGAGATGTATTTAGAGTAGGTCTAAAAAGCTTGAGTTTTCATTTATAGTAGCTTTAAGTGGATTTGGCTGTGTATTTGTGGCAAACTGCTTCAAAGACAACAAGCAAAGGAAAACAGAGGCTTGTTCAAGAATCATTCCCAAGCAGCAAAGATCTTGGGATTAGGAAATAATCTTCACAAGGGAACATGTATGTATATTGATGCCACACTGACTCTCCCATCCATTATAAGATTACAGATGCTAGGTGAAACACTCATTTTGTCCTTTGTGCACTGCAATCAGTGCCTTTTTAGAAAAAAAAGGTTTTTTTTCACCCCAGGATTCTGCCTTATTCTGTAACATGCAATGGACAGGGTGATCCACAGGAACCCTGTGGATTTGTCTCCTTCTTTCACTGCTAAGATAAAAGCCTCCCAGGAAAGCCAAGATGGATTTTTGGCCAAGGAGCTGCCTGTGGAAGCTGCAGCCGGTGCCAAATACCTCCCTGTGAGATGATAAAATGATGTGATTGCTGGCTGCTGCCCAGTGTCAGCAGCGAGTGCTCTGACGGCGACTTCTGCTGGTCTGTGCTGTCCTTGCCCTGCCATGGCTGCTGCTGGCACTGCAGGCACAGCCCCTTCCTAATCCTGACAGCATCATGACATGCTTTAAATGAACTCACCTGAAAACACACTGAAACAAAAACAAAGGCCATGATTCTTGCTAAACTGCAGTTTTCTGGTAGAACTGCACTGGGAAGCAGTGACACACCAGGTTTTATCAGGAGACTTTGTTTATCAGCAACCATCAGCAGACTGGGAAGGCACCATTGGAAATCCCCCTCCAGCTCCCAGCCTAAATCTTAGCAGAGCTGGTGTAACATGGCCAGAGAGATTTAAAGCTGCCTCACACCAATAAATCCTGTGCTTGTAAATGACAAACTCTACCGGTGTCACATACACTTAAAATCAATGGTGAACTTAATCTCCACTGCAGCTGGGTATTGATTTACCTACATTGACTTAAATTCCAATGTAGTAAATCGAGAGCTACCTAGAACTAACATAAAATTGTAGGTTAAAGGCACTAGTCCTAAGAAAAATAATTTTAGCAGGATTAATTATTTTTGCCTGAGTTTCCCTCTGGGTACGGTTGGAACAATCACAAGCTGGCAGGTTAGTTACTCAAGGCATGTAAAAGTCAACAGCAACACTGAAAGGAAGAAACCTCCAGGACAGGCTGGAAAACCAGAAGACAGCACATGCCACTGTGTCCTGCAAAGCTCAGCTTTCCCTGTTTTCATATGGCCACATACATATGGCATGTGAATTCTGTCACTTTCCTGCCAGACTAAAATTAAGTAACTGAAGCTACTTGCATCAGAAGTCTGAGGTTAAATTAAACCATTGGGGGACCTGGAGAGGACTGGATTCTGTGCCAGCTTGTAGTGGAAATTTCTTAAGTGTCTGAGGTGAGGAATATTAATAAGAAAATCAGAAGAGTGTATGCATGCAAATGGCAATGATGCATAGTAAGAGGCAGATTGTTTCCTAGCAACACAGGCTTTAGGCTGGTTAGTTTTGGTTAGCATTTTCTGACTAACAGCTGCAATTTGTATCTGTACTGCTGCTCACTTGCCTACCTGTGCTGAAAGAGAGAAAAAGCAATAGGGAGCACAGGGTAGGGTCTGTATGTGCCAGGCTGTACTCGCAGGGGAGAACTCTGAGTGTGGGGAACCTCCCAGAAGCACAAAAGTGGATGAGTTGGAAGTGTTTCTTCAGATGCCCATTTCTGCCACGTGTGAGCTAGCTCTGACCTGGACCTTGTGCTTCAGGCAGCTGGGCCAGGGCACATGAATTTCACTTCTCTCCTCCTCTATCTTTATTCTTTAGTACCATGTGCTCCAGGAATACCCTGTGGCTAATTCTGCTCTCAGTATCATCAGTGAGAGACCCTTGACTTCACTGGTAACAGGGCAGACCCCTTTTATTTATTTATGGATTCTGTCTGTGGCTTTATTTACACCATATCCTCAGAGAATAGTGTAGGAAAACAGTTCCTCTCTGTGTGTGTGTGTGTTGATGTGTGTTATGTATAGGTCTTGGCATACTGGGACCTCTGCTCACCTATTGCAAGGTAAATAATTAATGATTGTATGTCTGTTAGAAATCTTTTCTGAAGGTGTTTGACAAATGCCTTGCACTGCTAGGGTGCTACAAAAGCAACTCCTAATAAAAATCCCAACCATCCCTTTAAGGCAGCGTTTGTGACCAACATGGGCTGGATGGTGTGATCTAGGCTTTCCACACGGGCACTTTGGAACAAATTCTGCTTTCTCCATACAGATCCTGCTGACTTCTCCCCAGCCTGTCAGTACTTCCAGCACTCAGCCTCCCTCACCCTCCTGGAGAGCTCTATGGGTTTTAAATCCAGATTCCTTTCCGCAAGAGGAAAGAATGTGAGAGATGCTTTATACAGCATGTGAGTTTTCAAATTGTCCTTAACTCCTCTGCGCTGTGGAGAGCAAAAGATTCACCCAGTTTATGTAAATGCTGTGAAGCAATTGCTGTAAGAGAGGGCAGCACAGTCAGGGAGACCAATTGTTGCACCCCAAATGTAATGGGTTTCTAGTCCCGCATCCTCCAGTGATCTGTCTGCAGCTCCAAGTGTTTAAAGCCCAGGACCAAGGCTTTACCAGTCCACGACATCTCTAGAGGGGATGGCACCAGCTCCTCTGTCTCATTTCTATCCTCAAGAGAAAGGCTTTAGAATAAGTCTCATTAGCCACCAGAAAAATCACACAGGAGAATGAGTCCGAGAAGTGCCCAGCCATGAGAAAAGCTCATGCCAGCCCCTGCACTTTACTAGGAAAAATGCAGCAGATCCAAAAGTCACAAGCCACTGGAAATGAGGTTTCATTCAGTCCGTGGGACTGGCTGTTTATGTCCTATATTTAGTTTCTGTCTGCCAAGAAAAACTGTCTGGGTAAGAGGAACACAATTTTTTGGTGTACAAAGAAAGCAAGAAGAGGGAGAAGAGCCTTCACTTATTTGAGTTATTTAAAACTCGGCAGTCTTTGTGCACAGCTGTCCAACTTGAACAAGCAACCTCTCTCTGAAGGAGTCAGCATTGCTCCTCCTTCACTGCAGAGCTGGGAAAGTGCCCATCCACATCCATGAGTCATCCAGACAGGCCTCCAACAAAGGCTGCTCTGGCTAGCAGGAAAGTGTAAGCCCCAAACTTTTCCTGGCCTGAGCTGTAAGTAGATGAGAAAAGGGAGGAAGGGACTAGAGAACTATTTATTTCCCTTTCTGTTTGGGTTTAGAAAGGCTGAAGAACAGAAACAGTCTGTAGGAAGGTACCCAAATGTGACAGTGAGACCCCAAAACCCAGCAACTTGCTTTAAAACCTCGACCTACTTTATCCAAGCTCATCAAAACATCTGCCACCTTATACTTTTTATAGATCTTTGGGAGAGAATGCTGAAAGCTGGGAAGGCTTGCACATTCCTAGAAAGCCATGGAAGTAAAAGGTACAATTATGCCAGGTATGTTGACTGCCACAAGCCACTGGCTAAAATCATGGGACTCCCTTTTCCATGGGGTAAAACACATGGCAAAGCAAAAGGCACAGCAGTGCCAGACCTGCTCATAATGGATGTTGTAAATGTGAAAATAATGCATTTTCGAGGAGGTACTGAATGGTGTTGTTTCTATTTAGCAATGTTTTGTTTAAATTTGCACCAGTAATAAATCCTGAAGGTAAGCCTTGGATTGTGTCAGTCTGTCACATGAGCAGACATAATGAATGTACAGTTAAATGAATTAATGAGTAACGTGATACAGCAAGGAAGCTCTCCTCTTCATGGTAGAATGCATCACATAAAAGCAGCAGGAGTTTTCTACTAGCTGTTACAGCACAGAGAAGGCAAAGAGACCACCTGTGGTTCTAAATCAAGAATGAGTCTCTTGCAACTCTACCCACCTAGGCTGTCCCACCAGGACCCATAGTGGGTAAGCACTCTTCAGCACAGGGGCAGGAGGCTGATCCACAGAAACCTCTGCTTATCTTCTGCCCAGACTGATTCACTGTTTCTCTGCACCCCTGGAAATTCCTCTTGGTTTGACTGTAATTTCTTCAGGTAGATTTTGTCTTTTTGCTCTGCAGTTGAACAGCACTCAGAGGAACAACCTCTGGGCATGAGAACAGGCCAGGAAAACCTTCAAAAGGCAAACTGGGGAAATCCAGAGCTGAAAATTCAGCGTGCTTCTTTCTTCAAAGGGCAGACCCATGCAATTGATTGGTGCTGCAGATGTCTCTGCTGAAGTTGGCCTAAGACCCCTGCTTGGTGTAGTCGGATTTGTCCCCTGTGAGCTACCAGAAAGCATCCTGTCTCCTGCAGGAGCTCTTCTGTGAAGACTTTGAGGATTCCCCTCCCACTTCCAAAGAAGTCAGGAGACCCTGCAGCAGAACTGATTAACATCAGAGCATGGAGAGATTTTACAACAAACTGCCTCATTGCTCAGCCCTCCTGTGGCTCAGGAGGTAGGATCAGAGGGTGTAATGTGTCCCAACTGCCTGGGCCCCAGGTCTGCCCGCAATGAGAACTGGTTTTGTCTCCATAAGAATGTGTCGCTTTCCACACAAGTGCCAGCTGTTATTTCAGAGGCAGCTCTCTGGGTCCAGGTCATTAAAACCAGAGTGTCACACAGTAAAGTCATTGGGTGTCTGGAATTCCTCGGAAGCCCTGAAGCTGTCGCTAAGGAAAAGTGCAGCTGTTTGTTCATCAGCACACCAGCTCCCTGCTCTGCACCCTTGGCCCTTCCCAGCTTCCTCTGTAAAGGTGGAAGGGAATTTCAGTGTATCTATTCAGTCATCAGCTGATGAGCTGCCAACAGCTCTGTTAATTTTCCCCTGCTGTAATAGGCAGTTTAGGGCCCCAGCCAATGACCAGGGAAGCTGCTGGAAAGAGTCCCACTGATTTCAATGGCTGTCCAACAACATGCAGCCATATATGCTGAAAATGAAGCACAAATCTGCTTCTCACAGGCCACAGGACTGTCCTCTGTTATTCATAATTATCATTATTATTGTCATTACTGGATTTGAATTAATGCCCGTGAGTGCAGATGGACAGCAATTTTTCTGAGCACAAATTCTGCCATTTAACCAGGGCTTTCTCAGAACTTCAAACAAAGAAGAATGGTTCCAGATGCCATTCTTTTCCTTTACATCCCCACAGCTGCTGACCAGCTATGATGTCCACAGCAAATTTCTCTAAGTGAATTGTAAAATCTGTCAAAAAATTCTTTACATACAACAATAATAAAAACCTTAAGCTGAACATCAGAGATTGCCAAAGGAATATTAACAAGATAGCTAAAGACAGGGATCATTAACACTTAAAAAAATATGACTGCTCTGTAGTTTAAAGAAGAACTGTAATTTCATCCTTGAGCTTTATAGATAACAGTGGGATTGTGGGAAAGGAAGTAGTTTTGTCAGCTCTGCATGAATCCTATTAACACTTTTTATTTTTTTTTAATAAAAGGAGCTCAAAATCTATCACCACTTTGATCTCAGTTCAGTAAAGCTAATCTTAGTGTTGGTTTTAACATGGACATTTAATTGCATTTAATCATCTTCTGCAAAAATCAATTTAGTTGACATGATACTGACCAGGACTGGTCAGCAGAGATAAGAGCTGTGTTCTAGCTACTCCATCCTATTACACTCACCTCTAAGCAGGCAACTAATTAATGTGGTTATCCTCAGAACACCCTTGGGAGGAAGGAAAATTATGTTCCTGTTTATTTGTTCGTTTGGGTTTTTTTTTCAAATGAAGAACTCAGGGAACAGCAAAATTAAATGGCTTCCACAAGACCATGTGGTAAATCTCTGACAGTGCACAGAATGAACTCCTCGTTTCTAGCTGGCACCCTCATGCCTAAATCCATTCTTTGCCTACATGAATCACTATCAAATCTAATGCTGATCACAACCTGTTGTGGTAGTCATCTTTTCTTAAACTGCTGGTTTAAACATTGCTCAGTTTTCATAGAATCATGGAACTGTTCAGGTTGGAAAAGGCCCCTAAGAACATTGAGTCCAACCCTTACCCCAGCACCACTGTGCTCAATATGACCCCAAATGCCACACACCACACACCTTCTGAAAACTTCCAGGGATGGTGATTCCAATGCCTGACCTCCCTTTCAGCAAATAATTTGCTACTAATATCTAATTCTAATCTAAATCTTCCCTGACACAACTTGAGGCCATTTCCTCTCCTCCTTTTGTAGCCACCTCGCCCTGCAGAGTATGAACTTCATGGCAGTGCTCAATGCACACAAGGTTTTCCACTGAGAGCACAAAAGTGAATTTCAGGCATACTCTATCATGAAGTCTGCTTTGAAAGCTCTGAGCTTGCCTCATGGCATCCTTTGTAATTTGTGTCACAACTTAGGTCTGCATTATTAACCTTAACATTTTGCATTTACAGAGCATCCTCCAGCCAAGGATCTCAGCACACTTCCTATCTATTATTAAAGTCTTTCAACATTCCTGCAGAGTGAACTCGGCATCATTTAAGAGAAAGAAAAAATGGAAAAAGGACAAGAGAGGAAAAAGGACAAAAATATGCAGATTTGCTCTTTTACTGGGGGAAAAAAACCCTGATATGTATGTTTGAAATTTCTCAGGCTTGACAAGAATAATGAAGTTGTTTAGCCAATGAGCAATGAGAATATTGCTTTTTTTGTTGTTGTTGTTGTTGTTTTATTAACACCAAACCTACATGCAATTATCTGTGGCATATGCTTATATTTACTCTTCAGTAATTCATACAATTGATTTCCCTAATAGCCAAATTTCAACAAAGCCTTGTCAAAGGTGACTTGTCCCAGTTCTCTGTTCTAGCCTTGAAGTGTGTTTGCTGTGTTTAATTGGCCTTCAGTACCTCCTTGCCCCTGTCAACAATAATTCACAATTGGCTGAGTGGCAGCAGAGAAGAAATGTACGGGAGTGACCTGAAAGAGCTTCCTATTTTCAGGACAACATTGTTTTCAGTGGAGTCATCAGCAGATTCCTTTGGGATGCTTCAGTGTGGATGAGCAGCTCATTCAAGGAGCACTCATCAATGCCCCAGGTACAGTTTGGTCGTTTCAGACTGTAAGAAAATCAAGTTTTTTGAAAGCACCCTAAGGTTTTTCAAAAGAAGAAAGAAAACTACCATTCTTGTTTTACAATCCAAATAGGAGATGTTTAATATACTCTATGTCCTCTAAAATATAAGCCAACCTTAGCATACTCTCTAATAGGCACTCTGATGTGAGTAAAAGGAAATTAATCTGGCTTCAACTTTGCTGCCAACCTGAAGAGACTGAATGCTGTAAGTTGTAGCACTGCGATTTCATGCGGCCGTTCTGCCACCTACAGGCGCTGACAGCAGCTCTGCAAGGGGTTTGCCTGCCAAGCTTCCTATGTACTTTTTTTGGGGGGCTCTGCTGAAGGAAGACTCCACAGCAGTCAGCCCCGACCTTCGACCCATAAAAATATTTTGTTACACTTTTTATATATTAAGTATTTAACTAATCTAACCCACTAACTGAGCTTGCTTCTTCCCTACCATTTATATACTGTGGTTATGAAGAAGGGGTACTGAAATCAGTTTTATTAAGTGACTTTTGTAATGGGTGGCAAGTGTTAGAGCAAAGCCAGAAATAGCTACAGCCTCCACCAAAGCCCAGCAGCTTTGGAAGTGATATACAGACAGACCCCCCCCAACACTATATGTCCCCAAAATAAGCACTGCAATGAATAAGGATGGTGTAATCACTCCAGGGAATTTAGGCTATGAGCTTGAAAAGCCTCATTTTATACAAAGTGAGGGAAATGGAAGTTTACTAACAGAGATGACAGTACCTCCAGTAAGACTCTGTAGTCTTACACCTCTGTCTTGGGGAAGGAGCTGTTTTCAAAGCTGGGGCTAAGTGCCACACAGAGGATTCCTGTCCAGGTCCCCCACAGCCAGGCTCTCACAAAGCTCTCCTGAGAATCCTGACCACTGAGCTGACTTTGTTCACATCCTCCGTGATCACCTCAGGCCAGAGATGATCACAGGCCACAGTCTTGGAGTTGCCATCTTGTCTCCTCGGATCTTAATTTTCTGAGAATTAAGTCAGAACACACACAACATAATTAAAATAATTTCCTCACCCCATGGGACATTTTAGAGTATGCACTATTTCCCAGCTGCAAAACAATCTTTGTTCGATAGAGACACTTGCTTCCACCTTAAAGGCATTAAAGCTAGCCTGTGAGAAAGATGGGGACAGAGTTTTTAGCAGGGCCTGTTGCAAGGGGTGGTGGTTTTAAATTGAAAGAGGGCTGATTTGTGTTAGATATGAGGAGATAAGGCTGGATGGATGGCTGAGAAATGTGCCACAGCCTGGAGGAGAAGAAACAGCTCTGACACTGTGAAAGGTTTGTGCTACTGCTTTTTCAGCTGGGAAATAATACTAAGGGGTTTCATCTGAGTACCTGTCTAATTCTAAGCTGAGTTTGATGCATGGTGGGTGTTCACTGGATGTAGGTGCCTGGAGATGTGCAGGACTCCAGTCAGACTGTGGCTGGGTGTTTCTCCCTGCCTCAGAGAAATAGCTCTCACAGAGGTGTGCAAGATAAATACTAAACCCAGGCTGCTGCTTCCACTTTTTATTTAGAGGTGGGTTGTTGCCCCATCTATCAGCTCACAGAAGCTCAGTGCAGCTTCTGAACTTCCCATTAGATAAGAACAATTCCCAAAAACATAGGAAGGGCACAGACAGACAAGGACTTTTCACTCCTCAGCAAACACCACTTGCCACCACAAACCTCTGCCAAGGAATTTCTTGTCTGGTATCATTCAGGTTTGTTTATTCATGGCAGGAACATTAATTGCTTTGGTTAAGATAAGTAGAACTTCTGTGTGTCCATAAGGACATATCTATGGCATAACAACTGGAAAATAACTGTGGGTGTGCTTAGCTGTGTAGGAGTTGTTACCAGGGTGGCCACAAGCACTTTGTTATGCACAGATTACACATTCTGGCTTGGGTTCTAAATAGCAGTATATTGACATAAATGACATAACCAGCATTAGGATTTGGAGGAAAGCACAGGAAAAATATTTTGTTTTCTGTATTGGGGCCTCTGTTCTCTTTTACCCTCACATCTTCTGTGTCTCTTCCCAGACTCCCTTCTCTTTTGCCAAAAGCATCATGGGGAGCCCTCCACCACTTCCCCCTTTTCTACAATACCTTTTTCCAGTCCATACAGCTCTCTCCTGCCCACTTCTACTCTTTTTCTCTTTTCATTCCTCCATTTACAAGAGAAGACAGAAAGGAGCTACAATTTGGACATACTCCAAAGGGATTGTTTCCAGCTGTGTAAGCTTTGCCTTTGTCACGCTGCCATCACCTCTGGAGCATGGACTGCTGGCATCTGAGCTCCAGCCTTTGGGCACCTTCAGCAAGCTCAGTTACCCAAAGGAAGATTGTCCCCATGACTTAAGAACCTTAAGAACGTGGGATCTGTTCTGGGATAGACAATTCCTTTGAGACTCCAAGTAACACCTTTCACCTCTGTGTGGTCTGGGTCCATTCCTTTGACCTTCAACATATCATTTACAAAGCATGGTAAGGACAATCTTTGTTTCAGAGCAATGCAGTGAGATGGCCCAGAGGGGCATTTAGACTCCCTATGGAAATGAGATGCAAATGAGCACCCAAACCTACACAAGTGCTATCACCTGGACAGTGTGAGGTTGCAAATGTGAGGTGGCCTGGCCTGTCCTGTGATAACTTTGCAGTTCCTTTTATGGGGTCACAGAAAACCTGGGGAGCTGTTGGCACACTGCTCTGGCCAGGATGAATTTCTGTGTGAATGATGCTGATTTTCCCAGGAATGATTAGAGATATTTTTTTTTTTTTTCTTCCCTGCCCTGTGGCATTGAGAACAAATTTCTCCAACAGCAGTGTAGCATTATGAGACACTGAGCTTTGCTTTCAGGCATTGGTCATGCCTTGTTAGACGATGGAAAACCAGCACTCCAGCTCAACCTGCAGCACTAAATACAGAGATATGTCTGTAATATAGGAGGGTTGGACATTATGTTATAGATACATATTATAATATTGGCTTTTTGCAAATATTAAAATGGATTCTATATGTGTAGAGTTAAAGAAACTTTCTTATAAAGATATAGCTTCTATTTCTGTTGTTAATTAAGCTTAGACATGGTAGTGAAATAGCTGATATAAGTATGCTTGTGTTAAAATGCCTGCTTGGATGGGATAATATCCAATGAACATATGAAGAGGACACCTCTGCATCTGCCAACTATCAGCGTTCACCGTCTGAAGACAATGTGGGCCGGGGCCAACACTGAAGATGATGATGATAAAAAAGGACTAAAACCACAACCAAGGAATATGCATGCTCTAAAAAGGTGGACCCAAGGAGGAGATATGCTAAATAATTCTTGGAACACGCAAACTAGTTTGGGAAAAAGTTTACTATGCATAAGAGTCTATGAATATGCAACATGGTGATGTAAGGGAAAAGGTATTTAAGGGGTATCTCTGAAGATAAGTGCCAAGGTGCACCCGGCCATAATAACCTTCACTCTATGGTCCTTGTCTCCTATTGTCCTTTATTGAACTTTTTACATTTTCACAGGAGTGAACGTGTTTTTCACAATTAGGAGGAATTTCTTCACAGAAATGATGGTTACACAGTGGAACAGCACGCCCAGGGAGGTGGCGGACTCGCCATCCCTGGAAATGCTTAAGGAAAGTCCGGACACGGCACTCAGCGCCATGGTCTGGTTGACAGGGCGGTGTTCAGTCATAGGCTGGACTCGGTGATCTCAGAGGTCTTTTCCAGCCTAATGGAAAAGGTTGGAAAAGGTTCTGTGATTTACAACCTCTCCCTTCATGTGCTTCGCTGCGAGCAATTAAACCGCGAGAGGCGCCACGGACATAAACCACAGGCGCACTTGGCGCTTTCTCCACCTCGGTCGCGGTGCTCGACTTTGATTGCTCTATTTTCTAGTTCCCGCACGTTAACTCCTATTTTCTCGCCGCTTAACCCGGCGTCCCGGGTTAAAGGAACCCTCACGGAGCCGCCTCCGCCTCAGCGCCGCGTCCCGCCAAAACCCGCGCGCCTCGCCCGCACAGTCTGCCCCCGTTGCTATGCGCGATGACGCCACTCGCTCCGCTTTTTCTCATTGGCTGCTCCGCCGGTTACGGCACAGCGCGGCGCGGGATTGGCTGGGAGCGGGCCCGCGCGGGGCACGTCGGGGCGGGAGGGGACAATGGCGGCCATCGGGGTGCACCTGGGCGCCACCTGTGCGTGCGCCGCCGTGTACAAGGTGAGCCCCGGGCCCGCGCGGAGCCCCCCCTCGGCCGTGAAGCCCCCACAGGCTCACGGCTGGGCCTCCCTCTCTGTCTCTCTCCGCAGGATGGCCGCGCCGACGTGGTCGCCAACGACGCCGGGGACAGGGTCACTCCCGCGGTCGTGGCGTTCTCGGAGAGCGAGGAGGTGAGGCTGCCCCTCCGCGGGGTGCTGCGGGGAGGAGGAAGGGACGGGGCTCTGTCTGCTACTCAGCTTTTCCTTTCTTGTTGTCCTTTGGTTTTCGTTCAGGTTGTTGGCTTAGCTGCGAAGCAAAGCAGGATAAGAAATATTTCAAACACTGTAGTGAAAGTAAAGCAGATCCTTGGGCGAAGGTAAGAGAGTGGGCGTAGAAGGGGCGGTGAGAAATTTTTCCCACTTAAAGCTGTTTTCACCTCTCAGCACTGATACTGAAGGCATCTCTTAAAAAATCATTCTGTTATCATAGAGTCACTGAACGGTTTTGTTTGTAAGGGATTTTAATGATCACCTCTCTTCCAGCCCCCCTGCCATGGGCAGGGACAGCTTCCCCTAGACCAGGTTGGTACTATGAGCTTCTTAGCCTGTGTTTTCTGCCAGCAGCAAAGAGATGCTTGTGAAAATAGAAAAGTAGAGAAGAAAAAAATGTGTTTTAGGTCTGAACTTGTCTGTGAAATTCAAGTTGTGAAATATATAGTTGCATATATGCTTTTCATACATACTTACGTTTCTTAATTGTGACTTTTTTGTCACCTGATTGCTCTTCTGTAAAATACACTGTGGTTTAACTTTTCAGTGGTGACTGAGCTTTCATTCATTACAGCCCTTTCATTGACAGGAGCTGATGAGATGTTGCCCATTTTGGTGTATTTCTCAGCAGTTCTCAGATGCAGAACTTCACTGAAATATTTTATAATGTTTATGGGGGATAGCAGGTTAAGGCAATGTGTTAGGTTTTGGTTTTCCCTTTCCATTATTATTAGGTATTTTTTTCAATCATAAGTTTTAAGAAAGGAGAATGAAAAATGCCACCTGTCAAAACTGCTGGGTTTTCTTCTACTCTGTAAATGTATCTGTAGAGTGAAAACAGGAATTTTTGGTTCAAGTATAGCTTGATGCATTGGAGATGTTAAAAGGAATATCAGCAAGATGCATTTGTGCAATTAACCTTGAATGCTTGATTTATTTTGTTATTTTGAATTTTTATGGACAGCTCTGGTGACCCTCAGGCAAAGAAGTATATTGCAGAAAGCAAATGCTCTGTGAGTATGATGATTTATATCATTTTATGCTTTCCTTGTCATTGTTTGGGCCATACCATGTCTGTGTTCTGTAGTGATCAGCTCTCATTGTATGATGTCCCTTTGCTGCTATGTGGAATGTTTCTGGTTTTATCCAGTAGATAACCATGTTCTGGGGTCTGTCATCATGATACAGTTAGTTCCAACAGAAAATTATTTACCTCTTGACCATTCTCAAAAGGGATGATCCTAATATATTTAGGTAGTGGTACTGTGGTTTTTCTTAGAGCTGGTAAAAGATACTGGTGAAAGTTGCAGCACCTTGTGATTAACATCTCTAACCAGTTGATTTAATCTCAGTATTTAATTTGTGTAATACTGTCCTCGTTGCTAGAAAATTTTGCAAAACGGGAGAAAAATTATCCTGAAAAATACATTCATAACAAAAGAGTGAGTTTTCCCCTGGGTTTGGACTGTTCATATTGGTGTGAATTTAGAAATAGCTGAGGTTTTTCTCGTGGAATATAACCAGGAGTGTACTTTTATTCTAAACGTTGCTTTTGCACTCAGGAAAACTTAATAGAAAGGGAAAGTCTGGACTCTTTAAATTCTTACATGTCCCTCTTGTGTCTGTTATATGGTATGAGTCTTTGATAAGCATGTTGAAAGTGTTTATTCCCTTGTAGTAGAATACTAATGCAGAGAGTGTTTACATAGTCCAGTACTTTTTACTTTAAACAGAGCCTAAATTAGACATTACTTTTTGTTATTAACCAAATTAATGTCTGACAAAGGTGTGTTGGTTTTGCTTACAGATAATTGAGAAGAATGGGAAACTTCAGTATGAAATAGATAACAAACTTATTAACCCAGAAGATGTGGCAAAACTAATTTTCAGTAAAATGAAAGGTATATAATAGTTAAATTCATTGTCATGTTTTAGCTTTTTAAGCTGTTCTTTTATTTTTAAGATGTCATATATTTTTTTCTTGCTTGCTTTTACTCACCATGCTCTCTGCCTGTGTTCCTAAACAGAGACTGCCCAGTCTGCATTGGGTTCAGATGTGAATGATGTTGTTGTCACAGTACCATTTGATTTTGGAGAGAATCAGAAAAATGCCCTTGGGTAAGAGCATTGATGTTTTTCTGTTACTTTATATGTCTAAATCAGATGGTTTGGAAGATCAGCAGAGAGAATTCTGCTGCTGGACTTCAATTTGTGACTGTCAGTCAAGATACTGGGATGTTATTTAAACTGGAAAAATATGAAAGTAAGAGATTTAATCCTGAGTGGAGCAACTTTGAATGGAATTTGCTGATGTGACCAAAAGGAAATTTTGAATCACTGAAGTGAGAGGAAATTTCAATTTCATCAAGGATAAAACCTCATTTCATATCAGGATCTTCAGTGACCCCTTTGAAATGCAAATAGTTTTTCACCCTCCTCCATAATTTCCCCTCCCTGGCCTTCATACTTCCCAGAGTGGTGCTACATGGCCTCTTGAGGTCTGCTTTGTCAGAGTGCAGATTTGGAATACATACCAGTTTTCTACTTGGAAATTCTGTTTGAAAACACTTTTGCTCTAACAGTTCCTCAGTAGGAAAACATAAGTGTGCTTGAAGCTGAATATAAATTGCAGCATCTGTTTTTGCTTTCTGATACGTAAAAGCCCATACATTTAATTGTCATGAAAGAAATAAATAAAACTTAAAAGTGGGAGAAACAAGTTGTGGGGTATTCTCAGGGTTACTGAATTTTCAAGAAAACATGTAAGTTAAATGTTGCAAGTAAATTAATTTCGTTACATGTTGAAATAATGTATCAAGGACTTTTAATACCACACCTGAAGATAAGTTACCAAGTTTCATTTAGGGTGGGGTGTAGTTGTGGGGTATTTTGCAGTTTTCATGGGCTGTGTAATCTGATAGACCAGTATTTTCTATGACAAAGAGCACACAGCAGATCCAATTATTTGAAGAACACAATAGCAACTGACCTTCTTGGTAGCTATCTTGTCCAGTCACTCAGTTTTGTTAATACCATGCTATAAACAAGGTCTGATTAAGTGGCACATGTAGTTCAGGTGAAATCCTAATAGTGTGTGACTATAGTGAGATCATTAAAGTAAAATGAAATGCTGTTATGGCTCATTACAGGGAAGCAGCTGCAGCTGCTGGGTTCAATGTTATGAGATTAATTCATGAACCGTCTGCAGCTCTCCTTGCTTATGGAATTGGCCAAGATTCACCCACTGGGAAAAGGTAAAATCCTAATATTTTAGTTCTTTTTAAGCTGCTGTACTTAAATCCTGAGAAATCTTAAATGAGGAAATGCTGTGTTGCATTAACATGAGGCTTGTTTTGCTTTTTTCTCTCAATCAAGACAATAAACATTTAGAAGTTGTAATCTGAAGTGTATTAAATCCCTTTGCTTTGGTCTTTATATTTTGAGAATTGTGTCTAAAGATTTGTTCCCAGTTTCCAACTTTCTGTTTAATAAGCTATTGGCTTGAAGAAAAATGCATTCCTTTTTAAACATATTTTGGCATAGTTGCTTTTAATCGTGGGAGATGGGATCATTTTACATGGACTGGAAGAACTAAAGCAGAGTTCCTGGGTTCAGTAGGTGCATCTGGTTGTCTTTATGAATATACAGATAATTCACTTTGAAAATACTTAAGGCTGCTGTCAGTTTGAACTTTTTTGTTCTTCTTGTTTGGTGTTTCTTTACCATTCTCATATACTTCTTGTCTGATTAAAACCTTCAATACATGGTGGTAGTCTTTTGACAGTGTGTCAAAATTAATGCTCCCTTCAATATTTTTTTTAATGTGGCAGCAACGTGCTGGTTTATAAACTGGGTGGAACATCACTTTCTATCACAGTCATAGAAGTAAACAGTGGAATATATCGTGTACTTGCTACAAACACAGATGACAGCATTGGTGGAGTTTGCTTCACAGAAGCTCTAGCACAACACTTAGCTTCTGAATTTCAGAGGTAAGATTTGAAGTCCATGCATGTTGCTGTTAGGACAGGATCTTCATTATATGGTGCTTGCTTTAAAAAAAAATCTAGCAGAATCTCTGTTAGTGAAATGGTTCAAGTAAAGATGATGCTGGAGGAGCAGTCAGTTGTTTGGGGCAGTCAGCCCCAGGAGGAATGGGCTCCTTCAGTCCAGGAAGAAGTCAGGAGAATGCCTGGGAGGAGGAGGACTGGGAAATGCCCGAGTTTGGGTGGATGTTGCCTAAAGCTGGTGTTAAACTATAAGGGCTCAGCTGTGGACTTTGTTGTGTCGAGATGTGTGCAAACTGTCAAAGTGGCATTGTAGTTAATACTAAAATGTTTACAAAAAAAAAGTGCAAGAACTCTAACCTGTTCTTCCTTTCAGAAGGAGTTACCAGTCAAATTCCTGTCTCTTTAAACTGGTATAATCTTTTTTTTTTTTAAATACAGGTCTTGTAAACATGATATTAGAGGAAATCCCAGAGCCATGATGAAGTTAATGAACAGTGCTGATATTGCAAAACACTCTTTATCAACCCTGGGAAGTGCAAACTGTTTTGTAGATTCATTATATGATGGATTGGATTTTGATTGCAATGTATCCAGGTAAGACAGATCTTGAAGCTACTGAAGTCTTTCTAGGTGGTGTTATGGATGTTCATTCAGTAAGCTTTGATTTCTGATGGTGTTTATTTTAGAGAAGGAAGTAAGATTGGAGGCAAACCTGCTGTTTCATGTTGGTGGTTCTGTTGTGCTGCAATCTGTAGTGGTCAGGACAGTCACACTAACAGTGTTGCCCTGATGGTTAGGAAATGAAGTGCAAAAAAGGCACAAGGAGACCCCATCTTCACAGTCTGGTTGTTGATGGGAGGGGAAGTAGATACTGTAATGTGTAGTGGCTGTTCCCTTCCCCTTATTGTTTTTGTTGTACTTTCCTTAAAGAAAAGATAGCTTGTGGACTCTTCATCTAAATAAGATCCAGAATGGTAGGAGTCCTCAAAGTCTTGATGTTGCTTCTCGGTGAGAGCTGGACTAGAAAGATATTTTCTGTCTTTTTGTTCCTATTGCTGTGTCTTACTCAGTCTCTTTTCCCTTGGGATGGTCTGTTAGTGAGACTTTTTTAGCTCACTTTGATTGTTCTTCTAGGCAGCAGCAGCAGCTTTAGCAAAATGATATAGACTTTTCCATTCCAGAACTCCAGCAGCTGGAGCTGCTCAAATAAAGCACAGCATGTTTGAAAGTGTGAGAAGCAATACTGTATAAATGGGGTCATGTTGCAGACTTTGATTTGTTGTATTCATGCAGAGTAGATCTTCCTTTGCAGGCTTGAAAGAGACAAAAGCAAGCACAAGTTTGTTTTTTAATTTGCTTAATCTACTCCCTGTGTGAAAATCATGACACTGCTTGATTTGCCCCTAAAAAATGAGTCCTTGTATTCATTTTAAAGATCATGAAGCAGTTCAGGGATTTTTCTTTATTTTTTTGGCATGAGTCAAGACAGCAATACTGATGCTGTCAGGACAACAATACTGTTTTTTTTCCTCTGGAATACACTGAAGAATGCATGTGAATTCGTGTAGGTGTTGTTGATGGAACTAATAGCACAGATATTTCCACAACAGCAAAATTACTTGAAGATTAATAATGGGAAAAGATCACTTTTTAAAAATCCCTTAGTAGCAGCTGGAGAACTAAAGTATATTCTAAAAATTATTGTTCTTCCATTTCAGGTACTTTTCTCTAATGGATGACATGATCCTTTTTGAATGTTTTGTTTTTCTCTTTTAGGGCCAGGTTTGAACTTATCTGTTCTTCACTTTTTAGTAAGTGTGTAGAAGCAATTAAAAAGCTCTTGCAGCAAGTTGGATTTACAGCAGATGATATTAATAAGGTAATAATAGAAATCATGTAGGATGTTTCCACAAGAACAATGTTTATGGGGCCTGTTGTCCTTGCAGACTGAGATTATTGAGCATGATATATTTAAGCAGTTTTGACTGGGATCCAACAAAGTCTATAGATTCAGGGTCTTTAGAATTGCTGTATTTGCTTTCATTTCAGGTATTTGAAGTTAAGTATAAGGTAGTGTCACATTCAGTTGTGTGTTTTTACTGCTGCATATTGAGTAGGTGGGGAGGATTTGTCTCTATTTGGTGTGTTTGTGTAACTCTGCACAAATTCAAGCTGAGGAGTACCTTCCTTAAGTTCAGTCTTGTGGGCTTTGTTCTGCCTTCATTCAACTTTGGACAGGGTATGCTGACACTTCTGAAGAAAGGCAAAGTTTTGACTTAAAGCTGAACAGTTCACCAAGTGTCCACTTGGTGCTTGTGTTCCTCCTTGCAGGCTTAAAAACTACAGGAGGTGCCAAACCAGGGAGTGGTTTAATCCCAAAGATGGTGAGCAAGGCTGCAGACATAAGTAGTTTAAGTCATGTCTCTCTTGCCTTGGTGTAAGAGAGAAATTCATCTCACCTCCTTTGTGCATGTGCTTGGCAAATGATGCTGCATTCATTGCTGATAGAATTGGCTCATCAGGTCTGCAGCTGAAGTTGCCTGGTGCTTTCAATGACACTTAATGCTGTTTCAGACTCTTAATTAGTATTTGTTGTGTCACATCTCAGTTTCTCTGATGGATAATGAAGTATCCCAGGCCACTGTTCGAAGAACAACTTTTGTTTTCTGGTGGCAGTGGTTTTTAGGTGGCCTTTCAGGCCTCAGTGCTTTGGATGGAGGGCAGTGAAACACTTTAAATGTAAAAATAAATAATTTCAGAGTTGTAAATTAGGTTTATGTTTTACATGTGCAAAAGTGGGAGTTAGCTTTGTTTCCAGATCTGGCTGATTTCAACAAAGTCTCTGTGATAAGACTTGGATTTAGGGATAAAACCTGACTTGCTCCTTCCTACAGGTGCACGATGGAAAGGGTGAGTGGCAAGCAGCACAAGTTACAGCATGGGGAAATTTTAGATTCTAGGAAAGGAATGTGTAGTATGAGGGAAATCAGATGCTGAATTAAGGGCCTACAGAGTCTGTGGAATGTGTATGTGTGGAGGAAAGGTCCTGAGCAGCCTGTTGTAACTGTGCCTGGTCTGGCTGGGAGGTTGGACTAGATTACCTCTGGAAGTCCCTTTGAACCTGATGTTCTTTTTGTGATGAATTTTTCAATTTTCAAGGTGCTACTTTATTTAGGTGATTCTTGCTGTAAGAGGAAACTTTTCAAAGACATCATATTTCCTTTAATTTCAAAAGCAAAAGTATCAAGTCAACCAAAGATTACATCAATTTTTATTCCAACAACTGCAGATGATAAAATATCCCAGAACAGTTTGCATTTTTGCACTGCAGGGTGTGACCTGTCTGTTTTATTTCACAGACTAAAGATTTGAAATTATCACGATGTGTTTTCCAGGTAGTTCTTTGTGGTGGGTCTGCTCGAATCCCAAAGCTACAGCAGTTGATCAAAGATATTTTCCCAACTGTGGAATTACTGAATTCAATTCCTCCAGATGAAGTTATTCCCATTGGTGCAGCCATAGAGGCAGGAATTCTGCTAGGGAAAGAGAATACCTTATTAGAAGAAGATGCACTCATTGAGTGTTCTGCCAAAGATATTCTTCTTAAGGTAAGGCTAAAATAAGAATATTAGAAAATCTTACTGCTGCAGTGAATATATAACACTGATTATGTGTGATTGATGTTAGAGAAACAGCATTGGTGTATTATTACTTCTACAGATTTGCTATAGATCAGCAGTACATGGTAACTTAGGTTTATTGACAAAAAATTAACAGAAAATTTGATTTTAAGGGGAGATAGATTGTATGTTTCCTATGTTGTAATAGCTGGACTTCTCATTTGTGGGAATGTCAGGGTTTTTACTTGCTGTGATGGTAAATGTGACAGAGGGAATGAAGCTTGGATTTCTTTTCTTGTGGAGCATTGTTGTAACACTTCCAGGTCAATAAAGCACTTAAAGAAAAACATGAACTGTACTCTTTTTTTTTCTTTCTTTCTTTTTTTAAGGGAGTAGACGAGTCAGGGGCTGACAAATTCACAGTGCTGTTTCCATCTGGGACACCATTGCCAGCTCGAAGGCAGCACACCCTACATGCTCCTGGAAATATTTCCTCTGTGTGCCTTGAGCTGTACGAGTCATTGGGGAAGAGTCCCATGAATGAAGAAGAGAAATTTGCACAGGTGAGTGTATGTGCACACTTCTGTGTACTTTCAACAGCCACCTGGAAAAAAAAATGGAAACCAATTCCACCAATACCAAAACTTGTTGTTAGAAAATTTCAGTGGCATGCATCTCTTTGGTATTGGTTTTTAATTGTTCTTCTGGACATGCAAAATACTGAACTACTTTGTAAAGTACTGAAGTTTCCCTTTTGAAGGGAAGCCTAAATAGCTGACAGGATTTGACACGTGGCACTACTGTAATAAGATCACCTGGGATGAGAGATCTTTACCAGTTATTCCAGTCGTACACAGATCCTTGAACATTTTTAAAATAAAATTGATGAAGGAAATGGTATAACTAATGTGTTGATTACTTTCTGATCTTCCTAGATTGGACAGGATCTTGTTATTAAATATTGAATTTGATTAAATCAAGCAAGGGTTTAAAGTTGTTGTTTAGGAATCAACCTACAGAGAGAGCACAGCTTTTCTGAAACAGTTATGATGTGCTTTCGTTGGAAAGCATCAGGGAAGGGGAAGATGTGTCTGATATTGATGGAGTATTTAAGAAGATTGTTATTCCACCTTAATTCTGCCCAAATATCTTTAAAGGGGACGGGGAAGGGATGTTACCTAATAATTACAGTACTGATTCTAAGGACACTGTGGGAGTGATAGGTACTTCAGCTATCTCAGGGATAGATTCTGCACCAAAACACAAAAACGATAGTGCAAATAGCTAAAATGCATGAATTTTCGCATCTTAGCTGTTGTGTCACTTCCCTTGAGCTGCTGCACAAGAACTTGAAGAAATTACTATAATCGAACTTTTTTTTTTTTTTTAATAGATTGTACTCCAGGATTTAGATAAAAAGGAAGATGGCCTACATGATATACTAACTGTTCTCACTATGAAAAGGTACCCAAACCACTTGTTCTACTGTTTACTCTGCTATGTCACACTTCTGACAAACAGTCTTTGCTCCTGTTACAGAGTATTTAATTTTTTTTTTTTTTTTTTTTTTTTTTTTTTTTTTTTTAGAAATTTCAGCATTTCTTTAGTAACAGGGCTGTACAGTCCTAGCAGGGGTAAATTCTGTAGAAATGTGGGTTTTCTGCAGTACCTTTGGTGCTGTCATTCCTTGATTCTTAAAGAAACAAAGCTTAATACAATTGTGTAGATTATTTTTAGCAACTTCTGAACCCTTGATCAGTTTGACCATGCATGAGAGCAGTTGGGATCTCAGACTTTCTCTGGAAGTGGGTTGGGTAGCTTTGCTGAATGCCCACACTCTTGGGAAAAACTGAAGGAGGTTTTGTCTTTTTTAGTTACGAAGGATTGCAGAATTTACAGTGGTTCTGTCCTTTCAGAGGCAGGGTTGTTAAACAGAGAAACAATGCCACAAGAAATTTCTACTTGCTATTTAAGTTTCAAAATACTTCATTTTCTTATGTTAGCTATCAGGTGTATTAATGCCTATCAATAGACCTCACCTAAAATGCCTTGTCATACACAGATTTATATACTGAGCACTGATAAGGAAAACATTTTGGGGACTATAGATGCAACTCTGTCATGCAGAAAAACAGCATTATTTGGAAGGAGGTTCAAGGAATATTTAGGTGTAAAAGGGAGAGGAAGTTCAGTAGAGAACATCTATTTGTACCTAAATATTTTGTGTGGCTGTATGACTAGCTGAAGTAGGGCTCAATATTGTTTCTTAAGTCTTGGATTTTGATAATAAAGGTTTTCCTTGCTGAAGGAGATCCTTGGAATTTAAAGACTACTTACACTTCAAAAGTCATGTTCTCGTGCTATGACAAGACATGTTTATCAATCCACTGCTGTTATTCAGTTCTCACAAGGAATAATTTGAATAATATTACCACATATTCTGTTTACAAATCTGTACAAAATAAATTCAATTGCAATATTTAAATGTGTTCTTAGATCTATTCCACCATATGTAGAGAATATAGATGCTTTAAGGGCAAGAAGTATAAAGGTATAAAACCAATGACTAAACTAAACTTAATTTCATAAATCAATTTCATCTGTGTTGAAGCATGTTTGTCCCTGGATATTTTGATGCTGATCTATCATCCTTTCATCTGTGTGAGGACTGTTGTTCATTAACTCTGGCACATGCAGTAACATAATAAGTGCTGTGTTGAGATAATCCTAAACACATCTCTCTTTTATCTAGGGATGGGTCCTTGCACGTTACCTGCACAGATCAAGATACTGGAAAGTGTGAAATTATCACTGTTGAAGTGGCATCATAGGCCATTTTGAAAGGCAACATTTTTCTAACGTGATTTTTGTCTCTTACTGGCTTTTCTGCCAAAACAGTGACTCTTTGTGATGTCTCTCATGATTCTTAGAGGACTGTAATAAATTAAAGTAAAATGCCACCAAGTTATTTTGCCACCAAGTCTGTTTAGAGTATGGTGCAAAACGTTAGTCAAGACATGTGAACAGCAGATCGTTGAATTATCAGCACTTGGTTTACAAAATGCAAAGCACAAATGCCTGTGGTTCAGCAACAAGCATGTTACACAGTTTGAAGATTTTTCTTGAATAATCAGGTCTTGTACCTGTTCAGCCAGTGCACCTGTGGCTTCAGCAGTATAGCTTTGAGCAAGTGAGAACGAGACTAGGTGAAAATCCACTCTCTGGTAATTATACTGGAATCCTGTGTGGTCTTGATATTGCCCAGAACCGTGAAGGTGGAGCCCATTTGCGCTGACCTCTTGAGCAGGTGAATTTTTTTTTTTTTCCCCAAGAGTTTTTTTCTGTAAAATGGTTTTGTCATATTACCTGAGGAATGTAAGAGTTAAGTGTACTTATTTATATGTTATTAAAAAATACATTTTTTTATGCGGATCCTGACAATCTCCATTATGTGTGGCACTGTTTTAAATCTGTATTGTCATACAGTTGTGTGGGTATAAGCTGGCAGGTTTTTTTCAATAACGAGATGGAGCAGGCAAGAGTGGTTACAACAACAATAATATGAGGGTCTCAGCCTAAAGGGCTGTTAAGGGACAGCAGTTCAGTGCTTAGAACCTTGTGTTACCTTGTAAAACATTGAAAGTGTCACAGAAGGGCCTCAAGAATTAGAGAACACCAGGTAAGGGATACCTGTCTGGGTTTGAAGAGGGTTGTATTCCATTACCTGGGGTTTGAAGTGAACTAGAAAACATCTTCAACAACCGCCTGAAAGGAGCCTTCCTGTCAGTGGTTGCCTGGGAGAAAGACCCCGACAGGAGGAGAGGTTGCTGACTCAGCTGTGACAGGGGAGGTTTGGGTTGAACAATGGGAGGAATTTCTTCATATTGAAGGTGATTAGACATTGGAATGGGCTGCCCAAGGGAGGTGGTGAAGTCACCATCCCTGGAGGTGTTCAGTGAAAGCCTGGACGTGGCACTCAGTGCCATGGTCTGCTTGACAGGGTGGCGTTTGGTCATAGAGACTTGATGATCTTGGGGGCCTTTTCTAAAGTAATCGATTCTGTGATTCTATCGAAGCTACATTAATAGTGAACACCTCATCTGAGGTGATGACGGTGTAGCGGTTTTTTTTTTTCTTTCTTTTTTTTTTTTCCCTCCAAAAAGTGCCGGGACCATTATCCGAGATTCTTTTCAGTTCTGCAGCTGAGGGGCCCGGGAAAGAAGCTTCCTCGCGCTTCCCCCGCCAGTCCCAGGCACCGCAGGGCTCTGTAAGAACAAAAGCAAAATGTCTTTAAATCCATCCCGCTCCCTTTCAGCCGCTCTCCGCCCCGTTCCCGCTTTCCCGGCTCCGTCCCGCCGGGGGCCCCTCACGGCAGAGGCGGGAAAGGGAAGGGCGGGCAGAGCCGCGCGCGCGCCCGGGCCGCCCTCTGCGCCCCGCCCCCTTCCGGCGGGGGGCGGAGCCGGCGCTGCCCAAGCGCGGTCCCCCCCCCAACATGGAGGGTTGGCGAGGAGGTGAGGGGGGAGCGGGCTGGGGACGGGGCCGCCCGGGGCTCTGCTGCCTGCCGGGCGCTGGGGGGCCGGGACGGACGGGGGGAGGACGGGTGGGGAAGCTCCCGCTCGCTTTCGGCGATGGGAGCCGCTACCGGTCCCTGTCACCCGGCTCTGTCAGGACCGTTCCCACCGCCCCTGCCCACAGACCCCCGGCGGGCGGAAAGGGAAGGGCTGGGGGTCCTGCCCGCTGGCCCCAGGGGAGCTGTGGGAGGAGGGCGGGAGGTGCCTGGGGTAAACCTGCCACCGAGGGTGGGACGCAGGGAGAGGCGCTGGATCCCGGTGCGGCCGCGGGAAAGGCACCGCCGCCCCCTCCCGAGCTCTGAACTGCGCCGCGGGCCGGGGCGGGAGAGCCCCGCGGAGCCCCGGGGGGAGGTGGGCACGGCCCCGCAGCCGGCGGCTCCCGCTCTGGACTTCATTCAGCCCCTTGATCCCGGTGTTTCCCGGGCGCTGGCGCCCTGCGGAGTGTCTCGTCCCTCTAAATCCGCCTGGCTGACCGGGCACTCGCGATCCTTCCGGATGAGGGCTGTGGGTCTCTATCTCTTCGTCCAGTCACCATGGTTGCATCGCAAGTACTCAGCTGCTCTTGACTTCAGAAATTTGGCGGTCTTGTTAAAGAACGGAGATTTCGTGCTTGACGTAATTCAGTTATGCGATGCTGTAATTGTAGAAAAAATGCTGGTGCTTTTAGTGTATCTAGTGAAAACCTGTGGAAGTCTCTGCCTTCCAAAATATTTGTTGTTCTTTAGACGCTTACGTGCTGTATAGAATAAAGGTGCAGGGAAGGAATCATTAACGTGTTTAGCTTGGCCCGTTAGAGAAGGGTTGAGTTGGAGATGCTGCAGTTGTGCAAGAGACTCATGGACTGCTGTCACAAATGGTAATGTGGGGACTCTGGGATGAGGCATGATGATTTCAATTTAGCACATTAAATAGGATTCTTTACCAATTTTCTTATTGTAGCCTGGTATGTGCCATGTCTAGCTTCACTTGAGACCCTCCAAGAATTATGTAGGAAGGAAAATCTCACATGTAAATCCATTGGAATCACCAACAGGAGTCTAAAGAGTTATGAGGTGGAATATTTGTGTGACTACAAGGTAGAAGAGGTAAGAGAAACACAGACCAATTTGATCACTCTTTCAGCTGAAATTTGGAAGCAAGCCAAAGATAGTTTTGCTCATAATATAAAGCAGCAGACAGTGAGGACAAAGTTTTTGCTGGCATCAAATTAAATATATTTTAAACTTTAAACTGTAAACAGAAAGTGGTATAAACTTCTACTTTCAGTATGTGGAAGGAAGATCTTTTCCTGAAATTACAGACATTTAGAATATGAAATGTTTCATCTTTGTGTATCTGATGCTGATGCTTTAGGGTGGTAGCTCAGAATGAATTATGATGCCTGTCCTTTATTTGCAGACAACTATGTGTATTTCTCTCTTGATTCTTTTAGTCTATTCGGTGAAGAATTAGGGCCATGTGCTGCAAATGGATTCCTGTGAAATTCAGTCTCAGGATCTGTCCTTGTTACAGTTATTTGTCCTTTTTAAATAAGTGCAATATGTATGCTGCTTCATTGTAAATACAATATTACACTTACCAAATTAATTAGTGTTCTGGAAGGATGGTTGATATGACCAAATAGTGGGTTTTAGACTTTTTTTTTGCTACATTTTTTTTTTTTTTTTTTTTTTTTGTTCTGTGTGTGATACAACTGCATTCTGCTTGTGCGTACGAGTCATACAGCGAGTTAGCATAACTTACCACCTGCCTTGACAAACTAGCCTCCTCCTTCTCCTCCAGGTATGCTGTTAGCAGAGTTCATCCCAACTTTTGATTTCTTTGCCCCTAGAGACAATTTGTAAAGTATGCAAAATTGTGCTACAAGTTAATTTGCAAACAACCTGATTTTTCTCTTTCTCCCCTGTTGTAATTTTTATGGGGATATCAAGGCCTTCTGCCTTGTGTGCTGATCTTTAAGTCCAGAGTTCCTGTGTTTGTCTGTGTTGTTCTGTGATGCTGGATTTCAGCGACATGAACTCTGGCTAAATCTGTATCTGTTTCTGTATTTCAAGGGCAAAGCATACTATCTTGTGAAATGGAAAGGATGGCCAGAATCTTCAAATACTTGGGAACCTCGGAAACATCTGAACTGTCCTCTGCTTATTCAGAACTTTCTTAGAGACAAAACTGAATACTTGTCTCGGGGGAGGGGAGGCAAAGCAATGAAACTGAGAAACCATGTTAAAACTTTGAAACCTGCAATTGCAGATTATATTGTAAAGAAGGCCAAACAAAGAATAGCTCTGCAGAGGTGGAAAGAAGAACTCAACAGGAAAAAGAATCACAAAGCAATGATTCTGGTAGAAAACACCGTGGATCTTGAAGGCCCTCCTTTAGACTTCTACTACATCAATGAGTACAAACCTGCTCCAGGAATAAATGTGCTCAATGGAATAACAACTGGCTGTGAATGTGCTGACTGCCCTGCTGAGAAGTGCTGTCCAAAGGAGGCTGGGTTTATTTTGGCTTACAATAAACATAAGAAATTGAAAATCCAGCCTGGCTTGCCCATCTATGAGTGCAATTCATATTGTAGGTGTGGGCCTGACTGCCCGAATAGGATTGTGCAGAAAGGGACCCCGTATTCACTCTGCATCTTCAGAACCAACAACGGCCGTGGCTGGGGAGTAAAAACCCTCCAGAAAATTAAAACCAACAGTTTTGTGATGGAGTATGTTGGAGAGGTAGGTATGTATTTATCTCATAGAGGTGAATTACATACAATCAAGGAAATGTTAGATAAAATCTTAATGACCTTTCTCTCCATTTTCACACTTCTTGGCTTCTTCACCTGGAGGGTGGTCAGACACTGGAACAGGCTCGCCAGGGAGGTGATCGTGGCAACAAGCCTGACAGAGTTCATGGCGTGTTTGGACAATACTCTAAGGCACATGGTTGGTTCCTGGGGATGTCCTGGGCAGGGCCATGACTTGGTGATCCTTGTGGGACTCTTCCAACTCAGGATACTCTGCAGTTCTACTCTGTAATAGATCAGTCTGCTTTTGAGTGGAGATATAAAGGAACATTCAAGTTGACAGCAGAAATCTGTTGTCTAGAACATTCTTTCATTCCAGCGCAGTTGTAAAAGATCAAAAGGAAAGAGAATGTTTATCTCATATGGTACTAAAGAATTATTTTAGATGCATGCCCTAATAGTATTTCTAAAGGCAAGTCCTTAATTTCTTTCATGGCAATAATATTCTTCATTCTTCCCTGATCATATTTTTTGTAGCTTTTTGCCATTCCCAAAGTATAGTAATTTTGAAACTCCCTGCCCAGACTTTCAGTCCCTTTTCTGTTTTATCTGCACTTCTAAGGTAGTATTTCCAAGCATATCTATTGCTTTTGATTAACAGCAAGAGTAACACTCATAGTACGGACATTATCTGCTTATTCAATCTCATTCTCAAAGAGAACTTTTATGTTATAAAATACAGACCTTGAGTTACTCTTGAGATTTTGTATTGCCCTTGTTTATGTGTTTCAGCCTCTGCTCTGTTCTAGGTCTCTTCACACCAGCAGTTCCTGGCAGCCTCTCTGTTACAGTCTGTTGCTACTGTTACAAATCTGCCTTGCTACTATGTTGACTCAAAGTATTTCCTTCTGTCCCTTTGTACAATGTTTATGATCTTAAGTAGATTTCCTCCATGCTTCCTGCCTGAAAGCTTCTTCTCATGTTCATCCATTTCCTTTAAATATACAAAAGGTCATACACTCCATTCACCAAAAGGTGATTATGTAATTTTGTTGTTTAAAGGAAACTGTGTATTTACCTTTTCACCTGAACCTCCTTAATATCTACTCCTGAGTTCTCAAATCTCATCTGTCAGATTTTAGAGGGATTTGTTGTCCAATTCCATTACATTTTGTATCTCTCTTGCTGCCAAATTATGATTTCTTTGCTGAATCTGCACAACAGAATGTGTTTAATGTGACAGGCTGCAGATGAAGTTGTTTAAGCTGTTTCATCTGTCGACAGTGACACACTCACCTAATTGAATAGATTGAGCTTTGTGAAGTGATGTCTATCTGAGCTGCAGTGAATAGGATCTTTCATTGCAGTCAAAAATAGCAGGAAGAGATGCTGCTTTGAAGAGAGGAAATGAATATCAGGCTGTAAATGTGGCTGGGTTTTAAAGACTGATACCTGTTGATCACCTTTGCAAAGGGAAAAGGTTGAATCTTGGTTTTATGTGAAGTAAATGAGGCTTTCTGTATCTAATGGAAAAAGTGTGTATATAGAAACTTCAGGTAAAAACAGTTGATTGGATTGTCATCATCAAAATTATTAGTAGAGGGTGCTGATATGTTTTTTTTTCCCCAGAGATAAGGTAGTGCTGTGCATCAGCTGTAGACAAATTGCATCCAGAGAAGCCTCAATCAAAAATAATTAGTTCAGCTGTATGTACTCTTATGTATTCTTCATTCATTAGATGGAATGCTATTTCAACATCAAAAACTTACTGTGGTATTGTTTTTGCTAAGTATTTTTTAAACTTTTTTTCTAACTTGATTGTGATTTTTGTTTAGATTTAGTAATAATTAATAGTATGATGCAGGTTTCTTTTTTCTTTTTTTTTTTTTTTTAGGTGATTACAAGTGAGGAAGCAGAGAGGCGAGGCCAGTTCTATGACAACCAGGGAAATACATACTTGTTTGATTTGGACTATGACTCAGATGAATTTACAGTAGATGCAGCTCGATATGGAAATGTGTCCCACTTTGTGAACCACAGTGTAAGACTTTGTTTTGTATACTAAGGATTTGGATAATTATCCTCATTGTGCTAGAAATGTCTTCTACTGTAAACATTTCCTTACTGTATTCACAGTTTTTCTGGAGTAATTTGCTTCATGGCAGCACAATCCAAATGATGTAATGAACAGAACAGAATACTGGGCCTTACTTGGATTGAGACTGCCTACCAAAATTTGGGGGAGAGATGCTGCCTGAAGTGGACATCCTGTAGGACTGGAGTTTTCACAGAATCAGCTGGTTCTAGACAACCACAATAGGGTTGGTTTGGGTGTGTTTTTTCTGAGTACCTGAAATACTTAACATGTGACAGGTCCTTAATGAAATTAGCCAGGAGTCAGAGATGACAGGAATTTATGTGTTATTTTGTAGCTGGGCAGGATAGAATATTACTCTGAATTTCATCCTGCAAACTTGGCAGAGGAAAAAGAGAAAATTCCTGTGCTTTCTTAGGTATCTACAGCAGAGAAATATAATTATTCCTCCTAATCTAAACTTGCCAGAGAACTCAAAAGTAAATTTTAACAAGCAGTTTTTGTAGTGTTTTGTTGAAGTTCAACTGAAGTACCTAAATCAAGAAGGCTGAGCTGCATTTGTAAGGATTCCTGAACTAAAAATATTTCTTACTAATTCAATGTTTGTGAGGCATGCAGTCAGTGTTCTACAAATACAGAAAATTCATGTATTTGGATTTTTGAGATGGCGATACTTATATTTCATGCAGGCTTGCCAGGGAAAAGGATAAAGAAGAGTTTTAGATAGAGTTGCTCTTCACTTTTGCAAATGGGAGTATTCTCAGTCTTCAGTGTAAATTGAGATGTCTGTAACTTCACTTCTGATTCTTTAATGTGTGATATATTTCACTGTTAAAGAACAAAAAAGCATTCAGAATTTAACAGTGTCAGGGACTACTGACTTTTGACACTTAATCCAGAGAAAATGTGGAAGTGGTTTCTAGTTCCAGCTTAATGACCTTCACCCTCCTCTTAGCACCCAGACCATGGCAGGAAATTCAAGAAGCCAAGCAGGTTTGCAGTTTATAGTAGAAATTCATGCATAGTATGAAGATGTTATCTCTGACCTGGAAGCAATGCTTAAACATCACTACAGAGAAGTGAGTTTGTGGGGCTTGAAACACTAGGTTGTTTTTAGTTTTCTTTCAACTTTAATTCTTTTTATGGATTTTGTTGGTACATACTAGACTCTGAATGTAGCTCTAATTATGTGATCAGCATTTTTGTTGTCACCTTTAAAGGTGCCATTTTTTAATAGGTTGTTGCATATTAGTGTAGTCTGCACATTGTGCAAAGGTTGCCTTCCTGGAAGGACTTGAATCTGAGCTACAAATGTTCTCCTGGAACATTATTTCCATTTGTTGATTTCAGAAGATAACTTAATTGCATACTTCTGTCACTGAGACAAGAACCCATTCTTTCTTTGCTGTGACCTTGGTTTACTTAAACATCTCAGTGATATTAAATGTTATTTTTTCTAAACAGAAACTGCATTAATTTTTGCTTACAGTGTGATCCAAATCTTCAAGTCTTCAATGTGTTTATTGATAACCTCGACTTGCGTCTTCCTCGAATAGCGCTGTTCTCTACCCGAACCATCAAGGCTGGAGAAGAGCTAACCTTTGACTATCAGATGAAAGGTCTGCACATTTTGACATGGTTCTTGTGGAAGTTTTGGGGTGCTGGTGGGGTTTACTGCAGCCTGAATGATGGTAGCATTTCAGCTCAGGCACAGCTTTTTATAAACATAGCTCTGGCTTTCAGAACAGTCATTGCTCATGACATACAGTGCAGAGAGGAGCACACCCAGAAGCTTTTGCCTGCGTGTCTAATGCACTGCCTCCCTCAGTGCTCCTAGCACATCAGGGATTGTGGCTGGATTGTCTGGTAAAGCAAATGATTTTGAAGCTTTGTCCCAGAAATGCTCAAAGGAATGGTCAGGCTGCCCTTAAATAAAGCTCTCCTTTATTCAAATCAGCATTTCAGGTAAACTACTTTCTAGGTAGTCTGTTAGTGATAGTTACTAAGATAGATATTAAGGCAGTTGTAACAGCTCAGCAGCATGACCATAGTCTTTGAGTTCTGGTATCCTGTAGGCCTCAGCTGTGGATGTAGGACCTATGCAACAGCTGTTTCAGCTGGGATAGAGTTAATTTCTTCTCAGTAGCTGGAACAGTGCTGTGTTTTAGACACAGTATGAGAATATTGTTGATAATTTACTGATGTTTTCTTAGGTCCAAGAACTTTTTTGTGTCTCATGCTTTTACCAGTGAGGAGGTACTCAAAAAAATGTAAAAAAAAAATCTGGTAGGAAGCATAGACAGTGAACTAGTCAAAGAGATATTCCATGCCAGAGAATGTCATGTCCAATGTGGAAACTGGGGAGATATCCAGAAGGGGCTGATCAGAGTTCAGGGATGGCCTCTGGGCATCAATGAGCCAAAGGTAAGCAATTGTATGTGCATCACTCATGTTTGTTTTTTTCTTTTATTACTACTACTAATAATAATCATCAGCATAATCAGAATATCATAATTATTACAATATTTTACTGTTTCAATTATTAAACTGTTCTTATCTCAACCTACAAGTTTTACTTTTGGTTCTCCTCCCTGCTCCGTGGGGGTGAAAGTGAGCAGGTGGCTGTGTGGTGTTTCATTGCCATCTGGCTTAAAACACCACACTGCCAAATTGATCTTGAACCTTAAAACTCTTGTTTCTCTCTGTTTGTGACGCTGGCATTTAAAGCCAGCTGCACTGTCAGCTGATCCATGTACCTGGGGGTACAAAGATCAAGTCTGAGTTTTGGAGTCTGATGTGTATGCCAGGTGTTGTACAAGTAGCTGTAACGAGGGTATCAGTAGAATCTGAGTGAGCTTCACACACGGCTCTTTGAACTGGGCTGTTAGAAGGCCTTTAGAAGCTGTTTGAATACTGGGCATGATCTTGGTCTGTCTTTTAGAACTTCCTTACTTGTGTTCATCTGTGTTGCAGGTTCACTAGATCTGACTTCAGACTCTGCTGAAGGTCTTACCCCATCCAAAAAGAGCATCAGAACTGTCTGTAAATGTGGAGCCATGTGTTGCAGAGGTTATCTCAACTGAGTTTGGGTATCCAAAGTCACAAATATTTTGTTCTTTTTTCGTGTTTTAAGAAGACTCTTCTTTCACACATATATTCAAGTATTCTTACACCTAATGTAAATAAGGATGGTGAAAACAAGGTATTGTGTTTGTAATTGAAATGGCATTGGCCAAAGAAAGAGATTGTAGTGTTTCAAGCCAATACAGAACTGCTAATGGGGATTAAAAATTCATTTTTCTGGAGCAGTTGTTTAGGAAGCCGTAAAATGTATGCAAAGAAAACTCTAAAATGTACCTTGATGTGAATATTCCTAGAATCATAGAATAAGCTGGACTGGAAGGGACCCTCAAGGGTCATCATGTCCAGCTCTTAGTCCTGCACAGGACATCCCCAAGAGTCACACCCTGTGCCTGAGAGCATTGTCCAAACACTTCTTGAACTCTGCCAAGCTTGGTGCTGTGACCACTTCCCTGGGGAGCCTCTTCCAGTGCCCAACCACCCTCTGAGTGAGAGAACCTTTTCCTAATATCCAATCTAAACCTCCCGTGACTCAACTTCAAGCTACATGTTTTTTATACCTTGAGAAGTCAGGAAGCATTTGATTTGAATTCTAAATCTTAGTTGACAGTTCTTTTGCTTTTTTTGTTGTATAAAGAAAAGCTTGAAGATCTTAGCAATAACATTTATGGCACCAGGGTGAGGGATTAAGGAGAGCTAGTGTGTAAATAAAGGTTCACAGGACTGCAAATTGTAAAGTGTCCATGGAACTCCATGCAAAGAAAGTAATTGCAGAAAGAAAATTAGAGAGGTCAAAGCTCAGTTAAAATTTAACCTGGCCACTTCTTTAAAGGATAGTAAAAAATGTTTTTATAAATACATTAATAGCAAAAGGAGGGGCAAGGAAAAATTTCAATCATTGTTGGACACAGTGAGGGAATATGGTTACCAAAGATGAGGACAAGGCTGAGGTACTTAACACCTTCTTTGCCTCAGTTTTCAACATCAAGACAGTTGTTCTGTCCTCAGGGCAACTGGCCTCCTGAGCTGGAGAAGAATAGTCCTCCTGTAATCCAGGAGGAAGCAGTTAGAGGCTTGCTGAGCCACTTAGATGCTCATAAGTCCATGGGACCAGATGGGATCCACCCTAGGGTGATGAGGGAGCTGGCAGATGAGCTCACCAAGCCACTCCATCATGTACCTGGAGAAAAGGAGGCTCAGGGCTGACCTCATCTCTCTCTACAGCTCCCTGACAGGAGGGTGTAGCCAGGTGAGGGTCTCCCAGGGATCCAGCAACAGGACAAGGAGACATAGTCTCAAGGTGTGCTGGCAGGGTTAGGTTGGATATTAGGAAAAATTTCTTCACAGGAGGGGTGATTGGACACTGGAATGGGCTGCTTAGATAGGAGCATCCTGAAGGTGTTTTAAAAAAGAGTGGATGTGGCACTCAGTGCCATGGTCTGGTTGACAAGATGGTGTTCAGTCATAAGTTGTACTCAATGATCTCAAAAGCCTTTTCCAGCCTAATTGATTCTGTGATTCTGTAATTGGTATTAACAGATCCCAAGTGTAAAATTTGAACTTCTTAGCTGATGTTATGTAGAATGTTTTCAGTTGTTATGCTCTGATTTTGTTAGGATTCTATAGGAGGACTGCAGTTCCACAGAGCATTTGTAAATATGAAATTGTCAGAAGTAACATTTAGCTGTTTGTTTTCATTACATAAATTTGGCAGTCATGGCTGAAACAAGTTGCTGGCTACAGTTTGGAAATAGATAGCAAAACGTTAAAGAGAGCAGCCCATTGTCTAACAAAGTCAGTGCATTGTGGACATATGCTTTGTTATCTGTTAGGTGCAAAAGAGCGCTGGGATTGATGTATATTCACAACTGGTTTTGGTTAAATTTTTTCATACTGTGTCTTTTTTACCTAGTGAGAGATATCTAAGATACTAGGCCTGTATTTTCTGGTTGCAAAAATGTTAACTTCAGTGAAGTTAGACTAGGGGTGAGTATACCCATTTGCTGTAGACATTTGTGAGATGTTCTTGAATGTAAAGGCTGAGAAATGTGCTGTTCTTCAGCTGCTTTAGTCATCTTTTTTTTTTCCTGATCATCTTAAAGTTGTCTCAATCTATTCATAACATATGCTAAGTTTTGCTTGGCTTCAGAACCACTGAAGAGCAGTTGAGGTGGGTGATGAGTGGAGTTGCAGCCAAGGTCCATGCTCTAGGAATGATCCACATGCTTTTTTCTCATGGATTCAGAGCTCGTAAAACTTGCATATTGCTTACCAGTCATGTAAATGTTGACAGGGTCAGGCAGAATAATGTGGCTCCATAAATGGATGCTCCATAGCTGGATGCTGGCTATGTATTGTAAGTCAGCTAGTTACCTTTATAAGGTGCACAGCTGTTGGCTCAGGTGAATGAAGTCAAGTACCTAGCATGTAACTGTTTACTTAATTTGTTAGAAAATGCCTTAAATTCCATGTTAATTATTAGCACTTCAAAAAGAGCATTTCAAGGTTGTTTCTTAAGAAGCACAGTTGCATTTGTACTGAAGATCTGGCTCTTTGGTAGCAAATGACATTTTATATGCTACTAGCCAAAATCAGTTTTAAACTTTTGGTGAAGAGCATGGGCTTCTGGAAATTCTGTGTGAGTTTTGTAATCTACAATACAGAGATACACATTGAAATAGAGACTTTATATTGCTTAATGAATAGGAGGAAGTTTGCTTAGATTTAAAAGTATTTGATGTGATCAGGCTCACCTGTATCCACAGCTGATAAATGCTGAATCTTGTGAGTTTTTATCATGCCATATCTCTAATATTTTTTTTTAAGTTTTAAGTGAAATATGGAGCTTTAATGTCAGCAAACTCTAGATGATCTTGCATCGTTTGGAGTCATTAGTGCTTTCTCTTGCATGTAGCTCAAATGAGCAGTGCATTCCATGTGGATGGAATCTGCAGTCTCCAGCTCCTTAATCCGCTGCAGCCTGCACTGTCCCTGCAGGATGGAGCGGCTGCAGCAAGAGATGGATTCCTTACTCCAGCCTCGCCCGTGCCAGGGGCACGGGGCAGGCCCCAGGCTCTGTCTCTCCCCATGCCCAGTTTGATTTAACTATTGCAAGTAGCTGCATTTTAGAAGGTAACAGTTGTGGCAGTTGTACTGGAGTACAGTGTCTGCCTTTTCCAGAGGCAGAGAATGTTATCACCAGCACTGGAATAACGCTGCTGTTGGTTAAGGATATGTGTGTTATCTTCTGCCATAAATAAAGAACCGTTAATTTATGTTCTGGGAGGTAGCAGTATTTTGTATTTATTTGAAGGAAACCCATTAATCCAGTTTCCAACATAAGAGCCTTGAACAGTATTTTATATTTACCTATTCACAGTGTATTTGGATTGCAGTCAGTGAATTAGCTTAATGGGACACTGTGTCACTTAAAACTCCTTTGACTATTTTTATGAGTTTGGCAGAAAATTGCCAAACTGGAAATGGAGAAATAGCTTTTTCCAATTTCTTAGGGAAGCTAAACCAGCCCAGCTTCGGCCTTTGTTTTGCTTTGTGGTCTGTTGGCATCGTCATGGTCACCAATTCAGTTGTGTGTATGCACTTCTTGGGGGCTGGTAACCTGTGGCCTGCCCTCCAGCTGTTCTTTTTTTGTTGGTTTTAGTTTTTTTGTGCAAAACTAAAGCTGCAATATCACCTGTAAGAAAAGTTATTGTCTATTTATTTAATCTCCAAGTTAAGTCAATCTTTTGTTTATTTTTAATGTATGTTTTAGGAACTGTATTAGAAGATGCAGTTTGTAAGCTCAGGAACATTTTCTTTTCATATTGTGCCATCTCTAGTATTGCTGTCTTCCTATAGTTTTTGATAAAATAAATTAAATTTAGTTTTTCTCTTGTTGTTGTCGTTTTTAAAAAAAAAATTAGCCTGTCAAAATTAGTTGTAGCACTAGAATTTGCTTTAAGACTGCAACCTCTTAATTCCTGGCTTGTACCCAAATTTTCTAGGACTATAAGGACTCCAGCAGAGGGACCATGAGGAAGTGATGTGTTTTCAGTTTAGGGCTGGTGAGAACTGGTATAAATTTACACTTGCCTGAACGGACTGGATTCCTGTGTATTTGAGCAACCTGTTAAAGGCAGCCCTGAACTTACATGCACAGTTTTCAGATATGAAATGAGCCAAAAGAAGAGGTACTGTTTTGTCTGACTTTATTCACAGAGGTGGTTCCAACAGCAGCTCCACTCACTCAGGCTTGCTAAAAAACTTCCAAAGTTGGTAGATCACATTTGGAAATTAGGTTAACAAATCCCACAAAAGGAAAGGTAACAGTGGGAAAAATACATGGATCTTTAATGTCCTTAGAATCATACATAGATTATGGCAAAGCTTTGTCCCTCCTGTTCCCTGTGGCAGAATCAGTGTGGTTGGTTTAATATTCACATGTCACTAAACCTGGCACAACAACTGAAGGTACACTCAGAGGAGGAGGGATGTTGTGCTAAATTATGTTTAATTCTTTAGGACTTAAGACCATGGATGGAAGACCTCAGGAATTTTTAGATGACTTCTGTGGTTTTGATATTCTGTAGGCACTCCAGTGTAGGAAAAACCTGAATTACATTTCTATGTTAGAAGCTAAGAATTTTGGCAGAGAGTTATGATGGCACATGTGCATGGAGAATATATTGATTTATATATTGATTTAATAACAATATATATAACAATAATATATTGATTTAAAACAGTGAAGTGTACAGAGTGTTGCAGAGGAGGTGAAGTTTTGTAGTACAAGAGCCTGTCTGGGATACAAGGTTACCTTTTGTGGCTGAGTTACCTGCCAGAGCAGGACAGGGCTGGTAACTTGGGAACCACAGGACTTTAGGTTTTTCTGAAGAACAATTCAGAACAAACCAGAACACAGAGGAAGCGATGACAAGGTGTTTGCAATGAGTTGGAGGTGAAGCATAGACAGCAGTCTGCAGTACCTAACTCAGGAGTTAAAGCTCCTGAGAGACTTTAAAGAGAGACTTTTTTAAATGAACAATTTGATTTAAAACAAATTAAAGCCACCTCGCAACCTCAGTAATTCTCTAATCTGTTCTGCAGTTATTTTTAAAAATAACTGTAGTGAGTATTGATTAAATTGTTATAATAATGATAAACAATGGTAGTCGGGATTAAAGCCAAATTACAACTGCCTTGTTTGCATGGTCATTCTTAGGTCTTCCTCCCCACAGTTAATAGTGTGCTATTTTATTAAAACCTGAGATCACATTACAAAGGCAAACTCTTAGAGCTCATGATAAACACTAAATTTCATTTAGTGTCCTACCCATAGTTTTGTGTGGTCCATTTTTTGTCTACTTACAGTCCTGGAGACTTGAACCTTGGGAGGTAGAAGGCTTTTACTGTCCCTCCTGGGAATACTTTCTGAATACTTCCCTTTCAGTATTTCATGGAAGGAACAATAAAAGGTACAGAGGCTGCAAATTCCTGGTTCTGACAGTAAGATACTTCTGAACTAAGTATGACTCAGCATAGCTGCAGACAGTAACCAGCAGGAAAGAGAAAAATAATTCAGGTATTAATAGACATGCTGGGTATTACCACAAGGTAATCAGTTATACCTGTTCTCAGGAGACTTTTTTCTCACTGATTATGTTTTCACCTGCTGCAAGCTTCTTGTATAAATGGTGCAGTTTATCTGGCTGAGGTGCTTCAGCACCAGGAGTCAAGGGAATTTCAAAGTCAGAGGAGCTCTGGGAGTCCCTCCTCAGCTCCAGATCAGGAGTCCTGGAGCTGTCGCTTATTTCTGCCAGCACATCCTGAATGTGGGCAGTGCCATCTTCTGCAGCTTTCTCACAACCTTTGCTTTTCAAGCCACAGGCACCATCGTGGGCACAAAGTCTGTTCTGACCTGGTGGCTTCCCCCTGCTGCTGTCCAGCTGAGTGTCCCTGGGACTCTCCTGCAGCACAGGAACCACTGCTCTGCTCCCACCTGTGCTGAGGTCCAGGGCACTTCTCTCCTGGGAGGTGATGAGCACCGTGTCCATTTGACTATCCCAGCCCTGGCTCCCCTGCTCTGATATGTGTGTTGACTGAGAAGAATTTTGGGAGGAGATGTGTGTTGAGTCACTTACTCCATCTGAATCGCTGAAGAGTGACTGGGACCCGCCAGCATCTGCTGAAGATGGGATGTTGTCCTCATTTTCAGAGCTTTCCTCTAGTTTATTACCTGTAAAAAATTCATCCCAGCAAGGGACACTGGCATTAGACTCCTGCTGGTCACTAGTAACTCCATTGAAATTGGCTGTGGAAGTGGCATCTGGCTCATGGGAAAGAAATGGAACTGTATTTTTTTCAGGTTCTTCTTCGTCATCTTCATCATCATCATTTGATTCTTCACAGTCCACGAAGTCTGTCTTGAGGGAGGTGTAAGTTGTGGTCCCTTTGTAACTTTCTGTGCTTTCATTAATGTTTCCTTCAGAATTTTCAGACTGTCCTGTGCTGCAGGGCCTGCTCTCTCCTCTCTGCTGTTTTGGAATCTTAGGCCTTGTAGAAATTAATTCTGAATCAAAGAGATCATCTTCATCTGGCAAGAAACAAACAGAAAATCACTAAGAAAAGTTCACATCTCTGCTAAAATCTTGTTGAGAGCAAATTTTTAATAAAAATTCATTTAGTATAAATTGAGGAAAATATTCTTTAACCCAGCTGGAGATTTTGCAGGATGATATAGACAGTGTTTGCCTTGCCTTGTCTAGCACAGTACGTCACAGAGACAGAACAAGCTTTCCTAGGGCTGGTCTGGGACTGAGGGAATGAACTCCATCCAAAAACTTACAGGGCTGTTGAACATTAAGTACATTTTAAGACTGCAAACAAGTGTGTTTTCACACAGTTAGTGCTCTCTCATCCTCCTAATACCTAAGTTCACATAATTTCTATTTCTGTTTTCCAGCTGTTGCTTTGAACACACAGACAGACTGCGGTGAACACCAAAGCTTTTGGCACCTCTGCTTAGACAGACTTCTGTTTAAGGTGCAGTAGCAGCAGCAGAACCTTTACCTGTATCAGATAATTCTCTCTTGTGGGCTCTCTTCAGTGTTCCTAAGGGCTTGTACCTGGGTTCCATGATTCTCCTGTATGACCTGCATAATGGCTTTAATCTGAAGGGAATGAGAAAAGCAGTTAATATTTAGAATTCAGCAGATGCTTTCAGGAGCAAAAGTAAATCCTTTAACTTGTTTTAAGTACAATGCTCCATGCCTTTCGTAGGCACTGCAGCACAAATATTAAAGCAAAGGCAGCAATACCTAGGGCAAAGTCCTTGACTCATTGACAAGCTTCAGCAGCTGAAAGGTAGAAATCTGTCCTTTCAATATATTTACCTTAAAACATGTACATTTTTTGGAAACTATCTTGTAGTTCCTTACTTACAGAAGACAAACTGACAGGGTTCAAAATCTGACTAGAGTTTTATTCAGTAATTATTAAATGAAAGTCTCCTTTCTTACTAAGGAGGAAAGAAAAAAGGAACAGGAATCTTTGTTCTGTCCAGATTGAAACACCACAGCTCTCCTGCTCCCCGAGGGTGCTTTTTAAGCTATCAACATCTACAGCAGCACAGAAGAACTGGCCACTCTGATGCTGTGTGGGGGAGGAGTTCAAGTCCCCAGAGAAACCACCTTTAAAAGAAATTTCTGAGAAGTAGCAATGACAAATAGAAATGGGTCACAGAACAGAGTGAGATGAATCTATATTCAGCTTCCTCCCAAACAGTTTACCAGCAGAAAAGCCTCTACACACAGATAGAAGTAGAATACAAGCTCTGAGACTCAGCTCAACGTACACGTGTGCTTCAGAAAGCCCAAGTCTGTGGGACTGAATATAGAAGAAAAATCTGAATTATCAGACAAGTAAAGCAAAAGGCAATAGCCCTCCTGAGAGGCTGGGATTCAGGAGGTGAATTGTCCTTACAGGAGCAGAGTTTGGATCACCTCCGTCCAGCAGCCACTTGTCACTTACATGTCCATAACTTTGTCCTCTGTCCCACCCATTGGCAGTACATTGGGATACACATTCACAGGACAGATATAGCTCAGGAAATCCTTGATCTGAATTCCAGAAAAGAAGAAGCAATTTAACAAATTACATCAACAATTAAGAATGTCACTTAAAGGCAGCACTGATGCAAGCACATCCAAAAGTACTACTAGTAGTCTTTATGAAAAGACCAATGTAGCCATGACTCTGTCAAAGTGGATATCTCTGGAACAAGGAAACAGGCCTGAAGGGATGCTGAGAACTCAGCCTCACCTAACACCTCACTGCAATTATCAATTACTACACAAGACTATCACTGTCTCTGAAAGAAAAGGCTGGGCAGACCAGCAATGTGATCCAGTGCTTCCTTGTCCTTACTGCTGCTGATTTTTTCAAATATGCATTCTTCTTACTGGAGTTCAAGTCTCTTGTTTTGCAGATCAGGTATTCCTTTCTATTCCTAAAGTCTCTCCTGAAGTACCCTGTAAAAGCCCATTATGACAAAACACACTGTTTTTTCCAAGCCTTACTCTGTCATCTTCTAGATGATCTCCAGTAATTTTCTTTGAGAATTGTGTCCGGTTTGGGGCACTCCTGCTGAGCACTGAAAACACTTGCAGGTTGCTGAGTACACTGCTATCTGTACAGACAGCAGGACTGTCCTGGAGTGACCCATAATACTGCAATTTTGTATCTAGCAGTTATTTACTGTTATTTCTTTGCCTGTTACTGTTGCACTTGTTAGGAAACTGTTATTTTTTCACTTCTATCTACTCCTGTTCATTCCTTACTGGTGGAAAGGGATTAGTTGAACCTGTAAAGAGAGACAACGCGTTCCAGAGTGTTCTCCTTTAAATTGTCTCAAACCAAGACAAGGACCCATCTATTTTTGCATGTGGAGGTAGGAGTGTTAGTTACACTACCCCCCATATTCCACTAACAAATTCCACACTGGGACCTCCATTTAAAATTCTGCATGGCAGAGCAAATTTAAACTTAATCAGGATCTTAAAAACAGTACTGCCTTCCTCCATTTTGTAGTGCAAGACTTTGTGACAGTTCATTGTTAGCACTGATCCAGTTTCAGTTCAATTTCTTAGGAGAAAGTAGCATTTTTAAATCTGTATCGAGTCATACTAAATGAAAGTGTGTGATTGTGCTGAGGATGCTGCCATGACCAATTTCCTTTTAGTCTTTTAATACAGGAAAAGGGGCAAGAGCAGCAATCAGGATGAGAGAAAATTCAGTTTAAATATGTAGGCTGAGAAAAGAAGGCAAACCCACCCAAATCTGAGTCACACCAGAAAAACTAAACTAAAACTTCATGCTTTAAGCATTGCATGGTTACACAATAATCTAAAATAGGCAGTCAAAACAATTGCAGAAGTGACCTATACACTGAGAACAGAGAAGAGGAAATAGGCTTGTGATCCTGCTCTACTTTAACATGTTCCTCTGCAGCTATATAAAAACAAATTTCTCTGTCTTCAGCATTCAGAATTTCCTATCTCCTTACATCTTATTACTGACAGGATTTTTTCTTAGTATGATAAATCCTGTCATCCACTCCAGAATAATCAAAACTCTTTTACATTTTCATAATCAATGTATACTCAGTACTAGAAGTATACATACCTCGCTGTACGAAGAGTGGAAAGAAAAACAAGCTCTGTATGTTCTCTCCCCAGTCCTAGAAAAACAGAAGAGTCACAGAAATTAGGTAACTGCTCTTCATCCGTGGTCAACAGATCAGCCTAACTTACTCTTAAGTCCATTCTGAGATTCAATTATACACGTATCAAGCAAGATACAAACCTGAAACAACAGGTTTTTGTGTGGCCTAAATGCTCACCTCACTATTACATTGGTTTTCTTTTTCCTTTCCCCAAACCACATTGTGGAGGGTTTGATGCTGATTATGTGCAGGGGAGTTCCATTAAGGCAAGTCATCCCACAGGGCAGTCTGTTCCCTCGGAAGCAGTCATCATCCTGTCCAATGGATATAAAATTAAGTTCAACAGTGACCTTTTTTTACCCAGAAATTAAGCAGCATAGCATCTAGCCAAACCACGTTCCTCTCTCACATCTAATTCCCTTGAAAGACCCTGTCACATCTTGGTTCTTTAGTGCACCTGGCAGAGCACATCAGCCAGAGACCAGTGCTCCAATGTGCCATCTCAGTTTCTACCTGTGTTCCTCCAAGCTGGAGCCTCCAGCCTGACAGACATCCTGAAAGTGGATGGCCACATGCTAAAACCACACAGGCACCATCTGAGCTGCTTTTGATACATTGAAATGGGTAATACCTGATTGATCTACTCTGCTGCTTGTCTTACTTCACTTAAAAACACAATTTTCAGGTTTCAAGTACAATTAAATTACTTCTAGCATAAGCTAATATATTTTTCTCTTTTTTTTTCTAAAAATACAAAACAACTTCAACCCACTAAGGTTTTCACTCTGCTTCACATTACGTCACCATTTCACCAGTCTTCATTAACCCAAGAGGCACCAAACATCAGCACCTATAACCACACTTTCACAGCAAAGGCAGGGAAGGCTTTGCAGAGCAAACGCACCCGAGGATGTCGACAGGCGTGAATCTGCGTGCGTTGGTCTGTGGTAACATGGCACAGGATTTCTGGCATGTTCCTGAACATATCAAGTTTGTTCATGTGCACCTAGAGAAAGCCAGAGTTTACTCTTTATTAGTGCTTGCTAGACTGCAGCTGGAGCAGCTGTGTAGATGTGATTCTGCTCTCCTCAAATGCTGGCAGGCACTTAAATTATTACTCCCAATAATGTCCAAGCAGAGATGTGTCAGCCAAAACTTGGACATCTAGAACAAGTAGAACATACCACCTACACTGAAGAAGGATGAATACTCATGAGAAAATCAGAATATATACACTAACTTTTAATGCTGTCTGCAAATGACTTTTATCATTCACAAAATAAAAGGGAGTGAGGTAAACACTGACCTTGAAAACTGCGAATTAACTTCTCTTTGGAAAGTCCAGATGTTCCAGACTGAAGTTAACTAGTTACCTCATTCTGAGCACAACTGCACTTTTTAAGGGAAGTTAAAGAAACAGGCATAACTGTGACCTAGAGCAGCCCTCTAAACAGCCATTGTCAGCTCAGTGTTGGCCACAACATTACTGAGGATCTGTTCCAAAGCAACAATTAGAGAAACATTACCTTGATTCCGAGTTCCTCGCTGAGGTTTATGAATAAATACTCATATCCATAAGCAGCTTTGCAGTTCAGCCACACAACATGATTACGAGACAGTGAGGTCCAGCTTCGCACTAACTCCAACATCCCATTTAAACATTCCTCCTGAAAAGTGTAGTAAGTGCTGTCAATCATCTTGGAAGATACTTCCAAAGTGCTGTGATTTAGTAATGCAAAATGGCATTGCCTTGTAAGACTTACCTAACAAAGGGGTAGTTAATTAATCAACAGTTTTAAGGGCCTTTCTTCTCACAATTTATTAGACTTACCCGGCTTGGTATGTGATAAAATTTGGGATCACAAAAAGTAGTGTCCAAATACACACTCCGGATGTCTTTTACCCTGGAGGATAGAAATGTGATATCAGAGTAAACATTGTACCACAGTGCTAAGATACACCACTTCCTCTCTCTTCAAAAGGAGGTAATTCTACCTCTTGATTACAAAGAATATGTCAAATGGGGCTTGTAACTGCAGTATTGCAATTATATTTAATCTAGAATAAAAAATGAGGAAAAAATAATGAATACCTTGCCAAATTGTCCATGCCATATGATCTTCTGTTCTTTCTATATCTCACAAATAGCTCACCTAGTCCCTGAATGCAAAAGCTCCATTCTGGCTGCTTCTCCTTTTGCAAGTCTGAAATCCCCTGTGTACAACACAGTGCCATTCTCACCTTCAAATAGAAACCTGCAGACAGCAACATTTGGGTCAAACTCCTCATTAAATGCCAGGTGGTGAAACATTTAAAGAATTGAAAGGACATACATGACTGAACCTGGACAGTGACCAGCTGGCAGAAGTGTCACCACGACATCTTCTTTCTGGAAGAGAGGGGTTAGCATTATTTTCAGACTGTAGTAAGTACTACCAGTACTTTTGTCAGTACAGTGAGAGCAATGCATTACTCCCCACAGCCTCCTGCGGCATTTATCATTGCTTTTAAAACCAGAGAGTTTCTTCACACTGCAGTCACCATCCTGTCATGGCAGACGAGAGAACCAAGTATTGTATGGTGCTAATAAAGCAAGCTGGACAGAAGACAGTTCTGCTTTCTTGGTTCCTCGTGAGCAAGTACAGAATAGTTTGAGTTGGAAGGGACCTTTAAAGTTCATCCAGTCCAACTCCCCTGCCATAAGCAAGGACATCTTCAACTAGATCAGAGTGCTCAGAGCCTCATCCTGACCTTAAATGTTTCCAGGGATGGGGCATCCACCACCTCTCTGGGCAACCTGTTCCAATGTTTCACCATCCTCATTGTAAAATGCTTCTTCCTTATATCTAGTCTGAATCGAGCCTTTTTTAGTTTAGAACTACCACCCCTTTTTCTGTCACTACAGGAGAGGAGGGGCACATACATTTCAAAAATAGCTTGTGCACTTCAGATGCTGCAGCTGTGTTTCCTGTGCTCACGAAAACAGCATTACTGCCCATTACTGACATATGAATCTTTTTTTCCTGTAACTTACCTCACCAGATGTTTCATCTTCTAAAGTAATCTGAGTTGGTGTTTCAACTTCCAATGCAACCTGTAACAAAATGATTAATTGCATTATAGGATTTACTGAACATTCTGTTTCATGTTTATGTCTAAGTATTTATTATGTAGACATCTGTAGCACTCACTCTGGCTAATGCTAAGTCTGTAAAATAAACTCATTTTCCAATAGTAAGTCATAAATTTCCATTTCCAGTGGAAGAAATTTTCCTTAAAGTTATCTAAAAATTAAATGGAGATACCTCAGGCAAGGTGTGCATGCCTAAAGAGTTAGAGAGTGTTGGACTTCTACCAGCAACAGCCCTTGTTTTTCTGGATGGATCACATGCCTTATTTTTGAATGACTGCAAAGCCCAAAATCTCAGTCCCACAGCAGTGGATCTTGCTAGGACAGCTCTGTGCTGCAGTACTTCCCACTGCCCCCTATTACCAGAAGCAGAGCCCACAAATCACTGGGACCACGTATTCCTGTATTTGTGCAGAGATAATTATTTTTATTTTTATAAAAAAATACTCATGTTCTGTTTTATAATGCCTGTTTTATAATTAATCATATAATAATTATATTATTATTATAATATATTTTATATAAAAAATAAGTGCTATATAATTATTTTTATTTATGTTAAATAACTCATGTTCTGTTTTATAATGCCTGCATCTGCAAAGGGAAGGAAATAACTTCAAGTCACACCTGTACATAACACTGATCCCTTGCAGTCTGGCTCCAAACACTGGGAATCATGTAAATTTATTAAGTTTTTCAGTGATTTTATACTAAAACTTCTTCATGTTATAGTCCATTTTCCAAAAAGCAAAAGGAAAATCATATAACTTCAGATTATATACACTCCAAGCAATAAGAGACTTTAAATTAAGCGAAAGAGAAATAAAGGACAGAAGCAAAGAGACATGAGCAAGGTAAGGAAATGAATGTAAATTCAAATGTACAAATGATCAATGTAAGGATGAAGGCCATGTAAAGCTGAAGGTGAGAGAAAAGGAAAGTTTTTTTGGGGGGGAAAATAATAAAACAACAAACAGCAATAAACCAATGCCACATAGCAAGCAGCAGGAAAGGCACATGGTTGGAAGTACTCAAGCCCTGAAACACTGTGTCAACACCAATATTTAGACACTCCTGAGGAGCAGAGAGCTTCTTCCTTCTGAGAATCACTGCTTTGAAAGTGCTATTTTCAAAATAAACACAAACTCACAATATGATTCTCCCAAAACTTGTATTTCCAGTTAGTCAACAACAATTCCTTAGTTACAGGTGAGCAGTATAGTTTAACTTTCAAGCTGTGAGGAGACAAAAAACACAGATAAGTGTTTTTTAAAGTAGACATGAGGACAAATCTAATGACACATCAGCACCTGGCACCCAGTACATCAAACCCTGCACTCAGAAACCTCTCATGTGAGGAGACCTGCAGAGCTGGAAGCCTGCAGGCTTCTCTTCAGCACAGCAAACCCAAACCTACCCCTGTGTGCCCCTGCCTGCATGGTTTTGTGCAGACACAAATGCAGCGTGGGTACATGGTCATGACCTATCTGCTTGTGTGTGCACCCCTGCACACACCCCTGGAACAGGCATTTGGGACAGTCAGCACACAGAACATTCCTTATGAAGCTTGAGCTGATGCACAGAGACCTCATGAGCAGAGATTATCTGCTTGCATCAGAGGAGATGCATTATCTACTCTAATAAATCAAAGAGAGCCTAGGAACTGGTCCACAACCTCCCTGGGCCCATTGCCACATTTGATCATCTTCATGGTGATAAAAGTGTCCCTTGTCCTTTCTTTATGCACTTCCATGAAAAGTCTGGCTCCATCTCCTCTACCCCTACCTGCAAACAGTGATATATGATTGTTTCCTACTCCTAAGACCAAAGACCTCTCAGCCTCTCCTCACATATGACAGGGCCCTGGCCCCAGACCAATGTGGTGATGCTGACCAAAACACCTATCAATTTACTATCCAGGGGACCCAGGGCTGGACACAGTACCCCAGAAAAGTCTCACAGACACTGCCCAGAGGGGAATAATGGTCTCTCTCAAACTGCTGGCTACCTGCTTGCTTATACACCTCAGAGAGCACAGCTAGCTCCTTCACTGCACAGGCACAGCACTGTCTCTGTGTATCAACACCTCCAGGGAATAACAGAGAGATTCTCATGAAGCTCATGAACGTCAGGGAGTTCAACAAGGCCAAGTGTACCTGAATCTGGGCAACCTCTGGTATCAAAACAGACTGAGGGATAAATGGGTTAACAGCAGCCCTGCAGAAGACTTTGGGGTACTGGTGGATGAGAGGCTGGACACGAGCCAGCAGTGTGCATTTGCAGCCCAGAAAGCCAATCTTATCCTGGGCTGCTTGATCAGCACTGTGGGCAGCAGGACAAGGCAGGGGACTCTGCCCCTCTGCTCCACTCCTGTCCTGTGAGACCCCACCTGCAGTGCTGCATCCAGCTCTGGGGTCCCCAGCACAGGAAGGACAGCGACCTGCTGGAGCAGGTCCAGAGGAGACCACCAGGATGGTCAGAGGGCTGGAGCGCCTGTCCTATGAAGACAAGGCTAAGATAGCTGGGATTTTTCAGCCTAGAGAAGAGAAAATTCTGGGGGGACATTACTGCTATTTCATATTTTAAGAATTATAGAGAGGGACCTTCTACAAGGACGTGGTGTGGACAAGGGGAGCCGACTTCAAATTGAAAGGGGGCAGGTCTAATGAGATACGAGGAAGAAGTTTTTTACAATGAGTGAGGGTGGTGAGGCACAGGAACAAATTGCCCAGAGAAGTTGCGGATGCCCCATCCCTGGAAGAGTTCGCGGCCAGGAGCAACCCGGTCTAGCGGGAGGTGTCCCTGTCCCGTTCCCATCCTGGGCTTTATGACCCCTGGCAATTTCCTCGAGCTGTTTAGCCGCGCACCGGCCGCCCCGCCAGCAGCCCGTACCTGCCCTCCAGCCTCCTCTTCAGGGCGGTCGCCCGCAGCCCCATCATGTGATCTGGGGAGAGAGGCACGGGGTCAGTCGGGGGACACACGGGGGAGGAGGGACAGGCGGGGGGACCCTGGCGGGCCCTCACCCTTGTGGCAGTGCGACAGGAAGAAGGCGCGCGCGCGCAGGTTGTCGCGGTCGAAGCGGTCGATGGACACGGCCGGGTACTCGCGCGTGCGGCCCCCGAACCGGCTCATGGCGGGCGGCGCGCGCTTCCGCCCGCCCGGCCCCCAGCCAATCCCGAGGCGGCCCCGCCCCCGCGCCGGCCTATCAGGGGCGGGCGCGGCCTCTTAAAGAGGCCCCGGCGGGCGGGTGCCTGGCGACCGTTGGCGTCGCGAGGGGACAGCCGTGAGGGGTCCGGGGAGGGGGGAGGCCGTGAGGGGCGCCGCCATCGCGCCTCGGCCGCCGCTCCGCCCCGCCCCGCGGGAGAACAGTCCCCGTTTTGTATCTCTTGAACCGAGGTGGGCTGCCTTAAGGGCTGAGTGGGCGGGTTGTAGCCAGGGCGGTGGGAGCACGGTGAAGTTACGGTCGCAGCGCAGTTAGGGATGCAGGCCGGGACGTCTGCCTGAGCACCTCGGAATGTACAAGGAACTGTCGGAGTAGAGTAGGTAGAAAGAGGGGAACTTAAGTTAGATATTAGGGAGAATTTTTTTACAGTGCGGGCTGTGAGGCACTGGGACAGGTTGCCCGGTGAGGGTGTGGTGCCCGAGCTCTGGAACAGTTCAAGGCTAGGTTGGATGGGGCTTTGACTAACCTGATCTAATGGAAGGTGTCCCTGCTCATGGCTGGGGGTCGGAACGAGATGATCTTTAAGGGTCTTTCCAACCCCTTGACATCCTATGAAATCTCTTGCTGGTTCTTCTGAGACCCCAAGCAAATCCTGTGTTTGCTGTCTTGGGTTACGTGATGCAGGCGGTACCGCCATCTCCTCCCACTGCTGTGCCCCAGGGCCTCTCCTGCCTGGGGACATGGTGCTCCTTGTCCGGGCCGAGGATGCAGCAGGGCCCCCTGTCCTGCCTGATACCCCGGCCTGGAGCCAAGGTGCCCCTGCTCTTCAAGTTTGCTGGTGAATATGGGTGTACACCCTAGGTATACCACAATGGGTGAAGGCACAGACACCACTCCTCCCCAGCACCAGGCACACAGGCTGCGACCCACAGTCCTGCTCCAACCTGCTGACATGCAGCCCCTCACTCATGACAGCCCTCCCCCAGTAGTTAATTTTTCGGGACACATCCTGTTACTGCTGCAGTGGCTGGAAATTTAGTACTCCCTCTGGCTCCAGATATCATAGGCCAGAGGTGCTCATACCCCAGCCTGACTCCCAGAGCTGGCACCAGTGTTCACTCATACACAGGTCTCACCAGGAGCTGGCACTTTATCCTTGCAGCACACGCACATGGGGAATACACAGTTTGTGCAGAGAGACAGCCAAGATTTAAGAAGATACAGTAGGGCAGGATAGTCTGTGGTGATCAGGTGTGGGGCTTAGATGGGCATGTAATACTGACTGGTCCTGTTTTACACAGGACAGGCTTATTTTATACTCCTTTCTGTCTAGTCTCATCTTTGTTTCTCACTGCTCCTGCACATTCCTCACAAATCTATACAGTTCCATGGATTCCCACACCTCCCCAAGTCTGGGCCCCCCTGGTTAAGTCTCACCAGTGCAAAGTCCAGGTTGGTCTCCCTGGATGTCATTCCTGTAGTTTCTTTATAGCCCATCTATTAGTGCTGGAGTTGAGGTTTATTTATGTCAGGTCCCCGTCTCTGCATATTTTGTTTGTTTCACCCTTTTTCCCAAATTTCCCAGCTGACAAGGTCCCTGATCAGATAACCTTGCTGAAATAAACATTCTCACACTCTTCACATGCCACAGGCGTGGTTCTCATCATCACTTTCCTAATTTGCTGCTCAGGTTTGAGACCCCATATATTGTTTTCTGTCTTTCTCCCTTTCCTGTAACCCCATGTTGCAGTGAAAATGGTCCTTGAGCAGATGCCCTAAGGGAGCAGATGCCCTAACTCTCCTCCCACAAACCCTTACAGCTTGTGTAACAGTTCAGGAAACCACCATCAGTGAGCCCAGGCTAGTTAGGATTCCACAGTAATTGTGTTCAAAAAAATCTGTTCCCAAGGCCAAAGCACTCACTGTTTACCCTAAATTAGGAGCTGGCAAACATTGTTATCTTAGCAAAGTTCACTTCACTGTTCAAAAATTCCCCTTCAATGAAAAGTGTTAATATTAAACTGAATATTTTCTTACCATTCTCTTGTCTTCTTTATTTGCCTTTGTCTGTCTGTTGTCTTTCATCTCTTCTCTGGATTCCTGGCTGGAGTACAGCTGTTTCCTACTCTGGCACAACGAAAACAGCTCTGTGCCTAGAACTTGGACACATAATAGACAAAGAGTACAATTTTTAAATAGCAGCCCCAAAATGGGATGCTTTCAATATATGAAGTCACTAAGCTGGAACTTTCAATATATGATCTTTATTTTTTGGGCAGGAACGCCTGTGGACAGGCACTGTGAATTAATGGTGACTCAAGAAGTGCCAGACCTACCCACACATCTCGAAGAAAAACATTCATTAGGTGAATCCAGCATGTCCAGTAAAGAAGTACTTAAAACTAATGACACGTTAATTATCACAAGACACATAATTTCATTATAGCTTAGCATTTATTAGGATCTAGTATTATTGCTAATAATATTGATTGTCTAAAGTCAATATTGAATGACAACAGTTCTCATCAAACACTGAAGAAAAAATACAGAGCTTGAAAAATCCTGTGACGGCTACAGAAGAGCCCTTTGCAGGAGAAAAAAACTTATCCTACTTACTACCCTAAATTTAGAATAAGGATCTGTGCTTATCCTGTTAATTTGTATTTGATACCTCATAAGCAGGTGGGAAAATTAGTTTTTAGTTTAGTGAATGGCTGCTTTCAATTGCAAAATGCTGCAGTGCCTGGTAATCGAATGCTTGGAGTACTGAACTCCAAGAAATGGTTTAGTGTTGCCAGAAAAATGTCCTTTTACATATTTTATTGATCTCTAATAAATGTATTTGATAAGAGATTAAAGGCCCTTTCTTTGTCTCCTGCTGGCTCTCATACAAACAGGAGATATGTATGCAGACTTCTTTCTGCTAATTCTACATTGTGATAATAATAATTCTTGATATAATTTTCACAAATATTTTTATCCTGTGGTGCAAAACTTTTTTCCCAATTTCTGCTTTTCCAAAAGACTAGTGTCATCTTGCATTTGATACGATTTCAGCATTCAATTTTCCAGCTCTCTGTTGATATAGGAACTTGCCAAATAAAGAAATTGGGCAAGGTTTGGAGACAGCATGATACCCACAGGGAAGGAGACTGTATTCATCCTCTCACTGCAAAATCCAGAAGTTTTCATTCCTTGGAGATACTTTCCTAGTTATGAAGCTGAAGCTTGGTGACATTTCAAAACTGGGAAAGGACTTATCTCTGATCATACCTGCTAGGCATGATAGTGAAGGGTGTGTTTTGCTTGTAGAAGCAACAAAAGTTCTATTTGAGCAGGAAAATAAGATATGCTTAGGAAAGCAAATGCAATGAAATTCAGAAGTAAAATTATTTCTTTTTTTAATGTAGTTCAAATCCATCCCTGGTGAGTATCCACTGTCTGCAATTTTTTATTGCTTTTTTATTGCTCTTGTTTTTAGTTTGCGTAGGGTTTTTTTTTAATTTATCTAATTAATTAATTTTATTTTCAGTTTGAGTTTCAGCTTGTCTCAGTTCTGCTCTTTTCAGATTTAGCAGCTGATTAACCTGTTTGCTATGTCTCAGCAGACTGAACAAATGGGTTTTGTGTGAGGAGGAAGTCAGTGGCAGTCCATTTGCTTGGGCAAAGCTAGAAAAGGGTGAATTCTGGCAGGTTGTGCGCCTTGTCTCCTTATCCAGTTTATCTCTGAAGACCTTATCTCTGTCACTGGCACTGTGGCCCTGTCACTGACTGTGCATTTCTCCTTTCCCCTCGTCTCCCATCCTGAGTCTTTGCTGTTCTTCAGTAGCAGCCCAGATCTTCATTCTGTGGTTCCCAGTTTGGTGTCACTTCAGGAGCAAGAAAGAAAAATATGTAAATCTGCCTGCCTGCCCCAAGGGGACAGCAACTGCAAAGATGTGAAATTCAGAAGTACTGCATTTAGTATTTTTTTAATTCATCAATGTGCACAGTTAAATTTTAGGAAGGTTGAGTCAAGATGTATATGGAAGTACAGATGTGTTGGGTTTGTTTGACATCAAATAGTGCATTTAATTGGATTCCAACTGCTTATAACTTTTTCCTTTTTTGACCTCAGACTTTGAACTCTGTAATTCCTTTATTTTAAAATTTTGTTCTATCCATTACTCTATGTCCCCAACAAAATCACTTGCTTCTGTCTTCTCTATTTAATTTTTTTAAGTCTAATTTCAGGAAGATGTCTGAAGTTTCTGAAGTCATGACTAAAGCTGACATCAAACCAAAATCTATGCATCGTGCCAAAATATGGTCAGATGACGTAGAGAACTTATACAGATTTCAGCAAGCTGGATACAGAGATGAGGTGGAATATAAACAAGTAAAACAAGTTGATGAGGTAAGATTTAAAACTTTGTATTGTAAGAGTTGCTACTTTAAACTTCTGTCTCATGTAAAATGATTAAATAAAAATAGAGGTGCTGCTTATTTCCTTTCATTTAGGCTAGGTTCTGATAGAGTATGCTTCCTCTCAGGTCTGACTTGAATTCTTGAGCTGTTTATTCCCCATCTCTGATGCATTTAGAAGCATCACAGATCTCTTTGAACAGATGTAGCTGATCACCAAAGGTATAATTCAGTATTGAGGGAAGAAGTATTTCAAAGTGAGTTCTCTGAAGCTTCTGCATTAGTCTGTCAATAGACTTGATAGGAAACTCATTGTTGGTCCATGGAGTCAATCCTGTGTCATTGCTACTGCTTTCACTTTGCAGTTGGATTGTGTGGTAGCACAGTCACTTTGTGCACACTCAGAGCTTGGCCCCTCTCAAAATGATGTCCACAATGGCAATATTTGAACTGTACTAAAGGCAGTTGTGACAGAGGCTCTTGTCAACACCAGGGACTTGCACCTCTGCTCATCGCAGTTGTTAGTGATGCTCCCCAGCACATCGAATGAGCTATTGAGTGGTGGCCAAATATCCAGTGGTTACTCGAGGTTCAAAATAGCAACCAACAGATTAATACAACAAACAATATATCATTTTTTATTACAGCTTTATAATTTATCTTCCAAAGCAACAAATATATTATGAAGAACACAATTTTAAAATATGTTGACCTCCTGTGCACATAAGAAAGAACAGAAAGTTCCAAGAAACTCACACCACATCCAGTTAACTCAAAACACAGCAAAACATGTTGATGTGCATAATAAGATAGTTTATTATTTTATTGTGGACTCTGATACCACTGCAAAGGCTGTGGTATAATTTTCAGTAACTGCAGAAGGAAATCACATCATTATTGTGGTAGGATCTGTGTGTTCAAGATTTATGGCAGGGCTCAATCACTGGCAGTTAAAACCTGATGAAAGTTAAAGAATACCACTGACTAATTATAATGTGAGCATGCATTTAGTTCCAGCATGCCAGGGCCTGGCAGTGATTCTCTTTCAACTTACATATTCTGAAATGTCTTGTTAAGTCCATATTAGGTTTCTATAATGCAGTTGTTACTAAAGATGCAATTATAATGTAGGTGGAATGAATATTAAGGCTGTTATGTTTAGACAGACAATGCAAATAACACAGCTGTATGCCTGAAGTCATAAGGTAAGTGATTAAGTGGGCTCTCCAATTAGAGAATGCTCTAGTTTGACATCCTGTTGTCAGCTCTGCCTGGAAGAGAAATAAGATTCTTATTACCTGATTTTTAAGGTTTAGTTTAATCAGAAGCAGTCTTAGATGCTCAAGCTGAAAGAGCTATTAAGGCCATAAAGCTGCTGAACGTGCAAATGCTGAAGCCTTTAATTTAAAGGTTTACACTGTGAAACAGCAAAGAGCACCAGGGTGATGCTGTGTTTAGGTGGGACTGATCCTACTGTCTTTGAGACTGATACAGTCTGAGGCTTACTTTATTTTCATTAAATTACTAATGAAGAGCACATTTTTCATGGTCAGAAGGATCTGAAAGAAACCTTTAAATATATGTCAGTCTTACAGGAACAGACACTTGCAGCCTCTCAGATTACTGAATAACTGAATAGCATTAATGTTATATTCCTAAACAAGGTGTTTTAAAATCTTTGACTTGTCCAATTTTAAATTAGCCTGTTAAATATCCTTAGATTCTTATTTCTAGGTTTTTCAGATCACATAATTTTATACTAAACCTGAAAACTGGTTTCTGTCATCTTGTTCTCAATCTGTTTTTAAAAATTCAGCAAGTTAATAGAAAAGTAGTATTTAGATGCAAATAAGAGTTTCCTATGAAAGTATACCCTGTATTCCTTGCAATGTCATGCACAAACATCATTTAATATGAGCATGTTCAGGTGATTTTATATCCTTTTTGTTCTACTTGTAGGTAGAGTGCTGGCCAGAAACTGGATTTGTTAAGAAACTCCAGAGAAGGGACAATACATTCTATTATTACAATAGGCAAAGAGAATGTGAAGACAAAGATGTCCGTAAAGTGAAAGTTTATGTGTATTAGTGTTACTGTTCTGGTTGGTTTGTTATTATAAATTGTTTTTTAAGACCTGTAAGTAAATGAATGTGTAATCTGGTTTAAAGTATCTATGTCATGCTTAGATAGAAAGGGGAGTGCTAGAAATGTAGAGAAGCCTGAACTATAGACATAGAAACTTCACTTTTTCCTTCCTATAACTAAAAGTCTTATTATTCCTCATTTTCCTGGTTACAAATGCTTAGACATAAAGCTAAAAAGCTGGTAAATGGGCATCATATATTTCAGTTAACTGTATAACATCCATTGTAAGTAAAAGCATCAATCTTTATTCCAAACAATATAATCTAGTTGGCACTGGTTAATGTCAGCCACAGTCTCTTGGGGTAGCTAAGGGTTATGAGACTCCAAAGGGCCAAAGTGAGGCCAGAGCACTGACTAACATTTCCTTAGAGCAGAGCAAGAAAAACAAGCAAAGAATTTAAATGAAGGATGCTGAACAATCAAGTAACAATGGCCAGTGCTGAGCTGCAGATATAAAGGCTGGTTATTGTGATAGAAGGAGTCACAACAGAAATGTGTTTCTGTCTATCCTCAAAGTAGTTTTGTCAGGTGCCAGTATTAATTACTCAAAGAGGAAATATTAATTGACTTAGTAGAAGATGCTTTCTTGCGGGGGTGGATTGTGGATTCACAGGTGTTGGGAACATGGAGAATAAAACTACAGGGAAAACATGAAATCCACGCTTGGTAATATTTAGGGGAAAGTGACATACACAGATGATATGTGGGATTTCTGGGCAGAATTCATCTCATCTAGCTTCAAATGTCACATTATCAACATCCATACCTAATCCTGTCATTTGGACAGCCTTTGTTCTGAATAGAGAGAAGCTCTTGTGGGCACAATTAATTTATTTTAAGTGCAGCTATGTAACATTTTAATGTGCTACTGTGACATCAGCTCTGCAGCAGCTGCCTGTACCTGGGCTACTGAGACACTCAATGAGGATGAGGGACTGTAGTTACCTTCACTCATGAGGGGATTTAATTAAAATACTTTGCAATGCCAAAGCTCTTGATAATTGACCAGTAGAACAGACTGTTGTTATGTAAACCACTAGATGCGTTTGTGGTAGTTACAAAAAAAATTGTTATTAATATTTCGTATCTCTAGACTGTTGACCAAGGGTATCTAAACTCAGTTTTAGGCATGACTTAGCAGTGTACGTTTGACCACCTATTTTGTGGATATTCTTCTTTTATTTAAGCCTAAAATGGAAGCAGACTCAAGATGAGAAATAGAGGACTTACAGCACCTAATCAAAATAAGTAGTATTAGTGCAATATTTAAAAGACCTCATTGACAATGACTGGTAATGATCTCCTCATCTTATTTAGACTACTTGGAAAGTTTTAGCTTAAATTTGTATGAGCTCTGTTAGAGAAATGACTGAAAGATACTCTGAAGCAACTATGAAACTTATATTCCCAGAAGGTTTTAATGGCATATAGAGAGTTACTGCAGTGTAGAGAAATAAAGCATTGCTACAATGAATGCCACTTCAGCCTTTCATTATGATTTCTTTTATGCTTGGAGTGCTCTGGATGTACTTTTTAAAACCATGACTTTTCTCATACTTTACAGCTAAATAGTGGGAACAGATCAATTACGAGATAACCCATCTATTTTGTCACTTTGGTTTAGTGGATCTCACTTTGTTAACTTTATAGATTCCTGAAAACAAAATATTCCAGTGGACATGAAAACAGCCTTTAAAGAATTTCACAAAAATAGATGTGGTGTATAGCCAGCTCAAATTTATTGTCAGAATTTATTGCTATCAGCACACACAGAAGAAGTGAGAACATTTGGTATAGCCATTTTCTCAGTCTATAAAAGAGACATAGTTGGGCATTCAAGAACAGGAATTAAAACTGCAGGTAACTCTGTAGGATTTAATGTGATTTTTTTTCCTCAAGAAAGATTTTTAAAAATTGAAACACATAAGAGATTATTCTGGCATTCCTCATTTTACCTCACTACTCCTCAATATTTTTGCAATATTGCTGGATGCTTCTGTCTGTATTTCAAAATCATGAGTATGCATTTCATGCAGCCCATGGATATTTCACTTCAAACAAATAGCATGGGAATTCGTGTTCCACTTTATATGAGTTGACAGATCCTTCCCATTAAGAGAGAGTGAGTTACCTAGATATTACTTACTCAATGTAAAAAAGGTTGAAAGTCACTGTGATATTTAAAAGATTCACGGGATGAAAGAGAAAGACAAGCCTTGTAATTAGTAAGACCAGTTTACAGAGATGGCCTTTGTCAAGACTGGTGAATTTGGGAGTTCTCTCAGTTCATTAGCAAAACAGCAGGTTTTGTACTGACAGTGTTCATTTCAATGATAGTTGTTCTTTGACATCCAGTTCGTGCTAAACTTAAGGTAATGTGACCACTCCTCCAGCCTGCCAAAGTTCCTCCTGACCAGGCTTCGGCATTCAGCTGGGCTGGCCAAACATGAAGCTGATACTTGAGTACCAGCAAGGTTTCCTCTGCTGCCTGTGTGCTGGATGTATCTTTCACTCAGAAGAGCTGTCAAAAGAACTCAGTGTTTTCCCTTATCTGATACATTTGACAAGAGAAATATCTGAAATATTTCTTAACTAAAATATCCCTACCTCAGTTTTAAGCAGGTGGAGAACTGTGAGCTCACTTGTCTTTTAAGCTTAGTTATGAAGGAGTATCAGAAGTAAGTGATCTGGGGATCTGTTCTTCATTTAAGGATGACATAACAGTACTTATCAACATAAATAATTTCTGAACATCATTATACAAACTCTTTTACTGAATTTTAAAGAACAAAAGCACATATCTCAAGTTTTATTGCCTAGAGATGAAAATATGTGCTATTTTTCTGATTTGAGTCTTAGTAAAAAGTAATTATGTAAGAAATACTTTCCCAGGTACTTATCTGTTGGTATTTCTCTTATCAGGGAATACTGTACTGCTCTCAATGGCCATTTGCAGCAGCTCTAGGAATGACTGGTGGCAAGGCTCTCTGTTAGCTTGCAGCTGCCTAAGCCTGATCTACTTGGTCTAATTCTCTTCATAGTTTTGTTCCAGAAGAATAAATCCTTTCTGTGCCTGTAGAAGCTCACAAAAGTAGGTAAAACAAAGTTCCAAGACCTACTTTTTAGACTTTGTGTTTGACTGTTACACATGAAATGGCAAGAGTGCAGCCTTGGGTGTTCCAGGCTGCTGTGCTGTTTTTCAGGCTTTACTGGAATCCATTATGGAATGGTATTTTCTGACAGTGATACCATGGCTGTTTGCTTGCTTTGCAGTCACAGCAGCTCAAAGCTCTGCACAGAATGATGAAGTAGTAGAAGTGTTTTGTTTTTCATTTAGGCACCCAAATGGACAGTTGTTTTTCCATTTCTGAAGGCAGTTGAAACTCAGCCTTTTGGTTTTCAAACATCTCTGAGTTTTGAGATACAGTATCTTTGCTGCTTGTTGCTTTTGTGTTTCTTTTTTCCCCGTCAACACTCTTCCATATTCTCTGCCTTCACAGGCACTCCTCACTCATGGATCCCTTGAAAAGCCTGTCCAATGTCCTCTATCCTGGCTCCCTCAACCTGAGCCTGGCTCGGACGTTAAGTCTTTTCCAGGGGCTGGCACACAGCCAAGGTAATTAAGGATGGGTTTAATAAGAAGGCAGGCCAGACTGCATGGATCAGGGCCAGGGCCCAGCCAGGTGACTGTCCTGCCCAAACACTTGCTGTCATGTCTGATCCCTCCAACCTCCTTCCTTGTCATCTTCCCATACTTGTTCCACCCTGATCCTTCTCTTCCTGTGTCTTTGGTAATTTCTGTAAACATCCTGTAGTAAGTTTTGTTCAGTCCCCCAAGCTCCCTCAAATACACCTCTAATTGCACACTAACCATGTTTTCTCCATTTTATCAGTTGCAATACTGAGGCAGATCCTCTCCAAAGCCAGAGTAGCTCCTTTAATGGCCCATCAGTCAGTGCCTGGCAAGCTCTGCCTTCCCTTATTGTCTCTCTAATTACCTGTTCATTAATGGTTGTGTGCCTGTGTGTTTAAATCACTGTTTTCCTCGTTATTTGTTATTTCTGAGATACGGACTAACCAAACAGTTTACTGAAGCAGATGCTCTCCAGTTTCACACGTGCCGTGGCAGGCTCCCCGAGGCAGGCGCTTGGCTGCGCTCTGAGGGATGATGTAGAGGCACCTACGCACCGGAGCCCCGCGGTGCTGCCGCTGCTGCACGTGCCCTGGCAGGAGGCAGCTCTAGGGAAGGGATACAGGGAAAGGAATGCCTAGAAGCAGAAGGAGGAGGGGGAAGGGGAAAGGAGGGAAGAAGGGGACGGGTTCAGGGAAGGACGAGCAGGTTAAAGAGTCAAGCACACAGATGCATCAGCATTTTGCCAGCAATCTCGTACTCACATAAACGTCCTCCCCTGCTGGCAGCTCTTGCTGGTTGGGGAAGTAGGATGTGGCCCCAGCTCCTCACTGCAGATATTCCTTCTGCGTTGGCAGGAGCACCCAAATACCTCATCCAAGGGGGAGCTATCCTGCTCGGGTGGATAAACTGCTGCCAGCTGCTTGAGGGATGGAGCAAAAAGCAGGGGGACTGGATCTATGGCAGGCTCTTCATGTTTGCCCGGGGTGTCTAGAGGATGTCTGCTGTGCCGTCCTGGGGAGCATCCTCGTGCCAAGTACACGATGTTCCAGCCAGGGCTGGGATGTGAGTGAGGAGGAGCCAGCAGGTGGGCTGCGAGTGCGAGGAGATAAGCGCTAGGATGCTGTGCCTGGAGAGATGGGCTGGAGCCAGGCACACACGACACAGGGATGTGTTGGGCAGTGTTTCTGGAGAAAAGAGCCTGGTGTCCCTGCAGATCAGCTTCTTTCCGTGGCTCTGGTTTCCTGAAGCTACAGACAGTGGAGCTCTTGCTCTGTGGTGGTTGCATCCTGCCAACTCCTATCCTAAACTCCTATCCTAACCTCCTAACATGCCCATCTTGTTCAGAAGGAACTTGAGTCACAATCCAGAAGGACCCTTTTTCCCTCCACTTGACCCTTCAAAAAGGAGGAGGTCTGTATACCAGAGCTGAAAGATCACTATTTGGAGGAGATGCTAATTAAAACCATGAAATATCTCTTTGATAGCCTGTCACTCACAACTTTGGTCTCCGCAAATGAGAAAGATTACTACACTTGCAACTACAGAGATTTTTTTTATTTTAAATCAGTGGATTAATATTTTGTCAGACCAGAGCAATATTTCAACAGAGAAGACAGCTAGGTAGATAGATGGCAGACAGATCTGAAGAATGGGTTCAGATCTGAACCCATTTAGAAGAGATATTTAGAAGAGATATTCATTGCCGTAGAATGCTTATTGCAAACACTATTGAGAATGCAAAGCAACAGAAGCAGAAGAAATAGAAAAACTTAATTAGGTTATAGACAGTAAGGAGACATTAAAATATCACTGGGAATCTTAACTTAGGAATAGCTTCTCTGTTATTTGCAATCTTACCACTTATGTCCATCAGATGGGAAAAACATCACACCAAATGTTCATAATTCCTGCTTTACTATATCAGAACAAGGTAATTGGATTCATCTATACCAGATGAAATAATTTACCATCTGTAGCTGAGGAGGATGTGAAACATCACCTTCTAAATACAAACAACTTTAAGTTCAGAAATCTGGGGTCATGCACACTTCCATTCTTAAGACCAATAGCTTAGTACTCTCATTTCACTAATTTTACATCTTAACAAACTTTGGAAAACAAGAGGTGCCAGAGGACTGATGGAGGGTCAACATGAACCAGTACTTGAAAGGGAATGATAGTAGACTGGATAAACAGACTAATCAGGGATAAATTAATGAAGTGGTTACACTGGGACTCTGTCAATTGAGGTTAATAAGTATTTTCCACTGTGCTTCACTGATCAGACACATCTTGTCTGATACAGACAAGGTGGATACAGAAATGTAAGACAGATACAGAGCAGGCAGAAGTTTTGTTTCTGGGACATTATTTTACTGCCTGAGGACTAACACACTTCCCAAACACTGTCATCATTCTCAGCCCAGAGTTACCTGACTATAAGCAGTGACTTGTGCTGTGTGAGACCCTGAGAAGAGAGTTCACACCTTTCACTTGGGATGGAGCCCTCTGCCCTCAGACTCTGTGAAATCTATAAACTTTAGTAAGATAACAGCTCCCTGGTGCAAATAGGATTTGCATGACTTGCTTTTCAATTCAGAGGCTGTAGCCACTGCAGGTTTTGAATTGCACATGCCCATGGAGAAGAAAAAAACTGTGGTTGGGGCAGTGCCAGCTGGAAACATTTCAGCACAAGAGGCAGCAATCTAGATTTCAGGCAGATGTTTTAGTCAGCCTCTGGCTAGCCATTGTTTAATGGAACATCGAGTTTTGGGAAGAAAATCTTCTCCTGGATGTGTTTGTTTGGCAGGTAGCCTTGATGTGGCTTGGGAAGATGGATGAGGCATACAGACCCTTGCTGCTGGTGGGATGACCTCTCAGAGCATGCTTGCTGTGGGCAAAGAAGGTTTTTCATCTCACCTCTCTGCAGAGAATCACAAAACTCTGCATTTCAAGGCTGTAGTAGTGCCAAAGGGGAGCATATGCACATACTAAGGAAGGACAAATAGATGCATAATTTTCTTTTCATCCCACTGTGGAAAGCTTAAATGACAAGATGGAAATCCTGCAAAATCAGGAGGTGGTACTGCTGCTCTTTGTCCTTTTGCTATTCAAAGTAGCTTTTCTCTTCTTGAAGATCAGTACCAATGCAGATTTCCCTTCAATGTTCCTGCCACCCTTGGTGGGGTGATGTCTGACTTGCAGATGCAGCAGATGAGGGGCTGTTTTGCTATTCAGCTGGTGTGTCACACCGAGCTCTATCCTCTGCTCTTCAAAGGGGTGTTTTGAAGCAGCCCCACAGCTGCTGCCCCACTTAATGTCTGCCACCAGCTCAGAGGAGCAGTGGGTAAACAGCTTATACATCTATCAGAAGCTCAGGAGGGAAATGTGCATTGTATATCCATACATGTGTGTATATTAATGAAATGTTTATCTTTTGGAAGATATTTTTTCTCAAAAATAAAAAATATGGAGGAAATTTTTTCTCTAAATCGAATGCTGACTCTTTGCTGAGATTATGGAACATGAAGGAATAGATGGGAAAGCTTCTGCAATTCATTAAGTAAGATAATGTAAAAGAGGGAGAATCCACAATCCTCATAAAACTCAAATGCTGAAAAATCCACAGGAGAAAGAAGATTATAATGAATAATTCAGACAATACATCCTTGAATGAGAATGTTTCAGCTTCCTCATTTGCTCAGTCTCTCATCTGATCTCCAAGAGCTAAACACAAATGTGGAAAAAGTGAAATAAAATAGTTTTTCAGAACTATTTGAAGCCCTCTGCCTGCATTCTGGAGCTCGGAGGGACACCACGGGCTGAGGTTTGCATAGGATCTGTGTGCTCGTGCCTCCCTCTGCTGACTGCTTCCCCAGACCTCTCTCTCCCTGGCTGCAAATCATAAAAGGCCAAGGTAGTTTCCCCCTTCCTGTTGGGCTGATGTTCCTCCCCATGTCCTAAGCAATGACAGCAAAGTCCGGGGAGCTGTTGGGTATGGGCTGCTCACATCAGCCCCAATGCCAGTGGGTGTTACCCCAGCAGCCCTGTGTTCCCTTTGTGGCATCTGCTCCATGGGTCCCAGTGTCACTCAGGTTCTCCATTAACTCTAAATGAAAGCATCCTTGTTTAGGGGAAAAACTCTGCAAGCAGTAAGGCAGAGACTCAAGGAAAGTTACCATAAACTGAGAGATGCAGGCAGACACCTTTGGCTACATCACTAGATTACACCTGGGGTATACTGGAAATACTTCACTGAATTTTGATTTTATCTCTTTTGTGGTTCTGTTTGTTTGGTTTTTTTTTGGGGGGGGGATGTTGTTTGTTTACTTGGGTTTGGTGGTTTTTTGTTTGGTTTGATTTGGTTTTGGTTTTGTTTCTTCTTCTTTTAAAGTTTGAATATGTCTGTAACACCTCTTGGTACCAGTTTTAAAATCTTTTCATTTTATAGGCAGCTACTAAGTAAAAATCACCGTGGGAACTGCAAAACTTAAAGGTTTTGCATTCTCTTCTCCTTTCACACACTCCCTACAGAAACTTCCTGTCCTCTCAGCAGAACATGTGCCCCCAGCAAAGACAAGAAATGTACAATCTCACCATGGCAGAATAAACTGAAAATCATGCCCCTTGCTCTTGGGGGAGGACCATGCTGGCTGTCCTCGAGCTGGTTGTCCCTTGATGATCTGCCAGAGTTGGGTGACCCTTTCTGTGGAGGGAGTCAAACCCAACTCTTCTGGGATGATGGAGAGGGATCTCAGTGTTGTAAATGTCTTGTCCATTTATTCCTCTTCCAGAGTATTTCCTTAGGTTGGGAGCTGATAGAGATGAGATTAAAGTCTATTCTAACAAACCAAGTTTGTTAGGTTTCCTTTGGGCTTGAAAACACAGATGAAAACAGCTCCTGGATGCCCCAGGAGTTTTGTGTTGTAGAAGCTTTGTTAGAAAGCTGTGAGAAAACTGCTATCCTTTCAAAATAAAGTGTGCCAACTAGAACAGCCCCACGGCCACGGTGCTGGGAGCTGAGGGCTGATTTAACAGTGCAAAAAACAATTACCAGGCTGTAATCAGTAATGGCTGTGTCAGGAAGCTGAAATCACTACGGGGAAGGATCCAGGAGAGCAGGGTCTGCTCTTGCTGGAGCTGACACTAAGACAAATGGCAGCAGAAAACCCCTGCTACCAAAGAGTTATGGAATATATTGATGCATTAGAAGCCCCAGCACATTAGATCACTAGAAAGGACACACAGAGCATCAGGGAGCCAGGTCAGTGAGGGGCTGAAGGCAGCACTGCCTGCCCAGATGAGTTACTGACCTCCACCCTGGGACTCTGACAGTCAGCTGGTGAGTTAGAGAGGCAGCAGCATCAGTGACAGTGATATATAATTCGCCTTGGGATATATTGAAATTTTCATATATGTGCTGAATTAAACCTTCACCCAGAGTGCAGAGAAAAACACATGATGACTTCTAATATAAATAAAATATTAGACAGGAGAAAGCACATAGTCTTTTATAGTCTATGGTGCTATGTTCTGAAGAGACTCCAAAGCTCTCTGCAATTTATGAGCCAAATCTATTTCTAGGAAGTAATGCCAGGAATATTTTTGAGGAAGGAAAGCTAAAGCTCAGCATGTAAACCTTGTAACTGCTATAACAGATGCAGCCAACTGTAATAAATGTAAAACACACTAAATAAGACCAAGGGAATTGTGTCCTACCTGAGCAGTACAAGTCTTTCCAATGTTAAACTATCCAAGATTTCCTTTGATATTACTTCCTCCATTAAAAAGCAATTAGTTTTTTATTTCAGACCTGAGAAGCATAGGTACTTTTCACTGAAGATTGATACACTTACTTTGAATTGTAGAAAGAAGTAAATCTGTTTGGTCTGTTAGATTAGTGGCTCAATCAGACTCTCACTCTTCAAATTAGAGCTGCTGTCTACTAAGTGATCACATCACCCAGGAAGCATTTGATGCACAAGTGAGTGGTCCAGGTGGGAGAGATGTAGGTTGGTTAAGTGTAGAAGACATGTAGCACTTAAAAAACAAGATACTATAACAAAGCATGGACTGAGAAACAAGTAACTCCCCTGTTCCAATATTCCCCGGTTATTGATTCATTGATTGTTATGCCCAAGTAACAATTTGTGGTTTTCAGCAAGTTTTGCCTGTGTTTTGCATTTGTTCTCAGTTATTCAGTGGATGTTGAAGAAGGTTATGTCCCTTTGTCCCACCGAGCCGTAACTCCAAGTATACATGCAGTACATGACGCATGGCACACCCACAGTTGCCCCCCTCCAGCACTGCCATGCCCCACCCAGACCCCACAACCCCCTCAGTATTTAATCTGGGCACAGCCAGAGCCTGCTCAGGAGTAGAATTAATACACAACTACTGAAAAATGAGCACAGAACCAACTGTTCTGTAGGTCAAGAGCACTTGTGTGTCAGGAAGCCACATCCTTCACACCATGGGATTGTTTCTTACCAGGTGGCTCAAGAGGACATGAAGAGTCTCTCCACTGAGTCCTGGAGACCCTTCTTCCCCAGAGCTTACCCTGGGAACGACTGCTGGAGGGTTACAGGAGGCCTTAGTGCCTTCCCACCCAGTACTTCAGCTCAGGACACACTCAAGCTCTTGGAAGCTGTGATAATTTTCCAGCCTCACTTGAATTCAATACTTTTCGCCTTTGAAGCGGCGGCGCTTTGGTCTCCGAGTGTGCTGAGCACGGAGGCCAAGAGCAGATCGAGTGCTCCAAGCCCTGTGTGCACATCACGGCCCCAGGGCAAGCAGGCACACGTGAGAGGTGAAATGACAGAAACGTTTCGCAAGAGAAGCGCTGATTTCACTGGGCTCTTGCTCAACAGCTGGGAGCTCCCATGAGCCGAGCTGTGACCAGTGGCCTGCAGGAGGACCTTGGTGACAGGAACTGGAGCCACCAACAGAACAACTGCTCTGGCACCTCATATCTGCAGCTGGTGTTCTTCTTTCTGATCTTTTCAACGACAGACTTGGCCTACAAATCTTTTCTATCCAGCAAGAAGGAAATGGCCATGCTATTTCTCCTAAATTCCAGTGATATTTAGGGGAGTTTGTCTCTCAGGGCAAATAGCCCCCTGGAGAGGTGCATGGCAGGGAGAGCAGGGTCAGGGGGAAACCACAGAGCTCATTTGAACAAAAAACTTACAATCTGTCCTGGAAGCTACAACATTTAGTGCATCTTAATTGGCTTATTTTCACCCTAAAATGCACTTGGAGAAAGGTTGTATCCATTATGGTCTGGGGGGTGTCCAAGAGGAAAGCTATATTTCTGAGACGAAGTGATGTAAATAGAAAAAATGAAATTAAGTAAAAAGGAAAAAAAAAAAACCAAACCAATAGAAATTAATTTAAATAAAAATGAAATTAAATGTAAATAAAAAGATAATTAGAAAATTAAAATCAATAAAAATAAAATTTAAAATAACATTAAAACTAATGCCCCCAGGCTTTCTCATGTGCAAACACATCATCAGCTCCAAAGCAGCAGCAGCAGCAACAGTACGTGGGTTAACTTTGGCTAAGGAATGTATACAGCAAAAGTGTTTTACTGTTACCAATCCTAGCTCCAGGAATAATCCCTCTCTTTTACCTCGTTTAGGTGGGTAACTCATGTAGGGGATCAGGAAGAGCACTGGTGAGTTCATTTTCCAGCTCTAGCAGGATCAGATGTTTATAAATAAATAAATAAGCCCACAAAAATTAAAGTAAAATAGAATAAAGTAAAATAAAATAAATTACAAAATAAGAAAAATACAACAGCTATAAAATAAAGGTTAGGTTGGATATCAGGAAAAGGTTTTACACCCAGAGGTGGCTGGGCACTGGAACAGGCTGTGCAGGGAGGCACTCACAGCACTGAGCCTGACAGAGCTCAAGAAGGGTTTGGACAATGCTCTCAGGCACAGGGTGAGGTTTGTGGGGTGTCCTGGGCACGGCCAGGAGTTGGACTGATATTACTTTTGGGTCCCTTCCAACTCAGGATATTCTGCTTCTATGATTCTATGAGAGTAAAACACAATAAAGGAAAACAAAATAAAATAAAAAAATAATAAGAAGAAAATAAAACCTATAATAAAAAAAATCAAGTCGAATCAAAACCAAATCAAATCAGGCTCATTTCTCCAAGCTGCCTTATCATCATCCCTAATGAGATTTGCTCAAATACCGCAACTTTGTTGAGCAACAAATCGGCACAGTCAGCGGCGGCGCGCTGGCCCCGCCCCTCCCCGCGCAGGCCGGGCTGGCGGCTCCGCACCCGCGCAGGTCCCGCGGCGCCGCTCCCGCCGCTGCGCTCCGCCCCTGCCGGTGCCGGTGCCGCCCGCGGGGCCGCTCCGCTCCGCTCCGCCCCTGCCGGGGCCGGTGCCGCCCGCGGGGCCGCTCCGCTCCGCTCCGCCCCTGCCGGGGCCGGTGCCGGTGCCGCCCGCGGGGCCGCTCCGCTCCGCTCCGCCCCTGCCGGGGCCGGTGCCGCCCGCGGGGCCGCTCCGCTCCGCTCCGCCCCTGCCGGGGCCGGTGCCGGTGCCGCCCGCGGGGCCGCTCCGCTCCGCTCCGCTCCGCCCCTGCCGGGGCCGGTGCCGCCCGCGGGGCGCGGAGCGGCCGCGCAGGGGCGGGCGGGGGGGGAGGCGCAGCATGAGCGGGCGCCCCCCCGCGGCCGCCGGCGCAGCGCCCCCGCGCCATGGAGGGATTCCCCGCCCGCGGGTACGGCACCGGCGGCGCGGACAACCGGCCGCTCTTCGGGGAGACCTCGGCCAGGGTAAGGGACGGCGCTCCGCCACGCCAGCGGCACCCCCCTCCCCAAAACAACCCCCCGCCAAAGCGAACCGCAGCGGAGGAAATGCAGCTGAAAGTCCCGTAGTGCCCCCCCTTCCCCACCCTCCCGGCGTAAGTGCCCCCCGGTTGTGAGGAACCTCCTCCCGGCCACCCCGGAGAGCGGCGGCTCGCCACCCGCTGCCCCCGGGCTCGGCACGGAGCGCCGCAGGCAGCCGAGCGGCCGGCCCGAGCGAGGAACCTGCCCGAATCCTGCAAACAAATTTTAAAATCCCTATGAAATAAGAAAGAATCCTCAGTCCGCCTCCAAAACAGCAAGAAAAATCAGAAAGGCTTCACCTCATTGAAAAAAATAAAAGGAGCCCCCTAAATTCCAAAAGAAGGAAAAGCTTAAATTTGATGTAATTATTAAAGAAAAAACCCTGAAATAAAAGAAAAACAACCATCTCCCAATTAGCGCCTCAAAACAAAAATATTCCATAAAATTAATCCCAAACAAGCACCGCGCCAAATTTTAAAAAAACCAAACCGTATCCCCATAAGTACCCCCCCAGCAAGACCCCCCCTCCCCAAATAAAAAACTCACAAAACATTCCCCCTTCCCTTCCCCCCAGGGAAATCAACTTCCAAATAACCCTCCCCAAGCCAACATCCCCCCAAAACTCCATCGGGAACTTGGGGCTCGGGGTCCCAGGATTGGGGGGACCCTCGGAGTGGGGCTGGGAAGGGGTTTGGGCACGGGCAGGGGGTCACAGAGCCGCCGTGTCCCACCCGGGTGTGCCCTGCAGCCGCCAGACCGGGGCTCTGGGGCTGCAGCGCCCCAGGCTGCCTCTCACCCAGTTTGGGGGGTCTTTGCTGGGGATGGGGATGGTGGGGGGGGCTGCGTTTGGTGCCTTCCTGGGAATTGATTTTTCTCCCGGGCTGGAGGAGCTGGCGGTGGCTCCTTGGCTGACGGGTGGCAGCAGCGGCTCCTCAGGTGTCAATCCCCGTAAGCCGCTCGGCTCTCGGCGCTGCTGCGGGGGGCTGTGCCGGGGAGGGGGCTCCTGGGGCTGCCCGGCATCGGGATCCCTCGGGAACCACGGCACCTGGAGGTGTCACATCGTCGGTCTGGGACTTGGGGTTGTCCCCTGTTAGGAGGGGTTACCCACACTCGTGTGTGTGTTTGGGGGGTGCAGGCTGAAACTGCCTGAGATTATTCGGAAGTGTATCAAGTCCATCACCGCCCTCCCTGCAAGAACTTGGAACTGCTGCTACAATTATAATGTTGAATGAAAATAAAGTGAGACCAATTGGATTTTTGGGGAAAAATAGAATGAGGTGGCATAGGAGGACAGGCAGGATGCCAAGAGGATGAACTGAGGGTGGGACAGGTATCCCCGCTAGCAGTTGCTGGCTCTGATGGGGAGCACTGGAGGCAAGGGTACCTTTGTTGGAGCAGTGCCCTGCACTTGGGTCCTGCTGGACGGTCCTTGGTCAGGGATTTTGGGAAGCTCCCAGCGATGGGCACTTCTGGGGACTGGGATGTGCCATCGGAGCAGGGAGGCAGTCCTGGCAGGTAACTCCCAAACTTTTCAGCCCAGGTTAAGCCTTCGATCCCTGATCGCTGTCTTTTTCCAGCTATGCCTCTTCTCTCAAAGGAGAGCAGTAAATAATAAACGTGGGATGCTAATTTCACTTCCTGGGCTCTAACGGGGATCCAGCATCCTGCACTTCACCCCCTGCCTGTCTCCTGTGGCTTTTTTGGAACCTGTCATATGGGTCGAGCAGCAGCCAATGGTCTCTCTCTGCTGAACCCGTGTCTGACAGACAAGGGATCACTGTATTGGCCAGGGGTCGTTTCCTCCCTGATTCACTGGGGTTGCTTAGGAACAGACGCTGGTGAGGTCCCGAGCTGGAATGTTCTGTGTCAGAAATGGAAAAGCTAAACTTTGCCTTTAAATGGGAGCAGGTCTGCCGGGAGAAGTGTGTCTGCTCATGCCCCACTCTGCTTTTGGGTCTCTGCAAATGATGGCTGATACTGGCAAACCGGGATCGTCTGCTCGGGCTGGGGCCACAAGGAGGGGCAGGGGCAGTGCTTGTGCCCCAGGAAGCCCTGCGCCCAAAATTAGGGGTCTTCCACTCTTGCCAGCAATTGGAAATGGATGTAGAGATGGGGACTCCCTGCCTTCCTGCACTCTCTTGCTCTCCAAGCTGGTGACTTTGAGGGTAGAGGCACTCTGTGGGGATGGCAGAGCTGGGCAGCAGCACCCACCTCCTTGCCCTGCCGTGGTCCAGCTGCTCCTGCCAAGCTTGCTCTTCTGTGTGACTGCTGAGCAGAGACTGGGGCAAGATGGTACCAAAGAAGTGGCTGGTGGGAAGAGGGAGTGCGGCATCCACGGCGCTGATGAATGCCAGGCGCTGTGGATTCAGCCGTGGTTTCCAGGGATGCAGCGCTGGCAGTGAATGGGGATGAGACAAGGCAGAGGCACAGCTGTACGGTGGCAAAGAGGGGACAGAGTGTCACAGGTGCAGCACTTTGCAGGAAAGAAGTTCAAAGCTGGGTTCCTCCATGGTGGGAGTGTTTGAGTGGGTGGGAGTTAATTGCTGTGGGTTGGAAGCAGAAAGCAATAGAGAAACTGAGCAGCTCAGGATGGGAATGATGAGCTTTTAAGGACACACCAGGAAGTCCCCATGTCTTGCAGAGGGTGGGTGTCCAGCTTGGCCCTGAGCACAGCCTGTATTGCCTGCAATTCCACCAGGCTGGGTCTGGCACTGCATTCAGGTATCCCCTACGGCTGCAGCGGGCTGCAATGGCTGCTGACCATCTGGACTTGCTGATGTAAGGCATAAAAATGGCCTTTCTGTCACTCCTGCAGAGATGGCACCAGGTACCCACGCTCCAGGGGACCTGCTCATTCCCTTCTCCTGGCCAAGCCTCTGCAGGGATCCCTGTGGGCTCAGCCCACATGCTGCTAACTTGGAGGATTCAAGGATGGAAGTTGCCAAGCTGGAATGGGGCGAAGAGCAAAGCTCCAATGCCAAAGGCTGTGGAGGGAGTGCAGATACAGTCTCAGTCCAGCCTCAGTTTCCCTGCTACTCCAAGTAACCTTGACCCAGATCCTAAAGAATCCTGGATTGTGCCCTCCTGCTTTGCAAGGATTTGACACTTCCTGACCTTACGTCCCTTTCCCAGAGTCAGATGGTTGGAGACCTCCGCACTGCAGAGGCTCCCTGGGAGAAGCCTGATGCCTCCAGCCCCTGCAATACCCTCCCCAGAGTAGAAGGACAGGGCAGAAACCCTCCTGTTTCAAAATGCATCTTGTGCAACAGTGAAACATGGAATTCATCTCCTGGCTGGCCAACAGCTCACTACGTCTCAGCAGCTGGCTGGCTGAATGGGGACCCCCATGGAGGCACTGCTGGGCTAAATCAGAAGTTGGTGTGTGTGTGCCAGTACCCTGTGCTGGTCCAGGTGACCTCAGGCAGCTGCAGGCTTTCTGTTTTCATGTGCCTGCTGGGTTTTTTGTCTTTTTACTCTAGCAGCTATTACTGTACATAGTGATGCTGGAGAAAAATCCTTCCTGAATCAGCTGTGCTGGTCATAAGAGCCTGCTGTGCCAGCTGGGTGACATGTAGGACACAAGGCTCACCACAGCCAGTTTCTGCGTGCCCAGTATCCAGGAGTGTCTGCCCGGGCCAGGCTGTGCACTCGGACACAGTGTGGAGGTGAAAGGCTCCGTCATCCCCAATCCCTTTAGCCGTCTTGGCCTCTGCTTGAGTATTTTTAACCTTTTTGCTGTGCTAAGCTGCCTGGGGCTGAAGTGTCAGTGGGCACTGGGGAATACAGCCTCTCACTGCTTCGCCAAGCCCGGGATTTCAGGATCAGTGTCTAATCCCTGGATCCTGAAATACCTTCTTCTGCCAGTTGTGCATTTTGAAAATTTGAGTGCCCGCCGGTTTGAGCACGGGGAAGGGGCTGCCTGGCTGCAGGGATTGGATGCCACGTGCTCCACTGCTGGCATCTGTACCTGCCCAGGCTGTCACTGGAGGTCCCTCGGTCAGCAGTGTGAGATGAGAGGTCCCTGTGCCGGGGGGATGCTCTCTCCCACACTGAAACAGTCAAGAGAGAAATGCTCCATGATCGCTGTCAAGTCTGACCTCCTTGTTTTCTGCTGCCAGTCCAGTCTGTCCTGGCACAATGGGTCTCTAGTTAATGAGGAGCACAGTCATGGCTGAGTTTCTGGATGGTGACTGACTGTGTGTCCATCCCTCTGAGCTCTCTGCAGAGCTGGCTGTGACTCTGTGCTCACCAGATGAGTTCTGCAGGTTGGTGACCCACTGCTAGTTCTGCAGCTGGCTCCCTGGCATTCCCTGCTATCTCTGCTGTTGAAAGCCCATCTCCTCATGGCACAAGGGATCCAGTTGCTTACCTCTTGCCACCCTGAATGGAGGAGTTGAGCCTGAATGCCAACTCTGGTCCCCCTCCATAACATTGCCTTGGTGGGCTCAGCCAGGTCTGCAGGGCATAGCAAAACTGCTATCCTCTCCTGGCACTGGAGTGGCTTTTGTGGTAAGGATCCTTCCGTGCCCTGCCTAAAGTTAGCTTTGAGTTCTTTAATTTATTTTAGGTGAGGAGGAGGAGTCCAGCTGAGCTGTCATGATATGCTCTCATGGAGCATTTCATGCTTGCATTTTTCAAGTTGCTTCTCTTGTTTGCCTGGAGTTACTTCTCTTGGTTCCTTTTTGGGGTCAGTGGTGGGTATCTCGTATCACGTGTCTCGTGGCGCTCAGAGGCTGCTGTCACATCACCAACTCCGTGTGTGGAAATGCCGGTGAGGAGAAGGGGTTTGTGCCTGGCTGGTGAGGACCTTGCACAGGGGATGTTGGTGACAATTTCCTATGGAGGGGGGGTCACTTCCCACTGCTGCAGCCACTGCTCTTCTCCCACACTTGGGGCCTCTGAGCTGCAGGAGCATCAGTGGTTTTGTTTTACAAAGAGGAGTTGGGGACTAATAGAAGAGGTTTCAGAGTCTGCTTGCTGTGGCCTTATCCCCTGGGGATGAACACAACCGGGGCACAGCATCCACCTGTTCCTGAAGCACCTCAAGGTGAGCTCCACAGCCTTAGGTCAGGGCTGGTGGTGTCCCACAAAAGCATGATTTGCTGCTCTCTGCCTCCTCTTTGCTTTCTTCTAGTGCCCTGCTGTTGTCATGTGTTACTTCTTGATGACCTGGGACTTCTCCCTCTACAAATCCAAATTCTAGGAGGGAAGAACTGTGTGAGAGCAGGTGGAGGGAAGCCCGTGCTGCCCTGCCTGCTGGCGGGGATGTCAGGCAAAATGCTTTCACTGCTCAAACTCTTTTCTCACTTTCCTTTCACCATACCTATTTAATGACTCTCAGTACACTTAATCGAAGTCTGGGGTGTTTTCTCTCTGCACATTTTTTCTGCTGTAGCTGTTGTTTTAGCCTTTGAGTTGTCAGCCATCTGGGGTGTCACACCTGGCTGTGTGCAGCCCAGTCCGACTGTGGTGATACATGTTTGTACTCAGAGCAGCACCAGGGAGGAGGCAGTGTGCTGGCAGGGATTGGAATATTCTCCTTTTGTTTTTTCTGCAGAAGGTTAATCAATACAGGGTCTTGCTGTGGGTGCTCCTCTGAGCCCATGGTCACACAGCCCAGTGTCACAGCCAGTCCCTGCACTGATGCCACTGGGATGGGACTGCAATGCTGTCACTGAGGGATCTTTCTTCCCAGGGACAAAAAGGTTGTGTCCTTCCAGTTGTTTTATACTGATCAGGAGCAGCAGCAAGAAGTGAGGGGGATATCTGTCTGTCTAAGCAGAGCCACTGTATGGCATCTTCAGATCTGCTGGTGTTAGGGTGGAGCATTTGGGGTGTGGCAACGCTTCACCTCCTTGCCAGCAGCCCACAAATTCCCTCCTAAGACTCTATCAGTCTATTAATTCTCAGGCAGGGACGCTAAAAAAAGCTTTTTCTGACAACCTCCATCTGTGCACTCCCACTTTAAAAAAAAAATTAAATACAATTTGCACAACTGTAATCTATTTAGATGTAGCAAAGAAGCGATTTGCAAATGAGCAAACCTGCTGCACGAGGCCTTGACCAGTACAACCTCCCTGGGGTCCGTGGAGGGAGGGGAAACCTTCCTGTGTGGCAGAGCTGATCAGGGAGCCTTGATGGTGTGCTGGCAATAATGTGGATCCTGGCTGATGTTCTCAGTGTTGTTGGTTAATGCTCTGTTTTATATGGTTTGGGGTTGGTTTTTTTGCTATTGTTTTTTTAGGTACACATAACACTCTTCTCTTTTCTTCAGGACAGAATCATCAATCTAGTTGTTGGTGGCTTAACAACCTTGCTGCTTGTAGTAAGTATCTCCCATCCTACCCCATGTTGCATCTTTAAGTGACAGGAAGAAAACCAGAATTCCTCCCCAAAAATGGGTGGTGAAGCTTCCAATGACCAAAGAGGCTCTGATTTAGTGTAGGCAGTCATTTTGGGACATACCTGTCTTTTGAAACTCTTTGACAACAGGAGAAAGGGAATACCTTTCTTTAAGAGCTGCAATAAAATCCTTGAAGTTCTCTGGCAGATTGTCCGTCCTGGCTGAACGTGAGGCTGGGTGAGACAACAAAGCATTTATGTGCCAGGAGAGCGTGTTTGCTTCTATTTCCTTCTATTTATGACTTATTGTCCTCTATTTATGGCTTATACAAGTCTTCCCAAAGTTTGTCCCTTTGTGTTGAGCTGTGCTTTCCCCAAGCTTTAAAGACAAACCCGATGCCGTCGCGACTGGAGACCATCGGCGTGGTCTACGGGGGGATTGTTGGAGAGCTGAGGTGCAGGGAGGCTGTGGGGACAGGTGAGGTGCCAGCTGGTGGAACACTTGGCTGAAGGGCTGCTCCTGCATGGGCAGTGTGCACGTCTGGGCCTGATGGCTTCATGGCCACTTGGAGGGTGGTTTCTGGCAATAAGCCAGCGTGGCAAAGCTTTTGGCACAGTTTTTTTCCCACTCCTCTCAGTGTGCAGCTGTATCAAAGCAGTTTTCCTCCAGACTTGCACATTTTCCTTCAGCTCCTCTGGGGTGGGAGTCAGAGGCCAGGGAGGGGTGTGCAGATCAGGATGCGAGTGCTGTGCTGCTCCAGCCCTTGGGCTGAGCCTCTTCTCACTGCAGCTCTGGCCAGAGTGAAATCCTCATCTTTGTTTTCCTCCATACAGGTCACTCTAATCAGTGCTTTTGTCTTCCCGCAACTACCTCCAAAACCTGTGAATGTATTTTTTGCTTTCTGCATCTCCTTGTGTTGCATTTCTGCTGGCATTCTTGTAAGTACCGCCATGTTTGCGTGCTTTTGAGTCAATGGCTCTGAATAAAATCTGCTTTACATGGTGCTGCCTTCTTTTTTACACTCTCCTAGAAAAGCTTTCCTGCCTCCACAACACAAGCTGACAATGAGGGAGCGGTAGTGAGTTTTGCATTTACTGCAGAGTAAGTGTGTGAACTGAGCCAACTCCTGCAGCCCAGCTGTGGTGCAAGACTTGTGATCTCTGTGGCACTGCCACCCACAGCTGCCCATGGAGACAGAGTAGGAAACCAGGGAGCAGAGCACTGAAATGGGAATGCAGAGATGGACCGTGCTGCAGAAGATACCTGAAGTGGGGTCAGCCATGAACTTGGACTAGTCAGTGACCTTTCAAACACAGGGGTAGGAAGCTACAGCAAGTGGAAGATGTTCCTCTACTCAACAACTGCAGAATTCCAAGGGAGTTGGTCGCAAACACTGCAAAGGGAACTGGCAGGTCTGAGTTCACAGAATCACAGAATGGTTTGGGTTGGAAGGGGCTGTCAAAGACCATCTAGTCCAAGCCCCCTTCCATGGGGAGGCACATTGGCTCCTTATTCTGCTGTAGCTTTTCATACTTGGAGCATTCTCCTTCCTCCAGCTGTGACCTGGAGCAGCCCTGAACCCTCACTGCTGGGTACACTGGGAGGTTGCTCTGCATTGCCTGGTCAGTCCCAGTTTTTGATCCTACAGAGCTGGTGGCCACGACTCTGCCCAGAATAGACTGTGTTAGTGCAAAGCTGATGTTTGTCCTCATCCACCAGGGTGTAGCCAGCTTTGAGAGTTAAAACACTTCCAGCTAAGCCACCCACTCTCCCTGCCTCTCAGCAAAGCTGACCAGACAGCACCTCTCCTCAGGGCCAGTTTCACATACAGACACACACACACTCAGTCCCTCTGGCCAGAGGAAGTTGGATTGTTTTACAGGAAGAAAAAAACACCCAAAACGAAATCTGCAAGTTGCCAATTCAGTTACCAAAGAGTTTCCTTAGAATACCTAGCTTTTTGAAATAACACAAACTCCTTTTGTCTTCTAGATCTACTGGTATCGACAAGGAGACCTGGAACCCAAATTTAGGAATCTAATTTACTACATATTGTTTTCTATTGTCATGTTATGTATATGTGCCAACCTGTACTTCCATGAAGTGGGTAAATGAAGGACATTGGGAATACCCAGCAATGATGCTGCTGTGTCAGACTGCTTCCAGCTCAGCTCTCAGCTCTACTCGAGACATTGAAGTGAGAACCATCAGCCTGAGAGGAAAGAAGTGGGTTGTGCAAGGATAAATCAGTACATGATTTTCATGTAAATGTATATGTAATGTCCCTCTTGTTGGGGAGAATTATTGCCATAAGACGTGACATTCTGCTTTTTTTTGAAGAGCTACTGTTGCGCTTAATGAACATTCCAGTTGTACTGATGTTTCAGAATGGCACAAGCTTTTTCATTTTGGAAAAAAAATGCACTTTTTTTCAATTACTGTACAAATAAACTGCAGCACTGAAAGGATCTGTGGCAGTATAAATAAATGGCATCTTACAGTCAAGTAAGACAAATACTCTTTATTTTGTTGAAACTGAATATACAATTATTTCTGTTCCCTAGGCAACCATTTAAAACTACAACTTATTTTTCACATTAACAAAACCACAGACTGAAAAAGACCAACTCTTGATTATGAAGAGCTAATTACAGAAATAAATAAAATAATTTATACAAGTCTTTAGTTTCTATAGCTTTTTCTCTTGATTCCTAGTTAACAGGCTGTGGTTCAGCCTAGTGTCTGTTTCAAACAATGTAGGAATTAATTGGCCTCCTTTGCCTCAAGGCCCTATGTCCAGATTCTCAGAGAGTTATTCCTCCAAGACTTTGCCACCTTCACACCACTCCCCACTTACTAACTTGCTGCAGAAATCAGGTCTGGAGAGGTGGCTGGTAGTGTCAGGTAAACAGCAACAGAGACAAATGTTCCAACCCACTCACAACAATCTCACAGAAATTCCAAGCTTGTCGGGGGAGGCTGGTGGGTCCCAGTAGCTTCCCTTTCTCATAGCCCTTCCCTTTTTATTTAGCTTGCTGTAGTGATGAAAGAAAAAAAAAAAAAAATTCCACAAGTGATCTTTCTGAGCTCTGTCCATTGCCAGCAATGGATTCCTCAGGAACAAGCAGACCAGGCAAGTCCCATAAGCTTCTGCTTTCTTCCTATGCCACAGACATACGAACGAGCCAGGTGAGATGGGAATACACCCACTGCTTCACGATGCTGCCCATGCTCCCTGAAGTCTTTGATGGAACTTACTTCTTCCAGAAATGTAACAGTCTCTTACTCCATGTATTACAAGAGTCAGTAAGTGCAAAAATCCTCACCCATTCTTCATGAAGCCTGTGCAAACTACTACTTGCTGCGGCACTAAGAGGCTACAGTCCACAATCCTTGACTTCTGTCCAGTTTTCCACGTGTGCAGTTCAGCACATCACTAACAAGTCAGATCAGAACTGACTGGATGGATCTGAGCACTATGAGCACTGCAACAGAGGCTCTTCAGCACACTGGAACACCCCAGTGAGACATGGCACCTCAGGCCTTGGCTGGCGGCTCAATCCTCCCTCCTGGATGAGGGAAACAGCCTGAGCAGAGAAAGTGCACCATGGTCATTTCACACTGGAAGCTCCTGTTCAAAGAGACAGACTGTGACTGCTTTCTTTGGAAACGTGGCACAGGGTTGTAACTAAACTTCACAATGCAAACATGGTCAATAGAAAATGGACACCATTGCTGCTTCTCAGTGACAGCTCACTAAATCCTCAACATCCTTTGAATCTTCTGAGTCAGGACTGCCCAACGATGAGCCAATAATGTGTGACCCATCTCCATGATGTTGTAGGATAGGATCTGGCAAGGGACAAAAAGCATTAGAACTATTGCTGTGCCATTATAACAAGATACAAAATACAAACTTTGGAGACAGGAAATGTAGCCTGGAATTCTAACCAATTACAGGCAGTGTTGCTCAAACTAGGCAGTTTGCAATTTCTAGTTTCACAGGAACACAGAATAGCTGGGGTTGGAAGCGACTTCTGGAGATCCTCTAGTCCAACCCCTTGCTAAAGCTGGTTCAGCTAGAGCACATTGCACAGGACCACATCCAGGTGGGTTTTGAGTATCTTTAGAGAAGGTAAGTGATGACCAATATGGATGGATATGGATGCAACGGTGTGACTCACATTTGCATCCATCAGGTATTGCACTATCAGTGCTGACCCTCTGATGGCTCTACAGGGAGATAATTCCTCTGGGGAGGAGTATTTGTTAGGTTACTTGCAGTTTCACAGCACTGATATGTAAAATTATTTAAGAGAAAGCAAGGATCTATGAAGGGTTGTCTGCAGAAACTCAAAAGCTCTATACAGTGCTTTAATGAAAGGGACTGTCATACCTGTGAGAGTTGTCAAGGGCAAGACTGATTCGCTATCTATATCATCTGTTGCCTGGATAAAACCATGGGAAGAGGGAACAATAAGCACAGTCTCGTCATCTATTGTAGGCTGATCAACTTGTTCTTCTATTGTTGGGGAACCCAGGTCCTGCACAACACAGAACAGGCTATGAGAGAGTATTCACTGCAGCATAAACAAAATCCTGCATTGCTCAGCCATACTCCACAGTAAGCAATACACTCTGGATGAATTTTATCTCATTAAGTTGAAATGTCACTACTTATTTCAGCATTTACAGGGCATGTTTCATCTTAGAGCAGGTACTCAAAAACAAGATGAGAGGAATTTTACCCTCTTAAGTAATGTGGAGAGGAAGGGAGACACTGCAAGGTGGTGATAAAATGTTCCCTTGCAAGTCAAATATTATGCCTGTTAATAGGAATAATTAGGCTTTTCCACTACTTTCTGTCTAGATGTTATGAGACTAAAACATTACCTTTATAGCACTTACCTGCTCCACAAACCCAACAGCTTTACCTTAAGTTTCACAACTCCTGTTGTCAAATTTTAAGTGACACTGAACACAGAGCTCAAAAGACCCACTTTATTTGCTGTGCCTTGCTTGGTCTGTCACTGGCTGGAATCTGGCTCCAGACTTTTTTTGCTGACCTTAATGGTACCACAAGACTGGCAACACACAGATTCCTTCCAGGTACAAGTTGTCAATACCCTCATTCTCTTCCAGTCCTGCCATTGCTGCTGCTCTTGCCTCTTCCCTGGCTCCTGTGGTACTCGAATGGCAGCAACACATCTGGCTGACTCAGTGTCACAGCACACTCCTGGTCCCATAAATGCAGTGAAAAGTCATCCCACACAGTACTGCCAGAATCAGCAGAGATATTTGGATTCCAGTTCTTGTGTGTAACATGCTTAAGGTCTGTTCAAACTTCAGGAATCCCTGATGTAGAATGCTAGCAACTGCTGCTGACACAATGGAAGGCACCTGGATTTATCACTGTTTTCAGAGGTTACAGCCCTCTGTGTTTAAGAAAATCCTGAAGTTCCTCCACCTTGTTTTTTGTAGGAAAACTTGCTTCCCTACGTAACTCCACAGTGTTTTTGCAAAGGCAGCTGTCTGAAAACCCCTTCCTTGATGCTGCTGGAGAGGAGCTGACAACCTGTGCTGCAGCTCTGTGAACCGCACTTGGTCCCATCCACAAGGGCACGGTGTGCCTGACCTGCAGGAGCAGCTCTCAGCAGAGCACACAGCTCTGCTCACTGGCAGCACTGGGCTGCAAGGCCTGAAACTGGCAAGAGGAGGCGTGAAAAACTAAAGAAGTCATTGTGGCAAATGGGCACCTTTCCCAGCCAGAAATAATAAAACCCTGCAGCATGACTGCCTGCCTCCTACTACCCGCCCACAGTGACAATACAATCCTGGCAAGCTCATAAAAATAACACTGACTTAAAGAAAACAAAATTTAGGCATGTTTTTCTAGAGTAACTTTTCACTGAGAATTACTCACAGACAGTTCACTATTTCCTAGAATTTAAGTACACATGTCAAACTTGAATCTGACTTGAAGGGTATAGCAAATTAGAATTACAAATTCAGTTTGTTTTTCTGTGTAGAAAAAAAAAGTTTACATTCTGCTAGCCATGAGCAATTTGTACAAAGTTAAACTAGGAACTAGGTTAATATCAAAAGTTTATTAATTCTACCTTGAAAAGCTAAAGTTTTAAAATAAGAATAGAAAGCTGATGGTCTGCCTCAAATGTTGAAAATCTTATCACAATTATGTCAATCATGACACAGAAAGAGGAAAATGGAAGAATAATCCCCATCTTCTGATGTACTCAGGATTCAGATGCTTCCATAGTAGCAAGCTTGAGATGTACAAAGATTCTCCCTTTTCTAAGAGCATAACAGATATGCACTGTCTATTAGAAGCTTCTTCAAAGACAAGACCAAAGCATATTAATGATACATTTTCAAGGCTGACAAAGCAGAAATGAAGCTACTGTGGAGAGCAGTGTTCTAAAAAACAGGAAGGGGTATTTCATCCTAACTCATCTTTTCCCAAATTCCAACCTAACCAAACCTGTAAAGGAAGAGTACTTTTCTACCCGGTAAAGAGTGTTATCTTCTTTTTAGCACCTCTGTTTTCTGTGACTTAGTCATTTTCCTAATTCCACCAACTGAAAGAAACAATCCAAATACCTGTAATCATTTGGATAAACTAATTTCTCCATCTCAGGTGTTGGAGCTGAATAAATCTGAGGCCAGAGAAAGAAGTAGCTTAATGTTTCAAATTCCCATTTAACAGATACTTGACTGGAACAGTATGTTTAACAGAAGTCCTCAAAACTGGAAACTGAGGTACATCTTGAAGTATGTTATTAGACTCAAAAAGCAAAACCTAAATACTCGAGCTCTCCTCCCTTGCTCAATCTATTGATGCAGGTGTGTTGGACAATTAACAGCCCAATTTAAAGCAACAGCATCAAGCAGGAATCACCTAAAGGCAACTGCTCAGTGCCATCAATGTTCCAGCTTTCCACTGTCACTATGCAGAAGTACTCTGAGTAATGAAGCAACTCTACAGCTAGCGAGGTGCTCAGTGCTCCAGATGAAGTCAAATATAAGCTCTGGGACCAAATTAAATGTTGTTACTTTCATATTTGTAACATACTAACAAAGCTCAAGGATAGAGGATCTCGGCAAATACTTGTAGAACTGTGATTCAGAATCACAGAATTCTTTGGATGGGAAGGGACCTTGAAGATCACTCCAGGCCCCATCCAATCTGGCCTTGAACACTTCCAGAGATGAGTGCCTCAGCACTCTCATAGGAAAGAATTTTCTCCTAATGCCTCATCTAAACATACATTCTTTCAGTTTGAAGCCATTCCCCCTTGTCCTGTCACTATATGCTCTTATGAATAGTCTCTCTTCATCTTTCTCCCTTCAGCTACCAATATAAATGAAATCACTGGGATATTTCAGATTAATAGCTTAACATAAAGCCACAGATACAATGAAATAATTCTCTGTGCAGAAATGGGGAAAATATCAAGTATCACGCCCTCCCTTACCTCAGTAACGTAAGTGCTGGGTAAATCAGAGTGAGAATCCTCATTCTGTTTCAGGCTGGCATCAGCAATCTCCTCCTCTGTTCTTACCATAACTCCATCCATCAGTTCTCTACTATTCCTGCTGCTAAACTTGGAAGCATCATCTTCGTTGTAGGCTGACTGCTCTTCGTCACTCAGCTTGGACTGATGAATATCATGTGGGAAAGTATTTGTTCCTAGGGTGTCTGGAGGATCTGTCAGGTCAGCTGACTGAATGTCTGCATCCACAGTCAGTTCTGTCTGGGTGACAGAGGAGGAGATGTCTTCGGCAGCAACGGTGCGGATTATGACACTCGGCGTGTGGCACTGCACTGTGACGTTGTCACTCGTGTTTAACAAATGCTCTGGCTGTCAGCAGCATTTGCAAAAAAGAGACAAACAAAACAAAAATGGTCAGAGACTTTCCTGTAACTATTTACAGATCTTTCAAGCAAATACAAGCAAAAAGATTCCAATTGCTAAGTGTAGTTCAGAGTTTTATTATATATATATCCTATGTCAGCCCAGATCATCTGTTGACCTTTCCTGTTCCTAAAGGATAACTTTGTAGACTGAATGTGGTGTCATGTGTTCTTTAGTCACAAATAAAGTAAATACATAATAATATGAAAGAGGCAACCATTCAGGTGAGGACCACTGTAGATTCAAAAGGTCAGTGTTTTTTCCACTGAATTTTTCATCACTTTTGTGATTCAATCTCGTTTGCTTCCCCTTCCCTCCCTCTAACAAAAAGCAATACTTGACACTACTAGCCAAGTGTTGTGGACTAGTATCTATTTGTGAGAGTAACTGAAAACATCACAAAACATCAAGACTTGGTTTTGCTGGGGACCAAGACACTAAATGGAGACATTCTGTTCAGAACTTGCTCACTAAACCAAGCTCTGAAGCAACCTGAGGGTTTTTTTAAAAAAAAAACAATACACAAAGCCCCAAATTCTCAGTCTTCAGGATTTTAAGCAAAGTAGCATTGTAATGACTTGAGAACTGCTTCGCAAGATTAACATGCATGTGCAGGGCCTTGCATGACAAGGCTCCCCTTCCCCCAGTGCCCGAACCGGGGCTGTCCCTGCCCAGAGCGCTCACAGATAAGGCGTGAACGATGATCTGCTCCGGGGATGCCGGAGCTGCCGCGGCCGTCAGGGTCATGGTGGGACTCGTTGTCAGCGTTAAGGGGAGGCCTTGGCTCGAGCTTGTCTGCAGTAAGTAGGTACCTGGTGTCCCAGTCGGCTGGAGGTGGAAAGACTGAAAAGACAACAACACGGGTTTAATGCAAAATGCACTGCCCAGGACATACTGGAGCATTTTGATTTACATGAACCAGCTTAAATGTAACTCCCCTGGAAAATCACCACACCAACTCAATCCCTTCTGCACTGCACTCAAAAAGCAGAAAAAAACCTCATCTGTAGCCTTAGGCTACCGAGGCAAGTATTAAAGGCAGGAGCCCAGCAGGTCTGTATAATGCTGTACAACAGCAGGTAAAAAAGGAACAAATTCAACTTACTTTTGCATTGAGATGAAAGAGAAACTGTGCTATAAATTACAGGACAATGGAACTGAGACAATCTTTACTTGCTGGGAGCTTTCTCTGGCTCCTTTATGTCAGATTTCAACAACAAAAAAAAAAACATGCACAAAGGAAAACTTTGTAGCATTAAAGCAAATTTAAAGCATTTAACTGTATTTCACAGTTTGCTCAGCAGCCCTAATGGATTACACTTTCAGAAATAAGTTTTAGAACTCTTCTTCTTTCCACTTGAAAACCTTCCCTTTTCTGTTTTTTTTTTTTTTTTTTGGAAGTGCAGACTTCTGTAGTCTAAGAAGTAGCTGGTTTGAAAAGAAAAAAACACAGTAACAAACACCAGTGACTTACTGGAAGAATCTCAAAGGTCTGTAGTGTTCCACTGTTCAGTGTTATTGTCTCAGAGTCAACAGTAGCAGCAGGGGAATCGGTTGAGGCTGCAAAAGGAAGGAAAAAAAAAAGAAAAGGAAAGTATGTAAACCAGAATGTTCAGCCCCGTAGAGAGAATAACATACTATAATTAATACATGGCAGGGTACTGTTAATTCCCCTAAGAGGAAAAAGAAAACTGGCTGCAGTCCTAATGACAAGGTTCTCTAATTGGTACCCAAGATACAATTCTATTTAAAGAGAGCATTCTACAATCCAAAAGAGCAAAAGAAAGTAAATATGGGTTTAGCACACAGAGATAAAAGAAGAAAATAAAGTTTCTGACATGATTTAATTAATTTTTGTAATGAGATTTGCAAGAGGTTCTAATGTAAAGATACCCTTTGTAATAATATCCTTTGTACTGCCTGCTTCAAACTGGTGTCAGGCTTAACATGGTTGTGTTTCCCACAGACCTCTTTTTCTTTTTTTGTGTTTCTAATCTTTTCTGCACTCCACAGTATGTCCACCCCTGATGAAAGTTCAAATGCTTCCCAGATATTTGCCTATCCTGTGTGTTATGACTGCAGTATAAAAGCTGTAAGTATTCTTACTACAACTATGTAATTATTTATGCAGTTAGCTCCACTACTTTTACAAGTAGTGAAGTAGTGAAAACAGTTGATGTACCAGGTATTTTAAGATCACCAGGTCCAAACAACTTGTACTCAAAACTTTATAACCATAATTGTAATTTCTACTTACTCTTAAAAAAAAAATCACAAGTTCTAGGAAGCTGAAACAAAATTAATACTCTGTCTGGGGTTTTCCAGTAATTTCCTAAGTGCCAAAAGGGGAAAAGATTTACAAGATGATAACAGTGACCCAAGCAATGGAAACTTTGCCATCTCAGACTCCGTGGCTGCAAAATACAGTAATTTTGGTCTCTTAAGAAGATAAAAGCTCAATTTTGGAAGCTATTATTGTTGTAGTGGCATGTTCAAGGTCTCCTGCTGCAGATTTCCTGGCACTCAATAGCAGGGAGCTGTAAAGTATGGCCTGTCAGTCACCTAGCCAGTATATTCATAAAACCTCAGGAATTGCCCCTTTGAAACCCTGAGCCTTCCACAAAATGCAGCTGAAAGTGGCTAAGAGGTTCAGCTCTCATGGGACTGTGAAACACACAACACAAAATTCACTGTGATTACACAACCAGAAATTCTTCAGAAAAGCAGACTAAAATGGGGGAAAAGGCTTGTTACGCAGACATGGGCAAGTGAAGTCACAAAATAACCATTACAGGATTCAATTCAGAAATTATTAAAGGTTCCAGGATCCCAGCCCATCCTGCCTGCTCATCAAAACCCATCGTCTTCGATCAAGCTTCATTCAAAGTCTGAGACTACTGACATACTGTGACAGATAAGAAGTTCTTGGCTTGGTGTCATCTGTCATTCTAATTAGAAAATAAACCACATAAAATGAAGCTAGCACTTAATAAATAGATTAAGATAGACTGATCTACTAAAATTATAAACAGAAAATTGTCTGCCAAATGCCTATTCATGCATAGTCTGAAGCATCAGTTTGTAGACTGATCAGCTTAGCTCAGAGCAGGGTGCTAATAATGCCAGGACTATGGGTCCAATCCTTGTATGGGCCACTCATTTAAGAGCTGGGACTCGATGATCCACGTGGATCCTTCCCAACTCAGAATATTCTGTAACTAATTGGTAATCAGCAAGACCAAAACACTAAATTTTCCTAATAAAATTTACAAATGACAAATGGTGCAAAATAATATACAGTGCAGATGACAGACTGCATGTGACTGGAGTTACTTAATAAGATTAGTTACAAGATCAAGCAGTAAGAACTACACTCAGAGCAAATCTGGGAATCAATGTTAGATAATGAGCAAAATTCATCCTTAAGAGCATGGGAAGCATCAACTTAAAAAAAAATACAGTGGTTTAGCAGAACATTGGCTGAATGTTGGTGTGACTTAGCAGCTAACGTTTTCCAGAGTGTTTGTGACTAGAAATAATTGCATAACAAAGGACTAGAAAAAAAAACACTTATACCTTCCCTTCAGTGCCTGCATCAGAACTTAGGGATAGCAGTCTATGTAACTTACAAAAGAAGAATTTGTACATGATGTTCATTGCTCTCTGCAAGAGTGACCAGAAACAACTTAAGGAATAAACATACACACTCTATATTCATTAAGAAGTTTATGAAGGCTTTTCAAACAACAGGCTATGTGGCAAACTCCTGTGTGCACACACACAAACAGACACCAACAACACCTGTGTTCAGGTGCTCCAATTGTAGCTTCTTGGAACTACAGTCACAGCAATATCTACGTTTGCCTAACAAAGTTAGAAACAGGTAAACAGAACACAGAAATGTTTCATCTGAAGTTATGGCATGACCAAGGGACAATGAATACAACTCTTACAAGATACACTCCCTCCTCCTTCACCACCTTAGCAGAAGCAAGTTTCAGGTTTTGTGTGAGTGGTTTGTTTCAGTACTTACAGACGTGGGTGATCTGCACTGGGATCTGCAGAGCTGCCATGGGGCTCGGGGCACTGCCTGTGCTCTCCTCCAAGCGAGCCACCCGGATCTGCACGTGCTGCACCCCCGAGCTGGGGTTAGTGTTTGCTAAGCCACTGCCACACTTGTTCTCTGGAAGCTGGTGCCCTGGATTGTTTTTTTGATTCTCGTGGAGCTGTTTAAGACCCTTTATCAGCACTGAGAGAAAAAACACTCATGCTAAAGCAGGTTGAACAAGCACATTTGAAATGCTGCAACTAGTGATTTACCCAAGATGAAAAGAGCAAACAAAATCCTACAGAACCTGGAACTTAAGCAATCTCCAGAGATACAGAAACTAGAAATTTAGCACATACATAGATCATTTATAGCCAACTACAGCAGTGAACTAGATTTGCTCATGGAACCCAGGCACTTCACGATGCTTGGGGGAAAAAAAGAACACATAGCCCATAAAATTTTGGAACTCTCTAAAATGATGCATGGTATATCCCCAAGCTACAATCAAGTGCCAGTATCACTAGCTGCTACCAGAAGTAAATCCTCCAATCTTCTACAACACAGAAGCAGATTTGTTCAAGAGCTTCACAGAAATGTCACTGAAAATGGGGAGCAAGAGAGAATGAATCCCACAGTGATTATATCACAATTATTCACCTGTGCATGAGGAGGCCCATTGCTCCAACAGAACCGCACACCCTTCTTCGCTATGATTGCTTTGGCCCTGCTGAGGGAGCAGCTGATGTAACAGCAGATCACAAAACCTGAGGCCTCAGCTTCTCTAGAATTCATTACAGCAAACTGCCTAAACATCTCCCCTTTGTCAGGGGAAAGACAGCACAGCCTGTTGATGCAGTGCTGCATTTATCTTATGAATTATTTGATGCAACAACTGCCTATTAATGTGTGGTAACAGGGGCCCTACTCCCAGCTGCAGCCTTGAGGCAGGACTAATATATAACCACACTGTCAACCACAGCACAACTGTGCATTAAATTACATCTTTCATTAATTATGACATGACTAATCTCTCTGATTTTTTTCCTCTCCCCAAGTAAGACAAAGGGAGGTCTGAAGGTCACCCCTTTGGCTTAAGCACTAATTTCTCCAAGCCAGAACGGGAAAATGGTATGAAATGTATTTGGGGGAGCTTTATACTCCTGACTCCTGCCCGCCTCCTCACAGCACCTAGTAGTAGATCTACTTTCTGTCTACACCTAAGGCTCAGCACCTGACAGAGATTACATTTTAACATTGTAAAGGCAACACACCTAACCTGAGGCCATAGTTAGGCTGCAGATACATATCCTCTTCCACCTGAAGAGGTCACTGCCCTCCATACCAAAGATCAGCATCATCTGAGATCTGCCAGCTGAGCTGCTCATATACATACTCTCACTTTAGCCAAAGCCAGAAGGGATGGCAAAGTATGTCTAGTTGTACACATCAGGTTGGCCTTTTTGACTGAAACACTTAAGGACTGCTTGTAGGTGCAATTCAGCCAGCAGATCCAAGGGGCCAGTAACTTCCAGCAAAGGAACAATGTGCTCTTTGGCCAGCAATGCTGTAAGCAGACAACAAAATGCAGCCTTATTCCTTTGACATATGTAAAAGGGGCTTTCAGAAGAGAAGTGCGCAAGCAGTACATTACCAGGGAATGAAACATCTTTGTGGTTTGCAATCTGTCTTTTAATGGTCCACCATTTACTCCGAAGCCACTGTGGGGAGCGGACACTACTCCATCCCTCAGCCAGTAAGTCCCAATTGATGTCATTTTCATCAGAAACTTCAAGTTCCGCTATCCTGGCAGGATAGAGAAAACATTGACCTGTTAGAAACTGCCCTCCAGACCGGCAGAGTGTCGCACACGTCCGGCCGTGTCACACGTAACAGCGCAGAACGACATGCTAGTGACCAGCCCACCAGAGCTCAGGAATCGACACAGGCTTCCACGGCTCCACGCTGCCAGAGGTCAAGCAGAATCATAAACAACAGAAGATGGACTAGACCTGTTAGGTGATCCAGTCCATCTCCTTGCCATGCAGGATTATTCTCCTTATTTATTTATACATTAGGTCTTAGATCAGATTATTGTGAAGCATTCCAAGTGGTGGTACTTGCATCTTTTCTTTTTGAAAAAACATTCCCCAAACACATCTCCAAGGCAGGAAATACCTTCTGAGATTCACTCTGAACATTCACTTAATTAATTTCATGTTATGATATTTACTTGTTTTCTTCTAAGTAACAACCATCTGTCCTTAACACAGATTTTTGCCTTCTCTCAGATGCTTCTTAGCCAAAGTAGATGAAGTTAACTACAGCATTAAACACTTCCTCATAAATCAATCCCACCAGGCTCTCCAGATAAGGGACAGTTTTCTCTACCACTTTTTCTCTACAGAATCTGTTTGGAATCACTAAAAATCTCTGAATTGCCCTTATCTGTACATGGAGCATATGAAAGAGAGGTGAATAGTGAGGGGAGATATTTTTGTGGAAGTTAAGAAAAGTCCTCTTCACAAATAAGGCAAGAGCACTCTTGCTAGCTAAAGAAAGAAAGAAGTAAAAATGAAAAAAAAAACCTACCAAAACCAACCCTGTAGGATAAGTAAAGGATATCTGGACAGACCAAACCAGAAATATTAAGAAATATACCCAGCACATTCTGAAATGTGGAATCAGGCTCTTCATTTTGAGTTTATGTCAAACAGCTTCACTAAATTTGTTACTACTACTTTGTAAGTATTCCTTAGATTCCCTGGATCTCTTGGCTTTTCATTCCCACCCAACCATAAAAATCCACTGGCTAAAAAGCTTGAGTTAAAGGCATTCAAAATTGAAGGAGGACTGGAGAGAGCAAAAGATTTCCAAAGTCACTACCAGGTTGCCAGTTCAAACATAGTCAGAGATGCTGATATCCAATCAGTGTTTGTTGGCCTACATGAAATTAATTTGCAGTCTCAGTTTAGCTCTTTGTAGACAAGATGTCCACATCACAGAAACCACCACCACACTTGACCCTTGTTGGTCATCTCAGCAGAGAGGCCAAGGACTGAATGGGCAGGGAGACTGAGCTACCCTCCAGTTAAGGGTTAAAGCGCATCGGTGGGGCAACGTGTGGGAAGCTTGCACGGTTTGCTGCCTGTGCTGTACCTTTTCTGTGGAATAAAGAAGACTTCAGTCTCCAGGGTTTTCAATCTGACACCTTTCACGAACACTAACATTCACTAAAAAAACAAAAAACAAAAAATATGTTCAATAATAAATCTCTGGGAACTGTAAACACAGCAGTGATTTTTGGAAGGTTCTAGAATTTTCAGTGTCTAGGAAACCAGCAAAATGGACCCCAATGGAATCCTGCTAGCAACACATATTACAAACCTTTAAAAGTAACTAAAATAACAAACCTCAAGATCAGATTTATTTCATCCTCCTTGGTCCACTCGGTGCCTCCACTTTGTTTCCAGTTGAGATAGTTGAGCCATTTAGAGCGGCACTGCTTCTCCGAGCGCGTCCCGACCCGTTCTGCCACCGCAGCCCACGACACACCTTGTGTGACAATGTCACCTGGCTCTGTGCTTGTCAGCTCATGCACTACTTCTGCCAGTCTTTTTTCTTCTTTCTCTGTCCACTTTCCTGAAAGAGAGAGAAGCCCTCCAACTTAACTAGCAATACATACTCTCTGTTCTGACCCATAACATGCCAGCAGATATTTTAACGGCCATGTCCAACACCTTATTCCAGATGGAAATATTACCTTGTGAAGAAGATGTAACTGTTCTTAATTACTAACAATTTATATCATATCCATTCTTGATTAATTAATCAACAATTCCATTGTTCTGCTGCCAAATTTCTCTTTTCTCTTCCTCTCACAGATGAGTAAGGCCACACAGAACTTGTAAAAATAGTGACCAAAGCAAATTGATCCAAGCTATCTGAATTGTACTAGCTGGAGTGAATTAACCATGCAACAATTTAGTGCACATTATTCACATGAGGGCTGACTGAATTTTCCTTTATACTTGAAAATATGCATTACAAAATAAACAGTACTTTACTCCTGAAGTGCATCTGTCTCTCTCTTGCACCAAACACACAGTGTAACTCTATAACCATTAAACACAAGGGACAGAATTTTAACCAGAATATTCACTTCTGACACAAGCATTTACCTCACCTGTGTTGCAGGTATCCTTCATCAGTCTACATCGATCCTTTACAGATGAAGCACTTCTCCCCAGGGCAGCTCCTATTGTGGCCCAATCATTACCATGCTTTACTCTCAGCCTAAAGAGAAATGTGCTCATTAGCACTATATCCAGTTAGGAAATTACCAAAATACCAAATATTCTCTAATAAAAACAGGATGAATGTGCAGTTGACAGGCTTAAAGAGAGAATGGAGAAATCACTTTGCTACTTTACAATTAGTATTTTCTGCTACTTTTTCCTGTGTGTTTCTAGAAGCCTTTTGGACCAGCTGAGCCACAAGATACATATAAAATGCATAGTATCTGTCTTGCAGGAAGATTGTGAGGCTTAATGAGTGTGTTAAACACAATATGAATGTTTAGATAAACAGCTGATTTCCATTCTATACAGGTTCCTCAATGATTTTCAGGTGGTGTAGAGAGCACTTGAGAAATTTCAGTAATGCCCAATGAAAATCCAGGCATCCTACAATTTAAATTAAGCAAAAGACTGCATAATCACATTCATCATTTTAGCAATCATCTTCCTCCTTCACATGACAGCAGGTTGCTTAAAATGTTGATCCATAAGTAGTTCTGACACATCTGGAACCATGGGCACCTTGTGAATGACACAAACCAGCTCAATTGATCCAAACAGATCCATCAATGCAATGCAATATACTCCCTTCCTTCCTTCAGTCCAACAGTTTCTTCCAGCTGCTCGAGCATGGAAATGTGCAGGAGGGGATAAAGTCTGCAGCCCCATCTCCTTGATCTACCAGGTTCACACTCAAAATTAGGCTTTTTGAGCTGTACTGATAATTTATGTATCTGTAATACTTCCTAGGGGAGATCCTACTCTTGACCTGCCATTTCCTTTAGGAATAACCTTTGCTCAAATTTTGTACAGAAAAGGAACTTCTATTTCTCATAACCACAAATCTTGACTGTGCTTGTAAAAATCTGAAAGTTTCCTAGTTACAACAGAAGCCTTGCTTTAGAACTTAGTTGCATATTGTCAGGGCCTGAACACACATTAGAAAAAAAAAAATTAAAGAATTCAAATGTAGTTTCATTTTTCTTTAGATAGTAACCACTACTTTTGGGTAATGTAGGAGCAGTCAAATTTATTTGTAACTCTTCAGTGATTTCATATAAGGAAACCCTTAAAAATGGATCAAGCTACTAAATATAAACAAGGAAGAATGACCTTGTTCATAAGATAACTTACTCTTTAAGCTTTTCAATTTCCTCAGGAGTGTACCTAAGCAACAGGTAAATAAAAAGACATTATGTTAAACAGAAAGCATACAGCATAAATATTATTATTTTACTAATGACACAGCACACATTTCGCTAGAACAAGAGATTAAGGAATTTCAGCTGTAAGACACAATCTGACTGAATACTTCAAAAGAATGTGAGGAACAAATGTCATTTCCACATTAGTGCATTTCTAAGGTTAACTGGTATAAGATTCCTCTCATTTGTCAAAAAATTTCCTCATTCTTCGTGAGCTTACTACTATGAACAGAATTAGAATTTTCTGCATTAGTCTTTCAAATAAACAGCTTCTTCCTTACTGCCCCAATTCACCATCACCATAAAGCTGACTCTCCATCAAAAAAGTGTATCAGCACTGAGAAGATAATGTTAATTTTCAACTGCCTTGAAAAACTAAAATATAATATCCTTTCTGCATAGCACCCGATCAATGCTTTAAAAAATGTCAAGCAAGGCATCAATTACTTCCAGTCACAGCTCTAGAAAAAGTTACATCTCAGGAGATCCATCCTTGTGTCCAAGTCCTGTCATCATATCAGGATCTGTTATTCACCTTTGTTTTGGGCTTTTTGCTTGTCTGTTCTTTAAAGCTGCCATTGAATACCATCAACTGAACACAACTATTGCCAAGGATGATCTATCAGAATTGAGCAGACGTGACATATTAGCAAAATCTAGGTCTGTTTGGCTAAAATTTTCTGTCTCACATAGAACATGTCCAGCATAAATACATGACCCTACTCATACCAATAAAACCATGCAGCATTAGAGGGTTTCATACTTTCCAACATGGTTTCTGTCATCATACATGCGAAGAACTCTTCTATAGACAGCAAAGAGAGGCCGATTCAGACCCCAAGCTATTGTCCTGTAGAAATCTTTTCTTTCATCTTTTGACATTTCAAATATAATTTCAGTGGCATCTTTTATTCCACGGGCCTAGAACAAAGCATTTAAAAAAAAAACAAACAAAAACAAAAACCACAAACAGAACACCTTAGATAAAGTCTCCTAAGAATCAAGAAGTAGAACACAAGAACTGAAGCCATTATGCAGCTTTCTGTGTATCACAAATACTACAGTCCAAAAGTAAAATGGAGTATTTATGGATTAGCTCCCTCAAATACAAACCCTTGAACACTAGGTTTTGTTGTTTTGGTTTTTTTACATTGGAGTCCAGGAAGACACAGAAATTCTAACACCTATCCACATTAAAAAAAAAAAAAAAATCTGTCCAATGTATATTTTAAGATCAAAACTTGAACCGTCATATAGAACATCATGGAATATGTATTGTGGTGGAATTAGTCTGAGGCCATACAAGGGAAGGCTGTCAAACAGTGCGATATTGATTTATTACATAATTATAGATATTCCTTACGCAAAAGCGATTTCTTTCAATTAAACTATTCTTCTTGTTCTGATGGAAACTCAAATAAATTCAATACAAAAATACTGCAATGAAGTATAACAGTAAAGCTTAACTCCAGCTTAAACTAAGAATCACTATATTTCAGTTATTCAAAGTAGTACAAGAAAGCAGATAAATGGGAACAGAATGAATCAAATGATTTATCAGTAACTCAGAAAAGTTATTTAGCTAGCTTAAAAATGCTTCACTAGATTTAAAACACAGCATTACCCATGAATGATTTTGTGGCAAAACCTCTAATATATGTGTGGGCAGACACACTCTTCAACTAATACTGTGGATTTTTATTCAAGTGAACACTAAATTCAGGGCTTTTTTTTAAACCACAGGTGAAGGATGGTGAAACTGTAATATTGAGGCTATATATTCTCAGTTGTAAGGGTTCAGCTCAAATAGTCTCAGCTGCAAGCCTACCACAAATATAATTTATGGGCAATTATCACCATCAGCATGTTCACCACATGCCCATTTACACTGAACTCTGATCCCAGTAATTTAAGGGGAAGAAAGCAGACACAGGCATCCTGCTAGTATAGTACACAATCACAGCCCTGGCACCAAGGATGTCTGGGAAGTTGTATTCAGTGCTTAGTAAGGAAACTGCTAATGCAATTTTTTACATCTTTAACAAAAGTTCTATGAGTCCTCAAGGTATAGTCAGAGAAAGAGATTTAACCATGTGAAATGTCATGTCAGAATGCTCCAAACAGCCTATATCCAGCACAAAAATTAAAAGCAATGTTACATTCAGTAGTACTTAAATCCTGTCTATGAATAAAATTTTCTTATGTATTTCAAATGGGTGATGACCATTCCTAAAAGAAACCAATCCAAATCACTTACTGAGTATTCTGGGAAGTACTAAAGAAATTTGGTTTCTTACAGGAACTGCATCACCACATCAATGAGCAGGGAACATACTCTAAACATACCTTTAAATAACGCTCAATGTTACTCATCAAAATGTCAATTTCTTCCTTTGACCACATCCCTTGCTTCCATTTATGGCCTGAAAATAGAAATGACAACTAATTACTGAAGCAAGAAGTATCTGAAAACATGACCCATACTGGAATTAACAAGGAAAAGAATAATTTTAGCTACTAAAATATACCTAGCATTAATTTTAAACAGATGTTATTTCATAACTGATAGTAGCATTCAACTAATATTTAAATAACGTGAGTCAGACCCCTCTTCAAAAACATCCCATTTTTAAAAACAGAATATGAACTCCTCCATGTGCTGCTAAGTCACATTTTCAGCCTTTCTCTTCAGCTGCAACTAGAAAATTTCTGTCTTTAAACTGACAGCTGAAATATCCATGTACTCAAAATGATTCCAGAAGCTGGAACTTAAAATACGACTCAGAAGATCACCTGGAATTGGCAACAAGGTGGGGCTCTCTTGCATACCTTAACACTGCTGAACATGAGAGCAGTGCCACCTACTGTGAGTGCTTTTTATAGAGGTAAATGCTCCATTAAGCCTCTTTTTGACAAGCTGGTCCCCATTTCTCTCCTCCTTTTTGCATTGGGAGTAATGCTCAGGGGTCACAGCCAACATAAAACCTTGTGGTGGGTCTTTTTAGTTCCCCAAATAAAAGTGGCAAGCCAATAGAAACCATGTTTCCTCTCTGCCTATGTCTTTAGTAACTACAATGCCAGCTAAGCTTTAAAAGCAGATGCAACCAACTTTATTCAGAGAGAAAATTTCAAACCTGAAGTCTTTTAATAAAACATTAAAACATTCCTACTTTAAATTATCCTTTTTTCCTCTTATGGTCCTACCATACTTTTAATTGAGCTTATGCTGGTGTGACCCAGTTTACATATTGGTGTGTGCTGGCTATCTGCCCACCTCTGCTCAGGAAAATCAGGGTACTTCCTTCTCAGCCTGCTAATTACCAGAGCTGAGAGACAGAACACACCAAAGAGACTGTCTACTCAAATCCAATTATAATGAAAAGTACAGGCATTATTACTAATTCCATTGGAACTGGTGAGAGAGTACTCTTTGCCTGTGTCCCATAGCTTCAATCTCTTCTTCCACAGTTACAGAGACAGAAAAATAATGTATTCCAGTAACTGTGATTCACACAGATCCAAGCCTCTGACCTGACTTAATGGGACACTGCTACTCTTTACACGGAATAACCTTTAATAGCAAACTATTTTAGGAAAGGACATATATTTTGCACTTTACATGTTTGCATATTCATAGTCAAGATTATCAGAACCTGCCCACAGTTCTGGGAAGAAAGCATTATTAGGTGGAGACTGCTATAAAGTGATGAGCTCAGGCAACACATGCCAAACTCTGAGCTACTGTAAAAGAAGACACACACTGGCATTCCTTCACTGCTGTGACAAACCACAGAGCTTACAAGAAAAGTTCAGACAGTGGAGATTCTCAAATATTTTTCTTGGCATATTTTACTAGGAATATCTTCCTCAAGTTATTAACCTCTTAACTGGAATCACTAGACTGAGTGACCTCCATTGACCAGCTGACAATTCTATGTCTCTTCCTAAAGGTTTCTAACAAAAAGAGGGGGCTGCTTTGAACTGACTGAAGAAAAAAAAAAAATTCCCCTAGAAGAAGTAAAAGTCAAAGTAAGAAAAACAGTAGAGGGGCTGAGGAAACCAGAGATACAATATATCTTCATTTGACACTAACTTTTTTCTCTAGGTTTAGAAAGCCACTTCCCCTGTGGGCAGGAAAGAAAAGACAAAATCTCTTGAGTTCAGCAACTACTGTATGATTGCACAGATATATTTAGAAAGGGAGGAATGCCCAGTGGGGTGGAATTTTTAGGAGTAGTAGAGATTATTTCATTAGGTCCTGGTCTGCAGGAGCCCTCTTCCTCTGAAGCAACTCTATTAACCTGAGCAAGGATTGTTTTTCTTCTTGGTGTCCCCCACTTCTGCTGCAGCTTCCCACCCCCTGACCAGGCAAACACAATTCTCTGCCCAATCTGGGCTGACACACAGCATTCACAGCCCTTCTCTACTGTGGCCACTACTTTCACCACTGCAGGCGTGGCCCATTTCCAAAAAGCCAGACCAGAGACTACTTTATGCAACTTGCAAAACGTTCTGAGACATTTGGAATAGTTTACATCTCTACAGCATGGGAGAACTGCATTCGAAATACCCCACCTTTATTGGTTAGAGAATCCTTATCCTCTTTGGTTGTGAACCACGCTTGGCTAACAGCTGATACTTCCTCATTGCCCATTGGGGAGATTTCATCCAACTGTTCATTCTGAAGAATCTTGAAAAGACCAATATGAAATTATAGAGTCAGATATTCAGTTGATTATATCACTTTGCAATTAACACGGAGACATAGTTTGAAGGAAAATGAAATCAGCACACCTTGTCACCTTGCTGAATGTTCAAAAGTGTCATGCCTTAGATATGGCATTGGAACTATCACCTTTGTTAAAACACCTGAGTAAGATTTAGCATATTAATACACAGATGTTGTGAGAATTAATTAGGTAACATTCTTCATCTTGTTTAATGTACAGTAAGTAAGAAGAGTCTCACTGGCTATGGTGGGAACAGGACTATATCCAGCACCTCCAATCTAGAACTTTTAAACACAGTATACCCACAAAGAAAACTGCATGTAACTGTTAGGACTTGTGACAAGAGACAAAGCCTATTTAAGCCTGTTATAAAGCTTAATTTATAATCAAAGAATGACAGAAATAACAGATAAACTTGTCTTCTATGCAGATCACAACAGAGCACATAACTACCAGTGGAGGGTTACCTCTATTACTCTTTCCAGTATTGCTCTTTGGGCAGCAACTTAAGACTACAAATAACCTCTCTCATATATAAAATTATTCAATTGTCCTTTTACAGACCAGCATTTTTACAAAAAAGATCCCTGCTCACATATATTAATTTCAAAGAGTCTTATTCATTTAGTAAGCATTTCTGATATTTGTTTCCCTTTTCATTTCAATTTAAATAAAAGCATACATCAAATAGGTACATTTTGAAGTTTTACAGTACCTGAATCTGGGTAACAGTTCCTTCATTAAGCTCATCTTCAGCTACCTCAGTGGTAGCAGTCATGGTCACCTCAAAGCTCTGATCATTTTCTGAAACTTCAGAATGGGTAAGTTAGTTGCATACTTAACTCCTGAACCATTTTTTCACACATGCTACAAGTTTTATAAATTGCTACCTTTGAAGTGAAAATTTTGAAGAGCCTTACTTGGATTTATTTGTTGACACAGTAAATTCACTAAAATTATTATCAACTGCTTCTCTTCATAAAATTTAAATATGGATTTAGAAATCTTCAGTTTTATGCTTGACTACAACTATGACTTAATGTGAAACATATACAAAATGTGTTTGATGCAAAAATTTGAAACTGTATTAATATTTCTTTTCCAGCCCTACCTCTAGTATTTTCAAATTAAAGGAGAACATTCAAATCTTTTGGCTGCATGCATTTTCCCCAGTCCTCCTTCAACTTCAATATGATAATGCCTTTATTTCTAAGGAATTTCTACAGAGTTCCACCAAATAAACAGACACTCCAGGTACTGCAAATTGTATTTTAACTAGATCTGGTTTTGTCTCCCTTTGGGAGATGACACTAAACTTTCTAATATTCAACTTCTGGAAAATTAATTCAGTATTCATCCTATATCTTTTACATCAATCTCTTTTACACACACCTCAATATTATAAAACACTGAAATACTAACTGTACTGTCTGATCATTAAAAAACTCCAAATCTCTTTGCAGGAGAGTATTTAGTTGCTAATTTACATATCCTTCATTATCCTTAATTTTATTCAATGCACCTGTGCCTGCAGGTCTCTAAACTACTTTAACACAGGCTTATTTTACCAGTACTAATTGCTGCAAAACTATACAAGGCTGAAAAAATATGATAACCAAGTATATTAATAAAAATTGGAAGAAAAAAACCCCATGCAGAATATTCTACTGTGATTCAAGAGTCCACTTTTAACCTTTACCAACAGATATACGTGCTACAGGAGTACATAAAAGAACTTACTTGGAACGGCAACAACAGAAATGCATGGAGTAGAATCATCAAGGCTTTGATCATCCTCTGATAAGCAAAGCCTCTTGTGTGGAGGTTCAGAGCTGTCTTCAGAGTCTACTTCATCAGCTTCTAACAACAAAAACACACTCAGGTTACTTCCTGTAAGCTAAGTAGAGCCTTGGACGGAGTTCTCCTAAAAAGCTGACCAAAGGAAATAGTAGAAGCAAATGTGACAGGCTGGTTCAGTGCTTTGCTGCTGCCCAGGAACCTGGTCTAACTTATGGGCAACAGCAGTCCCCATGCTTTCTTCAACATGCATTTTCTTTGAAAATTCTATCCACAGTCTGTCAAACACAGATCAGTCTACAGAAATTTGGGTACATGCTTGGTTCTAAGAATCCATTTCAACTGAAATAAACCACAGCAGCTGTATCTTTGTTGGGCACACACAAACAGCTTTGGGATTTACACCCAATTCAACACTTTATCATTCTTTAAACCAAAGCAGTACAATTTTTGTACAGTGAGCTGCACCTGAGTAGCTCACAGAATTTGTGGGCAGGGATGTATGGCGGCCAGACCAATCAAAAGAAAGAAGAAAAAAAAATACTATGTAATACAATTCTATACCATTTTGAGGGCAATGAAGAATTAGGTTCCCTTCAGTATCCTGAGTCAAAGTCACAGAGTTCACGGTTTCTACTGTCACTGTGTCAGACTCTTCTTCAACTGTGCTCATACTCAAACCTGAAAGAGCAACACACAGATTATGTTTCTGCAGCTGGACTCCACTTGGACCACAATGCTGATTCCACAGCCCACACAACCAGCACCAACTCCCACAGGGAATGAGCCTGCTCTTTCACAGGACAAATCCACAGTTTCAGACATTCACCGACCTTTACTTTCCTGCACACATATATTGCACAGGGTAAAACCAGATAGCTTTAAAGAAACTTTCTTTAAAGTTAAAAATAGTACCTAAACTCCTTATTATGAGAATTTGCAATCTAGTGATTTCTTTTTTTTCAAACACAAACCTAGGCTATTACTTTTTCATCATTTCTAAATTCTTCACATTTGATATTTTTGTCCAGTATTTGTTCCACTGTTAATTTAATAATTCTGCTATTATAGAACTGAAAGCTAGTCAAGACTGACAAATATTTTTCTAGTGTCCTATTAGTCACAGCTGCCCTATTTATAGACTGCCAACTTGCAAAGTTTTATTCTCCTTCCATGCATATAACTAAATGTGAAACTTGGACTTTTTCTTCAGCATTTAAACAACAAAAGCAACAGAAAATTACAGCAAGCAATCACCAGTACAAAAAGCAACTGAGGGAATAAGCAATCCCAGATAAGCCATATACATTGAAGTCACAGAATTAGGGCAATATAAAGTGCCTCTCATAATTTAATTTCCACTATAAAAGTACTGCAATGAAACACAAAGTTTCCAAGAAGTTCTATGTAAACCACCAGCAGAATTTCAGAAATAAAACAAAGCAAAACCCCACAAAAAAGTTTTATCCAAATACAAAGAGATGCAGCCTTTGTTGCTGCAGAAGCTAAATGAAATAACATCTAAAATATCCAGAAGCTTTACAAAGATTTCATCAGTTTTAAGCCTGCTTTTCTTGACTTTGGCAGAGATTTGTCAAAAGAAAATAGAATTTATTTCTCCTTTAACTGCTCAGTCCTTTTTCTATGTTTACTAATATGTCAACAAACACAAAAAAAATCACTTTTAACTTTTATTTTGAAGCCAGAATGCTGTTAAAAGTATCTGGCTATAGCTTTAGAAAAAAGAAATACGTTATAAATTTTCCATGTACTAGGCAGGGATAGCTATATACCCACATGTAACTGGAATTTACAACTTGGATTTCAAATTCCCTGTATAATGTTAACATTATTGTGTCAGCAGGAGATTATTTAATTTTTAATCAGAAAACGTGTTCTTCAGTATTGAAGATCCCCAAGAGAAGTGTTATCCTAGAAAGATAAAACTACTGCCAGTCTTCCTAAAAAACTACTTCTCGCCTCTTGAGCTTGTTGAAGATTTGACACATCTTTAAGCACACACAGTGACTGATTCCTCAAATGAAGTGATATTACCCTTCTGAACATGTAAAGAATTTCAGATACCACTGACATTTTAAATCAGAGGATTCTCAAACTTACTTTCACATCTACCATCAGCAGTTCCTTGCCACATGCAAGTGTAGGAGGGAGTAACTTCCTTGGGATTCATCTGCTGCTGAGTTTTACAGCCTGTGCTCTTTCCTTCACTAGAAGCTGCTGTTTGCTGCATGGTTGTAATACTGATTTTAGGAACCCAGTGAGGCATCCTTAATGCTAAAACATGAAGGAAGACATCCAAAGCATTACAGCTAAATTAGCAGACTGTAACTTTTTCAACCCACTTTTAAGTTATTAATTTAGCTTTTGGGGAGTGAAGAAACTGGGCCAAAATAAACAGATTCTCTTTTTCATGTTCGTATGTACTTTCTAAGTAAGTTTTACTACAGGGACTGCTGTAGTAAAAATCCTTAAAGTTACTGGAAAGGAGGTGGAGGATTCTTCCTTAATTTATGTCAACTAGTTGTCACAACATTTATTTTTCTACAATCAGTTGAAAGCATCCATTTTTCACAATTTTAGAGGCCTGAAAGACATGAGATTTATAAGACACATTACAACAGTCATTTACTTCACCTACAGCTGTTCTGAAAGCAGTGGAAACTATAGCACCATCCACAGCAGAAGACAGAGCAGACTATTCCTTCTTTTTTATTTGAAGACTGATGAAAATTGAGTACAGGCACAGCAAAGCTGTGTCATTGTTTCAGCAGTTACTCAGGACTTGATGAAAATTGTATATTTAGAGGATTTGGCTACCTAATAAAAAACACAGGGTAATTAACCCCTTTACATTCCCTGCCTTGCTAGTTTACAAGTTAGCAGGGAACAGGACACAGCATAAAAGGGATCCATCCATCCAAATATGGCATTCCCAGAGACGGGGAGGAAGCTATACCCAGGATCAGCAGCTGCTAGCCTGGCACTTCCATCCAGAGCTGTAACAGGATTTACCAGACAGTGGCTGAGGCAGCACGTCTGAGAGCACCACTGACTCCTCTGATCAAGTCACACATCTAAAGCTCTCAGCTCAAGCTCCCCCGAATTGCAGAGCACCAGACACCAGGCACTGCACTTTGTTCAAGGACCTGGGACTTCCCAAGAAACATTCCTCAATGTAATTCCTGGATGGAGGATGGGTTTATAACTCCTTGCTGATTTCCCAAAAATGGTTTATGCCACCTGTAAATGCAGGCTCTCCCAAAAAAATTAATGATGCTCTGTGTAAGATACTCATGATTTAGCGTATCCAAAGTTTTCTGAGTAAAGGTAATAACCTTGACCAATCCTTGATAAAAACTTAAAAAGAGCCACATCCTTGATTCCCATCAACTTTAAGGCATATGGCCTTGGATCACAACTGAACACTGAGTAGAAAGAACATGAGGAATGAAGTCAAAGTCAAATGCATATTTTGGACACTACTTTTTATTCATTAGACCATACGAATACAAGAAAACTGCAAGAAAAACCAACCAACCAGGTTCTTTCAAGCTACATTTATCCCAGGACAGGGACACCATTTGACTCATTTGGTCACACAAATGAGTGACCAAAATCAGGAATAACTGTAGTGGTTCTTTCGTGTGAATAGGAAACAATCCCCAGATCTTACGAACTTCACTGTTTCACACCTTAATAATGATGTAGCTACCAGGTACTCTGAACATGCATCAGGTGTGACACATCCACAGGGAGCTCAGGGGCCAAAGCCCAGTGCTGCTGCCTGAGCCAACACCCTTTGATGCCTTCTCCTGAGCCTGGCTGCAGGGACACTGTGCCTGCAGGACGCCCTCGATCCATCACAGCGCAGAAGCCAGAGCTGTGCTAAACAATGCCAGATCACAGCAGAGGCTTTGGGATGTGCCATATGAATTCTGCTCATTACACACACCTGCACATCCACACATCTGCTCTTGCAAAGGCTAAATGCAAAGTAAATGACAGCCATGGTTTATTAATTAGTGAGAAATAGGACCTGAGTAGTCTCATCACCTCCAAAATATCACCGTCTTTTCACAAGTTCACTAGGTGTGCTTTTGAAAATGCAAACAAGTTTTATTTTAAACAAAAGACTTACTTGAATTTTAAATTAACAACCCAAGGTTTTTCTTTAATCATCGATTCAGACACATTCTTTACAGAGGTGCCAATCCATCACTAATATTTCATGTTCTGAAGGAAGGTGTTAGCTTTTGGGGAAGAGAACAGTGTTGCAGAGACATGCACTGAAAGTGTGGGTGCCATAATCCATAATGAAACTGTGATACAAAATTTTGATAGCCAAACCGAATTTTATTTCTGCATCTTTTATTTTAAAGAAAGAAGCAAGCAGCATTGGGTGGCCGGGGAGTCACCACTCCACTCACAGCACACGCCACGTACAAGTTCAGCAAAGTATAATACACCGTTTTTAAGCCTACAAAGCATTTTCCAGTGTGCTTGTGTTACTCTGAATCAGCAAGTATCAATAAGCTGGGATCAGCAATTTCATAATCTTTCCAGGTGGTTGTTGGCTTCCTGTCCTGCTCGTGCTTGTCTGGAGGGAGGCCCTTCACCAATGTCTGCTAAATAATTTTAGTCTGGTACAAGTGCATCAAGCTTTTCATTATACAAAAGCATTTAGTCGCTTTGTTGCAATATCCCTTAGCTTTACCACAGCTTCCTCTATTTTATTCTAAGCATCAGTCATTTTTGCCACCTCATCTCTTGACTCTACTATACTACTTCTATTTTCTTTTTCGATGTTTTATTTGGCTATTTGGTCAGAAAATTTCAAAACCATTCTTTGTAGTTATCCCAGGGAACGTGTCCACTTTTGACACAGCAGATACAAGCATTTGCTGATTCCATTGCCAGTTGACACAAATCACAAAAACATTTTTCACAATATCATCTTAGAAATCAGTGTCAATTCAATAAGCATTTTTGCCTTGTTGGATTTCTGTGTGTATTTACCAAACTCAACACTTTTTAGAGCAGTATTACAATTTCAAACAGGTTTCAACATGCAGCCAAAGAGGTGGGAAAATACTTTGTCTACAAGACTCATTTAATACAGATTTCCAATATAAGTTTTCCACTAAAGCCACATAATAGAGTTGTTCTTATTTATCTGGGAAGCATGCAGCAGAATTATGGCAGGAAAAAAAACCCTCACAAAGCTGATTTTACACCAAAAAAAAATAATATCCTAATACAAATTTCCTTTAATTCTAAATAAACCTCATCAGGCAGATGGGCTCAATTATTCTGTAGGCTGTAAAAATTAAGTACTTCAAAGAAACAATATTTTTACTCCTGCAGACAGAATTCTGTCATTGCCCCTGGTTATTAACTGAATGTTATATCTAGTCTTCAGTGGAGTGTTGTAAATCTTAAAATTTCTATAATGAGTTGAATTAAAGGCAGCATTCTCTGCATTGGGCAATAAGTATGTCTCACTAAATCTTGTAAAAAGCAAAAACTGAAGATTATTAAGGGAGGATTCCAGTTACTGTGGCATTTAACTGGAACAATCCCATGGAACACATTGGGATTTTGAGGCATTTGTTCAAGAGTAACACTAAGGAAACAAAGTCATTACAGGACCTCATATTTTAGGATGCCTGAATGTTTAGTGTATTCCACACCAAGTCAGTACTTCCAGTACGTTATCAGGAGCTTTTATTATTCATCTAGTGCCACTGTTGTTATGCTCATATTCAACAAAATTCCCCCAACTTTACTTCAGACCAATCGAGTTCTGCTCAAGTTTAAAATTCCACCACACAGAAATTTTCTCCAACAGCTGCCAACAATGGATATGAAAAGGAACCAAACTGGGCAGACACCAATCACAAGGACCCAGGGACCTGAGTCTGGGGCATACAAGGATTTATTAATCTGTATCAGCATGAGAATACAGTCCTGTAGATACAGTTGCATCCTACTCATCAGTGGTATTTAGAGAAGTGGGCCACCAATGAAGCAGAATATATGGGAGACACAATGGGACAAAGTGTTCTCATCTGCATTGATCCAAATTTGGCAGAACTCCATGAGTTTTAGCCTGTCCATTGAAAGTTTAATGAAAAGCACTGAGCATGCTTTAAATGTCACACAGGGGAAAAAAAACAACACAAAACAAAATAAAACCTATGTCCTAGCTCTTTCAAAAGAAATAAACATAGAAAGTTTTGAGTTTTCTTTTTCAGGAACTGGCTACTGGGCACCAGGTTACGGCTATGGATAGAAATCTTCCCAAGTATATGTACTAAAATTCTTTTCCCTTCATGTAAATCTAGTTGCATGCTAAGCATTTTAGTAACTTCTTCACCTTTATAAACTATGAGTAGAATTTCAGCATGCAAGAAAAATAAGAAAAATTATCCTAACTGTAAGACTGATAAGCAAAGAGAAGTCTTTCTTGGTTTCTGATGGACAGATAAGCACAGAAACGATGCTCAGAAAAGGAGAACATGCAAAACACAGTAGAGAGATCTTTGTCTCTTATACAGCCACTTTTTATAATTTTGTGTGGTTAAGACAAAAATCAGTAGTTCTGGGCATTCTCCTTAAGGAGTTATAATTAATGTTCAATCATTTCAGTAAGTCATAAAACATCATGAAGTTGTTTATTATTATAATCACGTGACATGATGTAAATGAAAACCAGAATGAGATGCTCCATCTCAATGCAAAACCTGCATCTCCTGGTTTTGCAAAGGAATTCTGACTATGCTGTCAAGAGGCCAACTTACATCTGTAGCCAGAGCAGCACCAGCAAACAAAAAACATTTTCTAGATTACTTCAACTAACAATGGCCAGGTGGGGCTGAACAGTGTAACTCTTTGTGAATGAATACATACAAATACTATCAGTCAGCTGAAGATATAGCTGGTACAAGGGTAATACACTTCACCATGCCCCCAAGGGCAAAACAAAGAGGCCAAAAAAAAAAAAAAAAAAGAAAAAAAATGCGGGAAAAAATAGTCTTTTCCAACTGTAATCCTTTATTTTGGCAAAACAGAGCATTGCTCTAGTGCAGAAGGTCCTGGTACCGCCCTAGGATGAAACCCCTGATCTTGGCAGAGTCGAACACTTCAGGCTCCACTTGCCCTAAGCAACCTCAAATCACAACTCTCGACTCTCGCTGGGAAAAAAAAGAGATTATGAAACAAAACAGATAAAATCCACAAGCTCAGGATACCCCAAGTGCAGACCCAGCGAGAGGAAATGGAGAAATTCAAATGCGATCTTGCAGGTGGGCCTCTTTATTAGAGACACCCAAGCATGGAGGGAGGGAGTTAAGACCAGAAAAAACAACAATTAAAAAATAATATAACATAATAAACAAAACAAACGCGCTGGCCGGCCTCCCCTGGCCCTGTCCTCCCAAAGGAGCCGGGTTTAGTAATTTCCAGGGCCCCTCCGTCTGTCCGCTTCCCAATTTCGCTGCGCGCAGCGCTCCCGCGGGCCGGCAGCTCCTCGGGAAGGCGGGGAGCCACGGCCCAGGGCCGGCCCAGGGCTCTCCCAGGCGAGCAGCCGGCGGGAGGCAGTGCCCCTGCCCCGGCACTGCCCCCGGGGCGGCGGCTCCGAGCCCGCCTCAGCCCCGCTGCCCCGCGGCCGCCAGCGCCGCCATTTGGCCCCGGGCGGCCGCCGCCATTTTCCCGTGCCCTCGGCGGGCGGCGGCGCTGGACGGCCCCACCGCGGGCTCCGCTGCCCGCCCGGCCCTTCCCGCCCGGCCGGCAGCCCGGCCCGAGCGCGCCGAGCCGCGGGGCCGCACACGGCCGCTCCCCGCCCCGTCCCCTCCCCTCCGCCCGCGGCCGCCGCCGCTGCCCGGAGCGCCCGGCCCTGCGATCCCGCAGGGCCCCGCGCACTTACTTCCTGTTTTGGGTCCGGGCACTTGAGAAACCAGGATGGAGACTCCCAAGTACCAGGATGGAGGCGCCGGGCGGCGGCGGGCGGCGAGCGGGGGAGGCGGAGGCGGCGGCGGGGCGAGGCGCTGCGAGCCCGCCGGAAGGGCCCGCGTCCGCCCGCCCGGCGCTTCCGCCCGCCCGCCTGGCGCCACAAAGCGCACGGAGCGGGGCCCGGAGCGCCGGCAGCGCCACAAAGCGCACGGCGCCTTCCCCGCCTCGCTGAGGGGCCCCGGGGACGGAGCCCCTGGACGTCCACACGGAATTGATTAGGTTGGGAAAGACCTCGGAGGCCATCCATCGAGCCCACCATACAGCCGAATACGACCCTGTCAAGCAGACCATGGCACGCTGTGCCACATCCAGACCTTCCTTAAACACCTCCAGCGATGGTGACTCCACTACTTCTCTGGGCAGCCCATTCCAGTGTTTAATCAGTGGACGTCAATCAATGTCTAATCAATGGCCACACATATGATGAGGGCTCTGGAGCATCTCTCACATGAGGAGAGACTGTGCAATGTGGGCATTTTTAATCTGGAGAGGACTGGAAGGGAATCTCAATGTGTATAAATATCTCAAAGGTGGGTGCCAAGAGGATGGTGCCAGACATTTTTTGGTGGTGCCCAGAGCAGTGGCCATAAACTAAAAGACAGAAAGTTTCACCTCAACATGAGGAACAACAACTTTACATGGAGTGTAGCAGAGCACTGGAGGAGGCTGCCCAGGGAAGTAGACGAATCTTCTTCTGTGGAGACATTCCAAACCCACGTGGATGCATTCCTGTGTAAGCTGCTCTGGGTGACCCTGCCTTGGCAGGGGGGGTTGGACTGGATCATCTCCAGAGGTCCCTTCGAATCCTAATCATTCTGTGACTCTGTGGTCACTTTTTGTTTCCCTCCTGCCCAACAACTTCACAAAACCAGGGCATATTAATAAACAATTAGCCATAAAGCCAAGAATAAACAAGCATGTAGTGGTGCCCAGCTTGTGGTGCTTGCTGCCCTGTGGAATGGGTGCCTGTGGGTGCCATGATCCTTGGCAAATGAGCTGAGTCCCTCACAGACAAACTGGACACATAAGGGCAAGAGGGTGCATGGCATCCCCTGCCTACAATTTTTTTTGTCTAAAAACCTCATTGCACTTCTATCACAAAGCCCCTTTTTGGCTACTTCCCTTATGTGTGACCTCCAGCTGTGTCCTCCTCAAACCTTGGGAGCTTTAAAAAGTGTCCTCATGGGAAGACAGGGCAGCTTAGGGGAGGAGACATTGCACATAAAAATGGTGGTAAATTATGGAGATGAAATGTGTAGCTGAGACAAAAAGCTAAGGAGCTGAAAGCAGGATTTATAGCACCTGTTTGGTCAAAGCACACTTACATTAACTCTGGTCTATGTGTACTTGGTATTTCTGGACATCAAAACTCAGGAATCTCGAGTACCACACCCAGTAGTTGACTTCCAGGGAAAAATTTGAGTGCCTGGTACCCTTAGGCACTAAATGGCCAAAGCAGAGACACAGTTTGCTATTCTAGGATTGCATACAGCTGTTGGACTCACCAGCCATGATCTCTTGCAGCTTCTGGGTTTTTTTCCCCCCAGTTTTTGCAGCAAATGAAGCATGAGCACTACATTTGCCTTCCTTGAAGTACCTGTCTTGTTGTTGTGGTGGTGGTTTTTTTTCTGTTTGTTTTTTGGTTTTTATTTGTTTGCTTGGCTGGTTTGGTTTCAAGGCAGCTACAGGCTTGCTTTCAAAATAGCATGATACCAATTCCTTGAGCTGTACCAAAATGCTTCATCAGGAGGCTGTGTTCAGACTGCAGGAAACTATACTGAAATTTCATATAAGCCTTCACCATGTGGAAATTTCTAAAAAGACCTCGTTCAGTAAGCAGCAAACATGAAGAGGACTCCTTCCATAAATTAGTTTCCCCATATGTCATCCCTTCAGTTACGAGCCTTTCCCATGCTAGGTATAAAGCCTTTCTCTTTACTATATTTTTATCTTACCTATCTGGATGTACCGTGTAGAAAACATTATTTTAGCTGCAAAATCTGTACCTCCTTTTACACAGTGGTGTTGTTCTGGGACATATCATAGCGAGAGATAAAGAAGATAAGCTGTGAAGTGGCAGCAGGTTGAGGACTGGGCCACTGGGAATTTTATGCCAGCATTTTAGTCACAGATCTGCAAGACTTTGTGCAGCGTTTGGGATGATAACCTGTGTTTGGGCCCCGTTCCCTGTTTATGCAATAGAAAGAATCTAATTTTCCTCACAGATATGTGCTATAACCACACTCAGGAACATTCACTTTATATCAGATTCAAGGTATATGTAGGTAAAATGCTGCCTGGGATTCTCTGCTGTTTCAGGAGCAGGATGAAATCTTGCTCTTGTAAGAGCAAATGAGGTTCATGAATCCTGAGTTACCTCATGTTAATGGAACAATTGCATGCATCTATACCTACTTAACTCGACGAAAGAGTCAAACACAGAGTTTGCTACGGACCTAACAATCTCTTCTTTAGATTAAGTTAGCTTTTCACTAACTCACACCGAGTTTTCTTCCAGAGGCCCTGTGTTCCTGTTAGCCACCAGGTGTCCCTACTGCCATGTGTTCCAGACCCACCAGTTGCATCCCAGAGATGGAACGTCTCTCCCTCTGCTCCAATTAAAGGCCAATTAGCATTGCTCTGTATGTACAGCAAACTCACGCCTCGTCAAGCATTAGGGGGAAAGTGGGACTGGGGAGTTGCTTGATAAGGCAAAGATGTGAGAAGGAGGATCGACATGCTGATGACTCACCATAAATCCTGAAGGCAAAGTGTGAATTTAATAATCCCAAATCTGATTACATGGGTGGGGAGAGAAAGCTTGGTGCAGATCCTTTTTCATGATAGAAGAAATAAAGTTTTTTTTCTGCAAGATTCAGGGGAAGAAATGCAAAACATAGAAGTTAGAAAAGGCCTCGATTCCTGTTTGTTTATGAGATTTTTCATATTTACATAGATTTCTATCTGTATAGATATGAACCTCATTACATATGGGTACAGCAAATATATTCATTACTCATTGACAGAAATAAATATTTATAAATAAACAATCTAGTATTTATATAACACTTGTTCATTCGTATGCTCTCAGTTTGGTAGGGGCTGGCTATGGAGAATTGCTCAGGCTCAGGCTCTGAAGAGCTGCCTTGAAAGAGAGAGAAGGAGCAACAGAGCACTGGTGGCAGTTTGTGTGGGCTCTTCACTGCAGAGTGAATCTCCTGTAAGAAAAATTATTACCTTGTGGCCTGGCCTAGGAAGAATCCTGTAAAGAGCACTCACTCATTCTGAGACTCTTTGTCTTTGTTGACAATCTCGTCATTTCCTGACTTGCACCTGTGTGAGGCTCTAGTGGACTGATCAGCTTGAAAGTCTCTGTGTATTCATTTTGAGTGCCTGCCTGTCACTTACTCTCTGTCAGAGTCCTGGAAAATGTTAGAGAATGGCAATGTATCTAGGACCCTCAATACCCAGTCTGCAGAGCTGAGAATGAGGGCATTGTCATTCTTTTTTCCTGAAACCTCTGCTGGGGCACCTGAATTCGATGGCAGTCACTGCAGGCTGCACACCTACAACCTGGGTTGCCATCTGGACATGTCCAGCCCTCTCCCTACCTTGAGGCCATGGCAGTAGCAATCCCTCTGAAGCAGTCCAAGACTAGGAATGGTTCTGTTGATATGGCTAAATGTGAGGAAGAAAAAGGATCAGAATTCTAGAGACAGTGAGCAGAGGATAAGGTCTACATGGATCTGAGCTGCCAGTGACATTGGGATGAACCATTCTTCCTGCTGTTGAGTTTAGCAGGAAGGCAGCTGTGCAATTCACAGTGTCCATAAGGATTTGGTGTTTGGAGGGGATATCTGAGAAAACAGGAAGGAGGAACTGGTTTCTGTAAGATGGGTGTATGGACAGCAGAAGAGGAGAAGGAATGAGACTTTACAGGATCTCTGGCAGAAGAGAAGGGAGAGAAAAGGACAGAGCAGATGGGAGGAGCAGATGGATCCCAGCTGGGAAGTGCTTTACTGCGCGCTACCGAAATCAAAGGTGCTGATGGTAGCGTGTCGTGGGCAGAGTGGGAGCTTCAGACAAAGTTCATTAGAGAAGCCCTCCTGTTGAGTCATGAGGGGCAGAGAGGACTCCCCTTGCTTTCTAAAGTCTTTCTTAGAGAGGAGCCTGAGTGCAGCTGCATCCATTCTGAGCCCCAGACTTTGTCAATAGTTTATGTGTAAAAGTTTATTTAGGTGTAATCGAACCTTTATACATACTATATATACTTTGTCCCACAGGATTAAGGGTGGCAAACCAGATGTATTTATATTAATATATATGATTTAGTATGATTATGATTAGACAAAAAGATCTGAATCAGAATTATTTAGTAGACAGTACAGGAACTATAACTATTATAATATAGTGCACTATGAAGCGATATTGAAGCAATTGCATTAAAGCAATTGTATTCAAGCTAGCAAGAACAATTATTAAGTAGAGATTGATGTTACTCACCCATACCTATGACCGTGGGCAGATTTCTTTCACTCAGCCTCCAGGAATAACCTTTAGGAGCATCCCCAGTGAAGGGAGGAATCTCCACACATACATCTCAAGAAGGGGTATGTTATGTTAAAATTTGGAACTGGGCTTTTATCGTGTAAAGTGATGCACTCTCAGTCATATGTCTCCAGACCAGCTGTGTCAGCTCAGTACCTCTAGGTAAGTGGTCAGTAGCAGCACTTGTTTGTTCTTTTATCCAGATATTTTACCAGGTCTACCACATCTATATCTCACTATTGGGATATTTAACTTTGAGATTGATGTGTCATACTGGTTTCAGCACTAATCAGCACCAAAAGCAGCATGAGGGTTCCCTTTTTCATTTACCACTGATAGCTTTGGAAATACAGCATTGTTCAACTTGTTTTTTGAGGCAAAGCATCCTGCTACACAGGGGGAGGCATGAGGAGAGGGTGGCAAATGCAGTTTTTTCTGTAGGAGGCACAGGTAAAAGTGGGCAGGTGCTTTCTGCGTGGCATTGTGCACAGGTCATATGCAGGGACGATGGGTGGGCAGGGGGGCTGCAGCTGTGTAGGGGAGGGAGGTCAACCCGAAGGCCAAGAGCTGCTTCCTTGGCCTATGTCACCCATAAAACTCCAGTAACTGAATGGTCATAATCTTGAACTCTGATAAATTCAAGCTGTGGGAGGAGAGGATGTATTCCACAGTGGAAAAACTTGTCCTGTTTTGGAGCTGCACGTTGATTTAGCTTTTATGTAGGTTCAGCTTTTTTGGCAGCTTTTGCTAAATGCTGGGTTATCATGAAAGCAATGACAAACCTCCTGTGCATTTGAAGGGGATAAACTGTTTCTTAAGGAAAATATGCTATTTATGATGTAATTCTACTCTCTGCTGGCAGATGGTGCTGTGATTTATCCAGGAGCTGGGAATCAGCTTTTTTGACTTCGAGAGGATGTGAGCAAGAAGCATCTCCTTTGTATTTTCATTCGAGTTTGTTCCTCTATTTGTTTTACTACAAAATGAAATTCGCTCCTCTTTTTCTGCTCCCAACTTCAACTGTCTAAGCAGATTGGCCAGTTTTGGTTTTGCCTCCTTGGAGTATCATATGGCTGGCAGGAAGAATACAACTCCAAACTCAAATCTTTCCAATGGAAGAAAATCTATTTGTGGCAGTATTCCCCTAAATGTAAGGTTTTCTTATGTTTACAAATCCAACCTTTCAGACCCATGCTGGTCTTGCAGTCTCCCTTTAACAGCAGTCTGAAGTTTCTGTCAATAGATACACCTGAGATACAACATAAACAACCTCTGAGAGTCACTTCTGCCCTAGTTTTAATGTTTCTTTTTATATCATGTGCTTGATACTGTGATCCATTGCTGATTGTTTTCCTTGCAATGTATAGGGTGATTAAAGGTTTCCTCAGTGGTTTCTTTCTGGGAAACAAAAAAAACCCAGAACCAACCCAAACTCTTTTATATTAAAAAAAAAAAAAAAAAAAAAAAAAAAAAAAAAAAAAGAAGAATATTTGAAGGCATTACTGAAGGATGGGATCAGCCTATTTAATATCTAAATTTAAATGTCTGTGCTGTCTAAGAGGTGCACAGACTCTTCTTGTTTTGCTCAAGAGGTCCATGGAGCACCCATATTCTCAGAGGGTGGCTGAAAGTGCTAGAGCTAAAGGCCAGAAGCACCAAGAAAAACCTTATTCCTACGGCCAGGACACTTGGGGCCAGACAAGGATTTCTGTTACTTGCCTTGGGTTTTTCCTGTGAGAATGTAATCTGAAAGTCCAGGCAACTGAGTGGGAGACCCCTGTTTGATCCTTCCCATCTGAGCATCAGGCTTCCTACCCTGGGTTCATGTCAGGCTCTGTGTAAGAAGAGAGGGAGCAGATCCCCCCACTATCCCTGCCAGAATGCTACAAGACTGAAACAATCTGGGTTAAGAAAAATCTCCAAAATAGGTAATTTTTTGCTGATTTTCTGCGTTGTCCTGGATCTTTCCAGTGACCCAGTTTCCAGCGCAAACCCACAAAGTTGTTAAAAAGTCAGAGACAAGAGCTGCAGGATGTGAGCAGAAGTGATTGCAGGGAGACATCTCTCTGGGTGGCTTCACTGCTGAGAAAAGCATGCCCGTGGACCCATGCTCCACAATCAGGAGGAGTCTGGACAGAAGCCTGCCAGCTCCTGGGGAAGGAATTTGCCAGAAGCTCTCATGCAAAAAGAAGTGAGCACCTTTTTTCCCTTTTAATGAGAAAACAGTCCATCAGGGACCAGTTCTGAGGTGATGCCCAGGTGGATGTGTCCTCTTAGAATCTATATGCCTAAAATTTTCTGTGGATGCTTTACATTCAAGAAGAGACAGAGGTAAAGGGAGACAAGGTTATCCTCCTGAAATCTCCAGAGCACAATTCAATGCCTTGAGAATTGTTTGCATTTGCATCAGAAGGACATCAGAAGGTCTCTGATGCTTAAGCACATCTGGACCTCAGGCAGAATTTTCCAACCTCAGCACTTCATAAATAACATCAATAATGTCAGTCCAGTCCTGCATGGCCAGGTTCTTCAGATACATTTATCTTGCTGATGGCAATTCCACCTAAACTCACAAAAAAATCAATGGGTCTCAGTGCAAAGTTATACCCAGTGCCAGGGCCCAGTTCCAGTGGTGATTTAAAGTGCCCATTTGCCTTTTCCTGGGCTCTTTCATGTTCACAGTGAGGCTCAAACATTCCAGGTGCTCAGTAGAGTGGATTTCTGTGCCCATGTGCCCATGCATCATGTGGGGAAGTATGAGTGTGAAGAGTGTGAGAAGTTTGCCTCTTGAAAAATCCATGGCAGGGTAGAACTTGAAACCCAAGCCACAACAGGTTTGTTTTTTCCTATTACAGACATGCAAAAACTGGTGAGAATAATCTTCAGAAGCAATTAATGCAGTAAAACAAATTTGACAGTTTAAAGGGCAGTGGTCAGGATGACATTATCCATTTCCAAAAGCAACAGTGATATGTTTCTGCACCTCAAATAGGGCTGGATTTCCCTGTGATTTAGCAGAAATATGTTTTGCATTCTAATCTGATTTCCTAGGCTAGAGAAGAAGTGACTGAATGAGCTGATAATACCTGGCAGCTGTCAAATGACTTTTTGCCATCTAGAGAGAAACAGAAGAAGATATGTTCTCGTCTCCTGCTACTTAAGTTAGAGGATGAAAGAAATAGAAGGGATTTAAGTTGGAAACGAGATCATGCATTATGCCCTTTGGACAGCATGTAATCTGGCTAATGGCATCACGGAGTTATATAAGTAACTTCATTAAAATGAACTTGTTTCAAATGAGCTAAATAAATCAGACTCATTTGTCAAAGAGCTGGGATGAAATAATCAGGTTAATTTAAAGCTGCTCGCTGGGGACATGATTCCTGAATTTGTTCCACCAGTGAAACTGCCAGCAGTAGCTTCACCAGTCACCAGTGGGAGCCCTGAGCCCAGTGTGAAAATGCAGATTGGGCTTCCACATTTGCCTTTCCAGGAGCCCCTCTCTCGTGTCTGTAGCACAGTCTGCAGGGTCCCATAGCTGAAGGTGTGTGTTCCAGGGCATTTAAAGCATTGTCCAAGACCCACTGGATCTAAATCCTTCTCTGGTGACTGGAAGCTGTTCAGCCCTGTAGTCTGTGCTCTGCTGTCTGCTCTCTGCCTCAGAATGAATGATAAAATGAATTTTAACCAATTGCTTTCAGCACTTGTCTCTGCCTTGATGGGAGGACTATGTGATGCCTCAGGTCTTTTCCTCACAATTAATTCAATGCTTTGTGTCTATATTTTCCCTTTCCTCATTATTTCATTCATATCCTCTTTCCTTTGCAGAGGTCAGAAAGATCAATCCAGTTCTTCAGGCTATAGATGGACTTGCTCCACTGTGGTCTGAACACCCCTTACCGTTGTAGAAATGAATATTTACCTGCTGTAAACTCATTCCACTGCAGGAGTCAGTCAGACTGTGCAGAATTAGAGCAGCTAAGGATGTGAATCTGTAGGGAGTGAACGAGTAGGAAGATTGTCCCAGATACAGGTTGTCTGTCTGTCCTTCATATTTACTGAAAATCTCAGGTTTTAGCTTGCGCCCCAATGTAAGAAGAATTTCTCATATGCCATCATCATGCAGTGTACATCCCACCTTTACCAGGCGACCAGTTTTCTCTTTGTTGCATTTTGGATACTTTTCTTTTACATAGTAGAGAGAAAGGATGAGAACATAGATCTCATGAGAAATGAGTTTATAATCAGCATTTACAGACAGGCACATTTCGAACAAAGGAGTGAGAAATCAATTCTTTGTGTTTATGTCTTCCAGGATCACAGTTGTGTTTACAGCACATCTGTACACAGATGCTGTACACAGCAAATCTGCCCTGAACTGCCTGTATCTGACAGCTATGAATTTATCAAATGAGAAACTGGACTGTGAATTCAACTTTCAGGAATAAAAAGCCTTTCAGCTCTTTAATACCTCTCAGTCCTGTCCTTTGGTTGCACTCCAGCACAGGTGAAGGGTTGTGTGAACATCAGGCTGCAAGACAAATTCTTTGTTCCCAGAGCACTGATTTATCCAGCTTGGTTGCTGGTAGCAACCTCTGGGCTATTCTAGCCCTGTGAGATGAAAACTACTTTGGGGATTTGTTCACAGGTGGATACTCCAATCTCACCCCCTCCTCCTGTTCCAGTCAGGTGTGTGACATCCTCCCCAAGGACTGTCCTAATCACAGCTTATCCTCCACTGCTCAGTACCTGTAGACCAGTGTGTGGCTGTGTTTCCCTTGGAGCACCCTGGCCCTATAGGGTTTGGGTGGCTGTTTTAAGCAATTTGGGAACTTGGGAAAGTTCCCAAAGCATGCAGTCACCATCCACTTCTGAGTGGGGTCAGATCAGGAGCAAGTGCTGGGCAAAAGCTAAAATGCCTTCTGGGGGCTGGGTTATAGGGGAGCATGACTAATTGATCCCCAGCTATGAGCTGCAGGACTCGGTCCGTAACCAGCTCAAAAAGGGATTGAACTAAGAAATTCTAGACTTGTTATCTGGATTTTACCACTAGCTGAGATTCCCTCTTTCTCCAGGTCTGAGTTGCAGGGCAGCTTTCTCCTCTGACAGCTATTACACAAATGTCAACTCGCCTGAGGCCAGCACAGCTGCAGCATTTGTGCAAATCACATTGATGTCAAACAGCAGCTGTATGTGGGGGGGCCAGAAGTTGCAGTGCTGTGGTGTTTGAGATGTGATACTGGAGGATGTGCTAATCCCTTAGTAAATGTCAGAGTGCTGCTGCGCTAGGGATTGGATCATGTCCAAGCAGAAAACTTTGCTTCGAGCTTGCAAATGATTTGTGAGTTTCTTCATTATGATAATTTTGAGAGTGCAGGTTTCTCTTTGCAGGACTCTTATGAGAGAAAAGGAGTGATCCTCCTAGGGATTTGAAAGCGTCTGGAAGATCTTGTGGTTATATATTTTTTTTATTCATGCCAGATGGCTCATGTCCTCCTCATTTATATGGCTGTAAATCTGGATTTATCCCACCTGGATGGCTCTTGTCAGAATCTGTCCACTGTTCTCTAATTGACTTTCAGTCTAAACTGATGGAGTTAACCAGTAAAATCACTCTTACTAGTGAAGTGATCAGTATGTTTCAAGTGTCAGACTCATTCCTTCCACTCATTTGTAAAAGCTTTCTAACCATCTTGAACCAACTAGAATTAAAATAAAGGACAAAATGTTACACTCCCAAACATATGGCCACATTCCTGCATTGTAGAAGTTCAGTGCTATACTACAAATTGCACCTGGTTTCTGTTATAATTTGTGTTTTCATCTGTTCAAACTTTTTAAAATGAATTTGTTCTCAAATTAAATCAGCACAAATCTTTAGCTATGGCATGTAGCTGTTGGCAGGGCACCTTTCACTGCAGCTCAGTATCTAGAAGGAACAGGAGGCAGGATAAGAAGATGCTGGTGATGACAGAGATCACTGGGTGACAAAAAATTTGTCAGGGTTATTTCATCTGGATGGAGAATCTGTATTTCCATCTCCTTCTCTCACTTAATCTGAAATGTTTCCATAACTCAGAAACACAACATTTTCAAATGTTGACACAAAAAAAGGCAAAGCTACAGCCAGCAAACGAGGCATTATAACATAAACCAGCCAGCTTCATCCATCCGTGTAAGGAACAGTCAAAGCATACCTGGTTTGTCTCTAACAGGAGATTCTGAATTAATTGCCTAGGAAATTGTCTTCATCTCTGCAGCTGATAAGATATGTCACTGGTGATCAGAAAACTGTGTTCAAGGGGAAAAAAGGGATCTCTGCTTATGGGACTGACAAGAAGAACAAGAAATTACAAAATCCCTTCTTTTCCCACCTCAAATGAACAATATCCCAATTAAAATACTCTTGTCATCAATCAGCTATTTTGGAAAGAAAATCTAAAGACATCGACGTTGAGATGTTATTCTTGAGATCTGCTCTTCCCCTGTTCTTCCCATGTTCTTCCCTTTAAGACAATGTGAACATCCATACAAGCAGGAGAAATTTAAGAAGTCAGTCCTCAGCATTCTCACAGTGTAAATACCTCATTATATTCCTAATTTCAATCATGACTAGTTCTATGAATTTAGATCAGGAATATATATGATGGGATCCCAAGTGATAAAAATTCTTAAATTTCTATTTGAGTATTTAGGGCCAAATCAGAATGGCTGAAATCCAGGGAGTGATACAAGTTAGAGTCTGAAGGGAAAGGAAGAATTTCCTGAAAGGAAAAAAAAAAAAAATCTGTATTTTTCAATTTCATTTTTGATTGACCATTACTCCTTTTGGGAAGGTTTGTTCAACTCTGTCCTATGATTTCAAGATTTCAAGATTTCAAATCTTGCAATTTCAATGAGTTGGGCAAGCTTCGGTCCATATTCCTGCACTTCGTGTTATCCCTTTGGCTTTTCTTGTTTTCATGTCCTACTCAGGTTTTTTTGTGTTTTTTTTTTTTTGTTTTTTTTTTTAATGAAATTTATATTCTTCTGTTTCTCTTCTGTCTCTTTGTTTATCTTTCTTCCCTGATTTTAGGGATTTCCAAGGGAATAATTTTGGCAAGTTTTGGTCTATTGCCCTACACCCAATTTCATCTCAGTACAATTGGTTGTAGTCACTCCATTTCAAATTTTCTGGATTTTCAATTTCATGTTTGATTGATAATATCCCCTTTCAGGAGTGTTTATTCAGCTCTGTCCTCCAATTCCAAGATTTCCTTCCCTTTCCTGAAAAGAAGAATTTGAGGTCCTTGCACAAGAGCTGTAAATCCCTTCTTAGACTTTTTGCAAATTCCCTGCTAAGAAATACTGTCAGCTGTATCAAATAGAACTAATTGCCATATATATCAGAATATATATATTCTGATTGCCATATATATCAGAATAATTGCCAGCTATGGCAAACAGTCTAATGATTAGAAATCCTAGCAATTCAAATTCTTTTGGGAAAAAAATAGTTTTGGTTACATATATAAAAAAAGGTGTATAAACACCTTAGCCCTCTTGAAAAGACAATAATTAATGTCTCTCTGTAGTGTGTATTAGGCATCACAGGCAGTTGTGAGGAGTAAATGGGAAAGTATGGAAAAAATGGAAAAAACTCAAGTACACTGCAATTACAGTGAATATTGAAGTTATCAATTTGATAAAAGAACAAATACTGTTGAGATATATGCATGTATATATGCAGTGATATGGCTGAAATCCTTGACTGAATTTGCTGTTTTGGCTTAGGGTTTTTGGTTTTTTTGTCTGTTTTAATTTCTTTTTTTGCTTATCAGTACGATGCTTTTAATCTCAGAGCTGTTTGCTGCCTGCAGCAGCAGCTGAGAATCCGGCCAGCCCATCTATTAGGTCTGGTGCAGGATGATGCACAGATTCCTGGCTTTTCCCCCTGTCTTTCCCCTTTTAATGATGGTTTGACCATAGAAGCTCTTCTAATTGACACCAGAGATGCTCTAACCTTTTATACCCTGCTCTTTCAGGCTGATGGAGTTGCCTTCACTCTGGTCATTTCAGGTGAAGATTCCCAATGTGAATTCATCTCTGAATATTTTCTAAATGTGGAGCTGCTTATGTCTGAAGCCAAGGCAGAGAGGCAGCAAAGGTTGCTTGTAGAGATTATGTCTGCATCCAACCTTCTCCCAGTTTTCATAACATTCAGATCAAGGGGTTTGGATATGGCCCCTGTCAGAATTCAGTAGAATAAGATATTGTCCGAGTGCCATGTGAATTTGTGTGAAGTCCCTCTTGCTCTGTGACCTTCACAGAATCTGCCAGTCAAGTTCATTTTTTCTGTGCAGTTATTTTTTAACCTCGCAGTGTGTGATAGTTCCATTATGTGCATGAAGAGCCCAGAGCAAGGTGAATATCTCAATGAAGTGACAAAAATAGAATGCATTTTCCCAGATATTATTTTGTGCAACTTCATTGCATTGCATCTACAAAAAAATTGCAGAGAACTATCTTCCCAGTAAATTAACAATATATATTATGTACTTTGCCAATAAGAGAAAGGGGAGTCAAATTTATGAGAAAGAAAAATCTCTGGAAAAAAACAATTCACCAACAGTTCAGCAGCATATATGAGAGTCAGACAGCTTTCTTTAGAAATGACTCTGTTTTCTATTTGCTCATTGCAGGTAATCATTGCTTTTTGATTTGGACAGCTCTGTGCAAATTTGTTTTGTTCTGCTTCTGCAAATAGGAAATGGAAAGAAGTGTGATATGGTGGTGAAGCTGCACACAGAGCAGGCAAACCTGAGTTGTCTCCTCACTTTGCCTCTGTGTTGCTGCCTAACCTCTTGCATGAAGTATTTCCTTGTCCTGGTTGAAAATTAGAACTACTCAATTTTTAGTTGACCCTTTTTTTCCAAAACTGGGGCCTTTCAGTAAAAAAAGTTTTTGATTAAACCCTTATTGGTAATAATATTTGGATTTGATTTTTTAAAAAAAGAAGAAGTAGTTTTAAGATCTCTTTTCATCAAGAAAACACTAACCGAAAGTATTAAAAAAAAAAAAGTCTTCCTTTCTCTAAGAAGCAGATATCTGAGCTGTCCTTTTAAAATTCATTGGCTTCTGGAGCATTATCTGTACAAGTCTGTTTCTATGGCTGACATATCCCAGTTTGGGCTCCTATACTGGTTTTCATGGTTTCATAACATGGTTATAACACAGTTTAGTTCCACTCAAATGGACAAGACTGATTTTAAATGACAGTCCAAGCACTGTGCATTTTAAACCCATGTGTTTTAGCATCTCTTTCCCTTTCTCTCATAATTGTCAACCTGGCAGGCTTTTTCTTTTTGAGAAAAGGAAAACATTATTTAAGGACTTAAAATGCCATGAAGTTTGATTAATATTGATGTAATATCCTGGAACTATATAATTAGCAAACATTTATATTTATTTATTCTTTGATTTTTAAATCCTCTCTCTAATTTTCCTTCTAGCTTGGCCACTTAGCCATTTCCAGTGTGAGATAATTTTCAGTGCTGAATGGTTATTGTGCAGAGGTTGTAGGACTCTTCCATCATTTCCCCATCACAATTTGTGAACCACAATCCTCATTAGAGAATGGGGAGCTAAAGAAGAGCTTTTTTTACCTTCATCTGTCTTTGTCTCTGAGTTTCAAAAGTAAAATGTCCCTGTGGCAGAGACAGGACAAACATGGTAAATGGAGGATTCATGCCTGATGGAGGATTCAGGATTGAATCCTGGCCCAGGGCAGTGACCCAGGCTCACAATACCTCCAGAATACCCCCTTGGCTCCATGGCATGATTCTTAGTTTCTCCTGTGAGGTCTTTTACACTTTCTTTAATTATTTAAATAAACTTTGGGTCAGCCAGAGATTTCTCTGCCATGGAAATAGCTGGTTTCAAGATAGTTTGGACTAAGAAGTACATCCCCCAGCCCAAGTAAATACATTTAATACAAAGGTTTTGGCTATTCTATTTTTTTTTTCCTCTATCTTTTCAAAAATGAGCTTGCTCCATGGTGCAGAAAGCAATCTGACAATAGAGCCCAAAGGTCACATGATGGAAAAAAGTATTTCCTGGCCATCTGTGTTCAGGTTACTGCACTAGCAAACAAAGAAATAAATAATGGGATAAATTGTTCATAGAGTTATTAGGACAATTATGGGATTTTTCTTGTGATAAGCATAAAATCTGATTATTACTTGCAGCTATCTGAGGGCTAATGCTTCTCACAGGAACTGAGAGTTTGGATCAGTCTCCACAGTCATGTGGCTCAGCATCCTTGTCCCTGTTGTGTCTGCACAGCTGCATCCAAAATCTCACACAAGCAGATGGGGAAGAAGCCAGCTCCAGCAATGACCTCATCAAGACCAAACTTCTCTGGGTTTTGACCTGCTATGAATTAATATCCTCAAAGTCTCTGTAACTTCTGAATCTCTTCCCTAAACATCAGTACTTGAATACCAGTGTGAGTTCTGTTTATTTCCAGGAGCTCTGCAGGCAACAGATTAAAGGATGAAATATTATCTGTTACTGTTCCAACTGTTTCCATAGACCCAAAGTGTCAAAGCCAAGACCTGAAGCCCCTTGTGTGACCCACTACACAAAAAGAAACAGTAGGAAGGTGTTTTTGCCCCCAAGCACTTTACAGTCTGTTTCTTAGAGAAGAGATGGCAGAGGGATGCAAATCAACAGCTTGAGGAATACCATGAAACAGGGAGTTTGGTCAGCAGGATCAGCAGCAATTTCAGTCTCCCAGGTGCCTTTTCATGGTCAGTTGATTTGGAGGCATCACTTCTGTGCCTGCTATAGGAACTGAGGCACTGCTGGGGTGGGGACCATTTATTTGCACTACTCACACAAATGGGCTTTTTTTGTGAATGACACTTCCATTTTATTTGTTATTTTGAACCAACCATGTTATTAAAGAGCAAGATTTGACCTTCGCTCTCACTTTATTAGCATCCACAGTTCCAACCTGTTGTTTATGACCATTACATTAAATTCATATTTGTTGAGCCAGCTGCTGTTTGCTTTGGTTCTCTTTTGATCTTTTTCTGTTATGGCTACAATGGTGGTTTTATCTTCCTATCTCTCTGAGCTCTTTGGAAAGGGGAAGGTTTTAACTTCCCCTTTCCACAGAGCTTAGAGAGATGGTCAGAGAGAAAGAATTTCTTGATTTTTCAAGTGGATGTTGGTAATCACTTTTAACTAACTCACCTCTTGTATAGCACAGACCTCCAAATCCCACAAAGTAATTTCTTCATGGAGTGGGAAATTCTGTTTCAGCTCTAGTGATCCTTTCAAAATAATATCTGACCATGATTTAAAGATTTCTGGCAATATATAACCCACACAACCCTATACATTACTTGCCTTTCCTGTTATAATTCTATGCCTTACTTTTTTAAAAATATGAAATTATTTAGCATCAGTTTACAGCTGGATATAATTCTCATTATGTCTTTTTGGGGAGGGGAAAGGAACCACCTAAAATTCAAAATACATTTCTTATACAAGCTGTGAACAAGGCACCTGTGAACAAAGCACCTTTTAACATTCTTTGAATAAATGGAGAAAAAGGGGTATCTTTTCCCTCTTGCTGCAAGCTGTGCTTCCCAGACTTACTTAGATTAATTATGTGTCTAATTTTTTTCAATTGCAGATTGGATTAGGGGGGATTAGGTGCCTGCATTTTGGTTCTACCATTCCATAACCTCAGAAAATACCTGTCAATGGCTGAGTGTACAGTCTCACCCTATAAATAGTCTGTGAAAAGGCACAAACCATTCACATACATATTTTATAGCCATTAGGAATTGGGAGCACTCAGCACTGCAGCTCCCATGCACTGGATGAAGTGGTGATCATCTTGATCAAGGAAAGGATCTTCCTGCTGAGTCAAAATTAACTTGAAGATCTGCAATTTCTGGAGAAAGCCATTCCTTTTTTATTAGAATTCTGTTAATTGTACATAGGGAAATGAACTTCATCAGGAATATCCTTGCTAAAATAGAGTTGCACATTTCCATTTCCTCCATCTGAGGAGATCTGCAGGATCTTTTTTTCCTCTAAACAAACCATTGTTTGATTTAGGACACATTAAGTCAATACATGTGTCCAGTGAACAAACAATTAACAGATAAATAGTTTAATGTGCTGCCAGTGCAGGATTTCAGAAAAGTATTAACTAGTCAAGAAAAAAAGAATAGGAATATAAGGAGTCACAAAGCCTCATAAATACTTTGTCTGCACCCTGCTAATTTCTGCCTTGGCAATCTTTCACTCACAGTTACCTTTCTTTACAGGCAATCCTGACCCAACCCAGTCCTACTCGCTGGCTAAAGGATGCCAATTTTGTTTCCTTTTCTAGGGCACATCCAACAAGGAAGTTCTCTTGAAAATACCAAGACTTTTCCCTTGAATCTGGAACAAAAATAGTCATGAGCCCTGAAAGCCTTTGTGGTACTGTGCCATCGTCCTTCAACTTTCAAAGTTTCAAGCATTAAAAAACACTGGATGCTGCTGAGTGTTAATTGCGTGATACCCCCTTGCCTTGCCTTTCCTTTTCTTCTCTTCCTGGTTTATCTGAGCTGTGCTGTGGGTGCTGCCTGGGTCGGGCAGGGCTGCAAGAGCAGCAGAACTGGTTCAAAGAGAAGGAGATGGGGTCAGTACATGGTAGTGATACAGATATTTGCAAAAAAAAAAAAAAAATAGCTGAATTGTCACTCTATTGCTAGGAGACAATATAGTTTAATTCTCTGTCAAACCCTAAAGTAAACCCACACTTACAGTCCAGGCATTTATATCTTATAGGTATATTTAAATATTTAAGATTTGGAAGGAAGAAGAAGGGAAGGGGAGAGAAAGAAGGGGAAAGAAAAGGGCAGGATTGTGTTTGAACCTGATCTTTGAGTACAAGCCATCTGGACCCTGCAACAGCCCTGACACACCTGAAAGTACAGATAAATGGAGGAAAACTCCCTTGCTACTTTTGTTTAAGTTTCATGGGTGTTTTAATACTATTGGGATGTTTTACACAGTCAAAATATTAATAAAATCTTAGTACCTAGCCTTCAGAAAATTGCTGATGTGACAATCCCTGTGTTACTTGAGCTCTGAAAGGAGCTCTGATGATTGGAAAGCAGCCTGGAATAAAAGCACATGTGCTTTTTCTTGCCACAACATTGTTTAAATTTTTAATGAGAAAGTTTCCAGTATAAAAAATGTAACTGCACTTAAATAAAACTGCATGGGAGCAATATGGGAACAGGTGAGTTCCTCAGGATGGTTGCATCAGAGGGTCAGTGTTGTGCATCTCCACTAACTTTGGCAGAGTTGAAGCAGAGCTGGCCTCGAGGAAGCTGTAGGTTACCTGCAGAGCCACTGGAGATCTCATCTGCACTGGACTGAGTCACCCAGCTCCCATCATCAGTACTTGAATGAGCCAAGATGGGCAGAATTGCTCTTTGAACAGAGCAATCCCTCTACACAGATTAGCTGTGATACCAAAGAGAAATTTCATGCCTGGTGTGAAGCTCTTTCAGTCCTGGTGTTCAGCTTTGTGCTTTATTCCTAGAGGAGAAAACAGCTCAGGCTTTATTTTGCTTGTGCAATCTCAAATGAGTGAGAGCTTCCACAGGCAAGAGTGCCAATGTGACACAGGGAAAAGCCAAAGATGACAATTCATCTCCTCCTGTTTCCAAACTTCACTTGCACCAGTTTTTGTGAACATCCAAAGGGAAAGATAAAAATAATTGAGGAACTCAAGATGGACTTCCATCAAAGCTTTCACCTGTGTCTTTATTAGCAGCACACTCTGCGTACTTTGAGTTTCACTAATTGGCAGTACTCATCTGAATTCCTATAGGCAGCTTCAACAAGTGCCTTAAAGATGTGTGATCATTAAAATTAAAAAAGGAACTGGTTATTTCTGTGCAAATTTTGCCAGAAATTTTTAGCATCTTGCAAATTATAATTGCAAGCCTTCACCGTGAATATTCATCCATTACAACAAAAGGTTATGTGAATGATTTATTAGATTCTAGGCAGATTTGGAAGTAATTCTGCAGTTGGTGCAAAGGAAAAGAGTGAGTTTGTCTTCATGAGGCTGCAGTCATTTTCAGACTGAAATAACCTCAGCATTTTCTGTTTGCTTCTGGAGGCTTTTGCATGAAGGCATTCAATATTTTGGAAAACCCAAAGGTATATTTCACAGGAAATATGACATTCTTAAAAATCTCCTTACGATTGCATCTGCTTAGCTTGATTTGTCATGGCAAGGGTTCAGGTGTCTCCCATCCAGGCACCTCTGTTCACGGCTATGCACACCTTGGGTAATTTTTCCTGTACAAACAAGTGGCAAAGTGGGCAATACTGAGTCCCAAATATGCAAATTATACAGGAAAGTCAGAAATAATTAGAATAAATCCAGACTGGTCTGACCTTTTACATTCTGATGTCTGTGTATTAAATGCTATAGCAGCTGGAGAGGAATTTTTGGCTTTTGCAAGCTCATGAGCATCACATTAGGAACTCATAGGATCACAGAATATCCTGAGTTGGAAGGGACCCACAAGGATCATTGAGTCCAGCTCCTGGCCCTGCACAGGACACCCCAAGAGTCACACTCTGTGCCTGAGAGCATTGTCCAAATGCTCCTTGAACTCTGTCAGGCTCAGTGCTGTGACCACTGCCCTGGGGAGCCTGTCCCGGTGCCCAACCACCGCCTGGGTGAAGAATCTTTCCCTGATATCCATCCTCAACCTCCCGTGACACAACTTCAGGCCGTTCCCTTGGGTCCTGTCACTTATCACCAGAGAAGACATCAGTGCCTGTCCCTCTGCTTCCCCTCATGAGGATGTTGAAAACCATCATAAGGTCTCCCTCCAGCCTCTTGTTCCGTTGCCCTGGCCATGTCCTACCATGATTAAAGAGATCCCTACAAGGTCATGCGGTGTCTCTGCAGTCAGGCATAGACATCTATTTTGACATGCAAGAAACTGTTTTTGAGGTTCCTAATCTTTGGGGGTAGAAGAGGCATCTTTCTGCCATTTTACTTTTCTACTCAATCTTCATTTTGCACAGTATTCACTCTGTAATTTCAGTATGTTGGAATATTCAAGTCCCATTTACATATATAGAAAAAGGCTCTTAAATGCTCTGTAATTAGATGATTCAGAGTAAGAGCCATATCATTCAGTCTGACCTAAATCTGCTGTTTATAACTGCATACAGTCTGAGTACACGCCAGGGTTTTCTTCTGTGCTGTAACAAACTCGTCAAATTTGTGGGGAAGTCTATTTTATTGTTCTCAGAGAATGAAATATTGCTTTTTCTTTCTTGGTCGTCATGGAAAGGAGCTGAGAAGCAATTTTGGAGCTGCCAACTTTTTACAAGGCTGATCTGGAATACTAATTCAAAACTCACATTAAACATCTGATCAAAGTGTTTTGGGTTCCATTATCGTGGATTTCTTAAATAGAAGCAGATGGTATTTTACTATGTGACAGCATTGAGGTTTCCTTTCTCTCAGTTTTATCCAGGGGGAGTACTATTCATGTGAATTCTTATGTAATTCTTGAAACCAAAAAGCCCAAATATATAAAAAGCTAGCATGATATGTACAACTTTTCCTAATGAGGTAAATTCTCCATCTCTATATCAGTCTTTATTGCACTTTCCAAAACAGAATTTGGAAGCCTCAGATCCTCCATGATTAAAACTTAAGCATGTAAACAAGTTTTGTGTGATTTCTATCTTTTTGTGCAGTAATGTTCCTCTGGCAATAAAATTTGAACAGGAAATGATGAAGGTCCTTAATCATCACACTTGACAGGGATTAACTGGGAAGAAAATCCCAGGTATCAGGGTCACACTGTAGTCCTTTCTCTCATTATTGTAATAATAACCTGAAATAACATATGAAATCTCCCATGAAAACGGTGGTGGGGCTCCACCCAAATTTAAAGCTCTGCCCATGTAATCAGCTGGCTGTGAATTGGCCTCAGATCAATGTTCCTGTATTTTCCTTCCAAAAACCAGTAATTTACCAAACAAGCACAAGTGGGACATTGGTCCATCTCCATCAGCTATCCTTCTGCTTTATCTACTTATTCCTTGCCCCAGAATTACAACTGTGTAAATCTGCATGTCTGGCTCTGCTGTATTTGATGAAGAAATGTTGTTATTAGACTCCAGGTTTACAGTTAAGACTAAGAGAGCAGCTTATGCTATTTTCTGTCCCAAGCTACTCTCTGAGGCAATCCAGGGCAGTTCTGCATTACAGCAGATCTGAGAGGTGATTCTCCTAAAGACATGATTAAAAGCAGATCTTCTCTGGGTGGCAAAAGTGGATTTTCAGGGGTTGATTTTATGAATTAAGGAGGCAGAACTGGTTCTTTAAGCCAGAATTTGTCCTGTCTGGTCTAAATCAAAAAGAAAACTGAATATATATATATATTGCTTTGCTGTATGGGATAATAAGGACTTCAGGAATGTCAGACTATTATCATGACTGATGGAAAGTGAATCCTGGCTCTCAGCACTATGAATTTTGCATAGAGGTTAAGAAAGATAATGACCTTTGTAAAAGCAGCTCCCAGAATTGCTGCATGAGGCCATGAGTTTCAGTGCCTGGAATGTGGATGAGGTATCCCCTGCCCTGGAGATTGCTTCCAGACCTGTGTTTCTAAGATTAGGAAGGGTTCTGCTTTCAGTTATCCTGCATAATGGTATCATGCCAATGAGGGCGTGTTAGTTTAATATAAATTGCACATGAGAACTTTGCATTTCTCCATGAACAAAAAAAAAAACCAAAACACAAGAAAACCAAACCAAACAAAACAGCAACAAAAAACCCAAAAAAACCAAAACACCAAACAACCCTTTTTCCTGAACAAAAATCAAAGCACTGTGAAACTTGTAAAGCATTTAAAATTCAGTTTCCTTGTGGAGACAACTGTGGAGTTTTAAAGTTTTTGAGAATAAGGAATTCCAAACAGGGCAGTTCAGCTTTACCAATTGTGAATAATCAATCCCTGCTGTTACTTGTGGATCCTAGTGTGGAGAAATATCCTCATGTTTGGATACAGTCTTGGTGAAAACAACAGACTTGGTATGGGCTCAAATAATTTAAATGCCTTGTAGGAGCTTTGTAGGGTCACTTTTAATGCTCAGTGGAACAAGTGGAAATATTCTTAGCAATGTCAGGGATTCTTAACTATTCTCTGAAGGCAGGTAGTTTGGGATGCCCCTGAGCAAAGATGTGTCTACAGGACAGATACCTGCATTTCAGCAAGTTTTTAGGACTATCCTAACCAGAAAGAAATAGGTGTCTGTTGGATGTCATTCATCCTATTTTTGTGCAGATGTCTGAAATAAGCCATGTGAATCCCAATGCACAGCAGATGGTTCTGAAATATTTGATACCCCAACAGCTCCACCTTAAAATCAGAGGGAGCTTTAGGCTATTTTTAGCAAATCAGTGTAACATGATACTTCATAACAAAATCCTTCAATTATTCAATAGATAACAATCATCCCACAATCTTTTTCAATCAAATCTGCAGTTGGTACAAAACACATTTATTGTTAGCTCACTTACTAAATATATGTTATAGACTCAGTGCTACAATTGTGTGGAGACCCCACGACCTCTCCCCACACAGTCTTGTTGGATATTACAGCAGCTTTCTTTGATGTTTGCAAGTGAGAGTCTCTTCTCCATAAACTCAGTTGTCAGCTTTGGGAATTCCTGACACCACCTCAGGATGTTTGGCACAGCAGGCTGACTGTTTCAATGTTGTTCTTCCTTGGCTGTCACTCTGCCAAGAACTTTTTAAATCTCTGAAATGAGTAAGAAAGCTTTAAGGTAAGAGTAAAATAAGCATCACTTAATAAAAAGCAAAATATTAAATCAGTTATTAGTTTCAAAACGACATATCAAAAGATAAGTGATGATATACCTTACAGTTTCCTCTCTGCTGGCAATGGGATGTCTGAAAACTATGGGGTGAATGCATTACAGATGGAGAAGGTCCTGGGCAGCTGGCCTGAGCCAAGCTTGCAGCCCATCAGCACAAAACTCCGAGCATGTTGGGTGATAAAAAGTGGAATCAGACTTCACAATGGCTGTGCTACTTTTAAACCTTTAGGATTTGAATGATAATTGACTGATATTTTATTCATGGAATCCCATTTGCCTGTGTTTGCTGGAGACACACAAAGGGGTACCCATGGAAAGCAGCTTTTTGGGAAGCTGGGTCTCATGTTGGCCCTCATGTAGAGAGGTCAGCTGCAACTGGAACAGGATGAAGCACCCAATTCATCTTACACAAGTGTTCACAAAATGTCTAAATTTTGCCTCAGTCTCAGGGACAAAGGTTGTTGGTTCTCTTTTCTTATTTTGAATGTTTTACAGTGATTTACTGGGGAAAAAAAAAAAGGGAAGGTGGCAGTATAAGATACCTGCATTGACTAGACAGGGAAGTTTGTACTTAGAAAAATTTCATTTGATATTTCTGATGTAGGACTTCTTTGTGGCTTGGCTTCACGAGTTTTTCTCTTCTGTGTTTGTCTTGTGTTCAGCAAATTAAAGACCTGTTTACCATCAGCCTCAGGCATCCATGGATTACCAATAGGGCAGCAGCCTGCACACCCAGCTGGGCAGTGCATTTCCACAGGCAGTGCCTGTGGAGTGACGTCTGCCTCCGTCCAGATGTGTGTGACACAGCAAGGAGGGGGCTGGTCACCTTTGTTATCCCTGCTGCCTGCAACATCTTTGCCTCTTGGGTCATCTGGAGCATTTTGGGGGTCTGTTTGGCCACTTCAGTCACCAGAAATATATATATATGTATATATGTATTATGTTAGATAATACATACATACATACATACATACATATATATATATATATAATAAGAATAAAAAATAAATACCTATATCTATCTAAATATATGTCTATATTTAATTAACTCTGAAGTTTGGCAGAAATATGCCTGGAAATAAAAATATGCAGTCTGCAGGATTTGTCTCTGTATGTGGGAAACTGATAGAAAAGCAAGTTGTTCAGTTGCAGCAAAACCACCCAGTTGTTATGATGGGTGGGCTGAGTACAACCTCTCATCATCTTTTTGAAAAGGTCTGTAATTTCATTACTCTGATAAATATCAAGGGTCACTTTAAGTCTTAAAACAGAGATTGGTTTCACAAAGCTTTTAACCTCAGGCTGACATTCTACCTTACCTGCATGGCAAAGCCCATTTTTAGAGATTAATTCAAACACACTATTCACTGTGCAAAGTTATTTTCAAATTCACTCCCTCTGATCTCTTGCAGGTCTGTGGGTTTCTAATGGTGCTAGTGTTTGTATTTTTTACAGCCAGAGGTACTAAAGACTCACCTTGCCCTCGCCTTCACTATTTCTCAGTAATATTTAGGGACGAGTTAATACATAGTTTCATGAGGTGTTTAAACAAATCTTTCCATCCCGCAGCAGGGGAAAAGATCTGTCATCTTTTTGGTCTGGGATGGGCTGTTTTGGTCCCATCCTGAGATGTCTGATCCTCCTCATGACCCTGGAGGTCTGGCTAAAACCCACCTCTAATTAATTATGCCAGGATCAGGCTGCTCATGGATCATCCTCTACCTCTTCTTGGGCAGGTCTAGGCTGCAATGAGCACCCATGTGCCAAGGACAAACAGACAAATGCTCCAGCGTGAGCATCCATGGCTCTATAGAAGCTTGGATCAAGGAGATTTGCATTCTACTTGCCAGATACTGCACTTTTTTTGGTATAATCAGCTGGCAAACAAACCCCTCCTGTCCTGCTGTAAGTAATTTTCATCCAAACATCTCAAAGGCTGATTAAATAATAATTTACAGAGAAAGATATTGAAATAAGGAATTAAAAAGTGGCTTCCCTGAGACAACAGAAGCCACAGTAAGCCTATAACTAAGGTGTAAGTTTTGAGGTGATGTTCTGCAAAAGAATAAATTTTATCTGGGATGAGTCAGCGGCAGTGATATGAGTGGAAGAACATCCCTGGAGCTCTTGTCTTACTACCACACTCAGCTCTCTCTCAGGGACTCACCCTTGCTGTGCTGCTCTGCATCTTCATAAGCAGTGGGCTGGCACATGAGTGGAATCTGTTCAGAAAGCTGGGTTTAAGATGAACCAGAGTGCCTCACAGACTTTTAATTCAAAGTGTTTTCTTTCAGGTGAGTTTGTAGGGAAAAGGGGCATTGGGAAAGATGTTGGGGAAAATGGAATTACTTACTACCTTTGGGTAAAGTAGTAAGGTAAGCAGTGGTTTTAAGGAGGGGGGGAAATTCAGACACCAGCATAATCCCAGCAAGGAAAGCAAACTCATGAGGGAACAATTGATAAAGCATAAAAACTACATTTACAAGTATTCTATTTAGCTCAGTGCCACTTGAACACTAGCATGTTAATGCAGCGAGCTATTTATAGTGCAGTAAGTCACCTCACCCCTTAAATTGCAAATTTACCTTTGTGGATTTTGAAGGCTGTGGTGTGTTACCAAATTTAAAGATGCTGACAGAGCAATCAGTATTTTTGTGGGGCAAATCAAACTGATTGTGTCAAAACAACATCATCCTGAGGGAGCTGGAGAAGCAAACGTGCAGAGAAAGGTATATTATTCCCTGTTTAAATATTGCCATATTCCTTGTGAATATTCCTTGTAAGGGAAACAGGCTGTACTCCTAAAAATGCTATAATACTCTTTATAGGACTCAGAGCGCCTGCTTTAAGAGACAATTCACCCTGAAGCCACACAGGGAGCAACCAAGGCTGACTCTGAGGCATCTGGAGGTGGAGACAGGGCTGATGTGAAATGTACAGGTCTGCTCCCTCCTCCTGCAGAAAACCATGCAAAGCCCAGCTGTCCTCCAGATCTGTGCATCCTTTTTCCCAAACAAGTGGTCCTCCCTCTTGGCAAGGGGTAAAAGCCCCCAGGATGGGGGGGTGCTGCTCCTCTGGTGGGTTTGGCCCCAAACCTTGCTCTTTTTCCATGAAGATCCATAGAGTGAGCTGGGTCAAGTGAATGAAAATGTGTGGGAGTTTTAGGAGAGGGAGGCTGTAAACTCAGCAAGACGGGCAAAGAGTTTACGCAATGCTTATTTTTGAGCACGCAGGCATCTGCCTGCGGCACCTGAATGGCTGCAGAAATTGTTTTCAGATATTAATCATAATGGAGCCTGATGCACTGGGTAAATGCGCCGTGACTCATCCAGAGCTGAACTACAGAGAGCCTGCACGGTGACTGTCGCCCTGGTAGGATAAAATAACTTCTCAAGCAGATGATGCATGTGACAGTTGGATGTGCTCATCTAATTGCAATAACGGGCACAGAGAAGAGGAGCTCGTTACGAAGGTTTTTGCATTAGCACACACGTTTGAGGGTGTTTATTGCTTCCAGGACTGCTGAGGATGGACAAAAGGCTCTCAGGTGCCAAGAAAGCTGCTAAGACCACTGAGCATTTTAAGCTTTCCCTGTCATAGCTGCAAACTCATCTAACAGCACATACCCTGCTTTGCCTTACACCAATCCTCACCCACAGGAGCAGCTTGATCTAGTGGGTGACATCCCTGCCCATGGCAGGGGGGGCTGGAACTGGGGGATCTTTCCAACCCAAACCATTCTATGATTAGAAGTCAAGTGAATGTTGTGTGTTGCTCCTTCAGCCTCCTTACAGCTGAAGCCCCAGAAATGGAGATGGGACTCTGCACTGACATGTAGGTGAGCCTTTTGGGGTAGATCAGGCTGCTTGGTCACAGCATCACCTTGAAATTACCTTGAAAAGTTCTATTTCTGTCACATGCTTGCATAAGGGTAGCACAATTTCATACCCAGATACGTGAGATCAGAGTCAGTCTTCTCACACAATGAATTACACCTCTGGCTTCTACTAAAATGACTTTGTTACAATCTCTGACATTTAGTTTTGTGTTTTTTATTTGGAAAAACTGGGGTTTGAAAGTTTACAAAGGCTTTCTTGGGAGCAGAAAATCAATACTGTTGTTAATACTGAGTTGCAGTTATTTGCTGCCATTGCATGTGTCAGTGCTATCAACAGTGTCAGCTCAATTCATTTTTGCTACTAACCACAGCAATAATAAGGTGATAAAATATGTCCTAGCTACAAAAAAATCCTGTTTATCAAACAGGTGGGACTTTTAAAGCATTTTAATATTGGCTCAGGATGGCTCCCATCGATGTCCCTGGGAGTGCCTGGTATTGTTTTCTTTGAAGCTTTTGATGAGTGAGGAGATACTGTCATTGATTCAGGGGAAGCAGAAAGACCTTTGAGAGACCATTGAAAATGCAGTGTTTTAATGGCAAAACTTCCATCAAGATCAGGCAGGTTAATAGAAAATATGAGCCCTGTTTCCTTCCAGAGAACAGTATCATAAAACCATAAAATGGTTTGGGTCAGAAGGGACCTTCAAAGGTCATCTGGCTGAGCTATGTGAAACTTGTAAACTTGTGAAGTTTTGATTGTTCTTCTCCTTGAAAAATAAGATGTTTCTGATAAGGTAGGTGGGAGAGGGAGTTCTCCTCACTGCACCGTGGGATAGTGGCCTCTGACACTTTGGTGATGGAACAAGGGACAAATGGTGACTGGAGAACCTGGGCGACACAGGGACTCCTTGGTCAGAAATACAGCACTGCATGGAGGCTGCTCTGCTTTCTGCTCCTTCCTAGAGCCAAGAGTGCATTTGCAGAGCCTTTGCCAGCCTGGAGTGGATGTGATCAGCCTCAATATACCTGGCATCACTATTGATATGAATACAAAGTTACACCACATAACTGTTCTCCTCTGCAGAAAGCAATTTAGTCCATGTCACTCCTCCTAAATTAGCTCACACACCAAATCAACACAGAGGTAGATTTTAGCTTTCTAATAATTTACACTGCATTATTTTTCAGACTGCTCACCCAGGTCCACTCCTCCCCCCTCATACAGCATGTCCTCCTTAGACATAACCATGTCACCATGGGTCCCTGAGAGTCCTCTAACAAGGCTCAATTTTGCATGCAAAGTCAAGAGAATCATCATTACTCAAAACCCTCTTACTACCCAATAAGCAGACAAATAGGTTTGCTGGGAAAAGATGTCTGTGGATGAATGGCTGAAAAAACCTAATAGCAGCAGTAAAAGGCTTTGGATGCTGATCCTGCTGTCTGTCCCCAGTTGTCTTGGAAATATTTACCCTTGCTATTCCTTCTTACTCAAAACAAACACGCTAATTTGACTTTAATGCAGTGATCATCTCTTTTTATCCTATATATGATGGGGAGGGTAATCAGATGGTCTATGCGCTATAAAACTGAAAATTAATATTTTCCCCTTAGTTTAGAAAGCAAAGAAATAGCTGTCAAATCATGTGGCTATCTGAAAAGCAGAGAAATTCCTCTCTTACAGCTGAATTTCTTGTGATTCAGATTCAAGCAAGTCAGATTATGTCTCTAACCTCTCTTCTCCAGGCCTGTGGATATAAATGGTATGGAAGTGCTAACCCTTACACAACTATCTAACCCTTACACAACTCATGTTAAATTGTATGTATTCAAGGAGCTGTTCTAGTGCCAAGCCAAGAGCAAGATTTACAGGAAAATTTAACTAAAGTCACAATAAGAGCAGGGATGAACAAAGAAATCACAAATGGAAGGCTTCAAGAGGTTTAAAGTGGATCCAAAAGATGAAGTTTGCTAGAAAAGCAAAATACTGGCACTCTAAACATCTCTAGGGAGAAGAGGCAAAAATACAGCTTTGAGGAGCAAGGGAGGGAAAGGGATAAACCCTGAATGTTACCTCTAAGAGTGGGAATTATGAAAAGGCAGTACAAGCTGATCCTGGCTTTTCTCTATCCAGGAAGCCTTGTTTCCTTGTTTTTCAGGTGTGGGTTTACATCAGGAGGCTACAGCCATGTGATGAAGCTTCACAATTGCATCACCCAGCAACCTCTGTACCACGTCTCTTCCCCTGTGCTGGGCTCTGGTTTGGAAGCAGGTGGGGCTGAGGGTAGAGTATAAGCCAGGCAGACATGTGCCAGTTAACACACCCCAAAGCTGGAGGACATGAACCTTGTTTAAAGAGGACACTCACTAGACAGCAGAAAATTATTTAGGGTGGCTTCATTGCACCAGGTATAGGTGTCTATGTCAGAACTACCTGTACAGTTAATGGCGAGAAAAGACATTCTACTCCTCCTTAAATAGATGATTAAAACAATGCCTGATGAAGGCTACCTTCACTTTCAGCTCTGGATGCTGTCAGGTACCCATTAAAAAAAGGTTTCTGATGTGTTTATAACTTATTTTTCAGAGGAGGGTGAATAGTACTCCCAGAGCCCTGCAAGCCGTGGGTGACAAAGTTAAATGAGGTGAATCCCAGCACTGGGCTCTTCCATGGGCTACAGGAGAACCTGAGAGAGATCTCACTGCAAATGCCACACATTTTGTACAGTGACTGCTTAGCCATCACATCAGCTGGGTTCTCCAGATTATTGTAGGATGGGGTCACAATGGTCCTTGAATCACTTGAAAGTATAAGTGATGTCTAAGTAGGTCAGAGGCCTGGCATAAACATTCTTTTAGTATTGCTATGTATCTTTGGAAATCAATCCAAAAAGCTTGAAAAGTTTGGAAGTCCAAAAGTTTGTAGGAGCAAGCATATATTTTAAGGGTTTCTTGAACTGCATTCAGTAAAGCGCCAGGATGACACAATGTCTTGAAAGTGTGTTAAGTTTTGTCTCAGATAAAGTATTCCCTCGTGGAAGGTACACAGATGACCAGGTTATATGGGAAAAGATATGGTTCACAAGAAAAAGAATAAGTCAGAGCAGGACATACTGCAGTAGAGCTCACAGATGGATGTGTTAGCAAGCAAAAAGAATGTTACCTTCTGTGAGAAACCAGTTACTCTTGCAGAGCAATCACAAAAGTTAACCACATGGATAGTCAACAATGTTAGAAAATGAGTTTCAGCGAAGAAACTCCATGAAATGCCTTTATGTTGGTTAGCTTTTCCAAAAGCTGCAGTGAAATGTGTGTGCAGGCAAGGTTTTTAAGGCAATTTCACCAGAAACAGGCAGAGCAGAAAAGGGTTAATAGCTTCATTTACTGTGTGATGTATTCTCATGAAAGCCACCGTCAGCCTACAGACCTGACTAATCCCAAGTGTGGTTACTAATTGCTCTCATCCAAACAGTAGCTGGCAGCCATTTAATTTTCCCTTTCACTTGGTGTCATTAACATTAGTGACATATGGCTCTTTCCCTGCCCCAGCTCAGTGGCTACCAGGGAAACTTACAGCTTGAGCTTTGCAAACATAAAAGTCCATGATTAACTTTCAGCATCTTGATGGTGTCAGGAAGAATTGTTTACAGATCTGGATCTTAAATGCCTGCAAGCTATTATTTTTTTTCTGGGCACAACTTAGAATAGCAGTATAAAGGTACACTTTTACATCTTTAACTTATACCAGGCTGATGCACAATAAAATTCAGGCAATAGGGGAGATGTAGCTTGAAACACATTACAGTATAAATTATTACTTGCTACTTTGCTTTTTTCCTTTCTTTTGTACTTTAATGTAGTTGAGCTGAGCAATTGTTTATAAGTGAGATTGCATAAATCTTCTGAATTACTTTTGTATCTTTTCACTTGACTCAAAATATTAGGTCAAGATTTCAGGTACAGATCTGAAGTGTTTCACTCCCTACTATCTGTTTTTACTAGATTTAAAACTCCTTTATCTCTGCTGCCTTATATACAAGTGTTCCTCTTTTTTGTATAAAAATTACACAATATGTCTCAAATCCCACACTGCTTTCCTCTACTTCATTTGTTCATGTCTATCTAAGCTCATTGAATTTTTAAACTATATACACTTTGTATTTTCTGCTGGCCACATAATTATTATGCACTGCAGAATTTCTGCCATCCTGCTTTCAGGTAAGATCTTCAGTATTTAGTATCACAAGCATTTCAGAGCTGGTTCAAATAGTACAGCAACCAGAGTGATGATACTAATTTTAAAGACTGAGTAATTTCTGGACCTCATGTAATTTGGAAACAAAGTAAGACAAAAACCAAAATCTTGGTTTTTCTTGTTAGGAAGACAGTGAGTCCCACAGAGGACAGTAGAAAAGCTTTGGTAACATACAGCAAGTCCTGAAGAAGAGTATATAGCCTTTTATTTGTAAATTGACTTAGCCCCACTCTGAGTTTTAAGGTTAAATAATTTAGTGATGCAAAAGGGTGACTGAGCAGCTGACAAAGCACACTCTGGTAGCCCCTTCCTCACCCATCCCTGTGCTGTGTGGAAATTCTGCTCACCTGAACTGGCTCTGCTGGCTCTGTTTCCTCCTGGAGCATCCCTGGGAATCAGCAGCAGTAACCCCACACTGCAGAGAGCAATTCTGCCAGTAGCCCCCCAGATCTGCTTCCCACTTTGCATTCTTACTCGAGGCCAGCACCTGCAGCAAGTGCACTTTTCTGCAAGCTGACCTTGTGTTGTAGCACATGCCATGATACACAGAGTAACACCATACAATTTCAGAAGGCTTTCAGCATCCACCCAGACAGAGCAACACCAAATCACTTCAGAAGGCTTCAAACAGCTGCTCTTTATTGCTCTTCAGTCCATCCTTTCTACCCCTCATGGTTCATGCATTTCACTTGTGTGCCCTCTGTTCCCTTTGGTGGTTGCTCAGTGCACCTGGGCACTCCATGGCTCGTTGCTGTCAGTGCTGCTCACCTGCTTCTCACAGCTGTACCCACTGGAGATGAGGCTCAGCTGCAGCCCCACTCCCAAATACCATAAACTGTGTGCCTACACCCTTGTATCCATTTTCCTCATGTGAAAGGCATGTTGTATTCAACCAATATATTTTTCCCATATACTTTCAGAGTGAGTCCCTTGCTACATTCCTGGGAGTGCTTGCAGTTTTGTGTGTTTTATTTTACCAAAGGTGAAGAGAAATGCTGCTCCAGCTGAAATCAGTGCTTTTCAGACACTGGATTTTATCCTGCACTTAAGGTGAGCAACAAATCCTTGGACCAATCTTGTGACCTACCCAGTGCAGAAGAACAAAACAAAGCAGCAGCAGGGTTTCTATCCTGTTTTCCACTTTTTCTGGAAAGATCACTTGATTTTTTTTCATGTAACTGATTACACAAGGTGCATTGTTTGGCACCCTGGTGAGCGATGGGGCCTTTGATGGAAGCACCATAACCCACTTTCCTTCCTCCAGCTGGAGCTAAAATCAGAGCAAGGCTCTGTACAGGAACAAAGGGAAATTGCAAACCTGTCTCCGTTAGCAGAACATCACAGAGCTCCTTTCCTGACTGCTCCAGAAAGGGTCTCAAGTGACATAAAATGAGCATATTGAACCATTTCTCTGTTAGCATATGGTCACAGCAATGACACCAGCCAGGGATGGACAGAGGGCTTGCATGATGCAAAGATCTGACTCTGCCCTAATACCTCACGTCTCTTTTCATGAGGTGAATAAAAGCTGAGTCAAACCTGAATCATGGTGAGCAGGAACTGCGGTAAAATTAACAGAAAAAAAAGTCACTCCATGAATTGAAAGAAAAAAAAAGGGGCCACGTACTGGAGTCTGAAAAGTGGATCAATAAGGACAGGAACATCTTGTGCTAGCCATGGGAAGCCCTTTGCTGGGGTTTGCTACTTAGATAAGAGGAGGCAGAAGGGAAGACCCAGGAGAGAGCAGGAAAGTGAGCAGGGCCAACCCCTGAGATATCAGGCAGGGAGAGGACGATCGGTGCCTGAGGCAGTCACACACTTCATTAGGAATGAGTAGTTGGACATTGCTGGGGAACAGGAGACAAAATTCGGAATGAAAGGCAGCCACCGAGGGAAAAATGCACATAATTCTGGGAGATAAGAATAATTTGGGTCAGGCCACGAATAAGCTGCTTTCCCATCTCACTGAGCAGGTCGCTGCCCTGTTCTGGCCATGAGCTGAGTGGTCCAGCGCACATCCTGCCTGGTGGGATCCCGCCTTGCGTGGGGGACACGGGGCATCCTTAGCGGTCCGAGGAGCAGGGAGGTGGGTGCAGGCACCTGCCTGGCGCTGCCATGGGCAGGGATAGGGCTGCCAGCAGTCAGGCAGGAGACGGCGGGGGATGCAGGCCAGCATCCCACGGTAGGGCTGGGGAAGGGGGAATTCAATCCCACAGCTCCGCTCCCATCCCGGAGCCTATGGAAACCAGAGGTTCCAGGAGGGGGCTGCTGCCGTGCTCCCCAGTAGGGCCCGGGCTGCCGGTGCCTGCGCCCCCGCCGCGAAGGTTTTGGGGCTGGCGAGATGCAGCCGGAGGATGCTCCGCGCTCCCTTCGCCACGCCGGGGCTGGACCAGCCTCGGCAGCGTGCGCCTGCGCTGCCAGCCTTCCTCCCCCTCCCGCTCCTCCTCCTCCTCCCCCCGCTGCCGGCCCCTCCTCCCGGCTCTGGAGGTGCCGGCTGCCGGGGCGGGCGGCCGGCGGGGCCGCTGTGTCCGAGAGCCCCGGGGTTATGCCCGGCTGCAGGCGGGGCGCAGGGCCAGGGGCAGCCCGGGGCCGGGGCTCGCAGGTGTCCGGCAGGAGCAGGGGGCGGTGATCCCCACCAGCACCCTCCGCCCCCGGGAAGGGGTGCGCGGGCGCTCCGTGGCGGGGGAGGAGGAGGAAGATGATGCTGCCGGGGATGCTGAGGATGCGGCGGGCCGGAGCGGAGCGGGGCTACCCGGGCAGCGCCTGGGTGTGCTGCTGGCTGCTGGGCTGGCAAGCGGCCGCCCTGCAGCTGCCGCCCTGCGAAGAGGTGAGATTTTCCTCCTCCTCTTTGGGTTTTCCCCATCTGTAAGGGCGGGTAGCGGGGTATGCACGGGCTCGGGAGGAGGGTGGTATCCTAGCAAGGGGGTGTTGCTGGCTCCTCAGAGCTGTCCGGGGGATGGTAGAGGGATCAGACCCACGGGGAAGGACCCTCCACCGCGGTGCGGGGCGGGGGGGCTCTGGGGCGGCCGAGCCCCCCCGCGTTATCACGAGTAGAGCGGCTCCCTCGGCCGTCGGTCGCGAACCGCGCTCTCCACTCCCCTTGCCCGTGGTGGGGCTGCTCCCTTCGGTGCATGGAAATAGTAGAGTCCCTCTCCAAACGAAAGGGGCTCGGCCGGCCTCGCTGTTTTTCTGAATACCGTGTTGAATCAGCGCAAAGGTGGAGAGTAAGGGAGGGATTGTGTGTGGAGCTGTCCCGCCCGCCCGGTGTCAGGCCGGTGTGTCCGGGGCTGAGCCGTGCGTGTGACATGGGGAGAGAAACTTTCTGGCTCTCTACTGCTGTAGGAACCCGAACCTGGAGGGTTCTCGGAGCAGGTACGCTCCGCACGGCTGTGCGGGATGCGGGGCTGAGGCGGCCGGACACGGATGCGCAGCCCCAGGTAGCCCCTGAGGTTCTCCGGGGAAGGGACCTGGGCTTCATGAAGCTATTTTCCAGGGTTTCCAGCCTTACTCCTACATGCAGGGAAATCCTCTCTGCTGCTGTTAAAGAGTAGGTGGGTCTTTCCTGTGTTTTAAACCAGCAGTAGAGGTGAGGAGGCTGGGTATCACCATCCCAAACAGGTCTAGGTGGCCAGCATTCTGCTCAGGCAAGCAGAAACCTGTAACTGGGTTAACAATTGTCAGTTCCCTTCCTTCTAACCCACTTCTATCTGAGGATGCTCTAGGACCGCAGCTTCCCCACTTCACCTCTTGGAGTTGCACCGTTTAGCAAGAACGAATTTGTGAATTCTCAGAGTGGGTTGGGGGTGGGTGACTGCAGCCAGATGGGAGCACTCGGCTGGCCAAGGTTCCTGATCCATGCTTGGAGGCTATTGCAGTGTGGGAGCTCCTCGGCTGGGGGTGCAGAAGTCCATGTCTCTCTCCTTCCTGTGATGAAAGAGAGCATTTCTGACCTGGGGAATATTCTCTAGTTGCCTATGGAATTTCCTTGTTTTCCAAGTAGCAGAACTCAGTGCTAGTCTAGTGTGGGAAATCTTGCAGTAGGGCGAGGTGATGTCTGGCAAATCAGTGTCTGTTTTGGGCATGTTTCTCCTAAATGTTGATCATTCTCAGAGCATGTTTTTCCTAAATGTTAGTCATTCCCAGAGAGAGGAATTTATGCAGCCACCTGCTTTAAATTACCTAGCTCCCTTTTCAGCTAGTGAAGGGAAACAGGTACTTTTAGAGCCTTTTTCATCCTAAAGTCTTTGCTTCAAAAAAAAAAGACTGTTAAAGGTGAGAGCTGAACCTGTGCAGTGGTACCAAAAGTGTAGAGCTGGTATTTTGAGCATCTTGCATTGGGCTTTAGATGTGCAAATTCTCTCTGGAGCCCCACTCCTGTACACCTGTGGATCTGGTCCTGTGTGCTTTTCCTTTCTTTTCAGAGAGGCTAACAATGTTGTTTTACTTGACTTGAGTCCTGTGTGAAACGGAGACAGCCCTCACTCACGTGGTTAAAAAGCTGTGTGTTACTTGTGCTGGGGTGTGTGCAGCCATGAAAGTGTGTGTCCCAGGAAATGTAATTACAAAAAACCATGTCTGGATGGAGACAGAGAGGAAAAAAGGGAGCTTACAAAGAACCAGGATAGCAGATGAACTGCTTTGCAAAAGGGAAGAACAGAAGTTAATAGTTTTTTCTCAAAACGTTCCCATTTGCCCTAATTGAGTCTGATTTGAGTGACCTGGGTGTATTGCCATTAACAACACATCGGCTCCCGATGAGATTGACTCTGGTTTGGGCAGACTCAGACAGGGATGAAGTTGTGCCATAAGAAAGCACAGCCTGTCAGAGGGTATGGCAGTCCTTTAAAGACTTGGCAAACATCTTTTGTTTTATACCCAAAAGGTCTGAGAAGCACAAAGCTTAATGTGCTGACAGGTAGTTCATTTTCAGTCTATAGGGGATCCTTCTTTAGCAGCACTTTCCCCACTCCTGCCTTGACAACTTGTTTTTAGTTCTTTCACTTATGACAAATACAGATATCTGCTGGTTTGTGAGATTTCTGTGCTGGCACAACATTTGGAGCAGTGGGATCTCTGGCTATGCCTGAGGCTCTGTGGTGCTCTGATTACATGGATAGTAAAATAATAATGTCTAGCAATGTCACTTTCCAGAAACCTTTTTGTCATTGACTTCATTCTTCAGAGACTGTAGTAGTTCAGCACACTGGATTTAGGAGGGGTGTGTTTGTGCTGGAAACCAAAGGTACAGGCAGCTTGAATGAATGCTCCTGTGACTTTTTGGAGTAAATTGATACAGCCATAAGCTTCTGGCACAACAGTGCTCAGTCCAGGCTGTGATGGTCATTCACCTTCTGAGTCTTCCCTGAGCTCTCCAGTGCCAGCAGCAAATTTAAAGGTGATTTGTGCATCTCCAAGAGATGGAGGCAGGCTCAGCTTGGATTGCTGGGGTACCTCTGGGGTACAGAACCTGGGGAGACCCATTACTGTACCCTGTGCCTTTGGTGACTTGTCAGCTCAAACTAGGACAGTGGTAGAAGAATAAGTGCTCAGTGAATTCTTTCTGCTGTGCCAGTGATGATCAGGGTACTCATGGAAATGTTTCATGTGTTGCATAAATTATGACTTTGAGTGGAATTGATGACACCCATGCTTTTCACTGCCATTAAATACACATTAAGCTGTTATGTTGGAAATAATGAGATATTCATGCCAGTCCCCCTGCTGCTGCAGGAACAATAGTTGTTACATCTTAAATTCCAGTGTTTTGTACTTTTTATTTTCTGAACTTTTCAACTGAATGGGTCTTCTTCAGCTTCCCCTTAGAGATTCACCCAAATCTGAGCAGATTTTGCTTTTATGACGTTTGATATTCAGCCTAAATGGGTCTTTTCTTCATTTCATCTTTCCCTATGTTGTTTTTTGCAATAATAATAAAAAAAATTGAACTCCCTGAGTGACTTCTCTCTTGATTCCTATTCAGCCAAATTGCTTTCAAAGAGAGATACAGAGCATCCTGCTGGCAAAGATGTTTTCTTTCATACTCCTGTTCCATTCAGTTATTATGCAGATTGAGAAGTGCCTTTGACATTGATAATAAATGTGATTCTGATACATTGCATGGTTTACCTGCTGTTTTAGTAGACAGGTAATATAAAGGGTAATGCTAAATGCTTTCTTTAAGGGAATGTATTTTTGCATAGTCTGCTAGAATCCTTATGGAAAAGACAAAAACAATATTAGAAATGTTCTTGGAAAATGAGTCTTTTATAAAATCACTTGCTAGGCAAATGCAAAGAAGTTTTAAGAATAAAGGGGACACATGAAATTGAACTTAGGTCAAGTAAGGGATATTTGGTGTGTTGAAATAGTGCCAATTCTCGTGATGAGAAAAGGTTAAAAAATTGAGTATGTCTAAGGTAAGTGTGAAGTATTTTAAGTATATTAATACCTTAAATCAGGATACTAGGTACTGAGCTGAGCAGTGTGGGAAGCAAGGTGAAATTCTGTCTTTGCATGTAAAGGATGGAGGAGATGTGTCAGTCGTGGAAAGGTGTTACGTAAGCCAGCACGCCTGGCACCAAGTGCACGCGGCAGGAGTAACAGGGATGTCTGCTGGCAGGAATCTGAATATCTGAAACACTCTTGTGTTGTAAGTGAGCTGTACCTGCTTGGGAAGAGGTTTGGAGTCATTGCAGAAGCTCTGTAGAGGCGGCACATGTGCTGATGGTGAAACAATTTGGGTGGGTGATGGAAAGAAAAAGAAAAGAATAAAACCTGTCAGAGTGGTTTTGTGCCCTATCATTAGTACTCAGGAACCGTGAACGCTGGGTTTGTTCTACAGCTCGTTAATGAGCACACAGCAAAGGGTGGGGCTGTCTTGGTGAGGAGGGAGTAACTTAATAGAGCAAGAGAAAGAAGAACATGCATTAATGCATGGGATAGAGAAAATTAATGAGATGCAAATCTCTAGGATAAGGTAGAAATAAAAACGATTTTTGTGCACTTGAAAGGCTAAATGTTTTTATTATTAAAATGTAATATTTTTTTTTATTTTTATGTAACCATAAATAACCTTTGGATTGATCAAATACAACTCTTTGATCTCTGAGATTCATTTAGTCTCTGTTGGCTTTAAAAACTTTGAAGGGAATAGCTCACTTAGGAAAGAATTCTCCTTCTAAGTTGGTTCCCTTGCTGCCCCATATTGGTACCCTCATGCATTTCTCTGAAGCATCTGCATTTGCTATTTTGGCAACAGAGCAGGTGCTACCTATACCAGCTGCTGGGATGATCCAATGTTGTATTCCTTAGTTTCTAACCACCTTGAAAGATATTAGACACTTAATCTATGAGCGATTCATAGTCAGCAGAAGAGGCTGAGGAAAGATTCCCACACAGACCATTTTATTTCTGTCATGTCTCGCTACATGGATTTTGTCTTTGTGGGGAAAAGAGAAATGTACAGCTTCCATTTTCCATGGTGATGAAGGGTCATAAAAATGAGGAAAGAGGAGCAAAAAACAGGCTAGAAAACTGCTGACAGTGAAGTTGATGGAGTGGAAACACGTGCACAAAAAGGTGAGGAGACAGATGCTAAAACAGGTACCACAGCAGAAAGAACATGAGCAGACCAAGGTGGGGGAAACACAGGAGAGATTAGTGAGGTGTCAGAAGTGAAAACCTGGGAAGGAAGACAGATGCTGGCATAAAAACTGGATAGTGAGCCATGGTTGTAATGATTCAAGGATAAGAGAATTAGTCATAGTGGAAACTGCTGTAACAGACCATAAACTCAAAAGAGCAGTAGCCATTAAACCAACACAAGATTGCATTTCTTCCACCATCAAATATCACTGGATCATTCAGGGTGAGATTTGTCATTTATAAAGAAGGCCATGATTTTATTTTCTCTTTTTCTTCATAGGTTGAGTGAGAATGGGAGCTGTGCTGGGATTCCTGATACATCCATGCATCATGGAGTCAGGACTACCAGGCAGCCAGGGGCCAGGATGGGTTTTTGCAGGGATTTGGGCTGTCAGCTGCCTCATCCAGGCCATGTTTTCCTCCAGGTGTTGGTTGGGAAGGCTTTGGCAGTACTGTGTGTTGCTTTATGCCGAGCGATGACCTGGGTCAGAAATGCTGGAATCACTTGAAGGGAACCTTTTCCGTGAGCCTGACCCTGTGCTCAGAGAAGGTGTTGGCAGGGCTCCCACTGATTGCAACGACCCTGGGGCAGAGCCAGAGGCTCTCAGACCTGCAGGGCTCAGGCTGTGGGCAGCAGGGAGATGCCATCACTGCAGGTTTCCCTGTGTCATATGGTAGGTTGCTGTCAACGCCTGGTGAAGGAAGTAGTAAGCATCAACTAAGTAGAAATAAAAAGATTAGAGAAGAACAGATAATGGTTGGTAAAAAGAAAAGCAGCCTTGAATGCCTCATGCTTGAGATAGGAAAGAAACAGTGTTTGGGAATGTCTCCCAGATGGTGCCAAGGTTTTTCTAGGGGCTGCTGCTGTGAAGGTCCAATATTATTATCCGGCATAGCCATACCTTCCCTGACTCTTAGACCTACTTGGAAAAGAGTGTCCTGCTCACTAGTCCTTGTTAATACCTTAGGTCTTACCCTGGACCTGAAAATGTGTTTAGATTTTGGTTTTCAGTCTTTTGAAAACAAAAACCTCTCATTTTGAAGGAGAGAAATGGATAAACCCCCCATTTTGTTTTTTTTTATTTTAACAACCATCTTTTAAAGCAAACAAACAAACAAAACCCTTTCAAGTACAAAATGTTGTCTAAATCTCATAATGACCTTGTTTCACAAGCATTGTGATACTCTCTCTGATAAATAGTGCCAGACAGTAATCGCTGTGCACTTGGGACATGGGCTCAGAGCTGATTTAAGATGATCTAGGACGACATGTGCAGCTGAGCTGCTGGCTCTGCTGTGTTGGTGCTGATGATTCTGTCACTGTGCTGAGTCAGAACTAATGCTGATTCGGCTGCAAACTCACCTGCCATAAGGAAAAAAAAAAAAAAAAGAAGCCAAAAAAAGGGTGAGGGTTTAGCTGGGAGAGTATCAGAGATGACTCAGACAGTGTTTAGGTTCTGGGGTGATAGAAGTGATACAGGTGGCTTTGGGACATACTCAAGGGCACAAATCTGGTCTTCTTTTTATTTCTAGAACATAAAGTTTTGGTGAGATAGAGCTATCCTGGATTTACACTGAGATAATGGCAAGGGGATTGTATTTTGTAATGTAGGAAGAAGAAAATGAGAGCTGTGGGTTAAAGGTGTGAAAGAACTGGATTGTTGCTCTCTGTTGTGCTTTGACTTAAGAGACACAAGTGCTGTCCCTGCAAGGAAAGATATTTGCTGGCTGCAAGACATGTTTTCAATGAAAAAAATAATAATTCCAGATGATGGTGTATTCCCAACTGGAAAATTTCTTTGGCATTGAGTTTTTACTGCTACAAAGAGAAAACAAATCACTCATCCCTTTGCTATGGAATACCTGTTAGTGTTTTGTGGTCAAGGAATACAACACACAACAGAGGTGATTTATGGTGATACTTGAAGACTATTGGAAAGTACCTACAAAAAGTGATAAGGAACTGTTATCTGGTGGTGAAAATGCTGGGTAGCTCAATTTTCATTTGGTTAGATTTTGTTCCACCTTAGAGGTACAAATATTTTCCAGGGATAATCCACAGGAAAGTAGTGTTTGGGTGTTTGGGATTGGTTAAAAGGCTATGCCCACCCTGCCAAGAACAGGAGCATCAGGAGAGGATATTCCTGTAAACAAGATGAGCAAGTCCATGAGTGTGGGCAGATCCCTGGCCCTCTTCTAGTTAGCAGGGTTGACCCAGTCAAAAGAGCTATTTTCTATATGATAATTACCAATGTGGGTTACTAGTGCTAATCTTATAATCCCATTTGTTGAAAAAAAACTGCTTTAGGGAGAGGGTGAACTTTCCCTCTGAGGGTAGAACTGGCCTGAACATGCTTAGAGGTGTTTTTGATGTAATGAATATGGTTAGAAAATTCAAATGCATTAGATAACCAAGCCAGAGGGAGGAGCGATGGGGAGTGCAAAACATGAAGATGCCATTAACATAATTGCTGCTGGCTTGATAAAACACAGGACACATTTAATAGTAGTGTCTAAATTGATTGTATTGTCACAGAAAACTCAGGTGTACGAGGTGGTGACTGCTAGTTGCAAGCTGAAGGGTAAAGCTGATTTAGACCTGAGCTGTTGACTCTTAAAGTGTTAATTTCCCACGGTGTTCCCTGCGGTGTATGAAATCCTTCTGGTTTTGTACTTGCTCTCTGAAGTTTCTTAAAGGAAGGCCTTCACACAGGCTGGTGGTGTTTTATACACACAAGGGGTGGTGCTGTGTCTTTTGAGAGATGTACAGCAGAAATGGATGATGGCTGATTTTTCCCAGGCTTTTATATCCATGGCTCCCTCCTGCTGGCAGGTCAACAGTGCTGATCAAATGCTGCTTGTTTCTGGTTAAGCTGCTTTTTATCTCCAGCTCTGTGGTTCCCTGAAGCAAATGAAGAAAGGAAAGATTTCCCAAGACAGTTCTTTTCTTGTCTATTCTGTTTGTTCTTATCTAATCCAATTTTTTAAAAATTCAGACTTCTCTTGAAAGGAAAGCATGAGGAGCTGTAACCAGACTTCTTTATGGCAGGATTCATGCTTGCATGGAGGGACTACGAGCTGATGTTCATCTCAGGGATGCTGGGGCAAGGCTGCATGATAGAATTGGAGTGGGAAATGAGTCAGCTTATGATGCTGCACCTTCCTCACAAGCACCTGCCCTGCAGACCTGCTGATGAGCAGCTTGTCTTGCCTTGTGATGAATGTCAAGTGTCCTGATTAGTAGACGAGTGGCTCTCCCCTAGAGCTGCTCAAGTAACAGCTGAACCCAGGCCAACTCTCTCCTCTTCCAGAAGATCTGACAGGATGACTGTCAATTAATGCCTGGTTTTGATGCTGAATATAGGATACATATGGACTCTGAATTTCCCTTTTTTAGCTAGAAGCCCACTGTTCTCTCTGTTAGCCTCTGCACAGTAAGGCAGTAGATCCAGAGGTGTTGCTCTATTCTGCACCAAAGGAACACATCCAATTAGAGTCAAGCTATTCTTTCAGGGATGCACTGACCAGGTATCACAAATAGTTCAACACTGAGCCCTGAACTGCTACTGAAATAGCTGTGATCAATGATCACACTCTCATTCACCCCAGCTAAGAGGAGGCATAATGCCAAAACCAATCAATTCCTGTATCTTTTTGTTTTGCATTATTTTTAATGGCACTTAAAGCCAACTCTACTTAAATGTTTGCTGGCTCCTTTGAAAAGTCATTGCTTTGCAGTTCCAGTTTTTAAATTAAAGAAAATCCCAAACAAACCAGCTGGTTTGCTGCATTGCCTATTGTGATACTGACCTGCAAACCTCTTGAACTGCTTTGCTAAACAAGAGAAAAAGATTACCTTAAAGCCTCATCATGTGGTCATGCAGGAATCACAGCTTTCATTGAAAAAGGTGGGAGAAAGAAAAGTTAAGTTGGCTCCTCAGTATTGAAGAGTTTCAAATGTGAACTTTGAAAATCTGTAAAGTTAAATGAGGTGGAGCTAAGTTGCATAGTATTTTAAGGTCCTGTGGCACTTAAATAGGTTATATGAATTTGATGGGCTGGAAGCAATGATGCCTGACTCAAGGTTTTGGGAGGCTTTATGTGACTGTTACTGAAAGTACAGTTTGCTTAACAAACTTTGACATTATTTAAATTTAGCATTTACACTGTAGGCAGGCTGATGGGAAGACCCAGTAGCTCCTCCCACACATGCTAGAAACAGGAATAAATTACTGGGGCAATGACCTGCTCTCATGGGCAGTCTCCAGCCTGCTGACCAGGACAGACCCAAGGAGCTCTGGTCCCTGAGCTGTCTGTGTGCCCCCTGGCATGGATTTGCCCATGGCAGCTGGCACAGCAAGGGGCACTGCAGTAGAAGCTCTGGATGAACTCCACAAATCCTGCAGTTAGGCAGTGAAGATGAGTAGAGGCAGTTTTGTCATGGGATGGTGATAACTGGGTACTTGTTAGATGTTAGGAAAGCATGTAGCACCCTCATTGTTCTTCAGGGAAGCAGAAAATCAGTCTGAAGAGACCTTGCTCCAGTGGTCCACACATAGTCCAGGCATGAGATCCTGATGGTGTGGAAGTAACACAGGGCAGACCCAGCATTTCTGCCATGAAAAGAACTTACCTTGCTTTTAATTGTACAAGCTGGGCACCTAGCTTGACCTAAGTATCTAGCTGAGACAATCACCACTCAAGATTAATATTTATCATTCTGAAAGTGATTTTTCTGCTGAATATGGCCATTTTTTCCACTGGTTACAGAGGGATGCTGGCTTTTGCCAGGTAGATGCTCAGCTTTTAGTTACCTGAAGTAAAATAAGGGCCCATCAGTGGAATCAGTCCCCACTGTAAGTGGCATTAGTTGTTACACAAGCTACAAGGTCACTTTGCAGCACTCTGTGAGCTGCAGGGGTGAGGGTGTTTTGATAAGCTGGGACATCACAGTGGTGCAGCTAGGTCTCTGCAGTGACCTAATTATACTGGAGAAGGGATCTAAATCTTTGCCTCTGAACTGCTGAATTAGAAAGGAAACACAGCAGGAGCACAGTCTTGGTCCTTAGTTCTGGAGAGTTGTTTGTGAGCCAAGAGTTTTTATTGCTTTGCCTTGTAGCAGCTTCCTACCAAAGGTATGCTATCACACAACAGAGTCCCTTCCTATCCAGGGATTAATTAACATCAGGCTAATGCCAGGGTAAATTTCTGTATTATACATGCAGGATATACCTCTGTCTATCTCTGGAAACACACTTTTAAGCTTGCCTGTAATTATCAGCTTGTAATTTGTCAAATGGGCTAGGCCTTGTATCTGTGTTTAATTTCTCACTGCAAAAAGGCAGCTGCAGGATTTTTCATGGCTTCCCATGTGCGTGGTCACAGGCTGGCTGCACTGCCCAGGCAGGTAAACCAGCTATGAATGCATTTCTTTCTTTGTGTCCTGGGCTGGCTCACATCTCGTGGGCACAATCTGCAGCCAGGGACAGCTGAGGAACTGTACCTGAGCAAAAGCTTGATCTCTCCCTCCTGCCTTTCCCCCAGTCCGTGGCTGATGAGTCCCTGCTGGTTGATTTGACTGATGCAGCCCTTCTGATAACACATTACCCTGCCCCTGGAACAGGGTTTAATGGGGCTAGGGACAAAGCTCTGCCTCCTGCTGTCACACCAAGCTCATCCCTCACCAGGCCTTGGCTGGATGCAACAGGGAATCTTGCAGCTCTGGGCACTCTCTAGCTGCTAGAAATGCTAACAAATTTGGATTTGTAGCTGCCTAAGCTTCCTTAGCCCTGTGGGTAAATCTGGACTTCAGGAGAATAGTGCACTGAGCAAGGCTTGGCTAGACCCTGCTACTGGAGGTCATTTTAACTGGAGTCAGCAGCACAGACGCAGAAAAGAATCCAGAAGCTGAATGGAGCTGATGGCAAAATAAAATCTAAGATGTGTTTTCTCCACCGTTTACTTAGTTCAGGCTCCCTTGGGCTGCTAGTTTCTCCTTGGTTTTATTTATTTATTGGTTATTCTTGCAGTGGAAATGGACTCTGTGGACTTGGAGACAGCCCAGGAGGGCAATACTGGATGAGGCTTGCTCATAAGTGTACAGTGTTACATATTTTTCTTGTCAGACTGTGATTTAAGATATTGCTTTGTTCAATTAACAGGGTTGTTTCACATCAGACAGCTAATTCCTCACAAAGGCTGGTCATATCTTGGGATGAGTGGTTGCAAGTTAGGCAGAAATTCCCAGGCTAAATCTCCCAAGCATGATGTCCCTCTGGTGTTACAGGTGTCATCAGTCTCTATTTTGTCCTTTTTTCCCCCCCTCAAAATGGAATATTCATAAAAACATATAGCATTTCCAAACTTGAATACAATCTTGATAAAGATTCAGTTAAAATTTGTAAAGAGAAAATGTCTTATTTGCTATGGGGTTGTTTTTTTTTTTTTTCCTGTTTGAAAATACTCAGCCATCTGGTCAGCAAACAAATAAAATGCTGAATGATATTGGCAGCAAAACATCCACTGAAAAACAATGAATGGGAGAAGGAAACAGTTCGCAGTCTTTCTGTAGCCTAGTGGGTTTTGGTTTTGCAGTGTTTTCTTCCACAGTGTTTTTTTCCTGGGTAAAATTCGTATTTGTAAAATGCAGAACCTGGTAATAATCTTCATATAAGTAAATGCAGCTTTGGCAAAGCCTAAAGTCAATGAATTTTTTTTTTATTTTTACTTCCCCACAAGGATTAATTAGGTTTGGCAAAAGAAGCACACTTGCTCTTAATTTTCAAAATGCTTACTTTGTAATATTACATGTAAATGCGATATTATATGTTAGTGTAATATAGTAAGTAATATTGCATAGAAGTGTAACAAAGTCCTGTCTATAAACATGTTTACTGTCAATGTGACCACTTATGTTAAAATTGTGTGAGTTTTGAGTGCAAATCACTTGTTTTGACACTAAACTGACCAATACTAGTAGCTCTTCCTTTGGGGACTCTATGTATGGGTAGACTTTGGATTGGGGTAACATTCCCTTCACATTGAAGGTTAATTTCACTGATTCTCTCCCTGGCTGTGCCTGAAATTCAGCCCCTGAGGAAGTCAAAGTCTGAGCTGAGCCCAGAAGTGAGCCAGACTCCTCCATCCCTGTGGAGAGAGGGAGGAGCACACAGACGTGGGTCACTAGTGATGAGGGAATGAGGGATGGGTTTGTCACACCCTGCCCTGTGCAGGCCAAGTACCTAATGGGTATTTTTTCATATAGGAACATCTCTCAGGAGAAAGGGAAATGTGGAGCAAATGCATTTGGTAGGAAATTGTGGAGGAGGTGACAGGGCAGAAAAATGATACAAGATCAGACAAGTGAGCATCACCCAGGCTTCCCTCTAATAACTGTGTTGTTCCTTTTCTAATGATTTTCTGGTGCCTGCTATGAAAAATTCTTACACCTAATGGAAAGTGATAACCAACAGCAGAGGGACAGGAGTGGAAGCTTTGCAAAATGCTCATGCATGTGTCTCCTTTTAAGCACATGAATAATTCCTCTGAAGTTTGAAAATGAATGCCTTATTTAAGATGAAGTTGATGTTAAATACCATCCTGGATTAAAGTCAGGGAATTCTGTGTATCACAGAGTCAATGCTCTGACATAACTGAAATATATTATTGAATTTAAATCTTTTGCCTCTGGTAAGTTGAGGATTTTGCTTTAGGTGCAGTGTGGAAAAAAAGCTTATTGATTGGTGTTAAGATTATTTAAATGTTAAATTAGTTTGGTGCTCATTTCATGCTCTTTTGTGGATTTTCATAGAAATATTTCTTCTGTATGCATTCTGCAGATGTTTTAAGACTAACTAATGATGTCCTCTTATATGCTCTTTAAAATGGAATTTGTATAGCAGATTGGACAGGATGATGCTGTGGGGCTGCTACTGGAGGAGAACTGCAATGAAATGGGCTGTGTTGATTCCTCAGATGATTAAATCTGGCCATAGTTCAGGTCCTCACAGAATTAAAGTTGGCAACTTGTAAAATATCGTTACCTTTATCTTCTTCTACATGAACCCCCTGGGAGCCCTGTGAGGATGAGGCAGTTTGGCAGTAGTGAACTGAATCATTGGAGATGCATTTTCCCTGTGGACACTGTAATTGCAGAAGTTAAACCTGGTTCAGAGCAGTACAGTGGAGAGGCTGTACAGAAGGAGAGGCACAAGCTCTTGGATGCACTTGCACATGCCCAAAAATATTAATGTTGAGCTAAATTGTTCACTCAAATTGGAGGAGCCTTGTAGATACATATGCTATAGTATTTGCCTTAACATTTGCTCCATCTGGTTAATTTTTCTCAAGTTCATGTTTATAATTTCTCCACTGAAGTTATCAGCTCAGGTCCTCATCTGAGGTAAGTTATTTTGTCCTACTCAGCTGTTTTATATCTGATGTAGTTCTAGTTTGTGAATTCTACACATCTCAGGAGCACCCAAAGTGAGGGTTTGTCTGTGTCCTTTATTTTGAGATCATAAAAAGGGACCCCAATTTATCATCTTGTCTTGCATCTGGTAAAGAAAAGTCATGACAAGGCATGAAAAGAAGTGAGTTCATTTGGCTGGTGCTTCAGGAAGCAGTGAAATTTGCCACTGCATTGGTGTTCAGAAGGAGAACAAGGAGCAGAAATAAAAAAGAAAAAGTTGTCTTGGCAGATGGAAAACTCAGTGCCCAAGGGAAACCTGGTGAAAGCTTATGCATCTATTGAGTGGAGACTGCCTGGGTCTGCTTGTTCACCTTGGAGCAGCTGGCTCATCTGCCTGCTGTCCATCTCAGGCCTGGGATCATTGAGTCACAAAATGATTTGGGTTGGAAGGGACCTTAAAGGTCATCTGGTTCCAGCTCTGCCATGAGCAGGGACACCTTTCATTAGACCAGGCTGTTCAGGGCCCCCTCCCAGCCTGGCCTTAATGGCCTTGAATCCTTCACAAACTAAAGCTCAGCAATTTTTTGGAGTGGCTTAATTAGAGCCACTTGGGATACTGCAGGTACCTTAGGTAATTGCTTTCTTGGGATTTGCTTCTGAGCTATTAAATAGTTATACCCTGAGCCCTTTCTGTGCAGATTGCCTTCTGAATAGGTAACAGTCAGCAACATCCATACTCAAAAAAACAGAAGCTTCTCTTTTCATTTATGAGTCTTAAGCCCTGAATAGCTGGGAATAAAACATCAAGGTTGAAAAGGAGGAGGAATGAATAAAATCCAGCATATTAAAAGTTATAATTAGAACTGTGATCAACTTTGATACTGTCAGGCCTGTTCGACTGTAATAACAGAGTAGCGCTGAATAAAAAGCTTCACCATATTGGTAGTGAAACATGAATCTTGTTCTAGGAGAACATTTTGGCTGATTGCACAGTGCCAGGGTGTGTGGATCTGAGATACAGCACGTGGGTGGCTTATCTGGTGTCCATATGCACGCAGCGTTTGCATAAGGCGTGCTGCATACATGATGTTTGGGAATAATAGGCACTAATATTTACTTTCCTGAAGAGAAAAGCTGGGTTTATGTGTGTGGAAGTGACCTTGTGCAAACAGTTCTCTGCCAGCCTGTCTGGATGCTGCTCTGTTCGTGTGGCAGGGAGGGACACCCGGCCAGCTGGGGACTGTCCATCCGCCCCGCACAGCAGCACTCATCCCCATCACTGTGGGGAACACCACTGGTGCCACATTGTCGTTGTCCCCTCTGCAGGGCACTTTGCTTTGTGCTCTGACTGGTGAATACCAAATGACAAACCAGCATTTAGTGAGCTTCCTCCTTTATAGTTTTGTAGGTAGAAATTTATTGCAGAGTGTGGGGAGGGGGGATACTATAAAATTACAACTCTACAGCTCTTTTTGCCTTTTTTTTATAGCTATAAAAGAGTGTATAAGGGATAGATTTCTAGTAGTTAACAAGGCAACTGCTTAAGCCATGCATAGGATGCCTAAATATTGAGAGTTAAAAAGCTGTAGCCCATTAATGCTACTATGATGAGCTTTCATGAGATTGTGAATATTGGCATTAAAGCTGGCATTAAGTCTTACGCCTAACATTTCTGTCAATGCATGATCTTTCAGTGTAGTTGACTTCAATAATTGCAGATTTAAGCCCTGAGAACCTACTTCAGCAAGGGGTTTTAGGGATTGGTCTTTTGGGGTTGTTGTCAAGGTGTGCCCTCTACCACTGTGACCCTGTTCTCCACCACAAGCCTGCACTTGCAGTGACCTGAAAACCTCTTGTCACAAACAAGAACAAGTGAAAAAAGTGTTATTTTTAAATGCTTTTTTTGAGTATTGGAATTCCTGCTTTGGAAGAGAGAACCTCAGGAAAATCATTGAAAAGCCTGGACCTCCTGAAAATGCTGTGTGAAAGCAAAGTGATACAAGGGTGAATATCTGTAGGATTGTGTAAAATCACCATATATAGTGAAAGTATCACTGAAAAAGTTTAGTCACGTAGGAAGTTGTGTGCATTTATTAAACTTAAAATATGATTATGTGTGCATTTAAATGTATGTAATAAAAAGAAAATAAATCCCACAAAAACCAATCCATGATGTATGAATTTTAAATTGTAAGATTTTCATGTCATGAATATTAAGAGTGTCATGCATAGGTGATAATAAAAGTCATTCTCAGTTTGACAAACTACATTTATTTGGCTGTAAAAATCTGAGGAAAAATACAAAAACTCATGGAAAGCTTGTTGCAGTTAATGGAAAAATATTCACTTTGTGGAACTGGATTAAAGCTGTCCAAATATTACTGCTGGGTGACTAAAAGACTAGATGACTCAATAACATTAGAACAATGAAGATAAATTTATGTATCAACATCCTTTATGGTCACATTCTTTACTTCGGCTTTCTCTTTAGCCTGTTTTTGTTTTAGAAAATTTAGAAGCTCACTGAAAAAAATATTATTTTCCAATCAGTCTTGTCTAAAACCCGTTTGAGAAGCAATAGAGGTTTTCAGATGGATTTGTTAGTTTTCAAGACTGAAGGGTTAAAAACCCCATAACCCAAAACCTGATGGCATAAAAGGAATCATTGGGATTTTTGCTTTGGTTGTGGAGTTAACTCCATCCTGTGTAAGTGACACTGAAGAACTCCCTGAGAAGAAAGGCTGGTCAATTGGGATGAAACCTCAGTGTTTATGGGGTAATTAGGGTGTGAAGCAAGCTTTCAAAAGAGCATTTGAAAGGGTCAACCCCTTCTGCCTGTTCACAAAGTAATGGCCAAGTTTTCTGTTAAATAAACCCCTAGTTTGAATTCACAAGTGTAACAGCATGCTTGGTGGTTTTTATTGTAATGAGTTGGGCTTCTCTCAGTGTGTGAAATCGAGTGGAATTCATCTCTCTCAGTGGTGCTTCTCCAGTGGGCAGCACTGCCCTCTTCAACCTGCATCCCATCCTGTCCTGCCTGCTCCAGTCCACCCTCCACCTGTGCTTGTTGACCACAAAAGAATTTAGTATTTCCTTTACTGGTACAAGGGACTTCCAGCAGCACACTCCTAGGGAAGAAAATGGAGAAGTGAGGGGAGCTCAGTCACAGTGAATTCATCTTCATAGAGGTTAATTTTCAAGAGGGAAGGCTCTGAACTATCTGTTGGTCTCTTTTGACATTTGTAGAGCTTTGTGACCATGAAAGGCTGTGAGTGCTCAGTGTTACAGTTCAGAAGCTGCAGTGACACGCTGCTACCCTGCAGAAAGCCAATGTGCCTCTGACAAGTCTATTACCAGTGAGGTCTGACTGTGGCTTATTGCATTTGGCATCTTTTTACAAAGGCAAAGTGTTTTAAAGAATTTTGAGGAAGAACTGTGAGAAAATGCTTGCAGCAATTTCTTTTCTCCGCACCAAAGACAATGCTGGTGTTAAAACAGCTGACCTCCTCCAGAGCAGCTGTTATTTAAGGGCAGAAATGGTAAAATCTGGCCTTATAATCAAGTCCAGGGTGGTATTTACACTGTAAAACCCTTCAAACAAGGTCCTCTGGATCAGAAAGAGCAAGACCCTGGGTAGTTTAAGCATTGTAACTGGATGAGTGCGTATCAGAAAAACACAGGGCTGCTGCTGAGAATCCTGAAAGGCAAATCAACACATGGGTTAGCAAAACATTAGATGTATCCCAGGGGTTGGAAATAACAGTTACTAAATGTGTGGTGAAACACTGACAGGCAGGTGAGAGCTGCATGACATACATGGTGTCCTGGCAGGAGCAGGGGCTGTGGAGAAGGAGGAGGTGGGGATGGGTGGTGGGAATGGCTCCCTTGCCGTGGAAGTTGTCTGGGCTGGACGTGTTCTGTGCTGTTTTTTGCACCACAATTATATAAATCTATATTGCAAACGAAACCAGAACTGATATTATACAGTCTCCTAACTAGGCAGCTTATGTTTTCCTGCTCCTTTAATTTCTCTGTGTTAATCCAATTAATGCTGCTGGATTACAAGCACTGGTTACCACAGGAAGGGTCATGACAAGCTTGAAGCTTCAAGCTGCAGCTGTACTGGCTGGAAAGGGAATCTCCCCCAACCCTGGGTGCTGTGCCAAGGTTTTTGCCTGTCCAGATGTGTTATGCCCCAGGCATCATCACCTCTGAGCCGTGAAGTTTTGTGTCAGTACCCCTCAGTCCCTGAGGTTTGGGCAGCCCCATCACTGCATGGCAGTGGTTAAGCAAAGCAGGTGAGGCTTTGTGTGTTTGGGAGCTACTGAAAAACCTCACTTGCTTGGGAAGATAATAGAATTACAGAATGGTTTGTGTTGGAAAGGACCTTAATGCTTATCCAGCCCCAACTTCCATCTTTCACTAGACCAGGTTGCTCCAATCCCCATCCAACCTGCCCTTGAACGCTTCCAGTGAAGGAGCATCCACAGCTTCTCTGGGCAACCAGTTCCAGTATCTCACCACCTTCACAGTAAAGAATTTATTCTTAATATCTAATCTAAACCTGCCCTCTTTCATTTAAAACCGTTGTCCCTTCATCCTGTCATTACGTGCCCTTGTGAAAAGCCCCTCTCTACCTCACCTGTACATCTCCTTTAGGTAGTGGAAGGTGCTGGAAGGTCTCCTCAGACACTTTTCTTGGAATATTTACCATAAAATATTCCTCGTATTCCCTGAGCACTCTAAGAGGATAGGCAGTAACTTTGCACCTCTCACCTCCTCATTAGGGGATTAATTAGGTGTGCTTTTTAAGATATGCTGACAGTCCTGAGGTCTTTGTCTCTAATTATTATAATCTGTTTTGTCTCAAGTGTTTCACCTCTAGAATTGGGCAGCATTTTCATGCCTTTTGGGCAATTTGACTGTCAAACCTGTTATTTTCACTCAGTGTTATGGCCTGATATAATTTCTTGCTCTAATTCTACAAAAGAGAAAATTGACATCTCAGTTTCTCAGCCACCTACGCAGGGTAGCACAGTGTTTGCCTTTTATTCCCAGAGTAACACTGTTAGCAGTGGTAAAATCTGGTCCTGTTCTCTGTTACTGGAGAAGTAATAAAAATAAAATTATAGAGGAAATTGTTTTTTTTTTTTTTTTTTTTTTTGTTTGTTGCTATGTTGGCTTGAGGATTGAGTGATGTGCTGAAACTGGAAACTTAATGATGGCTCATTCTCTCTCCATAGCTGGATGTTGCCTTTTGAATTAGTCTCTAGGTCTTTGAACTAATTACTTTGAGGACATATGAGGATGTGTAAGTGTTGCTTGCCTCCCTTCCCCCATGCTGGCATGGCCTTTGAGGAGGGAAAGGACTTACACAAAGTCGGATATAAATCCTGACCCTGTCTGAGTAAATTAAGGAGGAGGTGGAATTACTGAGAGGAGTGCTCGGTTCCATAATCCAAACAAGAATGAACATTCAGATGAGAAATGTTTTGGATGCTTAGGTGAATCCATAGTGAAGTTTTAATTATGTCCTTTTGTGACTAAGCCTAAAGTGCTGCCTTAACAACTTTCCAGTCAGTAAGGCTGGATGAAATGGTGTTAAATAATGTTAATGTTTTGCTACTGACATTTCTTAGGAGCAAGACCACTCTGTTAATTTTCCATGAGAAGCACACTGAGCCATTTTCTGCTCCGCTCCCACTCCCTCTGATGCCATCAGGAAGGTCCTTGCCCATGGGAGTGGGAGCTGACTGTGCAATGGGCAGCTGTGATGGGCACAAGCTGCTGTCATCATTCCAAGAACAGCAGGGTCAGTTCAGACCATCAGATGTCCAGGGGAACCCCAGGTCCCAGTGCAGTCAGGAAAGTTGGGATCTGCATCTGAATTTTTTTATTATCAGTGCATGGTTTAGGTTTTGTAGCTATTTGTCTTCTCTGACTGTATAGGGTCAGGGATGAGGATGAGACCTGCTTTGCTGCCTGGAAGTCAAACAGCCCAAAACTGTGCCTTGCTTCTGAGTTTTCTGTGTTCCCAGCAGTGAGGCATCACCCAGTATGCTGCAGCCCTTGAGCATTGGCATAGTGGGACATTAACAAGCCCCTGTGTGCACACATGCTCAGATCTGGTAATACCCATTTCTTCTGGAGAATGGCTTTATCAGAGTATGCTTTTAAGGTATTAGAGATGCAGAGATTTAAGTGGGTGGCCCAGTGGTACTCTCAAAGCTACAGAACAGCTCAAGCTGGTGGCAGAAGGAGGATCAGGAGCTATAAGCCTTATTCCCAGTGTTTGCTCTAAACACTAATGAACACTTTTCTTAATGCAAAGCCAAAGCCTGAAGTCTGTGTTGTGAAATATCCAGGAGAGTGAAACTTAGGATGCTTATAAGCCAGTTATCTTCAACCCTCCCAGGCATTTAATGTCTGAGTTCTGATTCACTCTTCTATAACATTATGAATAATCAAGGTGGTAAAATTATGTTAATCTCTGATTACAGATATTTATGACAGTTTCTCAGGTTCAGGAGAAAACATGCAACTAGTGCCCAGCTTAGGGTAACTACTAAAACTACCCACAGCCCAAAGAGTGACAGCATTCATTCTTACGTGTACATTTTCATTGTACTTAGTCATCACAGGACTCCTCAGGAAGAAAGAGAAAACCATATAATTAATTAGATGGGATATTGGAAAAAAGTGGGAGGAAAATGAGTCAGTGACTGTAGTTGTTGTGGTACCCAGATGTGCATGTTATGGACAGGTCTGGTAGTTTCATTTGGATACATACTCATGAGTAATTCCCTGTTGCCTTCTGCCATGCAGATAAGAGCATCTGCACTCTCATTTATTATTTATCTGTGAGCAATGTTTTTCTTTTCGTTAGAAATGTCAAAGTAAAATGATCTTTTCTGGGACTAGAAATGGCTCTTGTACATAAAGGGTAATGCGTGCTTGGAAAATGTTAATACATTTTAATTTAGTGAACATCATGTTAAAGCTACTGTATAGCACCAAGCTTTGTAGAAACAATGTTTTGGAGAAGATGATGAAGTTTGATAAAAAGCCTCAATATTTTTGGTCAACCATTTTTTCTATATGGTTAATATCATCCCCATATGCTCCAAAGCCTTTTGCTAGTGGATGCACACGAAGTGTAACATGTAGGATGAGAGGCACTGCTGTACCACACCTCTGCTCTGCACTTACCCCATTGCACATTTGGTCACTTCTCAGTCTGCTGCGTTGATTGCTCTCTGTAATTAAATTCTCAGCAGCAAATTCAATTTCTGGGCAGCTGTGGCAGTGAGCATGTTCCTCCTGTGTCTTCTTGGATGGTGCAGAGAAAAGCAAGGCAGCACATGCAAAAGCTGTCAACAGTCTCTAGCAGGAGTAGTTAAGGAGGGAAGTACAGTGAGGGGAAGGGTTAGTCCTGCCAGTCCAACTTGTCTTCTTAATAAAAACACTCTTGAATTAATGGGAAAGGCATCTGTATTTTTGGGATATGGTTTCCATTCCCTTTCTCCAGGCAGTGCAGCTCTGGGAGGATGGGTGCTGTGGATGTTGTATATTCAGGTCCATGACAGAAGTGCTGGAGCAGGGTGCTAGCAAAGGGGATTCTGTTTTTAATGTTCAATGCCACCTGGGCACCAGATCACTCAGGGAAAGACCTGCCCATTCAGATTAACCTGGGCATGCTTAGTCCCACTGTGCTACAGACCTTTCCACGTGGCTTCCCATTTTTTAATGTGGCTAAAAGGGGAGTCCACAGCCTATGGGTTGCCAGACTTTGCTAAATAATGCAGCTTCATCAGCAGTAAATCTTCTAACCATTTTTAAAAAGGAGCAGCTGTAAGAAGATTAATGTGTTTGAAAGCATCAGTCTATGACAAATGGTGTTTTTTGGAACCTCTGGCTCACGTGGGCAATTTCTCTGGAGTCAGTGGGATGACTTGCTTGAGCAGGAGCCATCAGTCACAGTGCCTGCACGGCCCTAATGAAGTGTGTGGCACTGAAGGGAGGATGCTGCTTCTCAGAGGAAGGCACAGATCCAGCCTTACTGAGTAGATGATGTAGGCAATCATCCCTGCTCTGTAGTTTCATCACTTTAGGAAGCATGACTAAAGAAATAGTTTCCTTCAAGAATTCCCAGTCAGATTAGGTTAGAAGCCATTGGGTCAGCAGGAAGAGTCTACACAGCCTAGAAGCCGTGTACGTTCTTGCCACAAATAACAATCTCTGCTGTAATCATTTGTAAGCCAGCGATGAAGGATTTGATGGATTTGATAGCCTAACTTGGACAACTTCAGTGGTCATAATTTCTTCATCAGGTTAAAAGACTGCAGACAGACTGGGATATTGTGAAACTGCTACCTACGGGTGTTTAAAAGGAAAACCCTGACTAACAAAGCCACCCGCTTAAAGTAAAAGTAATGGTTCTAGATTTTCCCTGACAGCTGCATGTGAAGGTTCTTCAAGTTGCCAAGCATTTTCCATGGTGTGGTATAGGGTGGGAATGGCAGGAAAAGTTTACAGCCTGAGTTGTGCTGCTTTTATAATTTACTGTTTTTTTTTTTTTTTTTCTCTCTGATGATCTGATTCAATGAACTTTTGATGTGGGGTGTTGCAACATGCAGCTCATAGAATCAAAAAGCTGCTTCCCAACAAGCTAGGTATGCAGTAAGAATTGGAAATTATTATTATTATTATTATTATTATTATTAAAAAGAAATCAAAACCAACAAAAAAAAAAAAAAAAAAAAAAAACCAAAAAAACCCTCCACAACCAAAAAAAAACAAAACCAAACAACAAAAAACCAAAAGCTTGAACAGATCAAAACTAGACTGCAGAACCACTAACTGATCCACTAATCATCCTGGTCATGATGAAAGTAATGGTATTATAAAAACAGTGGGGATAAAGATGCCTGCTCTGAGAAAGGTAAACAACCAGGTGAACAAAAAAGAGGCATCTTTGTGTAATACAGGAAAAACAGCAAACAGAAATGAAGAATTATACATATTATATAAAGTAGCTGATGTTGGGCTAAAATATATCAAAGAAATGGAGAGAGATTTTAGACTCTTAGAGAAGAGAGAATAATGTCTACTTTATAATAACTCCATTACTGATAATATCTTAAGTATTTTATGATGAAAGGATACTGACTCATGAAATACCTTTATGGAAAATAATTAGTAGTAAAGAGCTTGTACAATAACTGGAAGGATGATTGGAATCTAGAGAACAAATATTCAATTAATGTATATGAAGATTTTGGTATGATAATGAGGAACAGAAAATTCTTAGAAATGTAAATAAATAATGCATAGTATTTTTCTAAAAAAAAGTCACCTTCAGCTACCACTGGCCCATAAGCCTGCTTGAAAGAGTGTAACAAATAACAGGGGAGAGAAAATCATTATCTTGCAAATAGAAAAATCATGGATTTCACTGGAACAAATAATGCCAGGCAAATTCATTGCATTTTTGCACTTGCTATTGCATTGCATTGAAATATCCTCATAAAAGAAATTCAGCCTGTGCTTTGGACCCCATCACATCCATAAGTGACCAAAGAACTAAAAACAAAGCAGTGGCATGCCCAGACAGAGATTCATAGCAGGTAATATATCCACAGAGCAAAAAGCACTTTCATTTAGCATTTCCTTTGGTAAGGACATGTTTTAACTGTGTAGATGGTACTAAACTGGCAGGCATAGGAAACACTCCATCCATTGCATGGAGATATTTGGTTGCTACACATGTAACTTAGTGACAAAGCATCCAATAAATTATTTTTACATCCTCAGTGTCAGCTTTATTTTTTCTTCAGTATTTTAAGTGTACACACGCAAAAAAAAAAGATTACATGAAGCTCTCCCTTGTTTCTATGCAAGAGAAAGGGTTGGCCATATGCAGTGAATCCACTCAAGAGCAGATTTGCAGTGCTTTGCTCAGAAGGAGACTGAGCCAAATTTGCCCAAATTTGCAATGGTAATCCAGTTCTGTCTTACATCTCCTTTAAGGGCTATTCCTGGACCCAAAAAGCTGTAGGCAGCTTTTTGTCCACAAGCATATTTGTTAATTTTAATTTTAAAAGTTCCACTTCTCCTGCAAATCATTGAATACAACACATAGCAGGGCATGCAACTCATAGGAGAGAATGTAGATCCTGGCCCCTGATCTGTCAACCCTCTACAGATACGTGCTTAGTGCTGAGGTTGGGCTGGGTATGAAAACACTCAGTATTTTGGGTTTAAATGATGGATCCACATGCTGGAATGCTCTACTATGTAACTGCAGGTAGAAATGATCTCCCAAATGATTCAGTGTCTGCCTGATAGCTACTATCTAGCAATAATTTAAAAAATTACTTTCTAATGACTCTTTAGAGGAGAATTATATTAGCCATTAAAAATTACTTCCAGTGAATAATTAAAGTATCTGTAGTAATAATAATCCAAAAGACATGATTAGTGGAAAGTAGAAACCTGTAAATAGGAAATTCTAAATAGACACAGGGATAAAGGGTGTCAGCATAACAGATGAAATTCAGCGTAGTGAGAAAGATCAGTTTAGTGACAAAAAGTGCTAGTCTGTCTTATGGTGGCTTTCCCTGAAGAAATAATAGAAGATACCAGTGATGAAGGGTGTAAATAAACAGCTTATGGAAAAATTCAATTAAAATTCAAATGTGATTCAAACTCAATTCAAATTAAATTCAAAAGTTCAGTTCAAATCCAAGTAGGTTGTAAGTCGTTGTAACAGGGAGGGAAAATGTGGCATCAGCTTTATTCTCCTGTTTATGGCCCCTGAGCACTGAGTTGAAGCTGAGCTGTCTGGAATACCACCAGGATGAGATGAGGACATCTCACTGCTGACTGATTTGGGATGTCTGGGGTTGCTGGGGCTGGCTCCTGGACTCCTGGGTCCATCTCTGCATCCTGTGGTGGCAGCAGTGGAGGCTTTCCAAGGTTCTTCTTTTTCACTGGGGAGCAAAGGTGTGGTATAAAAATATTTTCCTGGGAAACTGGGGTGGATTTAGCCTTTTAAAATCAAATACAAGTATCCTGAGTGACAGCATTGATGGGACTGCTGGCTTCAAAACCCTTGCAAAGGCAGGTAAGATGATTACCAAAACAATCTTGACACAGCTTCTGCCCCTTTCCCTGCTGCCTTCTCAGAGCACCCGTGTGAGCCGTGGTGGATCTCAGGAGCCAGCAGCCTGTCCTGGCTGGTATGAGTGTGCATCCATTTAGGAACAGCTCTGATGGCACCCTGCGTTGCTAAAGCTGCTTGAGGGCTGGAAGCTTTGTCCCCTCCTGACTTCCAGCTCCCAGCAGTGCCTGAAGCCGGAGGGACTTTAATGAGCCTGCCTCTCACAATAGTGGAGACCGAGGGCCAATTACAGGTGCTGTTTGGGTTTCAGGATCATTAAATTAATCAGGAAAATGCAGCCTAGTTCCTGTGAGGATGTTGTGTTTTGTAGCTGATGAGACTGTGTTCTACCTGCTGCCTTTGTCCACTGTCCAGAAACAGCTGAAAAAAATAGCTGAGAAAAAGCTGAAAAAAAAGGAACAAATATCCTGCTGGAAAATGAACCAGCTTCATGTTCATTATTGTAAGATGAAAACAGCTCTGGATGTGGGATGTTCTATTGACTTCATCTAACCATGCTGCAATATTATCTGCATGTTTACCATTTACCTGGTTTACTCTGTGAATGTATAACATGATAGCTGATATATTTCTTTCTAATGTATCCCTTACAGTTAAAACAACCCCCTACTTCCTTTGTGGCAGCAGTGACCTTGCCTACTGCCTCCATTTTAGTTTTATTTCTTCCTTTTCCTTATAATCCTTTAATTTATGTCCTTTCCCTATAGGCTTGTGCTTCTTCCCCTACTATAGCACAGGCAGGTTTAGAAATGGCTTTATGAACTGAAATAACAGATATAAAGAGCCAGCTCGTGCAAGTCATCTGTACATAAAAGACCAATTAACCTTGAGAATCAATCCTGAAGGAAGCTGGGGAAGATTTCTGCTACTTATAAGCCTATGGTGCTTTTTCTTTTCCCTCTTTTCTTTGAAATGTGCTATTGGATCAAGCTGTAAAGAAACTCCTTTGACTTCAATGGTGCAAATGAAATTACATTTTGATACTGAGTTTGTCTCAGTAGTTTCCTTTGAAGAATGCATGTTCTAAGAAAAAAGCACTGGAACAAGTAGTAACTTCAGTAAAGATATAACAGGGTGACTTTGGACCAAAGAAATTTCTTCTAATCAAGAGAGTTGTAGAAATCTTTGTGATTTGCATTTTTCACAGCTTACTCTCTGGGGCAGAAATTCAGTTCTGTGAAGTTGGATGTAAATGCACGAGGGGTCATTTTAGTGTAAATAGGAGTTATCAAAATAGAGCAAGCTGTTTGTTTAAAGAAAGAGAACATAGGCAGCAAAGATAAAGACAAATGTTGGCAACCAGTTCTATTATGCTGAAGGATAACTTGGTAATAATACCAAAGATTTAAATGAAAAGTGGCTTCTAGATGTGGGGTGAAACCTTTATATTTATATTGAAAGTATGAAATACATTGGAATCTCTCATTTCTTTCTTGAAGCACTGACTTTATTTTTTTTTTTTTTAATACAGAAATGTGCTATATATAGATACTCTCGATTTCAATTAAAAATGACTCTTGGTTTAGAGAACACGTCTCAAGAGTCTAAATAATATCTCATATCTGACATGCTACAAGTTCGGAATTGTATTGAATTTATAATTTTCCCTCTAACTTTTACAAGTTAGAGGGAAAATTATAAAGACTTTATTAATGTCAAGCTAAAGGAAAGGAATTATCATTTGGTTATTGAATCATACTTTGGAGTTAAAAAGAGATCATATTAAGGAAATTCAAGGAAGGAAACTCTTACTACTAACAGGAAACTGATAAGAAACCTTCAGTGAAGCCAAGTTGGCGTAGGAGTCTGGAAATTCATAGATATTTGCAAATTGCAGTGTGGCAATCCTGAAAAGCATTGAAGTTGTCCTTGAAGTCGATAAGAAATGAGAAAGCTTCTCTCCTCAGCTGAACTCCAGGACAATTTTTAGCTCTGAAGCAAATATTGTTGGGTTTTTATTTTTAAAAAGTCTGAAATGCAAATCTCCTGAAGGAGGATGGATTCAAAGTGTGCTGAAGGCAGGGGAAGTTTTTCCTCTGAATTCAGGGGTTTCTTTAACTGCTCTGTGTCCTTCCCTCCCATCCATTTCTCACTTACAGCCTGTGCTCTTGCTGCTGTGTTTTATCTTCTTCACAATGAAAACACAGAGCTGCTCTTTTTATAGTTGGCTTGGCAACAGTGTCATAGGATGCTGTCAGACAAAAATACATTAAAGATATAAGGATGTATAAGTCTGTATTAAACCTCATCCTCAGGCTGTCCTTGGTGTCTAGTCATGCTAAAACCACACATGGCTAAAGGAGTGAGGTTGGGTGATAGACCTGAAGATTTTTATAATTTGGATAACATAAAAATATAGTGACACCAGTGAAGGCCACCTTGTTATTAAACCTTTTCACCAGGGCATTTCAGAAATGGTGGATGGCAGTGGAGCTTTCTCTCCTTCTCTTACTTCAGTTGTGTGATTCCCCTTGGAGCTTGTTCCTGCCCCAGAGGGATTTCTTCTGGGGTGAGGTGGGGACAGGTGTGTCTCAGTGGTCCCTTTTAAAATAGTTTTTTCTGTGTAGAGAATTTTCCTTTTAAGAGAGATTTTTCATTCTCTCATTTAATTTCTTTATCCACACTAGATTTATTGGTTCACGGAGCGAGGGTCCTGCTGTCAGCTTTGCTCTGCTCAGTTTGGCTTACTTGGAACTCCAGAAATGTGGCAAATGCAGTCAGACAGGAAAAACCAAAGTGTGAGCTGTTTTGCCAGCAAAGCAGGGGACTCTTCCAGCCACTTCAGAAACAAATAACATGTGTTTTATCACAAAGTTTTTCTGCTGACAGATCATGCTACATTTTTTTTCTTACCAATTGATGGGAGTACCAAATCCCTAGAGCAGGAGGATTTTGTGGATCAAATCCTAGCTGCCCTTTCAGGGCTTCATTCTTTAAAGTCTTCAGCTTTGTTATGCTGTGGAAGTGAAGACAGTTTGGTATATTGCATGGTTTGGTCCTGAGTAAGAATTTTTTTGTTTTCCTGCTTGAAACTAGTTGAAAGAGAGTTACTGATTTGGTGGATTTGGATGGTGGCCCTTTTCTGAGTCAGTTAAAAGCTGAGCTTCTCTGGAAGCAGCTGTTTCTCTGCTCAGCAAAACTCAGAACAAGCACATTCCCATTCAATATAGAAGTCAAGCTTCGTCTTTAAAACAAAAAATGAAAAAGAAATCTGAAAAAGACAAGGCTAGATGTCAAGAGTTTGTCTACTTGGAGGCTAAAGTATTCTGTACCATTTGAGTGAAAAAGTGAATTGTGATATAAAATGACTAGTGAGAATATGTGGGCCATAAAGATTTTCTAAAAGGGCTCAGTTTGAAAAGTGAACAATAATGTGGTCACTTCCCTCAAAATTTCTCAGGAAATGGATGCTTTTGCAAAGAGCAATTTTTCAGCCAGAATCTCCCAGCCAGTTCTTGTCCATAAGTACTGATCTTACTGAGCCAGAGCCTCTGCCGTGGTGTAAGGCCAGATGAGGTCCTCCTGGATGAGAAATTTGCTCTGCTGTGGTCTGGAGCATTTTGGCAGCAGCAGGAGCTTTGGGGGATCCTGGGGCCCCGGGAGAGCATCTTCCAGGGACCTGCCATCATTGTATTCCCTGCTTCAGTAGGGGGGCAGGAGGGGATCTCTATGTGCTGGATGTATTTAAGGGGTAAGATGTTCTTTGTGGGGGTGATAATTTCTCTGGTAAACATTAATCACCTCCTTTCCTAAGTTTAAAACCAGGGGTTTTTTTACCTCTAGATTTCCTCCTGCTCCTATTCCCAGAACAATTTATTTTCTGTCTTTTCATGTGTAGCCTCTTAGCTTTAAGCTTACAAATGTCCTGTGTTTGTGCTGAATATAATCTGTTTAATAGAGAATGATTGCCTGAGGCTACAGATCTTAACCAAGCATTAGGCAGATCTAATTCAGCTGTGCTTCTTATTGGCCTGCAAAAGCCAGTTCATTTTTTTTTAAATTTTATTATTTCCCCTTTCCTGGCTACATAAATCTTCAGAGAGTCCTTAGTCATGTGTTAAAGCTTGCTTGGCCTGAGGAGTTAATCCTTCCTAAGACAAGCCTTTTCTCCCTCACATGTGTGGGTATTCATGAAAGCTTGGTGTAAATCCAGGAGAGTTTTCTTCAGAAACTCATGGCCTTTGCTAAGGAAAGCACATTATTCACCTAAGGAAGACACCACCAAAGCTGGGCTCTTAAACATTTTCCTCATATATCATGATCTCTGATTATGTAATAATCTCTTTAGTCTAATCTCTGCTTTAACATTGGACAAGTAAATTGTTTAATTGCTGGAATTTTTTTCTTTCTCTAAGACAGGGAGCAGAGATTCCCCTGCCCAATCTTCCTGCAACAGCACCCCAACCTGAGCTCCAAGAGTTAAGAATTATTGTGTGTTCCGTGATTTTTACTTGGGTTTGAGATGCCTATAAAATCTGTGCCTCCTTTTCTTCCTTTCCTAAGTTCTGCTCATGAAAAAATAGCTTTTTAGCTGTTTGGACTCAGATTCATTTCCGTGAACTCACTCTGGTTCATCAGGACTTTAATTTTAGGAGAAGCCTGTGACTGAACGTGATTATAAAAGAGCACACGTTTTTTCCCCACCTTATGATGAAAGTGAAAGGGGTCTGTGAACTGCAATATTAAATAATGAGACAATTACAAACAAAAAAGAATTATGTATGAGATCCTCTTAGGTAAAAAGACAAACTTTACTCGCATGCCAGTCCTAGAAAACCTTTGTGCTTTTATGGCTACTAAATTATACTAGAAATTTTCCTCTCCAAGCCACCCAGCTAGGGTTGTACTAAATCCATGATCTCCAGACACAGGTAATTACACTGCAAACACTCCAATTGTCCCAGAGAGCCTGCATAGTCCTACAGTCCTCTGTGACCCCAATACAGCCCTGTGGGCACATCTTCCCTTTCAGCTCTGCACGCAGCCTTGCAGGTCACCTTCCCCAGGCAGGGAAGATCAGTTAAGCTTGGCTTTCCTAAGCAAGGTGTTCTCTGTTTGTTGCTAATTAGCAGCAGAGATGTAGGTGTTTAGCTGCTAGTTCATCTTCTGCACTACATGGGGTATCTCCAGATGATTTACCACTGTGGGAGCTCTGTTACTGCCCAGGACCCAGGTGGGTGAAGTATCTGTGATGGGAAATATCCTGAATCACCTGAATTCAAGCTGTCCCTTGCAGGCTGCAGGTTTTTCGCCACTAACCAAGAGGTGGGACTTTGTTTGGCAAAGAGCTTCCCATGGGCAAAAAAAGACTAAAAATCTGCTTTCCCACTTCTGTCTACCATCATCTAACACGATGCAGCATATGGTTTGGGTAGCATGTGGTTGTAGAAGAAAAAGGTAATTAGAACTTGATTATGTGCCTGATAGCATCATCTGCACCATTCTTCCGTCTTTAAAAGCTACTCTGTGTAAGTGCAATGGCCCTGTGCAAACAGCTGGTGGTCAGCTACGTCATTACTATTCCAAAATACTGAGACTTATTCTCTGTGCAGGATGTGAGCATGGTGTTTAATGGTCCAGTTGCACTCACTTCTGTCTACAAAATTTAGATCCTGGCTCTTCAGAGTGTTTCTCTGTTTGGGATCACTTGCAGTGAGAGCTGTGCACAGCTCCTGGGAGCTGAAGAGCTGCAGGCATGACCAACCACTGGTGTTATAAATTGCTTCTGGGCAGCAGAAGATGAGGATGGGAGTTGTCTGTGTGTCTGCAGTGTGCTGGGTTTCACAGTTGCACAGCTGTAGTGAACGGTGGAAAGGAAAAGGCATCAGGATGTGCATCATTATCCTCCAGTGTGCATTTATCGCTGGCCTCAGGCAATGAACAACATTTTCTCTGTCCTCTCTGTGAATGGGATGAGGACATCTCCCACTCTGTTGCATTTTGGTTGCACCTCTGTGATTTGCCCTGTCAGGTTGTGCCTCTTCACCAGGTACCTTAAAGTGCTTCCTGGCTTTAAATGCAAGGGTAATCCTGGGATTACATCTTCCTCCTTCACTCTATGGGGCACCATCACCCACCTTTGCTATCATGTGGCCCTTTGGTCTCCACAAGGAGGACACGACCCCTGCATCCCTCAGTGATTCCGCTGCCTGACCACGGCTTTCACACCCAGCAAGCGGCTGTGTTGTTTTGCCAGCATGGGGAAAACATCTCAGAGCTTCTCCTCTGGCCTGGCTTCTGCTGCTTGCTGACGGCCCTGCCTTTCCTCATTTGCATTTTTATCCATAAGGGCCAATTAAATCCCTAATGCCATCATTTGTCTGCCCACATGACTCCCAAGCACCTTACATTTTGCTGTGTAATAACGCAGAGGCACTTGCTTCTTTGAGGCTGTCTCAGTGAATCACTGTAATGTATTTGCACAGTGAAAGGGATTTGGAATTAATGTAGCCTGAATTATGGCTATTGATTTAGTCCCCCTTTCAGTTTGGCACTGTGTTTTTAACAAAGAAACACTGGCCAATCAGTTCATATCGTGCTGAATCATTGTTCAGGAGTGTTTTTTATTTTAATATCCTTGGATGGTGGAGTGGTGATAGTGGTGCTCCAGGGGCAACTCAGCCCCAATGGGATCACTCCTGGGTTTAATTTTGTCCTGATTTACTGCAGCATCATAGAGAAAAAAAAAAAAAAAAAAAAAAAATCCAAAAAACAAAGCAAACCTCCAAGCTCAGGCAGATGGCCTGTGCTGGTAATCCTTCGTCGTAATGGCTCCTGACAGAGCAGCTGTGGCTCACTGCTTCTCAGGGTTTTCCATCAGAGAGAACAGTTTTCCTTTGGCTGTAGCAGTTTGCTTCACTTGGGCATCTCTCACAGAAAAGGACAACACAGAAGAAGGAATGACTTCTTTGGAAAGGGACCTCATTCATGTTGAGATAACCTGCCAACGCACAACTTTTTGCTTACCACTTGTGTTTATGTATTTTTAAAAATATCTTTCAGCCTTTAAATTGGAAAGCTTTTGTAGAGGCTAGAGGTAAAAGCCTACAGAAGCAAAACAGCTTAACACGGCCACAAATCTTCACAAGAGACTGACATGGAGGCAGTTGTGAGTTAGGGAGTCTGGCGTTGCTCACTGGGGATTTGATTAAGCAGTTAATTCCTTCTCTTTATGGATTCCATGGATGTAAAGGTAATACTTCTGCAGGAAATCCCCAGGATTCTTCACTGGGGGATTCCTGCAGAGCCCCCAGGTTATTTTCTTCAGGGAACCCCCAGAATGCCTCGCTGACTTTGCCATCTCGTGTTGGATTTTCCAGTGCTGCTGGAGGTGTCAGGTGGGTAGAAAGGCTGTAACTGAGACTTACTGCCTTTGGTTCTGTGCCTGTCTTTATGTGTGTGAAATACTCAGCCAGTGGTGGAAGATTCATAATTATTTCTCTGTCTCTGTGCCTGGTGGTGCATAGTTGTATATGGATTTGCTGTAGCTGAGATGAGCAGACAATTACAATGTTTCATTACCGTCACTGAATTATGGCATTAGGCAGCCAGTTGTTTGGTGTGTGACAGGTTGTGAATAAATATGATAGGACATTGCAGGGAGATAGGCACAGGGAAGGTAGTATGTTGGGAAGGCATGGAGTGGTTTTGTCAGCACTGCTTTATCCCTGGAGTCTCCCTGAGTGCTGCAGGAGACCCTTAATTCACATTGATTGGGGTTATCTCTGCACTGGGTGTTACAATTAATTAGTGTTGAGGGTATCTTTGGCTGGGTACTGTGTGTGGGTTGTGCTGTGGTTGTATTGTGGTGGTTTTTTTTTTTTTTTTTTTTTTTTTTTTTTTTTTTTTTTTTTTTTTTTTTTTTTTTTTTTTTTTTTTTGCCTTAGAAGCAAATGTTATTCTGGTGGGATTTGCAATCTTCCACATTGAAGGGAATGTTTCCTAATGCATTTTGACAAGCGCACTTTTAGCTGGAAAGCAGACTATCTCCTGTTGCATGGGTATTTCAGAGTGAAATATCCTTTGCTTTTCAACTGAGCAAACCCCACAACTCAAACTCTTCTCCCCCATCCCCTCCTTCCTTCCAGCCTTCAGAGCGAATGACTTTGACATCCTGAGTGGTTTCAGCTTAAAGACTCTCAGGTGGCAGGGACTCCTCTGAGATGACATGTACCATCCTCTGGAGGCCCCACCTTTCTCCTTGGACAGTCAGAAGATACATTTAGACTCTTTCAAATGAGGACAGCAAACTTCCAGACTCCCAACTCAGGACAGAATTGATACTGTTGAAATAGGTACAGTTTGTGGAGAAAAATGGAAATGTAATTATGCTATAGCTGTGCTTAATTCCGATTTTCAAAGCCAATTAAAAATATGTTTGGCTGCCACTTCAAGATATAAGCATGTCAGGCCCATATAACATCTCTTAATTTCCACTGTTCTTCCTTCAATGTTGAACCTTGCTTAAAACTTCAGAGCTTACAAAGTACACTGTGGTCAGTGGTGGGAGGAGGCTGTGGGAACCTGTGCCAGTGGTATCCTGAGAAATGCAGGGTTCACAGTGTTTGGAAATTAGCTGCTTTATATGCACATTGCCTTTCAGTATGTTATTATTCTTTCTTTTCTTTCTTTTTTTTTTTGCACCTTGACTACATTAACCTTGTGCTGGCTCTGTGGGGCTGGCTGACAAGATGGATGATGCTGGTGGCCTGGCACAGCAGCCCACACACTGCTGCCTGCAGAGGGGAAGCCTGTTTGCTCAGTGAAGGCACGTTGAGCAGCACTACCTGCCTGGAGAACCCTGTGCCCCTGACTTTGTGATGAGCTTTCCTTGGCAAGAAAACAGATGGATTATCAAGAAAGCTTTGCAGAATTATAAAAGTGGGGCTAAATGTTCCTATTTTATTGCTTTTTGAAGCTCTGCAGAAGTGCAGCATGGAATTGCCATGGCGAGGGCTGCTGCTAGATTTCCTCCCACGGCGAAAGCAGCTCCCTTCCAGCAGTCCCTCAGGCAGGATCAACACTACAGATTTAGAAAGCTCTTAACAAAGAGTTTGATCCAGTCTTTTGACCCTCAGGAGAGCTGCATTTGATCTTCTTGTGTGCCACTTGCCACAGCACTTAGGACATGATTCCAAGCTGGTGAAGAGCCCAGCTGCTGTAACAAGCACCTGGACAGGAGCAAAGCTCTTTTGTACCTTTTACAAATAAAGACCTAAATGTCCTGGTTTTTTAGCTCCTGGGCAGAATTACATTTGGGATAAGAACACTTGTTTTCACTGAAGGTGTTCAAGGCCAGATGGGATGGGTCTTTGAGCAACCTAGTCTAGTGTGTGGCATCCCTGCCCATGGGCAGGGAGGTTGGAAGTAGATTATTTTTAAGGTCATTTCCAATCCAAACAATTTTGTGGTTCTGTGTTGGAAAGATGCTCTGAGGATAAAGTCACCAGGGTGCCCAAGCTGTGCTTCAATGTTCTGTGTCATAAGGAAGCAGATGTAAGTTAAACACTGAATTATTGCATTTTTTGTAGACTCTGATTTCAGATCTTACATCTGGAGCTGAGAAGAGCACTACAGAGCGGGTGTGGACATCAGGGCTGTTCTCACCCATTTCACTGGGTGTCACCACTACCTCAGAATTTCAAATTTTCCAGTTAGGGTAGGAATATGAACCCCTGCAGACAGATCTTGCTTTGGACATGAATTTGCAGCAAGATTAGCAAAGCTGGTTCAGAGCTTGTGTGCTAAACTTGCAGCATGCTGAGAAAACTTTTGCTTAATGGAGACTGACTTGAGCAGGGAGTAGTCTTCCCTCATATGTTGGCCTCAGGTGATGCTCCAGCTTTGGGGAGAGGCATAGGTTTGTTCTATTCTTACAATTTCAAATTTGCCTTGAATTTTGCCTTTGGTGCTTTTGGTTGATTCTCATAGATTTTGATGTTAGGGCATGCAACTCCCTCCCCATTGCACGGCAGGGATGTGGAGCCCGACTGTGGATCTGTCTTGGAGCAGTGCAGCAAGCCTGAGCCTTCTGTTCTATAAATCCCTGATTATTTACTTCCTTATGCAATGAAACTGCTGATAAACTTGGAGAGACTCATGTGCAAATCCTGCAGCCCCAGGAGCCAATATGACTCTTTCAGCTCTTTGTTCTCTCAAGCCCTTTCTGTCCTCCGTGGCAGTCAGCACGGTCTTGTTTCTATTTTGAGCCTCAATTGATTGAACTTCTGTTTGCTGGGTTTTGGCTCCATTTCTCCACACTACCTGAAAAGGAACTGAGGGAGCAAACAGCTTTCCTGAGCTATTGTTACTGCCTGGGGCAGCTCCAAACAGCTTGACTGCCCCACGCAGCCGTCCTGAGGGCTGGCCAGGGAACTGGGACAAGAGGGGAGCCTGGCATCTGCTCCTTGCTGGAAGGATCAGGCTGAGCTGGCTTGGCAAGGACACAAGGAAAATTCTCATTGGAATCTCTGATGTCACTAGAGAGGAAAGAGGGTTGTCATTGCCCCAGGAAAAGGGTTGTAAATTGTGTTTTCTGCTCTGCTCGCTGAAGGGTATTTCCATCCAAATCTTTTGTGACCTTTTCCTATGGGAGTTATGCATAGAAATAGGAAATAGAAATAATTAAAGGGGAGAAAGCGATTATGTGGAGCTTGTGGGGAAATATTACTCTAGCTGTTTTAGCTGGAGCTTTTGGTCACAGTCCTTAAAGGAACGGGAAGAACCTTTGGTTGTTTCTGGTTTGTCATGTGGGTCTGAATGCCTTCATGCTTTGTCCCAAGTTATGTATTGTTCCTCCTGTATTTCTGGGGCATCTGTATCTGCTCTTCAAAGACTTGCTCTTGTCTCAGGCCAGGTTAGGGTGGTCTGCTGGCAACTGCTCTGATTCAGAGCAGCATGTGCTTTTCCTGAAGTGTGATTTTTATCTTACCAGAGCCACAGGTTTGTCTCCAGCAGCTGAAGCCCACATGGTGCTACACATGGGCAACTGCATTGCCCCTGTGATGTGTTTCCCTCTCAATGTCCATGGGGATATTTTCTATCCAGCTCTAGATGCTTGTTTCCTTGCTTCTGACAATCCCTTGTGGCTGGTCTGAACCTGTGTAGAGGTTAATTGGAGCCGAGGTTGTGTATTTGCATGTTTGCTGGGGTGCTGCAGAGACAGAGGCTGCAGGAGAGATCATGAGGCTGGAGTAGCCCTGGGTGGAGAGAATAGATTTGTAATCAACAGAAAGGAACAGATGGCTTTGGTTGTAATGCCTATATTTATATTTGATGTTAATATTCCTCCCAGAGCACCAGCACTTCAGTGATATGTAACACAACTTAAAAGCATCTGGGGAGGGAGGGATAAAATAAATAGGTTTTTTGAATCCTGTGAGGAAATCCAGCCATGGATTTAGGCACAAGATGTCAGTGGGTATTAGCAAGCAGAGAAGGCAGACGTTACCTACAATCTTCCTTCCTACAGAGCACTGTGGGCATTGCCTTGATGTGCCCATGCCACAGACCCCGAGGAGCTGTGGTGGGACCTTGGAAGGGAGCAGCATTTGTGCCCAGTGCTCCACCTGCAGCAAGGTCTTGTGTCACAAAAGGAGCTCTTTCTCAGAGCAGTTTTTGGTTCAAACGTGGGGGGAGACATCAAGCCCTTGCTCTGTCATCCTTGCCATCTGTGTCCTGGTGAGGTCAATCCCATCCTTATAGCATCTTCTCATGCTTGTCCATGGTGGGATTTACTGGTGTACTTGGAACTGTGAACTGATTCATTCTGTGAATGCAATTAGTCACCACCAGCACACAGGTGGAAGAGGAAAGTTAATTCTGCAGCACCTAATTAGCTGTCATTGCTGGAAGGGTTCGAGAGCAAAGACAAGATGTTTTGGTTGTGGCTGCACCATCAGGGGGTCTCACGGAGCAATGGTCAGATACCCCAAACTTCCTCCGAGACCTGTGTGTTACTTTAGCAACCTTTTGTCATTCTGTTAAGAGATAAACAAGAAGCCAGGGTCTCCGTGGGTGTAGATCAGTGAGGGTCTGCAGGCAGCAGAGCTGTACCAGATTTTATCAGCCAAGAGGAGACGGAGCTTGTGGGTTAAGTGATGACAGAATTATCCTTGTGTGAGTTGCTATGTGTGCATACAAAAATGCACAAGCAGGTGTGTACGTGCCTACACACTCATTATAGGTGGCTGATTTCTTTATTTGCTTGTATTTTGTGCACCTTGGAGGCTTTACCTAGACAAGAGTCATAAATGAAATGTCATCAGATCGTTAACACATCCCTGTCTTGTTAACAAATAATCACATGATTTACAGTTAAAAAAGCCAGTTGAAAGACATGCTGAGTAATATTCCTCCAGGTCCCCTGGCATGTGCATATATTAGAAATCCATGTGATACAAAGCACAGGGCAAAAATGATTGATAGCAGGTTACACTGCTCTTCATTACAATGAATTAATTGATCACGTCTAGCAGATTTTCCTCCCAGTGGAATTGCTGGATATTGGACATGTCTCTCTCATTTCTCTTCTATCCTCTCTGTTGGAAACAAGCCAGACAGTTTTATACCATCATTTAAATTTATTTGTGACCTGAGAAAGTTGTGTTGCCCTTGAGACAGTTAACTTTTTTAACTTTCAGCTAAAAAGTTCGGTGGTATTTTAGGAGATACAGGTATGGATATTATAAAGAGTTTTCTGATAAGGTGGAACTCCTCAATCCAGTCCTAGCAGCTGATCCCACCTGAGAGATGAGTTGAAATGTTTTTCCTGATGCTTGAACTGCTCTTGTTTGACTGGCATCTTATTCTAAACCAAACACACTCCAAAGATATTAACCAGCACTGTTTTCCATAGTCCTGAGCAGTGGAAGCCAAAAGCAAATGCTTGCAGGGAGTATCCCTTCAGCCTTGGGATGGGACTTCAAGTGACAGATGATGGTAGGAAACTTGAGTGGGAAACTTCTGGTGCTTTCTGTGCCATACTATTTCACATCTTACTCCCTCTTTCTGGTAGGTGCTTTTGGTGGCTCTTATATGTGTAATGACTTGCCAGAGATAGAGAACATGCTATTAACCTGCTGTTTTTACAAGCTCTCTCCTGGCAGAAATATCCTCTTTATTGCACTTGTGACTGGCCTATTACAGAGTCTTAAATGTAAAGAAAATAAGTGCTCCAAGCTTTCCATTTCCCAGAAGCCATGCAGACAGTGGGCAAAATACTGTGGAATTGCATTAGTAAATTCAAGTCTGTTTTGTGGTTTTGCCCTTTGCCTGTGGACAAGGCACTTATTATATGTTTAAGGACTCAGCTTCTGGATTCCACTCCTGACCTGTCTCAGTATTTAGCATTAGGTAAGACAATATAAAGTGGCCTGGTTCCCAGAATAATTTGTGGAGAAATGTATCATCTCCAGGTGTGCCAAATGAGATTATACTTGAAAGGCAGGTGAGTGAACACTTCTCTGAGACTCCTCAAGCAAGCCAGCAGCTGATGAAGAAGTAGGATTTACACCTGTGCTCATGACAACCTTCCTGTGCATTGTAAAGAAGACCCAGCCCTGTTTGCCAAAGGATTTGATGTCTCCTGCCATTTTTACAAGGTGCCATTTCCTACATCCATGTCATGCTTTATCTGAGATGTGTTACAGCCCTCACTCCTCCATCTCCAAATTACCCAAGTCAAACTATGAGGGGATGATGGAGCAGGGTGGGAGGTTTAACTCCTCCTTTCTCCTTTAGGAAAAGAATATTTTAGGTCTTAAGATACAATGCAAATGTGTATCATCATGTCTAAATTTCTTCTTGATGGTTTTCCTGCAAGTTGTTTTTGTAAAGCAGGGATAGGTGGTTTCGAAACAGGAACCAGCATTTCACCAAAGATGCAGTTAAAGCACAAAGCTTATTCTCTTAACTCTCAATTTTCTATGGTCTGACTGGCATTAAAAAGTCTGTCTTTGATGAAGATTTGTAAGGCTTTGTTGCTAAGAACCAGAATATGCATTTGGAAATTCTATTGAGTGGCTTTGGAGATGTGTATCCCTAGAGACTGTATTAATTTCCATATTCATTAAAATGTTCTGTGGTGCCTGAGAGACCCAAACCCTTGAATAATAAAGCTGTGGAAGCTGGGAAAGAAGACATCAGGATCAAGGAGTACTTTTGCCATCAATTTAATCCAGTCCAGGTCTGTGTGAGCAATAGTTCAGTCCGGTTCCTGACTGAAAATGCTTTTCTTCCTCTGTCCATCTTTCTGCCTTGGCCACCCATTACCACTCCTCCCTGTGTCCACAACTGACAGAGTGTGCAGGGAGCTGTTCTGCTGAAAACTAGGAGAAAAAATGACTTTATGATGGATCGGGTTCTTTTTAGATGTAGTGCTGACACAAGGGAAAAGAAAAATGTGGTTTGGGGTAGGCAAACTGCTCAACACTTATTAGCTTATTAAGCCATCACTGGATGGCAAATGCAGTTTGTCTGGCTGAAAATAATCTTTTCGAGGGTCATTTTGTGGCATCCTGTAGAATTCTCTGTTTGATATCTCCTTCCATGAAATCCAATGGGATTATTTTAAAAGGGAGAAAGGTTTTTGCCTTCCTTAGAGCTTCACTTGCAAGGATGACAATGGCCATTACTTGTTATTTAAACAACATCAGGGTGATGAGTACATGAGCTGGTTAACTGTGGCTCATCCTGTTGTCCTTTGAAGTGAATAGATATCTTTTATTGACTTAACTGGACAACAGATAAGGCCCTGGATGGAAGAGACAGTGTTTTACTAGAGGCTACTTGTTTCTGCAGGTTGCAAAAATAAATAATCCCAGACACTTTCAAAGATGGGTGGGGTTGGGCTGCACATAGCTTTTTTGTGAAGTTTCATTTAAAAGAAAAATAAATTTCTCGTAGTCAAAGGGCTGCTGGCTGACCTGACCTTTTCAGACTGAAAATGGTCCCTGAAAGGAAAAATAAGGTAATGATAATAAAAAAACTCTCCTAGCCATTACTAGACTGCTGCTGAAAGGGATTTGGCAAAGGCTGAGGAAGTGTCAAAGTGAGAAAGTACCATCTCTGCTGGAAGATGACAGTGTCTGACCTGACTGGTGCCCTGTGAGGCTGGAGAAATCTGCACTGATTCCAACCAGAGGGAGGATGCCTGATAGCCAACAGAAGAACTGTTCAGAGCACAGCCCTGTAGTTTCTTGCAGTTGGTGTTGTGTTACATGGGAATGCACTGTCCTTAAGAAACTATCTTCAACAAATCATGTAATAAATATATATAAATGTATAGCAGAGTAAATGCGATTTCTTGGAGGGATGCATCCAGCCTTTGAGGCCAGCCGTGCTCTCTGAATCTCTTTATATGCTGGAATGGTATCTTTTGGGCTGCACTTTGCAACAAATAAACCCTTCACCCCTAGATATTTCTCCCAGCTCATCTGCTCAGCTCCCTGGCTGATGATATCTGCTTCATTAGCTGCCTGATGAATGGTCTGAGTACATTAGCATCGTTTTATCGAGCCAATAACTACGAGCTTCACCCTGCAAGCTGTGCAATATCTGTCACTAGGAGGTTTCTAAAAGGTTAGGCAAACTTCTGTCAGGAATGGTTTAGGTGTGGGGGGCAAGAACATGGACTAAATGGTTTCTGAAATGCCCTTTTAACTCTGCAATCTCTTAATTTAAAACCCTGCTGTAGTAATAGCACATGATTTCTATGACAAGCATCTCTGGGAGGCTTAGTTGAGAGGCGGACTGGAAGCTGTTCAGAGGCTGCACCAACACATTCAAAATGTCCATGGCAGCCCAGCAGGTGACAGCTGGTGCAGCAGGAAGGAACAGCAAGGACTTGTCCCACCTAACCTCAGGTACTTGTGTGGAAAGGAGTCTGTACAAGCTCTGCAGCTGTGGAGGGAGAAGCAGACGCAGTTCACGTGTACTCTGAACATCTGGGATATGCTGCAACCACCTCCTGGTTATCTCTCTGGTGGTCATCATGCCATGCTGCAGCAGGTTCACCAAGAGCAAAGGAAGTCCTTTGACCTGGTTAGTGTGAGAGCTCAATGCCTTCATTTCCAGTGGGATGCTGTATTCATCCAAACACTTTTTTATCAGTTGTTGTTTGTAAACATTGCTAAGGGTTGTCCTTGTCTTTCTCCTGCTGACAGAGCTGCTCATGAACTTCACCCATCATTCTGCAGACATCTGTCCACTGTAGGTCACTCTGCTCACTGGCCTAGGACTAGACATTTATTTTAACACATTTGGGTTAGAATTCTGGTTTAGATTTAAATAGGTTATATAAAAACTTAGTAAAATGTCATTTATTCTGATTCCTTGCAAATATTGATGATATATTTTTGCTGAATTCTGGCTTTCATTCAGTAAACCTCTTCAGTTCATCTTTAATTTGCAGATGGCTTTGGCAGTGTTCCAACCTCAGCTTCTGGTGATTGAAACCTGGTGCATGAATTAGATTTAAGATGCAAATAGCCTGATTTTGAGAAAGTCTGAATATATGCAGCTGCCTTGTGAAGTTCTAAGTAATGCAATTAGGGCTGGGATTCTTACTGCCAAAACAGCCTCAAATGAATTAGGGGTCCAGAAAAGAGAAATGTGGCAGAATACACATAAATGTCTTTAGGAATTTGGGGATTTAGGAATAATTGAAAGCCTGGCTCAAATTTTCAGCTGAAAATCACTGATATAAGTAATTTCAAAGGAGATTAAAGAGGAATGTGCTCATGTTGGGGAGGAGTGTAGAGCTGGGCAATAGGTCTGGAAGAGTGATGTGACAGCCCTGCTGACTCAAGGGTCTGGTTCTTCCTCATGGGCTGGGGTGATAGGAGCACAGAGGGGCAGCAGGGATATTTGGGATACAATTACAAATAATGAGTGTGGTAAAAGAGGGGGAAGGGCTGGAAGCTCAAAACTAACAAGAAATGGGAACTTGCCTCTCATTTTCAAGGCCTGAATTAGAAGTGGCTGATAAGCAGCCCTTGAAAGCTCTGGAGTTGTCTCAAAATGTTGAAAGCACAGTCCCTGAGTGTGCTAATTCTATGGATGCCAGACATGGGAGACAGCCACGCAGGGAGAATGCCATGTCTCTGCATCTGCTCTCTTTTGGGGTGACATTTCTTGGTGTAGCAGGGAAGTGAAAATGTTGACTCATTTTCATTGAGATTAGTCTGGGGGGAATCAGAGCAGTGCTCAGTGAGGTTGGGTTCCCTTCTTATCTCTGCCTGTAGCCATTCTTTCCTTAAAAGAGGCTTTTATTTGTGAGGAGGGTTGAGGGTTTTTTAAATAAATACGCAACTAATCCCTATTGTACATGTAAATATAGACAGCACAGAGGTCTGTAAAGATTATGGATGCCCCTTTTGGCAAGCACTATCTTTTAATAGCATTGTGTGCAGCTAATCGGGTTAAGCAAAAGTATCAGTAGAACAAGAAGTCCACATTCAGGGCAGGGGTAAGTGTCAGACCTCTTGAGAGTTGTTGGTTAGTGATATTGGCCAGGTAGCATAGAAGAGTTTTTTGTTGTTGTGTGTGTGTTTTTTTTTTTTTTTTTTTTTTTTATTTGGTTCAGTGATGTCTGTGGTTGGAAAACAAAAGGAGTAGAGCAAGCTGTTAAATTGCAGGAGCCTTTTGCTGTTGTGTTTCATAACAGATATGGTAAATGCTCTTTGCTCCTGGGCTTCATCCAGTATTTTCTGCCCAGACTCAGTGCAGTGCATTGGGAACTGGTTGTAAGGGCTTGTGCCCTTTCTGCTCTTTGGTTCTAATTAAGTGGAAGGAGTGCAAGGCATCTCCCATCTATGTGAAAGGCAGGAATGAAGAAATTGGTGCAGAAAAGTAGGAAGGGCACTGAAGAGGGTGTTGCTCTTTGTCATGGAGAAAGCTCATTGCTGCAGGGGGTGTCTGGAAGAAAGCTCTCCAGTCAGTGGAGAAGAAATAAATACTTGTAAAGTTTCAGAAATGCCCTGAAATAGGCATTTACTTTAAGACAGAGGATCTGTGCCCTGGAAATGCCCATGTCAGTCAGTCCTGTCGTGGAGGACTGTGAGATGTCTAGCTCAGATGCAGAGGTCTGGAAACATCTAACATTACATGCACTGGGCCTGGAGAGCTGGGCATGGAGGGACACTTGGTACCACTTAAAGTGAAGGCAAGAATTGTATGAGATGGGGGCAGTGGAGCTGCAGGGGACACAGGGTGGGACACGCCTTGCTGAAGTGTTGCTCAGCCAGCTCCAGGTGGGCTGGGAGCTGGGGAAGGGCTGCAGGGCAGGAGGTCTGTGTGCCCCAGGGAGCCAGGAGATCTCTGCTGGAGCTTTGCACAGGATGCGTGCGAGGGTGCCAAGCCCACACCATCGATCCCACATTGATGGGTTTTGAGCATAGGGTGCTGGAAAAATTCTGTCGTGTTTTCCTCCCCCTGGCAGAGCTGTGACCAGTGCACCATCTCTTTCATGTCATATGCATGCACAAGGGCTTCTTTTTTGTGCAGGGTGTCCTTCAAAGAGAGCATGTGTAGGTCAGAGAGTTTCTCACTACAGCTTTGCATGGTACTGCCAATGTGATTTCACTGATTCTCCAAGAACAATAAAGCAAAATTCAGCACAGGGTAAAGCAAACACAGATGCCCATTTTTGGTAGCATTTTTCAGGTTACTATTAAGTTTTCATTTGAAATTTAATGCTGAGGACTACACATTGATCCTGAGCAGTTTCTTGGAACAGCATCAATTTTCCATTTAGAAAATTGCATTTTTTCCAAGTTTAACTCTATGTGGGATGTTGTTAATTTTTTCCTGAGAGATGCTTTCCAATGGAAACTTCCTCTTTGGGTCTGAAATTCAAACCAGTTTTGTCAAACCCTAGGAATTATGATCAATAAAATAGGAAATGCTATAGGAAATTATAGCTGAACTAGGGGAGGGACATATTTAGAAGATGAAGGCCAAGTGCAGAAAAGTAATAAAACAGAGTCAGAATTACAGTTAAAATTAAAACAGGCCTGTGGCCAAATGTAAGGATACTGTATGAGTAGATGATAGTGGGAAGAAATATTGAAAGCAAAGCCAAAGTAGTAGATGGCAACAGATAACATCTGGCAATGGATTTGCCGTGAAATTCACTTCAGAGAACTGGTGGGTGAAGAAATTTTTCTGTCATGGGGTTGGAAGTAGACAATCTTTAGTATTCCTTTCAATGTAAGCCATTCTATGATTCCATAAGGAAATCCCAAAATTTCTCATTTTTCCATGAGAAACAAAGGTGTTGTAAGTGTCCCATGGTGCTGTGGTGGATCCATAGTCAGCCTTCTATATTTGGAAGTTCAAATTCCTGAGGCAGATTAGAAGCTCTGAGCCCGGTAAGCAGCACTAATGGGCAATTTCCAGTAAAGAATACTGCAAACATTGTGTGTGATGGAAGCTGTGGGTGCTGCAGCCAAGGTGTGCTTCCAGCTCACAGGGATGGACCTGAGCTACGCTGGGGGCTGAGGACATCACCGTGGCTGTTATAAACCAGTTTGAGGTGCTGGACCATGTTGCTGAACCACAGGTTCCTGCAGTTACATTCACCCACCATAAGGAGCCACGCTGGTGAATTTAAAGCTGAAGTTGTGAGCTGCTGCTGTGCCTGTGATACAGCACAAATGTATTTTGATTATAAAAGATGGATACAGCTGGGCCCTCAGTGATTGTTTCATAGAATCGTTGAATGACAGAATGGTTTGTGTTGGGAGGGGACCTTAAAGATCTCATGCCAAACCCTGTGGCACAGGCAGGGATGTCTTCGATTGTGAGTTTGTGGGTTTTAAGCTGGGCAACTCTCTGGGGGCTTCTTTGGTAGGGGGAAACTTTCTTGAAGCAGTTCTTTGTTAGGAAAAGCAGACGCACAGGACTTTTTCGGTCTTCAGGTTCTTGTTTTATTGTTATCTTATCATGACTTCAGCACACTGTCTGCACCTAGACTTTGCATTCAGGAAAACAGCACAAAAATGGCTAACAACCTTGTGTTGCAAGGCCTTTTAATTTTAATCAAAAACTAAATTTCCCAATTAAGAAGTGACACCTAGATTATTTCCCTTTTTAACCCAATAACTGACCCCCTAAGACCCGCAATGTGGATTTTTCTACCTAATTACAAGATACCACCTAAAACTAAGAAGAAGGAAGAAGAAGAAAGAATAAAGGAACTTGAGACAACACCTTGTACCCTTTATCTTGTATCTATCTACATACAATATGCTAAAAATCTTAAAACCGTAAAATCTTAATCACCAATGTGACATACTAAACTACTCTCTGCAATCTATTTCACATTTTTGTGGTTTCTAGTTTACTTTGAAGCTTTGGAGGCTTTCTCCATAAATGAGGGTCAAAGTCAGTGCTTTCTTGGGAGTCAGAGCACCCTAGGGCAGACAGGGAGATATTCCCCTTGCTCTGGGTTCCCACATTCCACTATCCCAGGTTCTCAAAAGCCCCATCCAACCTGGCCTCAAACACTTCCATGGATGAGATATCTACAGTTTCTCTGGGCATTTTTTTTTTTTCAGATTCATTGCAGGAAGGTTGGAACTAGATCTTTAATATTCCAACCTAGACCATTCTGGGATTCTGTTGTTCTCTGATTCTAAGAGAGTAGCATTTGTAGCTGGCAGAGATTTTTGGAGCTATGCATGTGTGTGCAACCAAAGGCAAAAGTTAATCTGAAGAGTCCTCAATACAGTCACTTATCAGACAAACAGCCATGTCCATAGAGGTGTTTTCAGACACAAAGCTGAGTTGAAAGTCAGACAAAAAAAAACCCCAACCCAACCACTCATCCACAAGGGAACTGAGCATAGTACAGGAAAAAGTAATGGAAACAAACAGAACTCTTGTTCTGCTGTACAAACCTTTTGAGTCTTGTGGCTCTTCTGTGGACACAGCTACACACAGGGATGGGGTGATCAGAAGGAATAACGTGTGTTGGGTCCATCTCTCCAGGAACCCTACCTGACTGGTTAAAGCAGGAGAGGTTTCTGTGGAGCGATGGAAACTTGACTCATCTGCCTGAATACGTATCATATTCTCCTGAATATGGAAGGAGAGCAGAAGCCTTTTATTCTTTATAATTTTTGTTAGTGTCCTTAATTTTGAATCCCTGTTGATAGTTGACAGTTATCCAGACATTAGAGGAGATGTTTCTGCACTGCATGATGTATCCCTCACAGCTGTCCTACTTTTGGGACCTGCTTTGGTTGCAGAGGGAACTGCATTGCTGGCTCAACGACACTGAAGTATGCTTTGGGAGGGTGGCTATGAGAGCAACCTGGATTGTTGACACCAAACTGCTCACTGTAATTTTTTAAAAAATCTGATATTAAATAGAAGATGGATCTGCAAGTAAGTCGGAGTCAGAGCACTTCAATATCCTTTTCTTTGCTTCACTCCAGTAATTTAATAGATGCATTTTTTTCTTATGTCATATGAACTAGGAGATGAATCTATTACATTTGTGTATTCTGGTTGCCTTATGGCAGATTTCATACTGAAATGATTTGGGAATATTTTTTTAAAGTATTCCTGAAAGATTGCATAATGAGATGAAAGGGGGAAAATACATATTATAATTGAGTATATTTGTAGAGTTGGCAGTGTGTTATATCATATTTCATGTGTTGATCTGGGTTTGGGTTTTTTTGAGACAAATAGTTTTCCTTTCCACTGTGCTGTGAGTTAGGACTCTAAACCACTGATTGAACTACAGAGATAATTATTCAGCCATTAAAATATTAATTCCAGAGAAATCAGATTATTATTTGCACCTGGATGCAAAATAGCAAAGGCTTTAATGATGTTTAGGTAGAACTTTATTAACATTTGAATATCTCTGGAGAGCTATGGTAACAGTAGGAGAAGTATTAAACTCAATATTTTTTGTTTTTCTGCAAGTAAATGAGGAGAATTGCAAGTCTTCTCCATGTGAAGAATTTGCAGGATATTTGCAGGAATTAACTATTCTATATCAGAGCCAGCATGAATCAACTTTTATCCACCTGATCCCCCTTCTTCTGCTCCATCATGTACAATGTCAGTTGCAAGGAAAGGAACAGGAGAAGATCACCCCCAAAATAATCCCTGTGTGCACAGAGTAGCACCTCCTAGGGCAGTGGAATTAGGGCCTGATGTCTGCAGTCATGGCAGGAAGGCAGATTTCTGCTGCCCCTTGGGTGGGGTTTGCTGTAATGAGAGTGAGCTGCAGCGGCTGAAGAGCTCTTGTGCTTGTGCTTGGGCTGCAGACACGGCCACTGCCTCCCCTCCTTGGTTCATGGCCAGTCCTGCCTGGAGAAGACAGATAAATTGAAAGCCCACCAGACTTTATGGATCACCACACCAGGCTGCCCCAAAGCAGCATCTTAAGCATTGCGCCTGTGGCTAAATTTTCCTTGGTACCATGCTTTTGGTGGTACTTTCATGGGCCAGAAAGGGATGTGCAGTGTTGGAGGTGGGGCTCCCCTGAGGAAATGAAGATGACTCCATCCAAGTTAAGTGGCTAGCTTTCCTCTATAGTCAGTGGAGAGAAAGAAGTGTTTCTAGGATGTGTTATCTCCTTGTCCCCTCTGCAACAGGTGTCTAAAATAGGCACATGACCAATGTTTTACCTTGGTTAACTGCAGAGGGAGATGGAGGTGGCTTTGCCCATATGGAACCAACTTACGGAGCTTGCCAGCTTGTGTGTCATTTGAACATGGGTCTGTTCCCTCTGAAGAAGGTTATTCACCATTTCTGCCAGCTCCACCCAAACTTGGTTGAAAAATGAGATGTTGCTGAGGTTTATTTTAATCATAAACTTCTGGGCTATAAATTTGAAAACAGAGCTATAAACACAAAACTAAAAATATAAGTAAATGTGAGTCTAGATTTCATGTGGGATCTGAATCAATACTATTAATAAGACAAATAGCTAATATTATTTCCTAGCTAATGGTAGGAAGTTTCTTATTCTTTTTCACTGAGTCTGCCCAGGGCTTATCTCAGCCCCAGAGACCACAGGACTGATCTCCCCTCATGCCACAATTCTGCCTTGAGGTACTCCTCAGAGCTGACCCTGGATGACATTTTCAGAGGCGTCCCAATACCAGGTTTATCTGCCCTAATTTACCTGGGATTCCTCTGAAACTGACAAAGAGGGAAAGGCACTTGCATGAGGAATCATTCCATCCATCTTACACATTCAGCCTATCATGGATTGACGTGTGCTCAAGTATGGCTTGCTCTATTGATCAAAGAGGAAGCCTCCTTGGCTGCTGTGGATCAGATACTGTGATGGACAGAAATTTTACATCAATCCTGTTCTAAGAGACTGGGAAAAAAATTCTAGTGGAATCTGCCTCCTGTCTATCAAGTGCTTTTGCAAATCCCACCTTCTGCCCTAGCATTTGTGCTGCGCAGCATCTGATGAGAGCCGTGCTTGCTCTGTGATGATACACGGCAATCATCAAAGCTTCACAGTATGTTCCACGCCAGCTACTTCCTCTCTGGTTTAATTACAACTGAGCTTGCTAATCCCAGTCTTGATTAATGAGCTTAATATGCAAATGTTATGATGAAACTGAAACTCTTTGTAATTGCTTGCAGACAGATTACCACTTCGAGTACACGGAGTGCGACAGCAGTGGCTCCAGATGGAGGGTGGCTGTCCCGAATCCGTCAGTGGAGTGCTCTGGACTACCTGACCCCGTGAGAGGGAAGGAATGCAGTACGTTGTGACTTTTCATTTTACAGACTGTCACTGGCTTTTTGTGCTATTTACATTTGTAGGGCTGTCACTGATGTCTCGAGTTTCCCTGAGTCGTCCTTCCCCTCAAACCCAGCTTTCTCTCTCCTGGAGATGTGGAGCAGCGATTGTCTTTGCAGTGTAGCCATGAAAGTCACTGCTACAGATACCCTTTTATGCTGATTCACAGACAAGGCACATCTATGACAGCACCCCTGAAGAGCTGTGGTTGCTTGGATTGAGCTACCCTGCTCTCCAGTTCTGCAGCTCTCCAGTCATTTATAGCTGTATTGGCCAAAATGGTGACCACCAATGGTCAAACTATATTTGCATAGTGTCCACAATCTCATTACTTCCATTATTTAGCTAATTCATAAGCTGAATGCATAAGGAATGGTAAATCTCTTATTTGCCTGAGTATTTTTATGATGAATCTCCTGCATTTCATTTATTTATGCATTTATTTTTTAACAACTTGGAGTGTTTTCATATCACTTGGTTCTGCATTTTTTTTATATTGAAACACTTCTTTGCATCTGGGGGATATAAACAAACTGCTGCTCTGCAAACACATCCCTCACTGTTTCATAGCTTCCCAGTCTCAATGCTCTTTCCCATCACACTCCCTTGCTCTAGCAATTCTCTCCACAAAAGATCCTAACAGTAATTTATACCGGGGGCTATAAATTATTGTATCTGACAAACAGGATGAACAATGGCAGCATCTTTTCAGTTCTATTGCAGCAGATGTCAGATTTACTCACTTCTGACTCTGCTCCTCTAAAGGTTTGTTTTCATTTCTCTATGTTCCAGTGTGAGGTACATAAATGTTTTCTGTAGCAGTGTTGATCACTGTAAGGTGTCTGAGTGCTTGCAAGCATCATTTGAGAATGTGTCATTCCTGGTATTTAGTTTCCAGGGTTTTAAATGTGGAATCTCTGTATATCCTTAGGATGTACTTTTTCAATTACAGAAATATAGACCTGAAAAGCACCTCAGATGATGCCATAATTCACCCTCCAGCCCAAACAGCTGTAGTAGAAATGACTGTCATTCATGCTGATATTTGGCTGGACTGTTTTCAGGCACCTCTTGTGATGAAGAACCCAGAAGCTCTCCAGATATTTGCTCATACATTTAGTTATTTTCATTTTCCCTCCTGTTAAAATTTTTTCTGCTGCTGAATCTCCCTTGCTATCCTTCAAGCCTTTTTGCTGCCTGCACTATAAAAGAGCAAGTAGTTTTATTTCTTCTGCTGCACAACCACTTTTGGTGTACCCTGGAGGACATAGGTATAACTATTTTTTTGTGACATACATTATTTCTTCTTAAATCTTGTGATAAATGGTTTAAGTCCAGCAACATTACACTATCCTCAACTTTCTGCTACAGATTTTGACAAATGGTTCACTTCCCTCTTCATCTCCTATTGTTTGTGCCTGTTTCTGGTCTTAAATCAATTCCAATGAGAATTCAGCTGGTTTATTACAAAAGATGAATCTGGCTTCTCAATATCTAGCCCCTGATAGACAAGGTGTAAAATTTTCTCAGTAGATGGGCTCTGATATACACCAAAATACAGGATTCTGTTAAATACACTGGAAAACTCATCTCTTTCTTGTAGTGTTGCTGTTAAATCCCACGGCAATTCAGCTGGTTTAAGAAGCAATCAGATAGCTGACTTTTTTACTGAACCCCTCAGATCCCATCTCCCTGGGCTCTTTGAGTTCTATCTTTTTTTTTCTGTCTGTAGTAAATTAACTGGCAGCAGGGGCTGTCTGGCTATGTTCTGATGGCAAAAGTAATTTTAGGTTTTCTCATCTCTTAGTCTTTCACCTTTTGCTTAAAGAACAGCCAATCTTTCAGCCTGAAAACATGAATCTGTCAACAGCAGTTGGTCACTGTAGGAATGTGTAGGGAACACCTTTCACTTTCAGCTTCGTTAATGTAGTGGTTTTTACTGTAAAATATTTTAACCAGCACAGAGTTTGACAGTCCATTCTCCAGTGGGTGGGATAAACTGGGAGAGGCAGCTTTTGAAAAGTGACTGCCCCACAAATCTCTAGAGTTTGCACATGGGGGTATGTTGTTGATGATGAGTTGTGTTGAAGATGCTGACAGATATCTCCTTCCTGTCTTGTCGTATTCTCTAAGCTGGTGGCTTCTGTCTCATCTGACAATACAGCAGCTGTACCAAAGACATCTTACACTAAAAGCATGAATTTCTGCAGCCTAAGGAAAACAAAAGGTTCTGTATCTGAGGCTTCTACTTGTTGTGTTCTTAGTGGATTGTGTGCAGAGTAAGATTTGTGCTGCAGGCTTGGCCAGGAGCTGCACACAACTCACATTAACAGCTCCTGAGATGCCTTCCTTCTCTCTTAGGCCTGGTGGTATTTTATCCCAAAGTCTATCAGGAAATGCCAGAACTATGCCATATCCTCTGAGATGAGTCTTTCTGGTCGTTCTACAAATTTATTCAGATTCTCCTATGTCTCGCAGGTCCTCATTTTGGCATTTGGTAGAATCCTGGAGTCCCCTTGGGTTTCTCTTTGGTCCTTCAACCTGCAGAATCAGGGCCGACAGTAAAATCACTCTGGGTAGGACAACTTCCAGCTTCCAGTTTCCTCCTTCCAGAGGTCTGCTGTCTTCAGATGTTCTGATCAGCATCAATTAGTCCTGAGATACTCTGTGGCCAACTATGTCTCTGCTTTTAAGAGAGGGTTGCACTTGTATAGCATTTGCAGTTGTGAAGCAGCATGAGCTCTTAGAAATTTTTTTTATTGTTTCCTTGAGGTTGGTAGAGCCCTCAGTGGACACAATGGTATAAGGGAATCTATATGAGAGAGTTTTTTTGGAGCACACCTGCCATCACTGCTGACTTCACAATGTTTGCAGTTGTTTTCATCTACTCAGAAATGCTGCTGCTTGAGAATATCTGCCACTGATCTTTACTGCTCCCTGAAAAGAGAAGTGATGTGCAGGCTGTCATTAATTTTGAATCCTGAGAATACTGTGCCAACCTCTCCTTCTTCCAAATGCTCAGCAGTCACTCTCTTTAAATTGTGCCTGAACTAGAAATCTGAAAGATGGTATAACAATATGTTAAATGTCTCCTGCTTTGTAAATATGTCTAGACTGTGGCCTCCAGTGGAGTGGAAAGACACTTGAGATTGCTAAAAATAAGGTAGCCCAGGTGCTTCCCATATCTGGAGCAATTGAACTGTGGCATCAGAGCTCAGTCGGTGTCTTGAGATGTGCTCATTTTCAGGATGTTGTGTTTTACTGCTTTTCATTTGAATGAAACCATTTAAAATTAGGTTGGATGTCTCTGTGCTCTGCTGCATTTTGAAGCACACAGTGACCTGCAAATCACAGCTGACTGTGTCCTGCTGAACACAGCCTCAACATTCCCTGAAACTGCTGCAGGCTCTGAAACATGCCAGGATTCTACCCTGTTTTTGAGTCTTTGGAAGCTTAATCAGCACAGTTTACCTGCAGAGAAGACAGTGTCCTCTGAGAAATAGTCATGGGGTGCATAGTAGAAAGGGCTGTCATATTTTGACTACTTTATGACCTGGTTACTAGAAGGATTTTTACGCTTTCTTGTTTCCATGAGCACAGAGCAGCACAATGATCCACCTTCCCCTCCTGCTGCCCTCCTGCCCTCCACACCTCTCCCATGTAGGTGGTAGGTGGGAAGAAAGGAGGCTCACATGAGAGATTTTTGTGGTGCTGTAGGAAGTCCTGCTATGCAGTGACCCAGATATGTGAGGGAAGCTGCAGTAACAGCTCTGCAGTTGCAAGGCACTGGGACAACGTGCCCTGTTCTGTATTTCACTCCCCTCTATTTTTTTTTTTTTCTGTTCTCCTTGCTCTATGGAGCTGCAGTCATCACCACTTTCAGACCCTGCAGCCTGTGTTTTCCCATTCAGTGTGGTGTGGTACCTCAGTGGCCACCCTGTGAGGTCTGGACAGGCCATGGCATGGCCACACCAGATTGCTTGGGCACCACTCTCAGGTTTCTGTTTGTTCAGAGCTGAGTCACATTTTTGATGCTGCCACATCATGGTTGCAAGGGTTCCTGTGAAGAGATGCATTAAAAGTCCAGAAAGATTTTGGCTAGGGAAAAGGTAATATTTATTACTCCTAGAGCTATTCTGGCTCTCCTCTGCTTCCCATTTAAGGTATCCCCTCTGGTCATCTTTCCAATACTGTTCTGAAGGACAGGTACATACATGGAGGTGGGAGTGGCAGACAGAGAGCCTCCTTCAGCAGAATCCAGACCTCTGAATCACTCCTGACAGTTGGGAATTTGCTTTACTAATTTGATCTCCTTCGTTTTTAATTACCACAGATCTCCCTCTGATCTGTTCATGAGTCTGATAGCAGGAAGGGAGTTCAGCTGATAAGGATCACTGCCATCTGGGCAGTTGCTTGGCTTTTAAAATGGAAAATATTGATGGCAGTCCAAGGGAGCAGCTTGCTTTAGGGCTAAGCCCTTTCCTGCACCCCCTTATGGCTGGGATCTCTGGGAGCCCTTTGTTTTGGTGTGGGGCTATAGGCAGTGTCTATTGGTGATTTTTTGGGATTTGGCAGTGGGAGCAGCACTTGGCATGGTGCTCCTGCTGACACTGCACTGCAGTCTGTTTTTGTGGCCACCATCAGGCTCTTCTGCCAGCCTGACCATATGCTGCATGTTTTACACTCCAGAGTCTGAATTTGGAGCCTTCCTTCCTTCCTTCCTTCCTTCCTTCCTTCCTTCCTCCCTCCCTCCCTCCCTCCCTCCCTCCAGTACAGCCCAATTACCTGATTTAGGGTGTGCCCAGGTGCACTGATATTCTCATCTCAGCAGAATTGTTGCCCAAAAAGAGCTTAAAGTTCACATTTTGACCTCATATTCTTTTAAAATATTAACTCTCTCATTCCACAGAATATTAGTTATTTTTTGCCATCCTAGGCAAGAATAGGTTGTACCTTATCTCATAAAGGTCTGCTCATTTTGTAGTGCTGTGTGCATAATAAAGAAACTCTAGTGAAAATAATAGAACATTTTTAAAGGAGTTGGATTTGCTGCTCCCAGCATACCACAGGAGGAGATACAGATCTTCCTGCTAATTGCAGTCTCAATTAAGCAAAATGACCTTTTTAAGGCTGTACACTTTATGACACTTTAGGGCAATTTAAGTAATGAGCAGGAGTTTTAGCATTTTTCTTTCATAACAGAAAACTTAAATGAAGGTTTTTGAGATTGATGTTCTCTCAGTCTTTGGTAAAGTTGAATATCCCAAGCAGGTAACAACTGGGTCAGTGGGCATCTGCAAAGTCTGTGTGCACACAGATATTAATGCAGGGCTGCCATGGATCAGAGCTGTTCAGCTAGCAGGGGTGTGCACAGCACAGTTTGAGAGTTGCTATTGAAGGGCTGTGATTTAGCAAAGCACTTGAGCAGATGTTTATTCCTGTTCCTCTTAGAGCATCCTTGCTCATTGGTGTTCCTCACTCCAGTCAGGTGTGTGAGTCTTACTGATGGTATTAGGTTTCTCACCTGGGCTGAAACTTGAGGCTGGACTTCATGGTGTTTCCATATGGATTGATACCCTGAGAGATACCCCAGTTTTACAAGTAGTTTTTCCAGGAATTTTTACTCTATGCAAGACACTGTCCCTGCGGAACAAGTCACATTGTTGGATTTTTGAAGCACAGATTCAAAACAAAATAGGCAAATAGTTAAAAAGCTGAAGAGTTTGCACAGAACCCTCAGAATTTAATTCTCTTCTCTGGGGAAGAGTTACTGGGAACTGCATGTTTATGTGTGTATTGAGTTTATGAAGGGAAAGGTTGGCCTTAGTGTCTTTTGATGAATTCTTCACCTTGGTTGTGTACACAATGTAATAAAAAAAGTTAAAAAAAATTCATCTGAGTCACTAATTTCTCTTTCAGTAGGGAAGCAGCTGGCAAGACTTGAGATTTGTTATGGCTTGGTAGAGGGATGAGAGGAAAGTACTCTGTGTGTGTGCAGGGAACATCAAATGGCACTAGAACCACTTTGGTTGATGAGCAATCAAAATATGCCTGAAGGAGTCAGTAGGGGCTGGAGAACTGCTCACTCACCTCCAGATCTGTTTCCTGCCATCTCCACTGGGATGGCTGTTGAAACCCTGGTAGCAAATGTGCTTCCTAACCTCTTGGCGATAGCTGCATTCCTGCTCTCTACACCGCACTGCTATGAATTGATTATTTCCAATCTAAACCCATACCTTTCAGTGTCCAAATGATGCAATAAAGTGATAAAAAAAGTGCCAGGCCAGCTGGGGAAAAGAGGTGAACTGAAAAAAGCTTTGCTCTATTTCATTATTTTTTGGATAAAAGGAAAAATTATGTATTCCTATGAAATGCAAAGGTTTTCCACAGAAGGTACTCTTCCCCATGTTATATCAGGTTTCAGTATGATCACATTTCAAGACTAAACAGCCTAGACAGACTTTTTTCTTTTTTTTTTTTTTTTTTTTTTTTTTAATTAAGATTCAGTCTAGTTCCTGGTAACACATTGGGAAATAATGACTGAAGGAAACGAACATCAATTATTCACAGTCTATTGGAGAAGCCACGTATAAATTATTCACAGAAGACATTCTGAAGCTGGCAAGATTACAGGAAATATTAATAATAAAGCAATGATTTCTTCTCATCCTTTGTCTTTTTTTTTCTCCTCATTCTGTATTTTGGTTGGTCCTTGGTTTCATGTTGTGTGGACCCCGATGGCCCAGGGGTATCACTGAAAATCCTCCATGTGCTTGTCCTTGGCCACATCTTCCCCTCCAGGCTTGTGGCATGTGTCTGCTGAAAACAGCAGCTGTTCTGAGACACAGCTGCCTGATGCCGCCAACCTCACATTTCCACCTCTGCCCATGGGAGGCTGAGACAATTCAGCCCTGACTCTGCCTGCAGGAGATGGCAGCACATCACCTGAATCCCAGATTGTGGGGCTTTGGATGAACAACACAGGAATGGAGAGGGGAGAGATGGAAAACCAGTGTTTGACGTCATTTTTGCTTTGTATTTTCATTGATTTGTGTATAATTGCACAATTGCTATCCCCTTCTGATGTTGTACAACCTGGTAAAATCCAGTCCTGTGTCTTTTTTTTTTTTTTTTTTTAATCCTAATTATCGAGAGCCAGGGAGACACAGAAGAATACACATGAATGTGCACATGTTCAGTGGCAACAGAATAAACAGAAGACCTGAGATAGTTTTAGGTATTGTTAAGTAAGAAATGCCTGGAGGAATAGTCTGCTGAGAAGAGTGGTGGAGGTAGAAGTAGTGGGTCCAAGTGGTGTGGGATGGGAAGCTGGATGAGGAAGGAGGGAAGACTGAGTGGCCAGGGCTGCATAAGGGAGGAAAGCAAATGAATACATTATAGTTTGGTGTTGGAGGATGCAGAGTATTGAGACATCTTTGGTTAATCTTCTGGTGAAATCTCAAATATTCTTACCCCTCTCACAGTGTGGCAGTATCTGAAAGATACTTGAGATGAGGACACAATCCAGAGGAAAGTTTCAGCACTCAGGAGAAGCTGAGTAGCCAAATACATGCGAGGATCTACTCTGTTTGTCAATCTTTGTTCCTGATAATCCTGTCCTGATCCCCAGCATTAGAGAGTTAAGCAATGTGAGAATGTTATGGTCGGTTAGTAGAAGAGAAATTTGCCAACTAGTATTGATCCTAGTCCACCAAAATCACCAGGAGGGTGTACTAAAAGACAGAATGTGACCCTGGAGACTTACAGTCAAAGGTCAAATGGGACAAGCTTGTTTATGGTCTGTTTTGCCCTCTGGGGAGCTGCTTCCATGTCTGCAAAGTGATTGTAAAGTGCAATCAGATCTGCTAAGTGATGTACTGCAAGCACTCCTTGGAAGTGGTTACATCGTGGGCAGAGTTCCTGCTTCAGGATGCCCCAGTCCTTGTGGTGTGTCCTAGGAGGGAGGCAGGGCACCACTGATCTTGACTCAAAGAGTTTAAGAGTAAGGGATTTAATTAGATTTGCTAGTCTGACCTTGAAGACCGTTAACATACACCCATCTGGGCTGATGGTGGGGCTGATAATGGGTATTTGGCATGAGCTTTTCTTCCATATGGTATCCAGTTATGGCATGAAACACTTGAGAGACAAAGGGTCCATCACATGCCATGACAGATTGTTCCAACAACCAGTCATTCCTCCTATTAAAAGTCTGTGCATTATCTCCAATTTGAGTTTGTTTGGGTTCAGCTTCCAGAAGGTAGCTCTTCTTATGCATTTGTCTGCTTGATTAAAGAGTGCAGCAGGATCTTGTGTTTGCTCCCCCTGGAGATGCTTATATATTAATCAAGTTGACTCTCAATCTCCTTGTGATAAACTACATAGATTAAGCACTTCAGATCTCTCACTGCAGGACATTACCTCTAATTTTAAAACCATTTGAAGTCCTTTTGTTTTGTACTGACCTCACAAAAATGCCAAATCACATCTATATGCAGCATTATAACAATCTTCTTCCCTGTAATACATGTTTCATCCTACATATCTCTACTTCCACCTCTAAATTTATCTAGATCTCACTAGTGACTTTGTTGGATGCCTTGACAGTGGAAGCTCTTGATGAATGATGGGTCTGCTCTCATCCTCAGCTTGCTGCTCTCTGGGATACATTTCAGTCCTCTACAGGCAGGGTTGGCACACCTTGCCCTCAGCAGCTTGTCTTTACCTCTGACTCTGCTAAAGCACACGGACTTTGAGTGGGCTTAGGCTTGGTAACAGTCTCTCCCCTGCCAATCTTGATACCATTCCTTTTCTTTTTGCCTTTTCATTGAGAAAAATGTGGGCAGCCATCTGACTCAGTCCTGGGCAGGCAGAACTGCCCCCTTCCTCCCTGCTCAAGGATGGTTTCTTATCGACAGCCCATCTGAGGTCTGTTACTCAGGCAGTTCTCAATCCCTTTAAGGTGTTCCCCGCTGGCGTTGTGCAGCACCACCTTTCTTCATCAGTGACATGCAAAACTAAGCTAACTGTATTAGGAACCCGAAGTCTATGACATCCACTCTGCCACCTTTATCAAGTGACTTGTAATCCTTTTTAAGAATGAAATGAGATGTGTTTGACAAGACTTATACAGTGGTGGCTATTAGTACTGGATCTCATGTCAATTTTTTATTAAGTGCATATGCTGTCAGCTTTATTGCACATGTGTGTAAATGTGTGGCTGCCTGTGGCAATGTCTAGTTAAACAGTACTTTACAGCATCTTGTTGTGAGAAAGACTACTCACCTGTACAAACCACAACATCTTTTTTTTTTTTTTTTTCCTTCTGTAGTTATTTAGGAAAGCTACAGCTGCGAATCACTAATAATTGTATCAGCTCCAAAGGCAGCAGTGTATCCAGCACCACAGTGTGTCATGCTGTTCCTAACTGCCTCTGGAAATGTTCTTCCAATTTTAAAAATGCCCATGGTGAGGCAAGTCATGAAATATTTTCATGCATTTCACAGTTTTTTTTGACAGAAAGATCACATTCAGTCTTCACAATGTGCATTGCTCTGTGTAAGTTGGTGTGTAACACCCAAACTGATATTTGAAAGGTGTAATAGTAAAGTTTGCAGTTAGAGAGGGATAGAAAATAGTGATGTCCAGTTATTCAGTAGAGATGATTTCTCTGAAAATTAAGTATCACATGCCTAAACAAATGGATTCTGGGGTAAGGGGTGTTCACAGAATCTTCCCCTAATGTGGAAGAATAATTTTTCCTCTGGATTCTGAAGAAGTTTAGTGGAGGACAAATCAGATCACATTCCTAAAATACAGAATTTATGTTCCCAAAACTTTGCATCACTCCTTAACTCCCTAAGTTTTGATGCAGCCCTTCTTGTTGGCAGCACCTCATGTTGTCACCCTCACAAACACAGCGATGCTGCAATAATTCCAGCTGTTTCTGTGGCTGCTGGGAAGTGCTGCATCTGTGCTCAGCTACGTCTCAGTGTTATGGAGCAGCCACAAGGAAGGAGAAGCTCCTGGGATGGATCATCTGCCTGTGTTCTGTCCCTCCACAAGTGACTCTGACATCCCTGTCTCCAGCTGGGATGAATTCTTGAACTGATGCAATTTAGATTAAAGAAAGTTTGCCCTGGCTTTTGGTCTCCTCCTTGATGGAAGACCAAGTTATGGGACATGAGGAGAGGAGACCATCTTCATGCTCACCACACACTGTATTTCCTCCCCACCCTTCTCCAGCTGGAACAAGACCAAATGTTGCATCTGTTCCAATACTGAAAGTGATTCATGTTGCCATTAGCCACATTCAGCCCCAAATTGACCCTGGCAAGCAGCTGGCACGCTCAGAGCCAGCCAGGGAAGCGTTTTGATGGGAAATGCTGCTGCCTTTGAAATACAATTCTTATAAGGAAAGAAGGTAATTCCCCACCTAAATAAGGTGAAGACTCACCTATTTCCTAGAAGGTGAGAGATGGATGATGTGTCCTGCATGACAGCTGGCCTGATCTCTTGTACACTTTTATTTCTCTCAAATTATCAGCTTGCAAGGGGTTAAAATACATTAGTTCAGCTAAAGTAACAATTTCTGCTCAACCTCGCTGCAATGGAAGAGGCAGCTCTGCTGCCCTCAGCATCTTCATTATGGCAGTGAATTGCTCACGGTTCTTGACTCCTTAGTTGAATTTCATGATTCTGGAATGGTTAAGCAGCACTCTCAATTTCTTGCTATTTAGCTTTGATACGACCAAGAAGGAGAAATGACCCTTTGGCAGATCATTCCATCAAAATAGACTTTTAATCTGCTTTCCAGTGGCACACATCAAGGACAATTACAGAAAGAAATCCTGCTGGTACTGGGACAGAAATGGGAGCCAGAACTGTTAGTTGGATTCAGATGGAGATTCATGTTACGCAGCCATGAGTTAACCAAAGAACTTGCAATAAAGCAAGTTTTTCTGCAGTTTAGATAAACACTGGCACATCTGTGGAACCACATTTTCTGGGACTTCAGCCGACATCATTGTTTTGGGCCAGTTTCAGCACTTTGGCTGCCAGTCTGATCTCATCCTGCAGTTTCTCAGGCTAATGAGTTTATGTCTGTCAAAGAGAGTGTATGAAATATCTGTCACTGTGCAATGGGGCATGTGTGAAACAGAAGAAAATCCCATCATTTCTTGGGATGTGAGTTGTGTGCGTTGCTCCGGATCCTGCTTTGGCTTGACTGGTCTAGTTAAAAAATCTGCAAACATCATAGGAAGTACTAAGAGCTGCAGAAAGCGCTCATTTGTTTTCCATTCAGGGTGTTCAGTCTCAAGGAGGACATGATGCAGCATGGTACTGAGGGAAAGTGGGATGGCCTGCCATTGAAACAAGTGTCCAGGCAGGAGTTAATGTTGTGACACAGGCCTAGGGCTCTCTGGGCATACAGGACTTCAGCTACTGTCCAGGTTTCTGTTTCATAGTGGGGATAATCTTCCCTTAGCAGACAGAGATGTGATCAGGGGGACAAGGAGCATACAGCTATTTGGAGGAAATAATTTTAGAGACATCAGAAAAAAAAGCACTTTGCGAATATACCTCCTAATTGTACTTCCCTTAATTACACAGATTTTGAATAATGTCTTTGCTGTGCTGACAACCAGTGGTTATTTTCTCAGCATGTTAATGTCACCCTAATCAAAGATCCTCATCTTCTAGTCACAAACCTGTGGGTGACCTTTTCCAAGACCACATGGTCTATCAGGCAAGATGTTTGAGGCTTTGTAGGTAGCTCATGTGAGGAGAAACACAGAAGGGCCTTTGGATTAGGTCTGCTACTCTCAGACAAGGTTTGTAGTGTTATATTGACTGTCAGCCTGCTGCTGTATGCCCTTCTTAGCTTAGGTGAGCGAGAAAAGTCTGTTCTGGCTCTCAAGTACTGGTGGTTTTAATTGAGTTCAAGGTGTAACAGTTGGGTGAGCAAGGGTGAGAAGAACTCTTATTATAAATCCTCATTTTCACAAATTGCTTTTGGACACAATCTGTCCATAGAGATTTTATTTCTAAAAATCTTATATCGCCAATGGAGGCAAACTGCAAATCAGGAGTTGTCACTGGGGTTTGGTTTCAGTGCTGCCATGCCAGTGAAAACCCAGGTGAACATCTCAATTTTGCTGATGATGTTGGTAATCCTGCTGTTGTGTTCCTGGGACTAGGACATTCTGTTTGGTCCCCTTTAGTGGCAGTTCAATCTTAATTAATTCAGTGGCAGAAGAAAAATGAAGAAGAATGAGGAAATTAATAAGGATTGATGAATTCATTCCTATATTGTAAACCATTGTCTCCCCAGCTTTCTCCTGTGCCTCTGGTGAGTACCTGGAGATGAAGAACCAAGTGTGCAGCAAATGTGCAGAGGGGACCTACTCACTGGGCAGCGGGATCAAGTTTGACGAGTGGGATGAGCTGCCAGCAGGATTCTCCAACGTGGCGACTTTCATGGACACGGCGGTCGGCTCATCTGAGAGTAAAGCTGACAGCTGCAACAAGTGAGAAGTTCTGTTTGCACCTGGGTTAGGCAGCTGTGGGTAAACCTGAGACAGCTCAGCAGCACAAAGCTGCTTAATGACTCATCTAAGCTCTGCAGAGGATGGCCAGCCCTGCTAATGGCAAACAAGAGTGGCTGGGAGGTGAAATCTGTAGCCCCATCTCTTTGCTGTCAGCATGGTCTCCTTGGGCTCATCAGCAGCCAGTGAGTTTAAGACCAGCCTGGAGCTGCTTTTATTTGTAGCTGGAAAGCTCCAGGGTCATGGTATAGTGAATGTGGCTAAAAGGTTCTTTTACAGCCTATTTAGAGACCTGTGGTGCTTGCAGAAGGCTGTTTCTGAGTGTAATTGAGAGTATATTGAACCTGTGGATAAGAAACCTGTCTTATATAGGCTGAGACCTAAATTTTTCATACCATATCCTTTCCCATGCACAGTTTCAAGAAAAGTATTATATTTTATATTATTCATGTAACATATAAAAATATATATAAAATAAAATTATTGTATTTACTATATCTGAAAAATAAATGGAGATCCTGTAATAAAATTTAAAATTCACTGCAGTTAGCTGTTGTGGGATTCTGGGGTATTATGTAACATGTTGTTGTATAGTAGTGTATAAAAAGTCTCCTCAGTATCTGTGATCTCAGTTGAGGCTTGTTTTGTTTATGTTCATCAGCTCTTCATGGACGCCTCGAGGGAATTACATAGAGTCAAACAGGGATGACTGTACAGTTTCTCTCATCTACGCTGTGCACCTGAAGAAATCCGGCTCTGTCTTCTTCGAATACCAGTATATTGACAACAACATCTTCTTTGAATTTTTTGTAAGGCCTTTTAAATGGTGTATCCAACCTTATATTGTAAGAATTCACCCCAGATCATTAGCAGCAGCTTTCCCCCTTTTAAGTTCCCTGCATGCCCATAACTTGTTATTGCTGAACAATACAAAAAATCTGCTTCTCTTTCTGTCACTTATACTGTCTTGTGGCATTTATTTAATCTTCAGAACTCAGCCTGAATTGATCCTGTCTTCCACGCACTGGGATTTTGCCATTAGAGGTCATGACTGCCCCAGTTAGTCCAGCCTTTTGCAAGATGGGTGTTGGTGGTACATGCTCCTATTTAGGGGTGTCTGACTGGAGATGTCTTTGAAGGGACTTTAAAAATACTTCTTCCAAGGTAGTACTGTGTGGAAACCTTTCGTTTTAGGTCAGTTTGTGTCCTAGTAATTCAGTAATTAAGATGAAAATAAAAGCAGGAGAAATTCAGGTGACTTTCAGCAGGAATTTGTCTCTGAGGATGTGTCTGTGCTGCGAAATGGAGGGGCTGGGGGTCATTAGCTCTGATATGGGAACAGCCTGGCTGGGCTCAAGTTGCTCAATGGTGTGCTCAAATTGCTGAAACTCTCTGGTCAGCAGTGACCAGAATGGGGAAGGCAACCCTGCTCTGCCCACCTGGATGGACTGGCTGCTGTCCACTGAGCTGGAGGGTTCCCAGCATCAGGATTTGCAGTGGGGTGTAAATGCCCCACATTACTAAGGAGCTTTGGAAGGTTCCACTGTCCTTGTTGTGTTGTACCTGCCATTTGGGACAGAAGAAAATGTAATGGGAAGGTGACTCAAGAGAAGCAGATGATTGGAAATTTTCACTCTCCTTTGTTAGTGCCCCTTTATCTGTCTGACAAGCTCTGTTTTTCATCAGAAAGACACAGTTCATGGCACCCCACAGGAGTGAGAAGTCTTAGCTGGTGTTGGTTAGTATTTATTGAAGTTTGGAAAAAAGTGCAAAGTATCTTATCCTTAGTAGGCCTGGAAAGGAAGACAAAAATTACCTGTTCAGGCACTTTCATGCTGCTACATCAGTGTGATAGATTGCTACTGCACTTGGATCACAGACCGTGCAGGCAATATTATTTAGCCATTTCTGTTTTGTATTAGACTACCCTGCCTTCTTCATGGGAAGAAAGCAGCAACTATGCTTTCTGCTGTCAGGTGAATGTGCCAGGATTATGAATCCCAGCTCCAGTTGTTTGACTGACTGGCAGATCTGCTCCTGCAATAGAGCAAATATATTGTGTCTCTGAGCACTGGCTTTGAAAATGGCTTCTTGATTATTGCTTTTATCCGTATCCCACTCATTCGCCTTCTCTGAATTTATCATTCCCTGTTCAAGAAGCAATGAGTGGTGCAGTCCTTTATAGAAATGCCCATAAATTCATAGTCAACCTCAGTATTTCAGGGAAGCCATATTTAATGCTCCTGCAAAATTAATTTTTTTCCCTCCAGCATGCCTTTGTGCTTAAATATATTTAACAATGACACTTTAGCTCTGGACAGTGGCATTTCAGTGGCAGTGGCAGCTTACTGGGAAATGGTGAGGTGTTTTATCTGCCCTTCCTTGGCTCTGTTTACATATTGAAGCCCTTTACACCTGATGAGAAGAGGCTATATATTCTTACCTCCTCTTTGCAGGTGGGAACCAAGAGACAAGGGTGCTGTAGCTCAGGTTGCACAAGATAATTAGGGATCTACCTTCAACACAGGAGCTTCTTCACACCTCTTTTCCTCAGTGCAGTTGGTCTAGGTGGGAATTGAGTGTATAGATGCTTTGGAGGATGTGGAGTTGCACAGCTTATTTCAGATTCGATTTGGAGCAACTTTAAGGAGGATCCTTGACTCCAGGTCAAGTGTCTGAAAGTGTTGAAGTGGCCTTTCTCCCTGGTGTAATAAAAGTTGAGTATGTGATCTTGTGCCTCAAAGGGACTTCATACTTTTTCATCTGTGAAGGCAGATACAAGAAGAAATAAGAAAGAAGTGTACCACACCCTGCTGTAAGGAAATGCTTCTGATCTGCCCTGGACCTGAGCAAGGGACAGCCAGCCTCACACTTCTGCCAGAACAGACTCTCCATGGCATGTTGCCTCTCCCTTGATAGCTTTACTCTCATTCCTAGGTCAGGTGGCAGCAGGCCAAAGGCAAAGCACATATTGGCTGTAGCGAAAACACTTTGTCTTCCTGCTTGGGCCCATCCACTCCTGCTTCCCCTATGACTTAGAAGCCTCTGGAATTTAGAGAATTAAGTCTTTGTAGGCTCAGAAGAAGGAGGAAGCAGCAAGACAAGATGCTCAGCATCCTTGTCTTCCCATATAGTGTGAGGACAAGTCTGAGATCATCTCATCCTGCTCTTTTTTTACCATCTGTGTTAGAGGGGGCCAGTGGAGGCACTGTTAAGCTGTAACAGATGTTGAAAGCTGGGGGTTTATTTTGCCACAAGTAAGGCAGCTGTCTAAATATGTAGACAAGAGAAACAGAGCTGAGTCTTATAATTCTCAGAAGTCATTATGCTGACAGAGAGATGCACCTGATTGTAGTCACTGATTTTGTGTTTTTATTAACAGATACAAAATGACCAGTGCAAAGAAATGGACTCTACAGCTGACAAATGGGTGAAGCTCACAGACAACGGGGAATGGGGCTCTCATTCTGTAAGTGTGTGAAAAATTCCTTCATGAAGTTTCTTTCCATTTATAAATGTCTGTAATTTCCTCTGTCCCGACACCAAACATGGGCCAGCTCCTGTGAATGTATTTGAAGAAGCAGAGCTTTCCTAGTACTGAGGGGAAAAGTCATGGAGATGCCTAAGGGGCTGATCCCAAAGGAAATTATATAGATGCAAGACTTTGTATTGATTTCCCTGGGCTTTGAATTAAGTGTTTTATGAGGTTAAATAGATTTATGCAAATCTGCATGCCACAATCACTCTGCATGATTGTGATTGAAAACTTGTACAACAGTTTGCTCGTGAGAACACAAGATTTTTCTCTGTGTCTCAGCAGAGCAGTGGGAGTGGGGCGTGTATGTGGAGACAAGCAGGACGGGCATTTCATTCTCAAGTGTGTGCAGAGGAGCTGGACTGCACCCAACTCCTGCTCCATGGGGGCTGGTGTGAAAAACCAGCTGGCAGCACCAGGATGTCTCCTGCAGCACAGATATGAGCCTGTCCATGTTGGGGGTAGGAGCCCTTTGGCTGGCCCGTGACCCAGCTGGCTGAGTTTGCCCTGTGAACATCATGTTCCCAGGATCATGTGCAGACCAGCTCACCAGCTGAGGCCTGGCTTCCACTATACCATCATACCCTTGTCCCCAGAGCCATATCAGCAAAGGCCCAGCACAGGTGACATTATGCCAGAAGAAAAAGGCTTTTGTGGGCATAGGCAGCAGCACACTCTCTGTTTCCCATGGTGTGCTTTTCCTCCTGGAGGAGAAAATGTATTCCTGAGCCAGCTCTGGTTGGAGTGCCTGTTAGGTCAGGGGCAAGACCAGTGCAGGTTACACTGGGATGCTGGAAAGCTGGCTGAGGAGGGATGAGTGGCATGAGCTGGAGGTAGATCCAAGGCCAGGGCATTGACTTGGGAGATCTGAGGGATGTAGGCAGTCTGCATGGGAGATGGTGCCACCTGAGCTTGTCATCTGGGGTGTGCAAGTGTTCTCACTGTCTATGAAAGTATGAAAATTTTTGGGATGGCTGACTGAAATGTAAACATATGAGCTAGGTGAGATGATGATTCTGGCTGTCCTGAAGGGCTTTTTCTGCACTGAAAATCCTGTCAAGGTGTCTTCTGTGAGCACAATTTTCCATGTGCTGCAGTCTCTGCTCTCAGCAGGTGATTCCTGCTGCCCTGGAGCTGGTGTTGGGTACCTCACCTCACACAACCTGATGCCTGTTTCAATATGGTCCCAGTTGCCCTGTTACATATGATAGCTCAGCTCTCCCCTGTGGGTAGCAGATATTTGGGTGTGGGAGATACAATATGCTGTACTCCAACTTTGCTAAATGTTTCAACTCCTTATCCTGGGTGAACAAAAACTCTGGTCCTGCTAGGCCTGCTGGAAATCACATTATCCTGGACCCTTATGCTGGTAGAGTTTATCCCTTTTCTTGTCTGAAAATATAGCACTTTCAGGCCATTATCCTGCTATTGGTAGTAAAGAACTTGTACTGAGCTAGTAGATATGGAACAGCTTTGCATGCCAGGCAGAGGCTTGGTGAACCTGCTGCTTTTAGTGATGAGAGTTACACTGCAGTTACACAAGTGAGTTGAAGGCAGAAGGCACTAAAACTGCTGCTGGAGGAGTTTTCCTGCCTTCCTACTGCCCCTTACCTCAGCCATGGTGCCACCAACCTTCCTCAGGGGCTGTGCAGTCGCTGAACCATGCCATGCAAACAAGTGGGTCAGGGCAGTCAGAAACCAGGTTGTTTTCTGCATCTCATTTGCTGTTTGCAGTCAGAAGTGAGCAGGAGGGATGAGACTGCTGCTGGAGATAGCCATGGGTTGTGCCTGGCTTACTGGTCATGGTGTTGTAGTGTTACATGCAGGCAGAGCTTGATTTTTAAAACCTATAAACAAAACTCACTTGTGAACTGGATTTTTGAACTCTAGGTCATGTCGAGTTTCTTTATGAAAGTGTATCTCAAGGCTTTTAAAACAAACTGATTAACTATATCTGAACATAAGGCTGGAGATAAAAGCTCTTGAGTGTCAGGGGTAATTGGATAAAGACAGGAACGGTTTTTACCAAATTCTGCTTAAAACAAGGTCAGAAACAGCTCTTGGTGTTTTGCCAACTGGGGTGTTGAGAAACATTTTCATAAAGCACACTTTGGCACTCCTCAGATATGTCTGTACAGCATTTGGCTATTGCTTTACCATTACCTCTTGACCCAATAAACAGCACAGGAAAAGCTGCTAGGATGCAAGAAATTTGAATGGAAGTAGGAAATGAAGCAACGTCTTGGCAAGGGGATGTTTGCTAACTCACATGTGTTGTTGCAGGTAACTCTGAAATCAGGTAGCAATATATTATACTGGAGAACAACAGGGATTCTCATGGGCTCCAAAGTTGTAAAACCAGTTTTAGTGAAGAACATCACAATTGAAGGTAAGTAGAATTTGTCTTTGAGGTTTTATCTCACTCTTTTGTCACAATGTTTGCCAAGTGCTATTTCTACTGCTGTGCCTACAGCACGGAAGTGGCTTTTTTTTAGCCCCTTGCCCCCTGTCTCCTCCTCTGAAGAGTAGAAAGAGAACAAAAATTCACAGTGGGGAAAAGGCTGAAAAATTAATTTATCTGGTAAATGTTGCCATCTACTGGAGAAGACTGGATTAGCAAATAGAGATAAAAAGGAATAATCAGGTTTTCTTTATTGTAAGATAGAAAGACCGTGGTTATTGGTAAGCTTCTCAACAGTGATAAATGGATATGTATTATAACAATGACAGTTGAATTAATATTCAAATGATCTGGTTTATCTATAATTGATCTTTTGGTCTAAGTTTAAGTATAATAAAACTGGGAGTGTCATATAAGGTTCTTAGTTGGGTCAGACTTTCATTGAGGTATAAAGATTAAAGACCTAAATTATGAGTCAGCAAAGCCAAAGTGTCTTAAGCGAGTGATGAAACTGAGTGTAGTTTTTACGCTGTTTTATACAGCTGGTTTGCTCTCAGCCATAAGCCCAGATAGGCAGCAGTTAAAGATGGGTCTTTCTCAATGCTTTACCCAGAATTTTTCTTACAGGAGTTGCGTACACGTCTGAATGCTTTGCATGCAAGCCTGGTACCTTCAGCGACAAACCAGGTGCATCTGGCTGCCAGGTGTGCCCACGAGACACTTATTCTGAGAAAGGAGCTAAAGAGTGCACCAAGTGTAAAGAAGAAATGTATTATGCAGGTACATAAACCAAGTGGGACAAGCAAAACCAGGAAGGTTTGAGTATGTGCAGTCACCGGCTGTTTCAGCTGCGAGCGTGGCTGTATCCAGCAACGATGGTCTCCAGTAGATAAGTAAAGGGGAAATGATTGACTTCCCAAAATAAGCAGAGGGCACATAGATACATAATGGGCCACAGTCAAACGTTGTTAGTGTCATCAGTGTTAGCATGAAGGGATGGAGACCTTTATCACCAGGAAGGGGAGAGTTCTTCTGAAGGATAGAGCAGGTGGGCTGTGCCCTCTCGTGGTAATTTGTGTTATAGGTTGGTGATGACACGAATTTGCTTCATCACTACCTTCAGCCTTAACTTGTTTTGAGGAATGTCCTTTCCAAACACTCTCCCCTGCCTTGCCCCTGCCTCCTGTGGGGTTGGAAAATGGGGTGATCTAGTTGCAAAAACTAGTCCCAAAGTCCTCTGCGTTTCCTCTGCTATGGTTAGGTGATGATCTTCAAACGACTTGGTCTTAATCTATTCTTCATAGGCAAAAGGTCTTCAGATTTCTTCCTTGTAGCAGTTTTAGAAAGTTCTTGAAGAATCACTTACTGATCATAGCATCTGCTATCACTGATGATTGCAAATGCTTGAGGACCTGTGCCTCTGCTCACAGTGGGAATGGAAATATCGCAAAATTATTTGGCAAGAGGAAAAATTGGGCCAGTGTTATAAGGAAGTTTCTACAGGATTAGAGTGGTTTTGTTCCTTATCAAGTGACAAAATATTTCCATGCTTGGTAAACTGTACAATTTTCTGTTTGAAGGGGGGAGGGTTTGATGGAATTATAGAGTGGTTTGGGTTGGAAAGGACCTTAGAGATCATCTCATTCCAACCCCTGTGTCATGGGCAGGGAATTTTCCAACCCCTGTGCCATGGGCAGGGAAACTAGACCACTTTGCTCAAAGCCCTATTCAACCAGGCATTGATTGTTTCCAGGGATGGGATATTCACAACTTTTCTGGGTGACCTGCTACAGTGTCTCACCATCCTCAGAGTAAAAAAACTTATTCCTAATAATTGTCCCTGCATACACTGAATAAGTGAATTTCAGTGTGACAGTATAAGCACAGCTAGTATTTTCCCTGTTCCCCCACTTCATTTCAGGGGAAGGTTCATGCAGACACCATTAAGAGCTTGATTTTTCATTTTCTTTTTATAATTTTCTGCTGACTCATGTTAACCTCCAAATTTCAAGCTTGTTACATTTGTTTCCAGGGACCATTTGATAGTTTAATATCCTGTTTCTCACCTTTTCTCTTAGAGGAGGGATCCAGTGCATGCCTAGAGCGACCTCCATGCACAAGCAAAGACTTTTTCCAGATCCACACCCCATGTGATAAGGAGGGAAAAGTAAGTAGAAGGCAAGATACTATTTTTAAGCTCACTGACTTTAGTGCTATCTCTGCATTTGAAAGCAAGGTAGTCCTTTTTAGGAATCCATTTCCCGATTACTTTCCCAATTTTGCTTTCAGTATTGAATCCAAGGCTTTGGGCTTGTCCTTTGCCTGCCCTCTCTGCAGCCTTTATCCCTCTGCAACAATTTGCCAGGTCTGGGTCTGCTTAAGGGATGTGTTTTGGTGAGATGATAAGCTCCTTGCACTTGTGATGGGCCTGATGGGGTCACTGGGGCTGCTTTCATACGTCCATGCTGCTGGAACACAGGGTGAAGTACTGTCCCAGCATAAACCCATCTCTCTAGTTGTTAATAATATTTCTGGCATACTTTAAGCTTGTGATGACTGTCCCAGCAGTGCCCAGCCATAATTCAGGTGATACCATGGCCCAGGAGCACTGGATATGACCATCTCTATTTCAGGTGGAGGAGTGTTTGGCTGCATAGGTATGAAGTGTGTCATGTCCCTTGGTTTTAGCATCAAAGGACAGGTCAAACTCCTACCTGTGGTCAGGTAAAATAATGGTATATAGATAGTCTGGAGTGTTCACGTGTGTCAGCTTAGCTGCTGGAAATGTGCTTGTCCTATGGGATGCCTCGAATCACCTGGGCTTTCAGGACATTGTTTCACCCAGACACCCTAGATCCACTTGGTCTCTCACAGAGGGACCTCCTTGTGGGGCAGCCTGGCTTTGTCCTAGCAGTCAAGTGGAATTTTTGGAGGAATTTGGAGAAGGAACTGCTGTTTACTGCTATAGGAAGCCCACAGGGGTGTGGACACATGGTCAGGCCTGTTTCATGTCTTTCCTTTCCCATCTCTCAGATCCCGTCTCTCAGATGGAATTACAAATAGTCAAATTCCATAACACCTGTATGTCGCTGGCCTAATATTTGCTGGCAGGATTGAGTATTTTGGTTTCTTCTGATCAGTGAGTTCTAAAATGCAGCTGAGAGCTCGTATGCTTTGATAACAAGCATCAGTGAGTTCAGCCCCAGAGCTGTCAGGCTCTGCAATCTGGTCTTGACTCACTGATTTCTGCTCTGTTAACTGTCTCTAATGACTCAAGAAATTAGCAGCAGTGTTCACAGCTACACCCCCAGCTACAGCTTTAATTGCAGGCTCCTGTGGATTGTTCTGTCACTGCTCTGTGTGGCCCAAGTCTCCCTGACACTGAACAAGTTCCTATTATTTGACCTTTTTCCTACCTTTCCACTGGCCTTTCCCTTTACTGATGGATATCATTAGAATGCAAAGTGGGTTTTTCTGCAGACAGCCTTCACTGTCCACTTGCAATGACAGCAGCAGGTGTCACAGGCACACAGATACTGGCTGAGTTTTCAGGGTTGGTTTCACTGCTCTGCATGTCTGGAAATTGGTTCAGGTTTGCTGTACTCCACAGCCATCTCTCCATGTGATGCAGCTCAGTGAGAGGGCCTGACTCTGCAGGCCATCTACAGGAGAGCAGTGGCTGTAAAGGACCAGCCTATTGATCCATGGTTGCTAAAATAAGCCAGGTTTTCACTGAACAATAGATTGTTGTCTCCCTTCTGCTGTCCCACTCCATGTGTAGAAGAGGCCTCTGGAGATTTATACACTTTACTCTTGACTTTTCATCTACCTGCTGATTTAAAAATCCCAAGTTGAATGCTTCATCCCCAGTCTGAGAAACCCCTCACCACATGGCCACAGGCACCCTCTGACCCTCTTCTCCCTGCTCAGGTGCAGTAGGATTTCTATGGTAGGCAGTGTGTCTGGGCTCTGGGCAGCAACACAGGTGCTTTACCAGCTCTTGAGCCTTTTTATTTTAAACGCTGTGTACCCTGATTCTGCTGAAGCATTTCTGGGGTGATTCTCCAGAAAATCCCCCAAGTGTTCAGGAGCTGCAAGGACAGGCTGATCCATAGGAAGAGGTGCCACTCTGGCAGCAGGAGCAGTTCCTCAGTGCTTGAGGACCCTGTGCCAGTGACCAGATTCAGCCAAGGTGGCCAGACAAGTCCATGGAGACAAGGCAGGACCAGTGTCAAGCTGGGACATTGTGTCCATGGGTCAGCCAGGGAACATGACCTGGCACAGGCATGGCTGCAACAAAGCACAGGCAGGGATGGAGAGTGAGAGCCTCAGCAGCATTGGAGCTCCCAGGAGCACGGGCCTGAGCCTGAACTGAGGCTTCTCCCAGGTTATTCTGTGAAACAGTTTCAAGAAGGGTCAATACTTCAGGTGCTCTGTGTTACCAGAGGGCTAACCCTGAGTGCAAGCAGCTCAAGGCCCAGGGTGACAGGGGGTCTGGATCAAATTCATAAGGTGAAATCTCCCTTACCTGAACCTCCAGCCTCAAAGATCCCTGACTGCTGGGACCAAAGGCTGGAAGTACCAAGAGTGGGAGCTGTGGGCAGGTTAAACTTTTGCCAGTTGGGTTTCTCAGCTGTGGAACTCAGCTAAGTTTCATCTTGAGATGTAAAACCCTTTCAGAGAGAGACACAAAGTCAGATGAAATTTGAAACACAACTTTGTGGGTGATGCATCTCACCCAGTTGTTCTCCTGAAGACAGAAACTTGTGTCCTCAAAGAGGGGTGATGATGAAGAGGTGATATAGTAACACCATGGACTGACTCAAGTTTGTGTTCATAAACTGCTCCTTATGTGATGACAAGGGATTGGAGGGGCTTGGGGAGAGCTCCTGCATGGTTTTGACATTTTCTCAATAGGTGAAAAATGGCAGGAGAGAAATTGGGGACTTTTCAAAGAACAGGCCAGTATGAATTAGAAATGCAGAACTTGTGGTTCTCTCTTCTAATCCAAATAAAGGGCTTTTATATGGCAGAAGTTATATTTTGTGTTACTGTGGTTAAAATGCAGAGATTGCATGTCCAGTTAGAATTATTTATCTGCTGTTCCTCAGGACTGCTTGCATGGGGGAATTTACTAATTAAATAGGTATTAAATTTACTAATTAAATAAGAAATTTACTAATTAAATAGGAATTGTTTTAATTGCTGTTTTATTTTGTTTTGTCCTTAAAGCCTCATATCTTGGAATCTCCTGTGAACCCAATCATTTCTGTTGCTCTCACCTGCACTTCTCTTTATTGTCCTGTGTGTGCAAGGTCTGTGGCCTCAAATGATGGAAATACAATAATTTAGTTTACAAGGGGGACCTTCATTGGTGCATCTAGTCCTACAACTTCATAGTACACCATGAGAGCTCATTTCTCCTCTTTCCAGACTCAGATCATGTACAAGTGGATTGAACCCAAGATCTGCAGAGAGGATCTCCCTGATGCATTGACCCTACCTCCTTCTGGAGAGAGGCAGGACTGTCCACCCTGCAATCCTGGCTTTTACAACAACGCCTCATCTTCCTGTACTCCCTGCCCACCAGGCACATTTTCGGATGGGACACAGGGTAGGAGTCTGCAAAAAAATGCTTTGTGTCTCCAAAAGCAATCATCTGCTTGTATGTGACTTAATTTAGTGTCACATCATCATAAGCCAGCATTCATTTTGTGTTAAATACTTGTTAAATAACATTGGAGAGCAGCATGTGGATATCTGCTTTCTCTCCTGAATCCTTTCTTATCAGGGATTGCTGCTCTAAATTGACCTGCTGTGTTCTGGATGCATTTCTTGGCTGATATAGACATCCTGAGGGCTATTTTAAGGGATTCTGAGAGGGGAATCAGAACTTTTCCAGTCAGCAATTCCTCCTCAACCATTCTCCTATCCATGCCAAATTCTTTCCTGCGAAAACCTCATTTTAAGCCCAGTCAGATGAATACCCTGCCAACATTGTCTAGCCTAAGCTCTGGCTTGTTGATTCTGAGATGCATTGGCCCAATGGTCCCCTACAGCATTTTGTGGGAGCTCTTGTTTTTCAAACTATCAGCTGAATCTATTAAAAAGTAAGTGTGACTTGGGGGACCAGTTGCAGATTACTTAACACAACGCTATGCTCTACAATTCACAAAATGCTGGTCTCACTTCCATTCTCCCGCTCCTGATAATTCTTTGACTGTATAACTACAAAGAAATGAATTCTTTTCTTTGCTTATTACTTGCACCAGAGAGTAAAAAAGCAGTATCTATGTTCTTCAAAGCACTGTTTGACATGTGCCTTGGCTGTGTGATATCCTTTTCTGCCCTCTCACCTTTAGAGTGCAAAGCCTGCCCTGCTGGGACTGAACCAGCTCTTGGGTTTGAATACAAGTGGTGGAACATCCTGCCAGGAAACATGAAGACATCTTGCTTTAATGTTGGCAACTCGAAGTGTGATGGAATGAATGGTGAGCCAAACTCCCTGGGCTGTGTGCCTGTCTCCTGCATGGATCCCTGTTGTAATGGAGCACCCATCAAAATGACTGTGCTCTTGGCTGCATGACTCACAGCACAGTTTCCTCCCTTTCCTTTAGTTGCACCAGGCTTGAAATTTCCTGTGAGAAGCAATGTCACAGTATCACAAAGGAATAAAAAATCTCTTGTATACCAGAGGAGGGCAGGAGCTGCAGCCTATGTGAAGTTCCCTCATCAAAGATGCTCAGATGCATTCATATCCCCATTATAAAAAACATGGTTTTGTCTTCTCCCTAGTTTATCTCATTTTCTGTTTTGTGATAACTGTGCCCATCGAGGTCACACATAATTCTTTTGGAAAACTTAATTACAGTCTATAATTTTATTCCTTTAGTGCTCAGAGCTTTCTCTCTGCACATGTGCTAAAATTGCAGCAGAGAGCAGTCACAGCTCACTGGTGAAAATGATCCTGTTTGGGACTTCTCCAGCCTTCTCTGACAGATTTTCCTCAGTCTGATCCACCCTGTCAGACTGATGTAACTCAAGCTTTCAATTATGCCTGTTGAGCAGAGGCCAACTGAAGTATGTGCTTAACATTTAACACACAGGTTCACTGATTCATCTGTTTTAAGACTGAAAGACATTGGATGGATTATCCCCCTTGAGCTGCACAGCACAGAACAGGGAATATCAATATCTCTGCTGATTTAAAAGGTGAAAATTGCCTGTAAAATCAGCAGTTCATACAATTGCTAAAATTCTTCATTCAAGTCATCATGGTATTGTTCTGTAGTTTATATCAGGTATCTTTAAAATGCACTGAAATACCAAATTGTTTAAAAATTAGGGTAACATAGGTTTCTTTTGCCACTCATTCATTGATTTTTTTTTTCTTTTTCTGTCCTGTGAAGGTTGGGAGGTGGCTGGTGATCACATCCAGAGTGGAGCAGGAGGCTCTGACAATGACTATCTTATATTGAACCTGCACATCCCAGGATTTAAGTAAGGAATGGGATATTTTTTCGTCTGTTTGTCAGTTATTTCTGTCTCTTATACCTCTTTCATGCTATTCCAGGGATGATCTGAGTCTTCCTTTCTGAAGTGAAATAATGTAATGAATTAGAGATAAGAGGAATCTTGAATTTTCTTCCCATGTCCCCAGTTTGTCCATTGAGGCAGGCAAGCATGTGAGACCTTGGTTTTTAGCAGTATTTGCTTCAGTCCAAGATGCAGCCAGTTGGCTGTCTGGAAACTGAGAAAAGATATTGCTATACCTCTGTTTCTAAATTATTCCACAGTAACCAGCTAAACCTGCCATGGGGTGGATACTGGAGCCTGCCCTAAAAGTCTTTTAGTCAAACCCAAGTTATTTTGCCCTGTGGCTCCAGGAAGCCTCCACAGTCTGTGCTTCCCTTGGAGCCAGTGGGGAGATGCAGGCGTTGCAGGAGAATGGGAATCCCTCCACTCCTGAAACCCCAGACAGGCTGAAATACCTGCTTGAGGGGCTTATGTCTCTGTCAAAAGAGTGAGCTTAGACTCCTAGCTCAGACCAGGTGCCGAATGTTGAGACCAGTAAGGTGCGGAAGATGAACCTCACCCTCCCTCTGCTGTTGTCCAGCTGAGGTAGATGCAATTACATTGGTGTAAATCGCTTGGAGTATGTAATGTGTTTTAATAATAAGGCTCCCTACCAATATGGTCAAATTTGTGTGTTCATTATAAGGAGGGAAGTGTACAATAAAGAATTTAGACGCTTAAAAAATGACCCTGCTGCACCCTGTACTCAGTGCAGAGGCTCCCACAATTCAGCAAGGACAGGTTTTCTGTGACAGGACTTTGATGGCTTCACTGTACAAAAAGGAATTTGAAGGATTGACTGGTGCCTGTCTGGAGAGCACTGTATAAATATTTGGTTCCTTCTCTGTTAAACAGACCTCCAACATCAGTGACAGGAGCAACTGGGTCAGAACTCGGACGGATTACTTTTATTTTTGAGACCATCTGTTCAGCAGATTGTGTGCTGTACTTTATGGCAGTAAGTGAGACCCCTTTCTCCATGACTGAGGACTGAGCCTGCACAAGTCACTTTAATACCTCTGCATAGGTGTGATTAGTTGTACTTGGTTTATTATGATTAAGCATGGCATTAGTTTGGTATCTGCAGTGCCCTTGCAGGAAGGATTTAATGAATGACCTAGTGAAATTCCTCCAGCACATGAGTTGTGGACCATTCCTGGCTATCTGCTTATTCTAACAGTAATCACTGGACACTAAGGAGACAATTTTTCCCTGTTAAACTGACTGACAAAATTATCAGTCTATATAATTATTATTTATATAATAATAATATTATAAATATAATAATAATATTATAATTATTATTTATATAATAATTATAATTGTGCTGTTGTGTTAGCATCTAGTAACAGAGTGACAAGTCAAGATCTGGGTCAGAGGGATGGGAAGAGGAGAATTTGGAAATTTGGAGTTGATCCTGTCAATGACCTGGAGGATCAGACAGATGTTTGTTTGAATGTCCATTAGCTGAGGAAGGCAAATGGATCTGCAATGGCTCCCTTGCCCCTTCCACTGAAAGGGGAAGCCGGTTCTTTTTGGTATTTAGTGGCTCTTTAAAGGAATCTACTTTTGATTTAAAGAAAATTGAGTGGAAATTAGGCAGCAATTTAGAACAGTCTGAAAATTTGTCAGTTGTGCAAAACAAAATAAGTATGTTTGCTTTATTAAATGTTAAATGCAGTTGTGGTGTCCTTTTTATATGCTAATCTCTAGATCATAAAACATTGGTGCTTAGTGTAGTATGACCACACTTTTTGTTGTTTTGTTTTTTTTTAATTATGCCCATTTTGTAGGATGTTAATCGAAAAAATACCAATGTGGTGGAATCATGGGAAAAAAGTAAAGAAAGACAATCCTACACTCACATCATCTCCAAAAATGCTTCCTTCACATTCACCTGGGCCTTTCAGAGAATAAATGAAGGCCAAGATGTAAGTACTTCTTTATGTGTGGGGCTTTGCAACCCAGCACTCTTTGGACACTCTCTGCCAGAACTGTAGCCCTCTGTTGAAGCTCACAGGTTTCCCATAAGGGACGAGTGGCTTTCACCACAAAGCAGCCCCAGGGAGGCAGCTGTGCATAAATGATCCATGAGGAAGGACAGAGCCATGGACAAGCTGATACCTGAACTGGTGCAGAGATGTGGGTGGTGTCCCAGTGCCATGGTGTGATGACACCGGGGTGGTTTCCTTGGCTCTCGTTCCAGAGCAGGCAGTTCATCAATGACATGGCCAAGATCTACTCCATCACGGTGACCAACGCAGTGGATGGAGTGGCCTCTTCTTGCCGGGCCTGTGCCCTGGGCTCCGAGCAGTCCGGCTCGTCCTGCGTGCCCTGCCCGCCAGGACACTACATCGAGAAGGAGACCAGCCAGTGCAAGGAGTGTCCGGCCAACACCTTCCTGTCCATCCACCAGGTGTACGGCAGGGAGGCCTGCATCCCATGCGGGCCTGGCAGCAAGAGCACCAAGGTACCGAACCTCAGGGTTTCTGGGAGATGGGCAAACAGGGTTTGTTGGGCTGGAAGCTCTCAGAGGGCTGCTTCTAGTGCTTTCCTACTGGCATGTGCCTTGTGAGCACTGGAGTATGGCTATAACCAATAAGCCCACCAAAGATGCCACTAGTCTAATTTCTGTTTGTAAATAATCAGATAAAAGTGACAATATCAGCTCAAAAAAAGGTTTATTTCAAGGTGCTGTACTGTGGACAGTGTACAAACATGGCAAGTATCTACATTACTTCCACCAAAGCTGTCCCAATGCCTGCTCTTTTAAACTCGGTCTTCCTCAGCTGGATGATGTTTCTGGGCCTTTAGAAACCTATAACAACTTCCTCTTACATGAAACTGTAAGCATAAGTAAACATTTATCATGTTCAAGGAGCTGCACAGGTACTGGAAGAATGGCTCCAGTTTGTTTGTATTCTGCCTGTGTTCTGCTGCGTTCATATCCTGCCCTTGTTTCTTGAGCTGTTTCCTGTGTTTCCTTTACAAAATGCAAGTTTGACCAAGGTTGTGTTTTGGCCTGTTTACAAGGCTTTAAGCTTGAACATTGGGATCCTAAAAGTACCCAGGACAAAACAAAGCAAGAAATTGCATTCTCTTGGCTAATGCAGCAGACAACAGAAAAATCAGGCTTAGGGAACATTTTGGTCCTGATATGTGATTGCAAGGGACTGAAATGGGAATGGGAATTATCCCAAGGGAAAGATCAGTTACAGGAATAGGACAGAGTTCCCCTTCATCCTTAATAAGGAAAGCAGTCCTGTCTGCACCCGTGCTTTAACTCTGAGGTGAATGGTTTGCTGCTGTTCCATAACTGCTCTTTAATGGATGCCTCTGCCTTGCAGGACCACTCTGCCTGCTTCAGTGATTGCCTGGTGTCCTATGTCAAGGATAACCAGAGCCTGAATTACAATTTTAGCAACCTCAGCCAGGTGGGCTCATTGATGAGTGGACCTAGCTTCACTTCCCGAGGGACCAAGTTCTTCCACTTCTTTAACGTCAGCCTGTGTGGGCATGAGGTGAGCTCAGCTGGGCTTGAGGGTTGGGAGGATGAACCAATTTGTTGCATGTGTTGATGCTCTGGGGTAACACTGCGACAGGACAAAGACTCCCTGTCAGCTGAGTTGTTACCAATATTGTGCAAACACTTCTCTTTGGATCTTGCTTTGCAGTGCAAGAAGACTTTTGAGCAGCCAAGTGATTTTCCAGAGCAGAGATACTGTGTTATAGGCCATAAATAAAGCTCAGAAGATAATTCCTGTCACATCCCAGCTTTTTCTTTCTTGTGCCTTTAAGTCACTTACATCACAACCCTGACCTTTGTGGGCTGCCACCCAGGAGCTCAAATGAAGAGTCTGAGTCTTTCAGCTGGCAACTGCTTTCCATATGTGTCCCTCATTGCTTCCCTGGAGATGTTGTATGCAGAGCCCCTGGTCACCCTGCTGTCTGCCAGTGGCCAAGATGCCCAGTGCTGACTTTGCAGCCTTAAAGAGTGGCAGAAAAATGTGTTTAGTCTGTGAGTTAAACAGGCTCTGTCTGGAGCTTGGACTGAGTCAGAGCATGCTGTCACACACATAAATTGACTTTCAGAGCAGTACCAGTGTTGTGCATTGTCCCATGAAAGCCAACATGTGTAGTTAACAATAATGCTCAGCCCTGTAAAGTTCTGAAGTCTTTTTGCCATGTATCAAAGGATTTGCATGAGTTAAGACAAATGAGTAGGCACATTTCTTTACAGCATTTTGCATACTTTTAGGCTTCTATGTGTGTTTAACTACCACCTGGATTAGAGCTGCTGACAGCTAGATCCACAAACATAGAGATATGCTCTCTCCTCTGTGGATCTGCTCTTCACTTTCCCAAACTACTACAATGGTACTACAGTACAACCAAGCATATGATTAGGTGGTGAGTGCTTGGCATTTTGCTAGGGAAACTGAGTCTGGTAATTTCTCATTCATTGCTGTTGCTCTGATTCTAGCACTGATCTTGGCATACGATATTAAAGCAGTCTCGAATGTTATATATCTGTTTAGGGATTTCATGTATTTGTGCTTTGAAAATATTTTATCTGGATTAAATCCCAAATAAAGAGGTATTCTACAGTATATTATTTAAAGGCAAGGGAAATAGGGTTTTCCTTTGCAAGCCATTTTACTATGCTCTGCAAGTAAACACTGTGCTGTCAAGATAAACAAAGAAGAGTGCTCCACAGTACAGATTTCTGATAAGGCACCTGCCAGAGGTGACATTGTATTTCTGAGTCTGTACAAGGCTTTAATGGGAACTTTGACAATGGCACAATTTGTTGTGGTTTGTCCCTCTTATGACAGACACATAGAGACATCAACTTGTTATAAAGTAAAGTAAAGAATCTCATCCAGTTTGCAATCAGCAAGTTTGTAATCTCTTTCTTCCCAAACTTTTTCACATCTTATCAACAACCAGCAGCTTCTCTCTTTTTTCCTGATTGTCCACAGGGGAAGAAGATGGCAATTTGCACTGACAATATCACAGATGTTACTCTGAAGGACATGGTTGCAGAATCAGAAGATTTTTCCAATTTTGTGGGAGCTTTTGTCTGTCAGTCCACCATCATCCCGTCAGACAGCAAGGGCTTCCGAACAGCCCTGGCTCTGCAGTCCAACAGCCTTGCTGACAGGTTCTTAGGTACATGGTTTGTCTTCTCCTTGTTGTTGTGAATGTACTCATGTATTTAGGGCTGCAGAGTAAATCCTTCTTGGCTCAGCAGCTGCATTACTTTGAGGGAAGGGTGAAGGGGCAGCCCAAGACCAGTCTGAGATGGTTCCTGAGCTGTGAAGCAGCTCTGCACAGATGCCTTTGTGTTTTGCTGATGTTTCAGTTGAGCTGATGGCTGGAGGAGAAAAGCCAAGGCTGTGCACATTTTTAGTTTTCCCTTCCTGTGTTATTCACTCTTCATTGTGCTTGGTCTGGCAGGTCTCACGGTGCATAGCATTTCAGCACAAAAATCTGGAGAGTGTAATTAAAAAGCACTGGTTTTCTTTTATGTTCTGTACCCACCTCACTCAGGGCAAGACAAATGACTGTGATAGTCACATTAGTGCAAGTGTTTCTGCCCTGCCAAGATCCCGCTTGGGCACTTTTAGAAGAAACTGATGTGGGGACATAATTAGGCAAGGAGTCAGGAGGCTTAGGGCAGCACGTGGCTGTGCACATCATTAAGTTTTACATTGGTGCAGATCACAAGTCCCCAGAATCTGAGACCAGATGAGACAATGAAGTAATTTGGTCTGCTCACCTATCCATTACAGGCACTGAGTGTTTGTACTTTCTCCCTGGCACCGAGCCCAGAAACTTATGTTTGACAAAAGCACATCTTTGGGAAAGCATTCAACCTGGACTTTTAAGACTGCCAGAAATAACAACTTTGCCACAGTCACTGGTATTTTTTTCCACACCATCTCTCTGTTTTTAAAGCAGGCTTGTCTCCTATTTGAATTTCCCTGACTTCAGTTTTCAGCTCTTGCTTTTTATTAGTCTTTCTCCAGTCCACACCAGTGTTTTCCTTCTTGAAGAAATATTTTGTGTACTGGAATCGTCACACCCTTCTGATAAATTAAGTAGACCAAGTTCTCCTAATTGTCTTGCTACCATGTATTTTTTTTTGAACACCTAAATAACTTTTGTGTCTCTTTCTACACCTTCTGTAAGATTTTATATTTTTTTAAAGCATAAAATGGAATAGTATTCCAGTACTTAATTTGCTATAATAGCAATAAAAATCACTTTTGTATTTGGAATCCCTTCATCCTTCTTTCTCCAAACTTAAGGGATTTAATGATGGTTTCTTGGATCTGATGTCAGAGTTACAATTTCCAAGGGAAAATCTCTCTTCCTTAAGACTGGCCTTCAATTATTACTGCACTTGTATTACATTATATATTATATATATATATATATATATATATATATATATATATATATATATATATATATATATATCTTATATTGAATTTTTTTGGGACCATTTTACTAAGTGAACCAAGCAACCAAGTTGCTCTGTATTTTATTTTTAATCCCCTTAATCTTTGTCTCATCTACACTTTGCCAGCACGGATTGTACAGTTACTTGCAGATCCCTGATGTTAATCTTGCATTTTCACACTTCAATATCGATGCCTAGAGAAGCCTGGAGACATCCCACGTTTGATGACAATTTCCCATGGCCAGATAATTTTATAATGACTTAGCTAAATAGTTTTTAATGCAGAGTGTGCGCTTAATTGATAGTACACTGCTAACTTTTTAATTAGAACCTCATGTAATTAGTGAAATACTTGATAAATTTACATAACTTTCTTTAGCAACCAAGTTCATCAGCACTCAAGGAATGAGATCAGATTTGTTCAACAAAAGAGGTGCTCCATAAATTCTTGTTGACTTTCTGTCATTGTGCATCTGTCCATGAACTGAAACCCATTTTCCATTACCATTATTTTGCCTCATTGTGAGAGACACATTGTAATTCGGGTCACCATTTCCCCTCTCCATGAATCTTTTGACAATTCACTGTCATCAAAAGCTCTATTAAAGGTCACTCTTAGGTATGGGTTTCTAATTCACAAACATTCATGCCAGTAAATGCCAATATTGTCTCCTGCCACTAGAGGAATGAGGGCAGTCATTGTCTTGAAAAACAAAGAGATAGTCCTGACTTTTTCCTAATACAAAAAAAAAGATGCCAAGCTCTTCTGGTGCCTTTTTAAATCTCAGTTGCTAGATTTTAAAATGGTTGAAGTCTGCCTTTCCTAACATAGCAAGGATGTGGACCTGCTTGAAGTGAGTCCAGAGGAGGCCAAAACATGGTCAGAGGGCTGATCACTCCTCCTGGGTGACAGGCTGAGAGAACTGGGATTGTTCAGCCTGGAGAAGAGAAGGCTTCAAGGAGATTTTAGATCATCTTCCAGTACCTAAAGGGGCTGCAAGAGAGCTGGAGAGGGATTTTTTACACGGGCATGTAGTGACAGGACGAGGGGGAATGCCTTCAAACTTAAAGAAGGCAGGTTTAAATTAGATATTAGGAAGAAATTCTTCCCTGTGAAGGTGCTGAGACACTGGCACAGGTTGCCCAGAAAAGCTGTGGCTGCCCCATCCCTGGAAGTGTTCAAGAACAGGTTGGACAGGGTTTTGAGCAACCTGGTCTAGTGAAAGGAGTCCCTGCCCATGGCAGGGGGTTTGGAACAAGATGATCTTTAAGGTTGCTTCCAACCCAGACCATTGTATGAGTCTGTGATTCTGTGAACTGTTTCAAGAGCAAGTGGAAAACTTCTTTTCTTCAGTCTTTTCACCAGTTTCTGACCACTACCACTTCTTGTTCTGTCAACTTTTAACTCTCTTGAAGGATGCAGCCCCCTTTGTACAACTCCCTCTTCTGAAATGTTGCAGTGGAGCACCAATATTTTCTGTATTCTTTGGTCCATGGGGTTGGAAGGATCTCTAAGAACTTTTATTACTTGCATTTTCCTCCTTTTCAGCTTTTGCCCAAAATCCATGTCGTTCATACACCAGCCTGTCATTTGTTCCAAAATGTGCCATCAAGGCTTGCCTATGATTCCATAGTCCTTCTGAGTCTTGTTATTTCTTCTCTCAAAGTACTGCAAATTGCTCAGGTCATTACATGGTTTTGATGTGTGAGGGTTATACACTCAAGGCATATGCTCTGAGTGGTTCCATCAGATACCTTCAGTTATCTTTTGCCAGCCTAAATTATTTTATGTTTCTTTAATATCCAGTGATTGCATTAAATTAATATAAGAGAGTAATAAATATTTACATGGTTGTTTTATTAATTTTTAAAATTTTGCTATGTCTACATGAGGAAATCAGACTGTATGAGGAACATATATATCTGCAAAGTTCAGTTAGAAAAAGGTGTGTGTAATGTACAACAATGCCATTAAATGCTATTAAGTAAGATCCACACCTTTCAGACTGAGAAAATATTACACATAGACCCCTCAAAGATCCATTAATATTTGCTTCTTTTTTAAAAATTTCTCACATTTTAGGAGCTACTGTTGAAACAGTGCTGGAAAATATCAGCATCAAGGCAGATATGTTTCCTCCCTCTCCAAGCAAAACACTGGATGTGCATTTCTTTTACAAGTAGGTAAAAAATGCTGCTTATTGCTATGTCAGATGTCTTAATTTGTTTAGAGGAAAGTAAAACTGTGAGGGGGGATCTATAACCCACCTTTAATCTTTGCCACTTTAATCAGTATCTACCTGATATTGATTGACAGGTTGAAGATCATCTAATGAAATCAGCAAACACTCTTTACTTAAATCTAAATTAGGCTTGATCCATAGGAAGTGTTTGTAGAGCTTTGATTCATCCAGATGCCACTTTCAATATCCTGTTACCTTCCATATTTTCTCATATATGACTTTGAAATGTCCACCTCTGGTTGCATATTTTCTTTCACTTTCATTTGTGTTTACTTTGATGCTACAAAAAAGGACTAATCAAGATTAAAAGTAATTGTTTCAACATGCACAGTTACTGGTATGCTTTTCCCATTCTTCACTCTTCTCCATAAAAAGAATGCCTCAGTTTGGGTAGGAAGTAGCTCAAAGATCAACTCAGTTCAGATGTCTACATGCTGGTCTTCATGTCAGCTGTGTTTCTAGGCTGGGACTTGACTGAATAGAGGATTTTGGATATCAGCACTTTATGCTTATGTGAATACTTAAATTATGTGTCTCATTCTGCGTTCTGAGCCCCACACCAGTGACCCTGCTTTGAGCATATCATGAACTTGGCTTACAACATCTATCATGCTGGAGAAAGATTTTTTTAATTCCCTTTGCCCTGTGCTATTTCAGGACAGTTTGGTTTTCAGGTTGCTAGGCTGGGAGTGAGCCTTCAGCACCTCTCCAGCAGAGTAACACACCAACCACATCACCTGTGGTTGTCCTTTTCAATCATTCTATTCTGTTTTGTGGGAAAGTTCACTCCTTGATGCAGCAGATTCCAAACTAGCTAGAAAACCAGAGCAGTTCCCTAAGTAGCATCTCAGAGCACTTTGAGATTTAAATGAATGAATTGGTGAGGCCTACCCTGATTCTGTTGCTCTTTTTTTTTTTTTTTTTTTTTTTTTTTTTTTTTTTTGTTTTGTTTTGTTTTGTTTTGTTTTGTTTTGTTTTTGTTGTTTTTTCACCTGGCAAAGTCAAAAGCATTGTGGTAAAGGGTATTTTGTTAGTACTGCAGCTGCATGAGTGTTTATATGAAACAGTAATATCCATTTAATGTAGTGGAAATATGTTGCTTTTCTCCTCTTGTTTGACATTAGGTCTTCAACAGTGACAACCTCCTGTGAAAATGGCCGTGCAACTGTTGTAACAATGAGATGCAACCCCAACAAACCAGACCAAGGAGAGCTTTCTGTGCCCAGGTATTTCAGTCTTTGTGTCCTACTAGTACCAAAAAGCCTTTGCTCCTCAGGTAATCTTTACAAAACTCATTAGTAATTTTATATTATGATATAATAGCAATGAGGAGTGCTCTCTCCCTCATCAGTCACTTGTTTTTCCTAGGTGTCCATCAGCTTCCAGCAGACCAACTGATCTGTGTTTAGGCTGTGTGGCAGGTTGTTCTGAGCTTAAATGCAAAAGAAAATGCAGTGATGTTTACTTGTCTTCACTTCTCCTTTATTTCAGTTCCTTATTTTAATCTTCGGCCTTCTGATTAAACTGCCTAGTTGGGGCTTTGAGAGGTACTTTTTCTTCTTTGGTCTACAGCAGTGGCTAGTGAAAATTGGTTTTTTGGAAAAGGCTAACCTATTCTAGGAACTTTGAAATCTGCTATTGCAATGCTTATGTGAGCTCTGATTGTCTATTTTATGTTTGGGATATATTTATTTATGTGTTTCATTGCTGTATCCTGGCTGCCTTGTACCAGTTGTGTTTAATTTGCCTGAGTTTTTTTCCCCTTCAGTCTGATTTGAGGGACTTTAAAAAGCTTCTTTCTTCCAAAATCCTGTTTATGCCTGCATAAACATAACTTAAGTCATAAGCATGATTGAAAAACTGCAGAGAAAAAAACAGTAAAATACTAAATTCTATTACTCTTTAGCAGCACACTGTGATTTTTCAGAAGCTTCGTTCAACTCTGATAACCCTTCTCTTTGGATATCAAGGCCCTTTCTAGTCTGTCTGGATGTTACTACAACTCTGCTGATAGCTCTCACTCATCCTCCTTCCCAAAAGCTGAGTCCTCTTCCCAAAACAGAACAGTGTGAGACGTGTGGGATTCTTTGATCCCTGTCCCTCTTGTGACACACAAACTGTGATTGCCTGAAAGCAAAGTAGAGTCTCCTTCACAGGTGATGGATGAAATGATTGATATTTGAAAACCTTTGGAGATGCTTTCCCCAGTTTCTGAGGGACCTGTCCTAACACAAATTATGCTGGGCAGTAAGCCACTATCAGCTTCTGCATGAAAATTCTTCAGTTGTTCTTCCAGTGCCACAGGATAAACATGATGTGAACTGTGATAGAGCAGCAGTAGTGAGGGAGGAACAACCTGCCTTGCTTTTGAAAGTGTGAGCATGGGCAGAAATGGCACACAGCTGACACGTGTACCTTATCTCTGTTCATGTAGACTTCTCCTTTCCTGTCCCCCTTTGATTAGCTCAGCAGTCATCTGTTTTCACATGGTGAGGTATCAGAAATATGTCAAATAATGTAACTCCTTGATCCTCCAGGCATGGTGTTTAGTATCACATGAATCTGCAGTATAAGATGAAAGTAGTTGAAGGGAAAGGTCTGTCAGTGCTCTTGCCATGTAGGTTGGAAAAATGCTCCATAATTCACAGAGGAATGTACCTGTTGTCAGGTATTCAAATCTGGATAAGCCAGAATGGGCTTTTAGGGATGGTTTTTTTTTTTCAGATCAGGATATCAGGTTTCCAGATGATATAGAACAACACAACTTTAAATCAATTTTTTCTGCATGAATATATTTCATATTTACATGACCAAACTTCTTGCATGGCCTTTGGCCATTGCTCCTGTTAGACCTGATGTGATTGTCAGTAACAAAATCTACATGACTGTCCTGCCACTGCCAGTACAACTTTCTTCTATAGGCTGAATACAAAATAGGCCATTCATTTTTCTTGGAGTAAGAGAAGCTGTTATCTCTTCATTAACTGGTGAACATCCTTCTAGTAATTAACCCTGACAGGACAAGTCCATTCCATATGAACTAAATCACCCAGACATCATTAGAACAATGGCAGGAACCAGATAGCAGCATTCATGTGGAACAGCCACCCTGTGCAGGAGAACAGTGATGGAGGAGTATGCTGGGCTAGCCTGGGCTGGTGTAGTGACTCCTCTCCCTCTCCCTCTCCCTCTCCCTCTCCCTCTCCCTCTCCCTCTCCCTCTCCCTCTCCCTCTCCCTCTCCCTCTCCCTTTAGATCTTTGACAGCTCAACTCCTGTTTTCACTTGAGAAAGCATTTTACAGACCAGGAAAAATTCTTCCCCCAGATTCTCCCATCTGCTAACTTGATGAATGTTTACCCATTTCTCATATTTCCCAATCTTCAGCAGCAGAACGTGGAGGAGGATGCACACCCCAGAGTGTTTCTTTCATAACTGATAACTGAGCTCTGCTCTCCTCGTAGCTCCTGTCCTGCGGGCACCTGTGATGGGTGCACTTTCTACTTCCTATGGGAAAGTGCAGAAGCTTGTCCTCTCTGCACGGAGCAAGACTACCATGAGATTGAGGGAGCCTGCAAAAAAGGATTTCAGGTACAGGACCCATATCTTAAAGTCAGCTGGGCTCATTTATGTGTAACTTGGACTCTTGTTAAGATTTGGTGTGCAAATTGATATGTAAGTGGGTTGGAAGATCTCAGCCCAGGCTCTGAGCTGGCTGGGGAGGAGCTGTGTTGACACTCAGGAATGTTTGTGTCAGTGGCAGGGTGGTTCCTGGAAGAGAGCTGGTTTGTGCTGACCAGCTGTGTGAGCAAGGATGTGAGCTCTCAGTGCATTCAGACATGCAGGACACTTATTTCTGAAGGATGGACTGCCCAAAAGACTTAAGTTGTTTCGTACCATAAACATCAGGGGCAGGCTGGGGAAGGTTTCCAAATGTCAGTTCATAAATTCATCCTACTTGCTTGCAATGTTTTTGCTGCTGCATTCTCTAGTCAAATATTAGGAAGTCCTTCCACAGGTTCAAACTCTCCTGTTGATCAACAGCTCCTGTGCAGGCACAACTTATTCCCAAAGCTGTCCAGCCCATATTGTGTCACATGGAGACCTGTACAGGGGAGGAAATCCTTTGCAGTGCCTGAACCTGCTGGCACAAGCAAGGGGAGGACTGATTAGACAATATAACTGAAAACCTAAAGTCTGAAAATCTGAAGGATGTGTTTTGGTTTGCTTTCATTTACCTTTCTACCTCAGAACAGCTTGTTTTCTGTAAGTCTAAACAGTTCTTTCTTTTCCTACAAGCAGCCCACTTTTTGATGTTTTCTGTTTGAAAGGAAACCTTATATGTATGGAATGAGCCAAAGCATTGCATTAAAGGAGTTCCCTTGCCAGAAAAAAGGACCAGCCCTTGTGAAACAGTGGATTTTTGGCTTAAAGTTGGAGCTGGTGTTGGTGCTTTCACAGCTGTTCTGCTCATAGCCTTGACTTGCTACTTTTGGAAGAAGAACCAGAAGTAAGTACTGCAAATTGTGTTCTATAGAAAAGTGAGCTAAAAGCTTGATGGAGTGACTTTTCCTGCATCTGACTTCATGACACTCTTGATGAGCAGTGCCTTGTAGGATCAATCCATTCATACACCAAGTTGATGTTTCTTCTGTCAACGATGGTGATAAAAAATTCTGGTGAGGAAAGTATAGAACATCCACAGTAATTTGCAATGGCATAATTTCTCAATAGGAACTGTCTTTTGAGAGTTTGAACTTGACTTTAGTTTCTGAAGCAACATGGCCTTTTCAAGTTCTGAAGACCAAAAGGGAATCTTTAGTCTAATTAGTCACTTTCAGCTTGGTAAAAAATTAGGTTCTTGGCCATATTGCTTAGTTCTATTTTGGTTGTTGCCCCAACCAGCACTTCTTCAGGAAGCCCTCCTGCAGGAAGCCCTCTTGTCCTCCCCTTGGTCTTCTGGGAAAACATGGTCCTTTTATAAGGATAGAGGACTAATTGGAGACCAAGAGCTCAGTGTATTGTTACTACTATTTTGGTTACATATTTTTAATGATTGAAATGTATCTAATTTCCACTACCTCAGAAGTAACTATGTGGGAGGACTGCAGACAATCTAAATTACAAAACCCCTGGGTATGGGACATTTGAGAAAAAATCTGTTCCTGTGTGGCTTTATATCTTCAGGCTGGAGTATAAATATTCCAAATTAGTGATGACAACGAACTCAAAAGAGTGTGAACTGCCAGCTGCTGACAGCTGTGCTATAATGGAAGGAGAAGATAATGAAGAAGAAATTGTATATTCAAATAAGCAGTCACTGCTGGGGAAGCTTAAATCCTTGGCAACAAAGGTGAGTAGTAATTACCAATATTAATACTAAAAATAATTATTACCTTTATTTATTACTGGATGTGATGAGTCTTTGATGCTAATTTCACAGCAGTGCAGCCTCCCACACACATCTCATCCAGTCCATAGTGATCTGCTGAAATCCACAGTCTGGATAAAATTAAGAAATTTGATAGGGTTTTGGGTAAATGCTCTTTCCTCCACAGAGAGATGTCAGTAACATTTTCTGTTGCATGGATGGCACCAGAAAATCCAGTTAATGGCAGAGAGAACCTTTTTTGGCTGGAATCCTCCCAGGCACATCCATTGCTGAGGCAAACACAGCTATTAGAAATATAGAAAATTAACACTGGCAACACAGGCACCAGCCAGCTGCTTGTAGCTCACCTGGGCTGGCTTCATGGCTGACTTGAGAACCATAATTTTGAGTAGGATTCAGTTAAAGAGGAGGCATCAGCTTCATCCTGTTGCCCAACACAGCAGCCTCCTCCATTTCAGTGGGAAGCAGCACCAAAAAAGCATTTTTTTCTACAGTAGATGTGATGTGGATTGTTGCATGTCTGAACTGACAGTACCAAAGTCTTTGGTGTCCTTTGAACATTTCTGAGAGGAGCCACAGAGGGCCAACATGGTAGATCCCAAAAGCTCTTTGGTCTTTGTTCTAAATGCCCTGAAATCTGTGCTATGGAAAGGGTAGTGTTGTCTTTAAGGGATTCAAGGGGGCATCTGTTATGATCAGGATAAAGGCAAATGACATTTTCCCTTTCAAACAGCTTTGTTGAAGTCAGTTTCTTAGAAAGTCTTCTAAAAGCTCATAATAAAAATTAATTTTGAAACATTGTACTCTACTTTATTGTCATATAATATCTCAGAATGTTGAATTTTGAGATCTTTTCCCTGTATCTCTTTTTTTTTCCTTTCTGTGATTGAGTGAAATATAATTAAGACTTGTGTACTGCCTTTCTTTTCCCTTATTATTCTCTTCTCTTCATTCTTTTACTTTTTTTATTTGACTGGTGTCCTCTTGCCACGCTACCTGCTCCTCAGCTATCCCTCCTAGGAGAAGTTACCATTGCACAGATAATGTGCAGAATTTTCCCTTGACCCCAGCCTGACTATTTGTCCTGCAAAATCAATATTGTTCCTTGTGGAAAGGGGCAGAAATTCAATATTAATTCTTAATTCAATATTGAGAATATTGAAGATGTAAATAAAATCAAATCACATAAAATTTTCTGGTGATATTGCAAAAATAGAATTAAGCTTTAGTACTTCAGTATTCAGACAACTTGAATGCCTACCTGTAGTTTTTTCAAATGTTCTTTTATCCACTGTAGCAGGCCTCCTGAGTGTTCTCTCCTTTTTCAATAAGATTGTCAGATATTTCTAAGCTTGTTCCTTTTTTTTACTGCTAGATAACAATAGCTGGTAAATTTGACTTCCAATAACTCATTAGCTTATTCAGCTCTGTGTCCTGCACACCTGCAGATAACTTAGATTTAATAGATATTTATCGAAAACAAATGTTATAGGCATTGCTTGTCATTTATGCAAAAGATGAAGAAATTCATGTCCTGCTACATATGCATGTCAAATACAGAAAAATATATGGAGGAAAACAGGGGAGAAAAAGGAGAAACGTAAAATGAGAGAGAAAGAAAATCTGCAGTACCCTAACTATATGTTCAAGCTTCAGGCTATGGCATCTCTGTCAACATGTCATAAAGGTATTGGTGGGTTTGAGTACCCAAGGGATTGAGGGCTAGGCTTGTAATATAGAAAGGGATGACTTATTTTTAATGAGAAGATATAAACCAAATAGTTACAAACCTGTTTCAGACTGGGGGCTGTTCTAGTTGTGTCTGTTGTCCCCAGCACGGCAATAGCACAATCTTCAGAACATATATTTTTCACTAGATTAGCATAGGACAATTTCTCCCCTTCTTTCTCTTGTCTGCACCAGGCTGTCCTGATCTGTGCGAGATGGCTTTAAAAATCAGATTATGAAGGTAGTTCAAGACAGTTTGCAGACTATTTGTGTGTGTATGTCCACATTTCTTGCTCACCCTGATGCCTGCTGGCCAAATGGCCAAGGCTGTCACCCAGCAAATGAAAACAGAGAGAAAACTCAACTCTCTAGCCCTGATTTTTAAGATGGAAACTGATGTTTTGTCTTGTGGGTCTCCCAGAGGAGGTATTGAGATTGGAATCCAGGAGCAAGGCAGTGGTGTACACACTCACGTGCTATGCTTCAAGCATTTTATATATTGCAGGAAACACATTTATAACTGACAATAACCATAGAGATGATTACCTTGCAATTCCCCAGCTCAGGCTACCTGTCCTATTCTCTGAATATGAAATGCAGACTTTCCCTGTACCATCTAAAATAAGTACCATGAACAATAGCTACAGCATAATTTTATTTGTTTTGCAAATTTTTACAGAATTAGTAATGTTATTAAATATTAAAGGGTCAAACTGTGCACTTAAATACCATAGTAAAAAATAAAGTTAAGTTTTTGGCAAAGGGTATTGAGAGAGAAGTGATTGTGCTGACTGCTGGAGAGATTTTGAGGCAATCCAGTTGATGGGAACTTCTCTTTCCATTGCAGGAAAAGGAAGATAATTTTGAATCTGTTCAGCTGAAATCTTCAAGATCCCAGAATATATGAAGAATTAATGCTGCCTTCAAGGAACAAACCTAATTTCTATTTTTACAGGACTATATTTTAAACATATTCTGGCACACATTATAGTGGTGATCTTGGTGAGAAATGCTTGGCCTTTTAGGAGGAAAGAAGACAGGAAGCAAACCAGAAAATTGGATTGCCTTACCAAGTGATTGAGTACCTTGCCAAAACAAGAAAGCAGATTCTTGGATTCCATAATGGGAATGAAATTCAACTCAGGAAGAGATATACACACTGCAAATAACATGAATTTTTTGCATTCACCTGGGCAACACTCAGGCATGCCATATGATTTATAGGTACTTTTTGTTTCCTTCTCACTCCTGTGCATATTCCTAAGAAATTATTTTCAGAGAGGCCTGCAACCTCCTGCAAAGGTTGTGTGTTGTTGTTTACTGGTATAACTGTGAGTATTTCTTGAAATCAAAATTATGAATGGTACTCAGAATGAGCCTTGGGTGAGTTTTGAACTTTGGAAAATACTTTTGATTTTAATGCTTTGAAGGTGTGGATGGTCAGTGTTGACCTCTAATGCAAGAGGAATTGTGTTGCACCTGCAAATTGAACTCATTCTGGTGCCTAAGTCATGGCCATCAGGGTTGGAGTAAAACCTAGTGCTATTAAATTTAAACTTAGTAACAGCTGTTGTGTGAATTATAGGTCTGGGCCCATGAGTTTGTAGGCAGTAGCAGATTCAAACTCTTTATAGAGAAGTAAAGTGGTACCTACAGTGCAAGTTGCACTTGTCCCTCTCTGTGGAAGCTTGTCCTTTCAGGAGAGGTCTTTGGCAGATTCAGTGTTCTCCCTTGAGCTGTGTAAATGTCCCTTTTCCCAGGGCTGGGAACCAGCAAAACCTGAACTCTGGAGGTACAGCAAAAATCTCTACTTTTGGGAATCAGGGATCAGCTCTGTCATTTGGGAGGCTTGTTAGAAATAATGGATGGAGGGATGGAGGGAGGGATGGATGGATGGATGGATGGATGGATGGATGGATGGATGGATGGATGGATGGATGGATGGATGTCCAGCAGAGCTGAGCATGGGTTATGTACTTGCACAGCATCTAATTGCATCCTGTGTCAGTGCAAGTAGTAGCTCTGGAGGAAAGGCACAAAGTGGTGCCTTGGAAACTGGAGGCTAGGTGGACTTTTCCATAAAATCAGCCACATTATAAGCATGTGATCTTCATAATATCCACAGTAATAATTTCCTGAAATTCCCTCTGAGGTCGAACTCAAAGGAATCTGAAACTTAGGCAAAAAAATATTCGAGTAAAATTATGTAAGACTTGTATAGAGCCAGAGAAAATGAGTAATGATTCTTGTATTGACCTCTGGTCTGACTCATATTTCCATTACAGCAAATTTATGTGAATTGTGGAATGCATCAAAACCAGAACAGAGACATGGGCAGAAATAGTCTTTTTACTATAAGGAATATAGATTTTTGATTTTATATGACTGAGCTAGGTCTATCAATAAAAGAGGGCCCACTTTTAAGTAAAATTTAAATTAAACTGAATTTTCTGCACTCTAAATATTTTATTATACTCTAGATGTGAACAAAAATTTTATGAAGTTTAGATTTTTTTTTTCATTAGGGAAAATTCAGCTCCGTTGTTTTATAGTTTCAGTCAAAGAACACACACTTTACTCTTTTGATGGGAGATCCTTCAGGCATCTTAACTGAAGTGGTGTACATTTTCTGTTGGTCTTGAAAAGGCACTTCACTTTCCCAACAAAGATTTTTATGGGGTAATGTTGAATGTATATTAAATACACATTCCTTTTTGTATATTTTGTACCATTGCACACTTATTATTGTACACTGTATTTGTTGTCATGATGTCATTTATATATGGTTGTCAAAGATGATATGCTCATGGAGTAAATGGTTATGGCTTTGGGATTTCACTTCTTGAATCTTTTATGATGAGGGGTTTTATGTTGTTGATTTTTATTCAGCTAGTGTGTTGTAGCATCAAAGATATATATCTGATGGACATTCATAAAATAAAGTAAAAATATATTTGAAATTTTGGACTTGAGATGTTTGGTGGCACTGCAGCCTTTCCTGAACATTGCTGGTCTTCAGTAATGAGTAGAGCTTTTCACTGCCATCAAGTTGTATTTGTCTACAACTCCTTTAATTTTTCCCCTTCTCTCTCCATATGTTTTTTCAGCCATAATTACAGTTCATTCTCCAGAACACCATTTCTTTCTTTATTACTGGACTCATATCCCTGTAATGCAGAAATGCCTTAATTTTTATGAACTATATTTAATTTGACTTAATACTGCACAGGTTTCATTGGGTTCCCTTCTCTTTCCATTATATTTTCCAAATAAAATGGAATGGAATTTTTTGACAGCTGTGACAGACTTTGCTGTATGACTCTTCTCAGCTCTGCTTCCAAATGGTTTATCATTATGCTGTTGAAAATTCTCCCAGGCAGTCTAATGGTGTATCTGGTGCAGTGCTAACATAGTGGGACACAAACCAATACTGTAGAATTTACTTACCTTAAAATAAGAAAACTGCATTTTCCAAAAATTAAGCAAGTGTAAACTGAAATATTTGAGCTGATTTCTGCTATTCATTTCTTTCTGTTAAAGATGTAGTAGAGAGGGGACGTTTCCATTTTCCCATAAGAGACAAATTTTGGAAGCCTTTAACAGTTCACTAAAAAGTCAGCTATGTGTGACCTCTTCTACTGCTCTGCCAAAATATACTTACAGCAACCTCCCCCTTTTCTTCCACATGGAATCACATCAGAAAACTGTTATTTGATGCCATAAAACAATGTGAATCAGTCTGTTATGTGTTCACTTGATTAAATGGAATACATTTTATTGCTGCATTTGCATGCTTTTCTTTGAAATCTGGAGTCAAGCAACTGAATCTCTTTGAGGATTAAGCACATTTTAGTGGTGTCTGTATAAATTATTGGCAAATTAGCAGAATGTCATTGTCTCAGCTTTGACAGTGCTTGCTAGGGGGAAAATGCACAAAGAATATGTTCTGGCTTGGCTCTGATTGTGTTAGTTGGTGTTTGTAATACAGAATATAATTGATTAAGGTTTGGGGAAAACTATGTCTTAGAACCACAGAGGGAAATTACTGAGTAGCTTCAATGGTCTATAATCTTTGTTCAAAGAAAGGATTTTACTATTTGTTTTTGAGAAATAGGTTCTGGGATTCTTTGATAGTAGAGGGGAAAGTTTGCAGGTTTTGTCCTTCTAGAGCCAGTAGTACCTGTAAAATCAAAGTACTTAATTATAATCAGATAGCAGCAGATGTCAACATTTAGGAGCCAGTGGTTGTTGACTCTTCTCCAGCAGTGACCAACACAGATGCTTCAATGTAAGTGTAGAAGCAGCTACAATTCATGCTGACACACCAGTGAGGATTTCCTCCTCAGCAAGGAATGCTGCTGGTTGGTCCATATCATGAAGCGTGGAGGACTTAAATAGCTATTCTAGATAATATTTGACAACTTCTCTGGGAAGCACATTCCAGACCCTCACGACCCTGAATGTTTTCTCCTAGCATGTAATCTAAATATCCCTTGTTTTGGTTTAAAACCATTCACTCTCCTGTTATTATCTGCCCATGTAAAAAGTAACTTTTTTATAAGCCCCCCTTAGGTACTGGAAGGCTGCAATGAGGTGTCCCCAGAGCCTTCTCTTCTCAGTGATAACCTCAAGAGAACTCTTATGAAGTTTTGCTTATCTTTGGTGGTGGTCTCTCTTAGTCTTTCCCCTTGTGTGCTACATTCACTGAATTCCCTTGTTTTTATTTCTTGTTGAAGACTTCTGAAGTGTGCTGCTTTGGTGAGATGTAAGGGGAGAGGAATAGAAATAAAAGGAAATCAGCTCATCCTAGAACGTGCAGTGTGTGTCACAGTGTACAGCGACATCTCCAGTCACCTGTCTAGTGGTGCCCACACTGAATTCATGCAGCAGGAACAAGGGAGACACAAGAATAGAGGTGATTATGGGCTGCCGTCGTGTTTTGGTTGTTCCTCTGGGTCTGTAGAGCAAGAGCTTGTCAGGAAGAATTCTCTAAGTTCCATGTACTGTGAGGCTGATGCTGTAACAGCACCTAAAAGCCACAGCAGGGTTTTGTGATGTGTATTTGCTACCCCATCCTTTTCCTCTTGCAGAACCAGCCCAGCCTGGTCCTGGCCTTTTCTTCTTGCAGTAAGAAAGCTCAGTTTTGCCTGTGCTTGTGTTGCTGGGAAGCTTTGAGGTGGCTCTGGACAAACAGCTTCTGCCCTTTGTCTTGCAGACTGCAGGCATCGATGAGTAGGCAATGGCACCATGGACATCAGACTGCATGTGGTGATGAGTTAAGGGTTTACTTTGATCTCCCTTACTCCAATTGTACTAATTGGGTGAAAGATTGCAGTGGAAATCGCCTTAAACAGAGCTGAAATTTCTGGGTGTGGTCAGGGTATTTTGGACATATTTTTTCTGATTTCCAGAATTTGTTCCATTCTGGGGGAACATAATATATTTTAAATAGCTTTTGATTTTTCAGTTTGAAAAGACAATTCATTTTTAAATTGGTTTGGCTATGAATGAAACCATCTGTGTTCAATTAATTAAGGAAAAACAATCAAGTGAAGAAAAAATAAAATATTTTGGTTTTCCACAGTAGACGTTGGCCTTGCTTTCAAAATTCATTGAAGATTTAAAAACCAAACAACTCTTCTAGAAAAACCAAACCACCAAAAACCACACCCAAACCCATGAACAAAGAGAAAAAACCCACAAACCTTGTTTATTTCAGATTGGCCTGCAATAAACTTTTTGAACCTTATTTTTCTATTCTGGTAATAAATAAAAAGTCATCAGTTTTTCACAAACCTTTCTGTGACTGATTTTTATCCAAGAGCTGAGGTACTTGGAACTTATGACTTCTGAGTAAAGAACTAAAGTTTTCTTCAGCCTCCAGTTAGGCATTGTACAATTCTGGGTTAAGCCTTGCTCTCATTCACAGCATTTCCTTGGATTTCAGCATTTTACTCTCGAGTGTGCAGGGCTCAGAGCAGTGTGATTACTCTCAAGGCTCACAGCCAGGGTACTTGGGAGGGACTATGATAGGACCCCTTCTGCTTTGAGGTGAATTGCTCAAATCTTTAAATAAGATGGGAAAATAAAGATACTGGAAAAGGTTTGTACTCTAAATTCAAGGTTTACATAAATGGGTACAGAAACTATAAATGTTATAAATAGAGAAAATAAAATAGTGATGTGAGACAACAGCAAAGAAAAAAACCCTAAAATTCCCTTTCTTAAAAGGTTTTCACACCCCGATGGTGTGGAAAGCCTCTGCTTTGTCATTTTCCTTTTCTGTCCTGCTGTGTTTTGAAACTGGATTACTTCATCAGGCAATACCCAGCAATCTGCATCCATGGACATCCAATGGAAAGTAGTGAAAGGCTTTCAAGACAAAGCCAAATAAAGTACAAGAATGTCAGGAGTATTCGGTGGGGATGGAAGTCCAGAGCTCTGCATGTTTTGATTGTTGTTTTTTTTTTTTTTTTTGTATGAAAACCCCACATGCAAGTGGCTTTCAAGCCAACTAAGTATTCATAGCAGGTGTTCAGACACACACACTGGGTCATTTTCTCAATAGTGCTATCAAAATGAATGAAAACTCCAGTACAGTGAGATCCTCACCTACTACAAATTAACTTCAGAAATGTCAATTTCGATTATGGGGCTGGAATTCATCTCACACAATGCCTTAATTTTTAGTGCAAACTCTGTGCAAGCTGTGCTCGCCTTTATTTGGAGAGTTTCATCCCTGCCTGAAGTGTCTGCCTGAGAGAAGCCAGGGGAATTATGCCTAATTCCTTCCACTGAGTACAAAGGGAGAGGGGCTGACAATCTCAGATGTAGGTATTTACTTAGTCCTTGTAAACAATGAGTGTTAGATGAGGTGCATTTGACCCTGATTGTGGATTTCCATAAAAATTCAGAAGAAACTCTCATTGGCCTAGGCATTTTAAAAGCTCCATAGAGACGAGATGTCAGAATTATGATCAGATATTCTGACCTTTTGTCACATGTGACCAGCCTCTTAATCCACAAAAGAGCACACCAAAGTTAAATGAATGTAGCTGCCCAACCTGTGGTGCTTTAAGAGGTCTTGATTGGAAAGGAAGATTCCCAGCCTGTCAAAACTTGACCCTGGGCCCTGAATCAAGGTGAGAAACAAGCCTGAAACATCAGGTTGTGGAGAGGAAGAAGCTGAGTGCAGAGCTCTGCAGGTAGGGTGGGCTGATCTATGCCCACTTCTGGGGGAAGTCTCAGGGATTCCTGTTCTGGACAGCTCCATGATGCAGAGGCTTAAATGGCTGCCTCTGTCATAGAAGTGTTGACATCAAGTGGTCTTTGCTGGTGGACACGTGGATGTTTAGAAAATACACAAGCATCCTACATAAGTAGGAATTTTAAGAACCTGCATCTTTAATTTTTGCATTCCAAATAACAGCTACTTCCTTTGCCAGTTCAGCCCTAATGGACTTGCAGCTTTCCAGAAAGGTGTGGAAACATCTGCAAGTGCAGGAGAATTGGGCTCCAGAGAACATGTACATCCCACACTATGCATCTGTGGTGTCTGACTTTCAAGCCTCGCTGGTGTTGCCTTTGAAGTCAATGAGAATTTTGCTATTGACCTCAGCTGGAATGAGATCAATGGGAACAAGCCCTTAGGTAAATATGCTCAGGCACATTAATCAAAGGTGTGTTTGTTTCCTTAATGACTTTTTAGACCTGGCAGAAGAGAGGATTTCAGATTGTTTCAATAGAGTGAGGGCAGCTTTAAGAGTGCAGTTTCAAAAGCCAGACTTTTAAGGTATTTTGCAATTGTCTAAGTAGGTGGTATGTGTGTCTTGACGCAAAGGTCACCCCAGAGACATGTGTAAATGTCTCCTGCATTTCTCTTTTTTGACTTTCTGGTCTCTGTGGTGCTCCAATTACCTTTCACAGCACTGTTGATTTAGACAAGCTGAACCAGCTTTGTTTTGGCTGGAGCTATTAAACAGTCTTAGCTAATTTTCTGACAGGTTTCTTTCCAACCTAATCTAAATTCTCTTTGTTTTTATATGCTACCAATCTATTCTGTGCATGACAGCATTTAGTTGTGCCAAATGAGTGAACCAGGAGTCAACAATTTTTTGCTAGTATCTCATTAACATGAAATTAGACACTTTCACTTTTGAAAATTACCCTCTGTTTTAATAACAGAAAAAGAAATTGAGAAGCTTTAATAATGTGGGAGTTTTTTAAGAAGAGGGAATTTCTATGTGACTCTGAAAAAACATTAATCATAAGCACATATATTGTGATATGGATTTTATAACACAGGCACTGACCAACGCACAAATACCTGTGTACACACACTACAGACTTTTTATCCTTTTTACCTAACCTCCTCTTAGAAAAATGTAATGACCTTGAGAGAGTAAGAAACAAAAATGAAACCATGCTGAAAAACTTTTATCTTTTTATTATTGGTGCCTTTACATTAATACTGCTGTTTTGTGCTGAGAAAACCAATCTGTTACACGTAAGGTAACTGTAATATACAACATAGAAATGCAGTCTAAGTTAATTACAACAAGGAGCTACAAAAAAAATTCGTAGGAAAGAAGTCACCTAACATTGCAACTGTGCTTGCAACAATCACTCCCTTACTGCAGGACTATGCACATTGTGAACCATGGTTATTTACATGTCCCTTACGACCGTTAACAACAGAAGGGCTAAAATCAGTCTAAAAAGTTCCAGAACATCACTATATACTGTACAATCCTCAAAAATAATTTATTACACTGTTTCTAAAAAAAGGTACTAATTTTGCTTGGATGTCTTTTGTTTTCTGGTGTTCTCTGGAGTGCACAACGTGTGCAAAATTTTGCCTAACAGTCTAAAAACTCAAGAACTGAACCACGAGCCACAATCACAGAGACGAAGTGGTGGAGTCCAGAACTTCCCTCCCGTTGCACACGGTTGGCACGTACATACTGGCAGATGCTGGAAGAGAAAGAGAGGGCAAAATCAACCGACTTCAGCACAGCAAAAAGGGGATTAGAACACAGGATTAGAGTTTGTGCTGGTCTGGACCATCTCACCCCATTTATCCAAGGTGCCTAATGAAAAGTCACTGCCTGTGTCAGCAACAGAGCTGATGCAGGTGCTGCTTGCACCTCTACTTTGCAGCTCAGACCTCAGGCTGAAGCATCCTCTGAAGAAACCTGATTTCACTTTGCTGCCCACTGGGAGCATGGAGGGTGATTACACTTCTCCAAGAAGTGTCAGAATAAAATATATGATTTTTTTTTTAAATTATTCTGTGCCACTGGGTCTCACTTTGTAGCACTTTGAATGGTAGTGTGAATTAATACAGCTGTAATGGTATTAAAATACCTCAGTAGAAAAAGTGAAACTTTGGATTTTTTGTGTTTTACTGGCAAGAAATGCTAGGGTCTGATCCTTTGAGCTTTCACGTAATTGGAGCAGACATTAATGAAGAAAATAAATGTAGTTTTAAATCTGGGAGATAATCTACCATATTAGATTTCTGTGTCAATCACATTTTAATTAATAAAAATAAAAATTCTAAGAACATAATGGGTGAAGTGAAGAAATTTTTTAATAACTGAATTTACAAACAAGATTATTTCTCACCTAATCCCAGAATAATTTCTAACTATAATACATTTCACTTCTAGGAGCTCTGGATCAGGATTCAGTATACATCCAGAGATAAGGACCAGATTCTGATAAACTTGTTTACATGGTATAACATTTTATACATCAGTTTTTCATTGCTTTAGTGGGATTAGGTGACAATTGAAGCTGAGTATAACAAGCTGTTTCCAAATGTATTTGTATTTTGAGCAGAGAATATATTACCCTGTTCTGCTTAAGTCTTGTGGATTTTAATATAAAAGCGGACTCTTTTGCCCATCTTTGTTAAAATTATCCATTGAGCATCAAGAACATGTTTTCAGATACTCTGTGACATCTTTGCTCAGGGCACCATAAAGCTGCTTTTTGAAAGATACATTAGGTTAATGGTAACAGTGACCCAGAGAAATGTGATGCCTTCATCAAAGAAAACACATGGCAAGCAATGACTTAGTAAACTCAATCATCCAGTGTAAAAAGCAATTTATGCAGCTGACAAGGGCATGCTCAATCTTCCACATCTGCTGCTGGCTGCTCTCTCAGTTGCACACTGGTTCTGTAAAGATGCTCAGTATAATTTTTAGAAAAATTTATTCTTTCTTCAAATCAGTTGGTATTTTTCATTCTTTCATTGACTGAATAAATATTTCATGGAAAACAGAATTGCTTTAACACAAGAAATTTAGAGGTTAATCTACTGGACTAACCTACTACTCAGAGGGCAGGACATCTTCCTGAAACAGGAGACCCAAAAACAAGTCCCTCTTCTGGACTGGTCAATGGAATTTGATCTCTCACAACATGGACAAGTGTTGTGAATCGCAGGTGTGGAGGAATTGTGTATGTAAAAGACCACAGGGCATCATGTCTGTGATTTCTAAAAATTATTTTGTATTTTGTATTCTGGTTTTGTATTCTGTTTTTAACTGGGTATAATGTGGCAGCACAATGACCTAAACTTTTTTTTAATTGTTATTTTAATTTTCTACTTTTTGTTAGAAAATAGAAAAATCATTTCTGCTCAGGAAACCTGATTCAAATCCCTGTTCTACTGCAGTTTGGCTACAGGCAAAAGCATTTTGTTTCCGTGAACATCAGTCACTTAACCAGAATTTTTTTAGCTTCAGGCTTTTTTTTTTTTTTTTTTTGAAGTCCAACACACTGACAAGCATGAATAGCTCAAATACTATGGTAACTGGGTCAGGAGGATATCAAAATTGGACAGAAATATATGGTGGTAGGTGAGAAATGAGTGGCCTTGCCTTTTAAGTTTCCAGGTTTCTTGCACAGCATGTAGCTCTCTTGCAATGCTGGGATGCAGTTATTAACTCTGCTGGGTGGAGTAAAGTGTTCACACTGAGCATCCAGCTCTCCTGAGACAGAACAAAAGACCTTGCTTTTCATTACAGACCTCAGCAGTGTTAATCACTGGCCCTGCAGGGTTCTGAGCTACACTCTGTGTCTGATAGCAGCCACCAAGGGCTTTCCTGGAATACTGCTGGATATGCAAGAAACACTTCACCTTCATTTTGTGTTGAGACCAAGGACAAAAGTGTGACATCAGCAGAAGTTGTGATTTGGCTCAAGTTCATGCTTTTGATTTCCCTCTTCCTGGCTGTCCCTCATTTTGCTTAGGTAATCCAAGGAAAAGAACCAGAGGTACAATGCAAGAGTCCAGCACTGCCGTGGTGACCTTGCAGCTTTGCCTACACAGCCAAGAACAGGCAGATCTGAATTTGCTGTCTGTGTGCCACTTGGAGTCATAGAGCCAGAGAATATCCTGTCTTGGAAGGGACCCACAAGGGTCACTGAGTCCAATTCCCCTCTGTGCACTGGGCAACCGCAGGAATCACACCAAGCGCCTGAGAGCACTGTCTCCTCTATTCATGCTCACAGCTGGATAACTGTGAGTTAATCTCTGTTATGTCAGGGCTAATTTGGAGCCAGGCTTGGGAAAATAAATTCAGAGGGAAAAAACTGCCAGTCTGGCTATAAACAGTAGGTTCAATTCTCCTTGCGACCCCTGTGCAGGCCACCTGGAGGAGCTCAGCTCTGTGTGCAGCTCATGTGGACCTAACTTGGATGAATGACATCTAGGTGTAAAAGCTTAATCTGAATCATGAAAGTGCTTATAAATTGAGGAAGGGGAGTTCTCCATGAAGTTTTATGGGTGCTGAAGCCCATAAAAGAGGAAAAAGGGAACATCCCAATGGGGGAGACACTGCTGGGGCAGCAGAACTTATGCAGCATGCTGCCCAATGGGAATTTTCAGGACCAAAACAATGTGTACAAATATATACATTTCAAAACATGTCATATACCCAAGCACACTCTTAGCCTGCCTCTATTTGGCTTAAATCTATATTCTTTTTTTATATTCCAGACTTCAGCTATCAAAATGGCCAAAGCTTGACACTAACACTTAGACTACCCAAAAGCATCATCAATGTCACCTTTTCTCAGAGTGACCAGTTTACATGGTTCAGGAAGCTGTGTTAAAAACTGTCTGTGTGTCACTTGCTGTTCAAGAGACACTGTGCTCATGGCACTCATGATCAATAGACTGAAGAGGTGGTGGCAGCCCTGAGATGCAATAGAGGTGGGAATCTGTGGAGATAGGAAAAGCACTGACCTCTAGAGCTCTGATAATATTTAGGAGCTGGTTTTTCAAAGTTACTAGAATGCCCTAGAGCTAATTTTGATGAGTTTGATATGAAGAAATTTCAGAATTATGAAAAATGTCATTGAGACCAAAATAAAAACAAGATGACAGCCCCAGGAGTGATGAGAGGAATATTTTAGAGAAAGATTAGAACCTATTTGGATGACAACCTTTTTGGAGTTTTATAAAGGACTAAATAGTTAAGAAAAATAAAGGAAATTTATTTTAAATAATTTTAAGTTAATGCAAGGGAGTAAGGGAAGATTTTTCATCTTGAAAATATTGTCACTGTGATAGATAGTGTTATTTTCCCAAATAATTGTGCTAGATGGAAACTATAGGGCTGTTTCCTTTCTATCTGATGGACCTTCTAGCCCTACTTTCATGTCTTTCCACGGTCTAAAAAGCCCAACAAGGTAAGCAGCCCTGATTCAATTAGATGAAAGCAGTAAAAGTAAATAACTGCAGCAACCTTTCTACACAATGAAGTTGTAAGAGATTGTAAGTCTATTTTTATGCTTTTCTTAATGTCCTCAAGCTGTTCACAAGCCTGAAATGCAGGTTTTAATGTGAAGATGAGCACTGAGGATGTCTCTCAGTTGCATGCAAGCTTACACACACGTATTTTATTCAGCCATTAAAAGTATCAAATTCCAAAATGCAATCCAGAGTCCAGTAGAAAGTATTTATGAATCAAAATGATTTCTGACTAAGCTCATTCCATAGCATGAGAATGTTAAAAAAAACCTTGGAAATATCACTTACACAAAATTGATAAAGAATGAAAAGAATCTCATGGGACTTACCATTTCACCAAGGGACCACACTTCTAAGAGCTTTTGGGAAGTGATTGATCTTTTGGGAGTGTTTAGCACTTCAGGCACATAGTGCCATCTCATTAAATTTTCCAAAATAGCAAGGAGTGTTTGCTCTCTGGTGTCAGGACTGGATGCAGTCCTGGCTGATGACACTGGGGACCTATAGAGCCAGATGGCTGATCTCTTGTTAGGGGACCCTGGGCATTCCTGCACAGTGTGTTTTGGGATGGGAGAGCCAGGGATGGCTGGGATCTCTTCACTTCCTAATTCTGCTAATGTGATACATAATTGCTTCCATGCTTTGTGTGAAATCTGAAGTGCCAAAGCTTTTGAGACAGTTTTGAAATTTAAGTGACACTCAAAAACCTCAGGCTAGGCTATTGTCAGCTTGCTGGAAAACCCTTGCTCTGTGCCCCCCCCTTTCCTCTATTTCTTATTCCCTTCCTCTTTATAGTTGTAGTGTGCTTTTCAATTAGATTTCCAGGATGAACATGCTGTTCAGAGAGCTCTGTGAATGGGATGCTGTGTGCTCCCATCTTTGATGAGTTAAGTTAGTTAAGCTAGACAAAGAAAAAAATCCCAAACAAATATACAGGTGACCTTTTTCTTTCTTTTTTTTTTTTTTTGCTTTGTAATCCATAAAACTGTCTGAGTAACTCACCCATAAAAGGAGGGACAGCCTCAAAACAAAATCACAGCTGTGAACCTGCTTGTGATGAAGGGAGTGAAGATGAAGGAAAGGAGGGAATCAGAGCAAATGAGTTGTCCTTGCAACAGGACACTGATTGCTTCTCCAGGCTGTGGCACTGACAAAGGCTATTGATCATGCTCTGCATACAGATGCAGTTTATGGCATCTCTTGGATGCTTTTTCTGCAGACTTGGAGCCTTTCCTTATAATGCAGGTGATGAGCCATTGAGCGCACGCTGCGTTGTGGCCCAGATCCTGTCAGCGTGCTGCTCTGACAGGAATTCTCCGAGGCAATCTGCTCCTGTCACACTGCCAGAGCGACAGTGGGACACAGGGTCTGCTCAGTGTGTCCATCAGGCTGGAGTCAGGGCCCGCCAAAAGCTTTCTGCTGACTTCAGTGAGCTTCAGAGCAGGCTCTGAGCAAACTCCCATGCAAGGGGGATGAGTTTTCCTCTCCAGACACAAAGGAAGTGATGCTTTCACAGGGTTACACAGTTCAGCCCACCTTGTCTTTACCTGAACCCACCACACCCCCACAGGAAGGTGGCAGACTTGTTACTTACACTGGGAGTAAGTGGTCCCGGTCCCACTGACACTGAACCTGTTGAGGTGGAGTCTGTGAGTGACCACGTTCTTCTGGGGCTGGAAAAGGATGATGTGCACTTTGGGTGCAAACAAGCAGCCCAGCACAACAAATCCACTGAGACTCACAGAGATGCACATGGTGGTGGTTTGCACCTAGGAGAGAGTGGGCACAAAGCACTGTGTTTCAATATGGAAAGCTCTGAAATGCTAAATATTAGAAACATTACTACATAACAGCATGAACCACAGTCCTGAGGGTTTGCAATGGTGCAGGCTGGTGTGAGCCTCTGTTGCATTCTTATCATCCACAATCCCAGTATCATGGGAATGAGATGCTGGTGCTGGTCTGTGGCTCTGCATGTCAGGGAGAGATTGATTGTGTTCTCCCTCATTTTAGTACAGAAAGGATAGATCTGCTCTCTTTCTCTCCCACCCTTGATCTCTAATTTGATGGCAGAGCCTTCTATAATGATTGTCATGCAATATCTGAGCAATGTTGGCTGCAGTGGGAACCAGCTCACACAGAGTGTACATTATGTGGGTTTACATCAGTTGTCTCATGCAAAGCATGTATCTGAAAACCACTTTAGTTTCTACCTCCAGTCCTAATCAGAGAACTTGAGTAAGCCCTTGCAGAAATAAAGGTGTGATTTGGAGTAAAGATAATATCTGGTGACTGTGTTCAGACAGGGTCTGAAAGGTGTCCTGATTTTGAGACATCACTTTTTGGGCTCAGAAATGAATTGTTTGTAAGGATGCAGGATTTTAGAATATTTGCCTTGGGGCATTTGTTAGCACAGCTTTGCTGGCACTGTTTATCTTTTATCCTTTTTATTCAATAGTATAACTAGGTGCCAGTTTACTGCCTCATTTTCAGTTTATATTCTTTTCTTCCAAGCAGATTCCTTAATTAAAATGTTGAATTAAACTGCTTTAAACTCTATTGCTTAATTTGAATGATTATACATCTACAGCTCATTTTTCCTTAGTTATACTCCTGCAGTTCTTTGAGATTAGCCTTCTTCCATAGGAATGCTTCTCATATCTCCTTGTCAGAAATAATTGGTGCAAATTGGAAATAGAGTAGGGAGTGGACATAGTTGCTTTACATATACACTAGCACAACTGGTGTTTTGTCATCAATGAGGATAATTATTATGATCGTTTAATACTCGCTCTTTGCACATTGTGGATGTTGCAAGCACCATGGAATGTGCTCAGCTTTCACAGGGTGAGTAAACACAGAAGATCCAACAGAGCCTGCATGATAAAGGAATGCCTTAGCTTCACATTCTCCTTCACCTCTCTGCATTTTGTCCACAGACCTATGCTGTCAGGTCAGGTGGGTGTTGAACTGAGTGCTCTTTGGGTAAGACATGAAAGGAGTTTTCTTAAAAAACAAGAGTTAATGAAGCTACCTTTATTTTCCTTAGTTTCAAGTTATGGTTTTTTTCACTATCAAAGCTCTCTTCCCCCACCCTGCTTTTCCTAGGGTTTGTGCTGCCTGGAGCAGATCAGCTGTGCTGGCATAATTATACACTCAATCAATTAAATGATTTGGCTTAAAAATAGCTCCATCCCACAGGGTTCCTTTTAATCCAGGTCACTCCAGAGGTTCAGTGTGTAATGTGGCCTCACAGACTGGACTGGTGTGATGGCAGAGTGGAAGACCATGTGTTATACTAAGGCACATGGACAACAGGGAGGTGTTTTGGGACAGCCAGCACAGCTTCACCAGGGGCTACAGATGTCATTTATCTGGAATTCTGTAAAGCCTTTGACAGGTGCCCCCCAGCACCATTCTCTCAAAACTGGAGAGATATAGATTTGATGGGTGGGCTATTAGATGAATAAGATATTGGTTGAATGGTCACATTCAGAGGGAAATGGCTCGGAGTCCTGATGGGCATTAGTGACAAGTGTTGTCCTTCAGGTGCCCATATTTGGACCAGCGTTATGCAATATCATCATAAATGACATAGATGAAGGGATCAAGTGTATGCTCAGCAAATTTGCAGATAACTCCAGGCTGAGTGGGACTGTTTCTAAGGCTATTTATTGTTATGCTACCAGACCAAGGCTACGTTAGGATGGCACAAGTTGATTCAGAGTCAATACGTGACACTGCATGGAAATTAAATATGGGCTTTTCAAAGGAACCCCAGAAGTGTAGACTTGTCATGAAAGTATCAAAAAGATGTTAAAAGCATTTTCTGCACTTTTTCTAGTACTTGAGTTGGTTTATTTGGAACCTTGTATATAAATTCAATGCCTACAAGTGGTTTTGAAAACTCCACTCAGGAGATAAAGCTGTAAAATTCTGCTTGAACAATCATGTCATGCTCCTCTTGGCCATTACTGTCTGTACTGCCCACTCATGTGACTGTCTGCACTGATATTTCACTCCTCCTGTGTCTGTCTTCCTCTGATTGCTTTGGGTGTCCAGAGCTCTTCCCTAGTGCCTTTCTTAAACTTTTCCTTCATTAGCTTCAATCCATTACTTGCTATTCTAACTTCTCCTGAGACTGAATAATCCCTTCCTCTCGTTTTGTTGCCTTGAAATTATTTATGGTCTGTGATCACGTCTCCCTGGATTTACTCTTGTCTAGACTAAATATATTTAGCTCTTTTACTGTCACTCTGCATGTCTCACTGCGTCATTTGTTACTTATCCTTGTTTTCTAGAGGTTTTCAGTACATTTCCTAAGACGAGTAAAATAGTACTAAAAATATTGTCCGAGGGTGGCCCACACCAAAAATATGTTAAGTGACATTATTAACTCCACAGTCTTATATGCTGTTTCATGTACACACTATTGGCAATAACATCCCCCTAAGGTAATCTACCTTTCTTCTTGGCAGAAAGTTGAATAAATTCTCTGCAAACTGCTGCAAGGGCCAAGTCCCACAATCACTTCTCACATCGTAATAACTGTGAGATTTCCAGTGGAGCAGATCTGAATCTTTTTTCTGAGACAATTTCCTTCTGTTCAAAAATACAATTTTATTGGACTTGAAGCTTTGCAACACTATCTGGCAATTTAAACAGTTTAATGTTTCTAAAGTTTACTGGTAAAGACTGACCAATATTTGCTGCTCAGTGAGGTATGTGTTTTATAAAGTGCAGAAAGAATAAAAAGTTCTGTACTTAAATAGAATGTTTGTTGAACTTTTCTAAACAACCCTGTTTCATAGGAAATTTTGAAATTTGATCCTTATATTTTTTTATTTGAAGGAAATGCCATGTTTTAATAGCAGATTTTTTTGCAGAGACTAGTCAGTACAGATTTTATTTTAAGATCAATTTTTGCCAAATAACTCATTATGACTAATTTTAGGTCATTTACTGGGTTTTTCTGTTGGGACTGTGACTTCAGACTGGAGTGATGAACCCAAATGAATACTTAATCCATATGTTATGCCTCTATTGCAACCAGACTAACAGTATTAATCCCTTCCAGCTCTAACTGCACATGCTCTTTTTGAAATGAGACCATCTTTCTTAGAAGTAAGCCAAAGTCTGGTAACATTGAAAGAGAACTTGTTTGCAAGGGACCCAGGGGACAAAAGAAGTGATAAAAAGCCTTTAGTGAATGCTAACATAGTCCTCTAAAGTGCTGCATATGATTTATGGAAACAGATGTCCAAAGACTTACTCTGTAGTCACTGGATGTCACATAAAATATAGGGAGAAAGGCCAGCCAAATGATGCATGTTGTGTACATTGTGAAACCGATAAACTTGGCTTCGTTGAAGTTCTCTGGACATTTCCTGGTTTTGAAGGCATACACAGTGCATAAGACCACGAGGATGACATCATATGTTAAGGACATTAACATACTGGAATCTTTGACATTGCATTTCAGGATGACAGTCTCTCTCTTCTCGGGAAGCGTGTATCGCCTGGTGCCCGGCGCCTCCAGGATCAGCCACACGGACACCACCACCACCTGTACCAGAATGAGACTCAGGCAGATGAACACCTGAGAGCTGGGGCTGATGAACTTGGGCCTCTGAGCACCGTTCTTTACGCCATCAAATATTCTGGCGATGCAGTTCGTTTTTGTCAGGAGGGCAGAGTAGCAGACGGCAAAGGAACTTCCCAGCCCCAAACGGCGGAGGGTGCAGATGGCTGGAGAAGGCTTGGCTATGAAGAAGAAAGTCATGCTATAAGACAGGAAGACCCCAAAGAGCAAAATGTAGCACAGTTCACGGCCAGAGGCTTTGACCAGGGGTGTGTTGTTGTGCTTGATGAACACTCCAATGACCATGAAAGTACAAATAAAGCCCAGGCATGCGATGGTAACAGGACCTATTGCCCAAGCATCTTCCCACTTGATGTAGTCTTCTGGTAGGTCATAGCAGCCAGTCAGATCAGCTGTGGGCCATTTTCCAGGCCCGCAGTCTGCACAAGTGAATTCATCAGCCAGGTACTCGTAGGTTTCACAGGGAATACAAATCCAACAGCAGACATCTCCTGGTTGCATATTCTTCATCTCATTAGGAGCGCAGGGGTCGCTGCACTGGGAGACAGGGACAGAGCTCCTGGACCAGTGGATAGAGTCTACCTCCAGTGACAAAGTTTCTGCCCACTGACCAACCTTCACGTAGGAGTATCTGTCTCCAGTGAACTGGAAATTGAACACGTTGTATCGTCCTATCCCATCTCCATAGGCATCAAATTTGACCATACTGTCTGCGTCATTGGGAGGGTTGAATGGAGCTGAGGAAAAAAGAAAAAGAAATAGAGAAATGTTATTACCAAAGCTACATATTATATTTTTTTCATCCCTTTGGCAAGCACAGGCACCTGGCAGCTTATAGAATACAATTCAGTTGTCAACAGGTAAGTCAAGAGGTTTGTGTCTGTCTCAGTTTTGAACTTGGAAAAAGAGCTCAGATAATGGAACTCTATTTCACTTTATATTTATAAATCTAAGATGACCAATGTCCTTACTTTATTTTGTCTTGGATACAAATCAGTTCTCTAATTATTTCTCCCAGTAAGCATCGCTGCTATCTCTCACATTTTCTCCTGAAAGAAAGAGGTCTGCTTCTGAGTCTCAGCATTTTTTGGTGAAACTTAGCTGTAATAAATAAAAATTAATGGTCAGGTCATTAAATGACAGTTTTGATGCCAACAGTCTGGAATGCAGTTGAATAGAGGATTCATTTTAGGATGATGGAGAAATAACTGTGAAATCCTCAACAATTTCTTACTATGTCTTTTTCTCTTCTCCCTGTGTTGTAGGAAGTTTTGAATTCCATCTATTTTGCTTCAGCATTACCAGTTTCTGATATTTCTTGTATGGCCTGAGATCCCCAACACGTGCTGCTTTGGTCCTGTATCTTGTTTGGGGAACAGATGACAAAACCACAAGCTGGATATGGGACCTTCTGTGAAATCAATATTGTAACACTTCTGACCGGTAAGCTCCGCAGAGTTTTGTTTTTCCTCCATCAGGGAATGAAGAGATATTAAAAATCTGTGAGGAAATTGCATTTACCATGTGATTTATTGGTCATTTGCTGTAGCATCAAAGGTAAAAAGCTTTACAGATAGGAAGCAAAAGGATTTTTTTTACCATTGATGAACAATAAAGATGATTTTATTTCCCAGTATCTTTGGCCATAGAAGTGGTTCCACTGTCATTGCTGGAATAAATCTCTTTCCCTGCCTCTGTGCCCATACTGTGCTTGAGCTTAAGCAATATTGTATAAGGGTGTAATACCTTCCTCCACTTCAATCTCCAGATACTTTTGATTTCTTGTGGTAGATTTATTTAGCTTCCTTAAAACACTGAGGCCAGCTTCTTTCACCTTTATTCCTGCAGAGCATTACCTTATTTTGCAGTACTCTGGCTAAGATCAGTAAAAGGGACGCTGGGTTTTGGCACAGAAGCCCCAGCTGGAGGGTTGAAATTGTGATCTGCACATCCTCAGGTGCTGCTCTTGGAGTGGATTTCCCCCCAGCTTTCTGCTTACTGTAGGGCAAAACTGGAATCTAATTTACAGCCACCTATACTCTCTCCTGAGTCAAGACTCTGCTTATTCTAATCCCTGCCCTCTCCTGCTCCTTCCCACCTCAGCTGTGTCAGCTACAGGAGTGGACAGCTTTGGTTTGTAGGATTACAGAATCGTGGAATTGTGGAATAATTCAGGTAGGAAGGGACCACCAGCAGGCCCTCTGATCCATCCCTTCTGCTCAAGCAGGGCCATCCCAGAGCACATGGCACAGGATTCATCCAGACAATTCTGGAATATCTCCAGTGAGGGAGGCTCCACACTGTCTCAGGCAACCTGTGCCACTGCTCGGTCACTGCACATAAAAGAAGCTCCTTCTCATGTTCATGTGTTGCAGTTCCTGTCTTTGCCTCTGTGTCTCATTGCCATTGAGAAGAGCCTGGCTCCCTTCAGATACCCACATATCCACATGAGTTCCCCTGTCAGCTGTGTCTTCTAAAGGCTGAATAAGCCCAACTCCTTCAGCCTTTCCCCGTAAGACAGATGATGCAGTACCCCTCTGCTGGAGTTGCCCCAGGAGCTCCATCTCTTTCTTGTACTGTACAAATTAGGAGTGGGTAGTACAGAAATTTGTAATAAGTTTATTTTATCTTTTTTTTTGTCACTGTTGGTATCTAGTTGTAACACTCTGTGGTCCAATGAGTCCTCTGAGAGCACAAAAATTAAGAGCAGCATAATCCTCCCCCAAATGGCCAGTTCTGCTGGAAGTGGCATGCTCTAAATTAAACAGGTAGATAAATTCAAAATATAGGTCAACAAGAAGAATATGAAGCAGCTTTCCTCCTCTCCCTCCTCCTCCTCATTCACAGGCACGCAAGCTCCCTCATCCAGGAGCAGCATTAAAACAAAATCACAATGCAGCACTTAACAGCTCCTCAATAATGTGCTGTCACTGCCAGTGTCTTATTTCATTATTCATAACACTTATATAGATTGTAGAAGCTGTTAACACAGCAGCCCAGCTTTAAGAGCCAGTTTATTCACTTCACTGTTATCCAGGCCAGCTCCTGAGGTGGGCTGAGAGCCTGTGACTGCTGCTGGCGCCAGTGGAGCTGTAGGTCAGGAAGACAAACTGCAAACTGCTTGTTTGACATCTTCTGTCAAGTGCATAACTTGAAGACCACAAGAACCCCAGTGCAAGTTACCTGAGGGTCTGAAACACCAGCACTTTTCAGGAAAGAATTCCCTCTGTATAACATATTTAACAACTTCTTATAGAAGTTCTGATAGAATATTTGTCATTTAAATGGAGAAAAGTATTTTCTTTAGATTTTTGCAGTTAGGTTCAGAAGGCAAAGCAGGTAATCCCACACAGAGTTAGCTTGAAGCTCAAGTATAATTGCCTTCCATAGGGCTGTTCCCACGCCACAAGAAACAAAAGATTTTTGTAGGACAACATGTTCAATGTTAACCAAAGCTTGCAGCTTGAAACATTCATTTTTAGTGGCTGCTGACAGAGGAAAATAAATCACCATCTTTCAGATGGAAAGGATGAAATCATTTAACCAAACAATGATGTATTAAATTATAGTATGGTGAGCCAAAGCCTACAAATGAGCCCACTGGGTGGCAGCAATTAATATACCCACTGATTATGTATAAACTCACTAAGGCAATTTAACGTATCATTTATCAACATGTTCTAGATCCTGTAGGAACATTTCCAAAAAGTAATGTTTTCACAAAATATGACGTAATAATAATCACAAAATTAAGATGCTTATAGGCAAGAAAGATGCTTATCACAAGAAGGCAGGATCTTATGTTTTAGAGTAAAAATAACCATTTTTTGCAAATTGGTTTTCCCAGAGATGATGTCAGGCTGTCATAAGTCACTCTGCAAATTCTTTTATTTATCTCAGTTTTTAGAGGGAGCCTACAATCCTTATAGCAGGTATCTGTGGCAGGTCTGTTTCAGAGTTGTAGCTCAGCTCTTTTACATTTATCCCTTGGGAGAGGACAGACAGGAAACTCTGGATCTCATCAGCTGCTAGCTAAGAGGCTGAGTGACAATATGAACTTTGCCTCCTTTGAGCCCTTGAATCTTCTCCTTCCCTTGTATTTCATGAAATGAATTAGTCCTGTGTAAAGCAGTTATACAAGAGGAATTTTGTAAAAGAAGCTATCAAGGAAAATAAAGGATAATTTTAAAAGACCTAAAGCAGTGATGCTTTGTGTTCCAGCTTGCAGCATTTCAGCAATGAAGATGCAGCAGCAGTGACATTTATAAGAGAAGGAGGGCAGAAGGCAGAAATCTTTGGAACCCCAGTGCAGGCAGTTCAACTCTGTCAGCTCCCTGGAGAAATCCTACTGGAGGAGAGATTCCATTGTGCAAGTGGAGGACAAACTCCTTCAGCTTCAGATAAGAGAGGAATAACTGCAGATTTATGACTGTTTTAGTAGCAGATGCAGATAAGAACATAAAATAACATCATAGCTTTTATGTAGTGAATTATGTCATTTGTTTCCATCTTCCTAAGTGGGAGCAATTTTTCCAACAGTCACATAACTTGCAAAAATGTGCTTATCTGCTGTTGGAAGCAGATGAGTTGTTTTTATTTGGATATCCTTAATATTTTTGGTGTCAGTGATGTACAGCTCTTGATGACATGAAAAATTTCAGAAACAAAGTTCTGAAGGGATGATTTATTTTATCTTTGGGCAAAACCTTTATGCGAAGAGGCAGTATGAGAAATATGTTTAAATACTTCTAATTCTGCGCAATGCCTCGGTTGAGTGAAAAACACTCCAGGATTTTTTTAACAAGGAATGAATAGATGAGGAAAACAAAGAAGTTTTCATCCTAATTAGGCACTGGAAATCTTTTAAGAGGCTGAGCAGCCTAGGGAAAGATGTGTGTCATCTTAACTGGCTTGGAATCAGATTGGGTTTTGTTTGTCAGCAGCATCTTTGGGCCAGGAAGGATATTTTGCATAGAGTCTCTCACGTGTCTGGCACAGAGTATCTGGCACAGATTTGAGTGTGTAAATGTTGTCCTATAGAAAACATCCTCACTAACACTTCCTGGTAGGAATGATGACAGATATCCCTACATCTAAGAACATTCTTCATGTCTGCTAAAACATGCCTCTGTTCTTTGTTTGCAGAGTCTATTCTTTCTAAACAAGGCACAGATCACAGAGACACAGCTCACTGGCTAGGAGGCAATTCATTAATAGCAAGGCTTGATGAAAGCCCTGCAGTTTTTCAGCTTGGCAGTTGGGAGATTTCATGTGGTTTGGAAAGAGATGTAAAAAGCACTATTGGGTGCACTGAAGGTACCTTCTTCCACATATTGTTGGCCCCAAAGACTATGAGGAGATCATGATTAAATAGAAATGGAAAAGTAAAGAGGGAACAGGCTGGAGTTTCTGAAAAGTTGAGTAAAACTTCCTTAGTCTCACTAGATGGTGCTGCAAAAACTCCAAACTCCTGATTTAAGACTGAAAAATAAGAAATTTTTTATGTAACAGAAAAATATAGTTATTTTTTAATTCCCCCTACTCTTCCTGTTACATATCCAGGGCAATACCTTTTTAAAACACTTTAATGGAGAGCCTAGATAATAATATAACAGGATATGTGGTGCTTGTCCAACAGGCTCATCTGTGAGTATGATGCCTTATCTTGAAAAGTATCAGAAAAGACCCTGAGATTGCATATTTCTTTTCATTCTCTTTTATTTTTATCTTGATATGGCTTGTTGAGGTCAAAGTGACTTATTTCTGCTTGGCTGAACATTTAGACCAAGCAACAGAGACCTGACGCACCCACTCCTGTTTCAGCTTCAGCACGGAACAACTGGGTTAATATTTGATTGACAGAAGGGACGTTGAAATTTGTGAATTTAAAAATTAATATGGGGAAGGATCAGAGTGAAGTGTCACTAGATTGTACCTCTCCACAATTAACAATATACTACTTTCCACAGAGACCAGCAGTCACTTTTAACCTCTGCACCACTGTCTCTGGATGTGTTTGGGTCATAGGCAGCATTGCTTCTTCTCATTTAAGAAATGAATGAGACAAATATGACAGATTAGTCCCCTAAAAATGTCATTTTCCTATCTATGTCTACAGATTTTCCATTCAGGTCTATGGTTTCTCTCTTAGGCTAGATATTTGCTGTAGGGAGTTTTAAAACTAGTCATAGGCCCCCACAACTTTTGCACTGGTCAGAGACAGAAATGTTTTCCTCAGGCCTTGTTGCAAAGGTCTGTCAAGGGATATATGTGGATGAGTTAGTTTTCCCAAACTTGTGTCCTACAAAAGAGAATGAGTGTTGACTATTCCTAGGGTTCACTTTAAAATGGTACCTAGAACAGCCCAGCCAAACTGTTCTTTTTCTGCTGAGTGTGACTATCTGAAATACACCCACTATTTACATATCTGAAGTCAAGGGAGATGAGCAGCTCCAATGTCTGGGACAGAAAGGCTCAGAGCTGGAGCACCAAGTGGCTGCAGCATGTCCAAGCTCTCTGCAGAGTACCTGAGAGCAGGTCCCTCTCAAGAGCAGGTCCCTCTCAAGAGCAGGTCCCTCTCAAGCTGCCTGCACAGGCTGCTCTGGGGGCTATCAGAGAGAATGGTTCAGGAACATTTGCAAAATAAGATAAGAAGGGCCTGAAAAACTAGGGGAATTCCTTCAGCTTGTCATTACCTTCATTATCTGGCTGAGCACAGAACTCCCAGGCTACCTTTCCTGTGAATTGCTTGCCTCAAGCTCAATGTTTTACATTTCCAGGTATGTGCTGTCCTCTTGCTTGCACAGCTCTTGGGCATAGGTGTGGTCTTTAGGACATGGGGAGAATGAAATAGACACTAAGTTACAAACCTTCATCAAGGAAACTGTGAAATTGCCCTTACCCTTTTTAAAGAAATTTAAGGAATTAAAAATATAATTTCTTCTTTCTTAAAGCATTTGGATTTCAAGACATGGAAGGTAAAAACATGTCAAAATTCTGCACTTACTGTATTTCTTCACAAAAATGTAAATAATCTCCCCTGAAATTAAGAATATTTCTTGCAGTTTTTTGTTAAAGGTTGTATTAGTTTAACTTTAAAATAAAAAAATACATATGGAAAATCATCCAAGGTGTTATTCTTTTTTAAAAAATATCTGCTTAATTGAGAATTAATTTAAGTTGATACCATTCTTTTAATTTAAGTTTATCCACTTAAAGAACTGGTTGGCACAAGAGGCAAAATGCATGCAGTGTAATTGAAACCAGCAATCAACTTGCAATTACAAAGGAAATTAAACCATGACTTCAAACTGCCTAACTCCCCCCTTAGGCCAGCTCCCTGTTTTGTACACAGAAGCAAGGGGAGGCCACCCCCATTATGAAGAATTATGGCCACTGTTTAGGGTGACAGCACATCAGCTCAGGAGCTGGAACTGTGAGCTCTGGGCTGGCCTTTGGTAGCTTCTGAAATGTTTTGATCCATAGAAAATTTGAGTTGGCTGGTGAGTTCTCCATCAGTTGCTGAACATTAATGTTGCTCTCAGAGAACATGATTGATTTTTTGATTGTGGCTTTCTGCCAGTTCAGGGGTTCTGTGTCCCCTGTGTCTGATTTGAACACTGGGGTGAGGGACATTCCCATATAACTCAGAGCTGGGAACTGGTGCCATGTCTTTTGCCCCTCTCTTCCCAGCACATCCAAGGTGCAGCAGGAAGAGATTGAAGCTGTGTTTTAATTTTGCTAAAATTTACTTTTGGACTAAATCTGGGACATGGTTATATCACAGGAGCACAAATCTTTCTCTTTTTGGAGGCACTGCTCCATGATGGGCTAATTCCACCCCCAGACTGCATACATAGCAGTCTAAGGAAGTGTTAAATACCTAATAATATTTTTGCCCTTCTTTGTCAGCCTGAAGGAAATATGAATAGATTTAGTTATTAAGATATTAAAGGAAGTTGGTTAAAACATTCTCTCCTCTGTGGGGACTTAAGGATTAGAGACGTGTTTCCAGACACAGCTCTGAATAATTTAGTTAGATAGTTTGCCCTTAGAGATCCGAAGCAAATGAACCATGAAATAGACCCTCTGGCTGTTATTTCCTAATTGACTTGATATGAAGACACTCCCAAATCAGGTGGACTGACATAGATTTAATTACTTATACTGCAATTCTATTATTTAGGAATAGTAATATTGTAGCTGTGACAGTCTAAGATACAAGAAATTTCAAGTATCTAAGAAATGCAGTATTTCTTATTAGACTTATAGATGGAAGAAGTGCACAAGCTTTCAGGCCCAAGGTCACTCCATTAGGTCACCAGCACCATTGCTCCATAAATTTGACCTCCATTTATTTTGAAGGAACAACTCTGCTCGGAGTTTAGTATATCAGGTTTTTATTTCCTGCTGGAAACACAATTTCCCTTTGCAAACAGCCTCATTACTATCCATTTGCAGAGTAATTGCTGAAAGCTCTTTGTTCACATCTTTAAAAGTATAGAATTCAGAAACAGAAGGTCTGATCGAGATGCAAGACAAGATATGACAGAGATGTTATGCCAAAAGCTTCTTTTTTTTTTTTCCAGATATGTGGGCAGTCTAATAAAGGTATTGCCTCTTCTTACAAATCTTATGACTCTATGCTATCATTTTTGTTAAGGAGCTACTGAAAACTCTTGGCAATCACCCTACAAATTGCTAATAATGAGGTAATTTGCAAAATGAAATTGTATTTGCAGTAGGAAAATAAAACCCTACGTAGTGAATTCTAAGGAGTGCATGTATTTGAAATAATTGAAGCTCAAATTTACGGAATATTTTGTGAGAAAAAGGGAGCTGTAGAATGCCTCAGAGCTGGAGTAAAGACACAATACCACAGTGAAACATAGGAACCTTTAGGCTTAGACATATTATGCAGCTCAGTTATAGCATTTGGCACATCTGACATATGCTGGTGGAGGACAAAGAACTGGAGTACAGCTGGAAAGGTGAATGTTTCACACATCACGTGGTGTAAGATTCTGGAGTGGATCAGTTTTCTCTAGGAATATAATAAGTGAATGAAAAGAAAAGTGACCTATATTTCATGAGCAGAAGTTTAATTGGAGTGTGTGTTTTGGGAGTGCAGTTTTCTTACCGATCTCCTATGGAGAGTGGAAAGAAATTGGCACCTCCAAAGGGGGGCTCTGGCTAATGTGAGATGCCATCAGGGAGGTGGGTAACTTCCCACATCAATAGTTCTCCAGTTATACCATAAAAGTGTGTCAAAGAATACTTTATTTCTCCACTGATGGAGAAATAAAACTAATGTTTTCAGTAAGGCCCACCACACACATTAAATGTGCTCATCTTCCCTTGTAAAGCTATGAGTCTGGATTTTATTTTTACTCTTTTCCATATAATAAGGCAGTGGCTAGAAATGTACATTTACTAAAATTGCAAGTTAATTCAGTATTCAACAGAGTCCATCCCAGCTGACCAAATGCTGAGTCAGCCAGAGAGGGGAAAGTGGGCTTCTCACAACAATGAATTCCAGTTAAAAGAGAGTCAGATAAAGGATAACTCTTGGCTTTTAAGGTTATTCCTGAATTCCACACACCAGCTGCCAAGGTAACACGTCATCTCTCCCAACATCTTCAGTCTTCATTTGCATGTGTTATGCTACAACGCACAACCTGCATGTCCTATTAATACTTGCAAATTCTTCTGTTCTCAGGGATAAAAGATGAAGCTGAGAGCACAGAATCACTTTTGCTAATGCCTTTCTCCACTGAATCAGTTCAGCAACAGCAATCACTGGACCTCAGGGGAAAATGTAAAATGAAAATGTTGATTTATTTGCCTGTTTTATGGTGGAAGTAGAGACACATTGATAGGATTAGACTGATAAAATGTTTCAGAGATCTAGAAAAGACATTAACAGTACTGCCTCAAACCTTCCTCTGACTTGAGATAATTTCTTCTCCAAAGAGCCTTTAAATATGGGCTTTTTATTCTTTCAGTTACTGGAGCATTAACTAGCCATTAGCTATTTATTCAAATGGATGTGCAAATATAATAGAGGAAGTTTAATAAACTTTTTCAGCACATTTTCATCAGTTCCCAATACCAGTTTCATAGTTTTTTAAGCCACTGTCTGGTAGACACCTATCCTGGCACAGCAGGCCAATTTTTGACACAAAGCTGATCACTCGGAGCAGTGCTGCATTCATCAGGGAAATAGAGAAATGTCATGAAAAAATTTTACTTTTACAGAAACCACAGGTAAAAGGTATTATTTGGGGTACGTTATTTATGTCAAGGGAAGGAACCACAAGAGCACAACTTTTTGCTGTTACAGACAATGACACAGTTGCTGCTTAGGCTAGAAGAGTCAAGCAACACCCACCCCATAAATTTCTGCATATGATCAGGCATGTCTTGGTGTTTTGAAGCAAATTTAAGACTTCTTGTAAAAGCTAGAGCCACAGAGAAAGTGCTCCCACAGGAAGAGAACAGGACAGTTCTGTAGCAGAAGCACAGGAAGATGCTTGAGGCTCCAGAGCTGCACACAAACAGTTAGCTACTGATCACTACACAAATTAAACCTTGGGAAGAAGGGAAGATGGCTTTTAGGGCATAATTAATAGAAAGAAGAGCATGTTTGCAGCATGTGCAAAACATCCTGTGAATGGTGAATAAACAACTGCAGTAACAAGAAGGTACAGCCTCTCCAAGAAAAAGAACTGGGAATGTCCCCTGATTGTGGATGCTGGAACTCACCGGTTTTGCTACCTGAACACCAGGACGTTCTCCCTTCCCTTTGGTGTGTAAAGACCACTGATTTTGGATTTACTGCTCACTCTTTATAAATGCAATCTCAACAATCATACATCAAGTATTATTTCTTATTATAGAATTGGGTTAAGTAAAGTAAATTTTTAAAGGACAGTGGGTGAGTGCTCCTGTGAATGTGTGAGTTCATGCCTCTCTGTGTGTTTTCCAATCCATACAGCAAACGTGGTTAATACTGGATCATAGAATTATAGTGATATCAGATGTAGCCCTTAGCAATCACATTCCACCCTGAAAATCCATATTCTCTCAGCTACAGAGTTACATGGGATTTCTGTAGCATATACATTCGGCGTGAGGACTCTGTTCAAGCCTGGGCTTCTCTCAGCTTTCTCACACCCACCAGTAGTTTCCCTGTTTCCTCTGAGCACAGTGCATTCCCCTCCCTGAATAAAATTATGGTGTTTTCTTTGCTGAGCCTCATATTTCAGCCACAGAACGGGTAAATATTTCATATGTACAAAGGAATAGTTGCCTTAGCTTATTCCATCAAATTGTCTGGAATCTGTGTATAGCAGCAAGGAGAAAAATGGACTGCATGAAACCTCCATTGAATTGAGGAGCAATTGTAGATACACATTGAAAAAGTGAATATCTCTCAGCCTTCAGAAATGGTCTTGAATTTCTCTTGTAAGAAATATGCTAAATGTATATGTGTCATTAGTCTAGGAGAGATGGGATGATTCATATATTGCCAAGTAGAAAGATGGGCTTGTACAAGAAAAGCAAAACTCTAGAAGATGAAATTCAGATGCAAGATTGGGGTCAGGGGCCTTCAGTTTGGGAGGTACAATAACCTCTGCTTCCTGTCTACTGGGTGTTTGCAACCACCATTCCCAACTCCACAGCTTCTGGCTCTGAGCTGTTCTTCACATGCATTCAGGAAATAGTGTTTTTGTGCGGAGACCCTACATCCCAAATTAATGATCTAGGTGATTTATTTACAAAATACATGTCTTAAGATTAAGGATTTCTATTTGGAGACATGGTCCTTTCTGACTTAGTGCTGAACCCCTTTTCATCCCAACACTAAGCAGGTGGGCTGTCCATGAATGGAGCAAAAAGCAAAAAAGCAAATTAAAGGACTGTTCCTGTAGCCATGCTACAGCTGGGATTTCATGGACATTTCTGTTAGAAGTTTCTCTGCCTCTGATATTCCTGGGCATGAATATGCCTCTTGTTCCCCTTGCCTTGAAGAATTTTAATATTCTTTGTCTTCACTTGTTATATGCTCAGACAAATGCACTTTCAAGGCAGGAAGAAGGAAACGAAAGGAAATGACTCACCCAGATAACAGCAATGAAATGTATTTTTACGTTATATTCTATATCTGCTAACTAAATAACCATAAATATTGCAGTGATGCCAAGGCAGATAGTCTCTGAGATGCTTTTAGAGGTGTTTAGAAACTTGGCTCTGACAAATGAGGAAATGAAAGTCATGCACATTTGTCTGTCAGGTCCATCCAGTTTGCAGTTGATGGGAGTTGTGTAGAAGGTCAGTTTGTGAAAAGCATGCATATGTAAAAGGAGTTTCTGCTCCATAGAGATGTAAAGGTGGTTGTTTTTTGAAAATATTGGAAGAATTTTGGGAAAAATATGTTAGTGGAAAATGTAAACAATTGCTGTTTTGAGTTTGGGTTGAGTTTCTTTGTCCCTTTTTATAGAGAACCAGCCCCGTATCACTGAGTGGTGGGGATTTTTTGCACTGGGAATCAGAAATGGGAAAGACAAACTTGAAGGGAGTAGTTCAGACTCTGCAGAAAGCTGAAATAGATTCACATGCTCATCTGGGCTGCAGTTTGCAAGTACAAATACAGCAGTTATCTTGGGACAAATTTGTCTGCAAACTTGCTAAGTGGAATAGATGTAGGATTCAGGCCATGATCTGTGTCTAGATAGCAGCACCAGGCTGGGTGGGTTGAGTGTTAGTGTCTCACTAATGCAGCTCTACTGGTCTTGTCCCTGTTTCTGTTTAACCATCGTTAGCCTGGAAATATCTTTGTACTGTGCTCTACTGGGTGAAGAAAATATCTTCCTGGGATGTTGTGAAATTAAGGTTATTTAGAGGAGAAAAGATACTTTTCTATAGGTTATGCTTTCACTTCTGCCCTTGTAGTATAATTTTTAGCTGCCAACAAGGATATGGGTTTTTTAAAAAAACTTAACATTTAGTTATCTTTGGGATTAGATATCTGGATATGTGACTTTCTGTAGTTTTCTTCATCACCTTTTGAAAAGATGAGTTTTCTTGGAGTCCCACTGGAAGCCCAGCGCACACCTAGATTACTCAAAATAGAAAAATAGAATCAGCTTCTTATGTGTTGTCCTCATCCTCAACACTTCTGTGGTCGTGTTCTGAGCACAGCCTTTGCCTTTGTCAGCCCCTGTTGTAGTATCTCAGCATGCAAGTGAGACTAACTGATATTAGGTGTGGAAGTGACAAAGTGCTCTTCTGTAGCAGGTGGTAGAGAAGAATCTGGTCTTGCCATGGGCTTTTTGAAGCCAAATTAGATGCTAAAATGTAAGGCTAGGAATCCTGAACCAAAGTATTCTTTCTCACTTGACATCTTCTCCTTCAAGGTCACAGGAAAAAGCAGACCTGACATCTCTTTACTTATGTGTAAAGATTTCTCCCAGGTAAATCTGCATGAAAAATAAGAATATAATTCCATGGTATGTCCTGGGTTGCCCTCTTACTGTAAAACCCAGTAGGATTGGGAAAGGAAATGTACATAGTTGGGGTACATAGAAAAGGTTATATGGGATTTCCTACTCCTCTGAAGACTTGTACTGACCCTTGGTGTTTGGGATTCACATACCATTTGCCAGCAAAACAAAAGATAAAATAATAACTATTATAAAACAAGCAGGAGGCAAACACTGGAGCCTGTGATTTAGAGAAATTAGGTTACCAAGCCTTCTGTCTCTCAGCTATGTGATCTGAAAGAAAATCATTGCTGTTTGCCAGTCATGTGTTTCTCCACAAACACAGGGTGTCTAATCTCATCCTCATTTACACACTCCCATGGATGTTGTGAAATCTAGAGATTTATGGCTGCCTAAAGGCTACATTATTAATAGGAGATAAGCAGCTGACTATAAATTACATACAAGGCATAGACTATATAATTTTATGTTCAGTATTTCATAGCTCAGCTGAAGTGGTGGGTTGTTTAAATATTCAAGTAGAGGAAACTGAGATGGAGATCCAGTTGCAATTTTAGGGATGCCAAAGTACTTTCACCTAAATATGCCACTATAACAAGTTTGGGGCTGTTGCTGGCCTGTGGTTTCTGCAGGGTTTCCAGGAATGACACCCAGCTGGGTAAAGGCCAAAGGCAACATATTTCCAGAGACTTCCTGAGGACTATGAAGAAAAGTTGTTGCTGCTCTGCATCCTGCTAATGCTGCATTTCCCATCTTTCTGTCCATGGAAGCTCAGTGCCCATGTCAGGCAGAGAGCAGTGGCAGCCAGCAGTGGTGGCAGCAGGCAGTGGTGGCACCAGGCAAAAAGTACCTTGCCCCTGAGTTAGATGGGGAGCAATGGCCCAGCACACCTTGGCCTCAGCTTCTGGAGCTTCTCTCAAGGGGTGAAAATACAATTCAAGCTCTGCTCCTGCTCACTCAGGCTAATAACTGTGACTTAGTGACAAAGGAAAGCATGAAACAGCAGCTTTTTATGATAGTCTCTGGCTTGATAGCAGACACCATTAACAGGTAGGTCACTGACCTGCCATCACGGTGAGAGAAGTTTTAATGGAAATTTTATTTGGAACATGTGCCCTAGAGATGATGATACCTGTGCCCCTCTGCCAGCCCAGGTATCCAGTTCACAGAGTGCAGTGAGTGACACACAACACATCCAGTGTGCAGACCAGTTGCTTGCCATCATGATACCTTAAACCTGAACTAGGTGTTGAAGAGGTTCTATAGTATTTTATTTTCAACTAGTTTATATCTGTAAAGACCTGAGCAAGTTCGTCTGATTGCACAGCTGCCTTACCTTTCAGCAGGTAGTTAGCCTAGAGACCACCCAACCTGCTTCATTCTTTAATTTCATTATTTTATACTTCATTATTTTATATTATGAATCTATAGCATGCACAATTAAAATATATATAAATGCATATATATATAAGTATATAAATATATTAATATATACACATACTAAAATCTTCAGGAGGACTAAATAGAGATTGGCTTATTTACTCTTGGATGGTAAATTTACCCAAAGTAAAGGAACAGCAGATCCCATGAGGTCTCTAAAGAGAGGAGGAAGGAGAAAGTAGATGAGGCCATCAGGATTACCAGGCCATCAAAATCTTGCTGCAGCTCTCTGTGTATTTACACCAATGTAACTCCAATACAGAGAGAATATGGGAAAATACTGTGCAGGTTCAACTGTTCTTCTGCTCTAAAACAGCAAGTCTCAAGTGTGCTTTCAGAGGCTGTCCCTTAGCTGCTTGCAAGGTTTTAAACACTATGACACATTTGTGGTGCCAGGAAAAGGCAGTTATTTTTTCCTATAAATCCTAGACATCTTTTTCTTGTGTATCTTTAATTAGCATCTTGGGGAATTCACTAATTTTCCTTGCTTTTATTAGCTACTAATCCATCACATATTACACTTTTACAACTTTTATGATTAACAAGGCAGTGGATGCTTTCTGTCCATGTGAACTTTGCCTTCATCTGAAAGCGTGTTCTGGTTTATTCTACAAATAAGCATCACAAGGAAGGCCATGAGGACCTCACTGCTGACTGAGTGCTGAAGGCAAGGGGGATCTGACCCGACAAGAAGGACCTCCATGGGTGAAGTGTTGGAGTAGCAGGGCCACCTGCTGCAAAGCCTGGGCTTTGAGCTCTGGCTTTAGCCTTCACAGGTATTCCCTGCTGTGAACTCATAGCCAGCCTTTGACGTTTCTGCAGCTGTAATCTGCTTGTGATAGCAAATGCAGGATTCCTTTGGTCTGTGCTCCATGCAGCTTGGCTGAGCATTGACTTTTGAAGTGCACTTTTGACAGGAAATATTTATGGGTAAATCCCAGAACAGGGACTATGCAATGCTGCTGTGCTCAGAAGTAAGGTGACATCTGCTTGTTGCAGACCATGACTTAAGCTCTTTCTTTCTTGGATGGAACAGATAGGATGGAAATGGTCTGTGAAATTGTGTTCCCACAGCAGAAGTCACCAGTGTTCAAGAATAAATGAAAAGGTGAATTTGTGCTTCTGCTTCATATCATTTCAGTGTTGACTGGGGCAGAGTGAGAAGGAAGAGAAGGAATAAAATGAACCACATGGAAATGTGGTAAGACCAGCAGTTTTGTCATAAAGTCCAGTGGAGGAAAGAGGACAAATCAGACCTGACTTACAAGCCTTTTCTCATTTGGAGTAGTCATTCTGGTTAGCCAGGGGAGAGGACTTCCCCAGGATAAGCTATTTTTGGTGATACAGGCTTTGCTGTAGAAGAGATGGATTTCTGAACACAAGACAGAAAGGTCCATGACAGTGACTCTGTTAACTCAGGAGGGAGAAAGGGATAGGAAAAGACACTGAGTACTTTAAATATGCATTGCCTAAATTTTTTAATGATCTTTTTTCCAAGTCTACTACTTTAGCTAAACTACTCCAACCATTAGCTGTGCAGGTTCTGACAACTGCATAAGATATGTGGACATGAATACATCCCAAAATCCAACTCCCTTCTGCCCATATGCTCCCACACTAGACTGAGGACAGGGTTAGTCCTGTTACACCATCAGCCCTGCTAACTGGTGTGGGAAAAGCTAGAACCCAGCCCCACACTTCTGGTTGACAAGGCTGTTATTCTGCACAACAGATAAGCAGCCCTGGAGCCACTGCTGGTCTTTCATTATCATGGCTACCCTTCCTCACCCTTCCCTTCCAATCCAATGTCCTGGAGGAGCAGCTACACCAGGCAGCAACATGTAGGGCACAGCTGTGCGTGACCCTGCCATTCTTTTATCCCAAATGATGGACACCCCTCTCACACTGTCCTGGCACTTGTCAAATGTGAAGCTTGCAGTAGTGCTGTGGCCAATGACAACACTGCTTTCCTGTGTCGTGCTGGTGGCTTAAACGAGCTAAATAAGTCAGCAAAGCTGTCTGCTGCACTGTCCCCTCCACCCTTGTGAGGGAGGAAGGCTTCTGGATGTGTGGGTTCATACTTGGATTCATAGCCCTCCCAGGAGCCCCTCTGTATGCTGCTCTTCACCAGGCAATGGTGAAGGGTATGGTGAGAAGTTGAGTTTACTCTGTGCTCTCTGACATGGAGACCTTTACTTTTGTTCAGCACTTCTTTGTTGTTCTGGTAATAGAAGTTAACAGCCTCTTGAACTGGCATCTCTTTATCAGCAGAAAACCATCACGATTTAGAACATCAAGTGCTGCATTTGTGCCCTCAGGAGGGAATGTAGAGGATGGGAAAATCAAGAAGATGAACCAGCCTATATCTCTTTGAAAAGCGAAATAAACACTGAAATTGAGTGAGTGCATTTATCTAGAGGCTGGACTTTGCATTCTCACAGCCTGGTGCTGGAAGCTGGAATTAGGCACAGGTTTCTCTTTTTTTCCTTTATTATAAAGATTCAGAATACCATTACATTTGTCATATATGTCTTATTGACTTGCAAGAAAATTATGTGCTTGGTGTATCTCACAGACAGTAAGGAATGAAATTTCACACTGTCTTCATCCCACACCGCAGTTCTGTGGAGTTATTTCAATTTAATGAAAAAGAAATAAGTAGGAACCCAGAGATATTAGTGAAATTACCTGTCACACAGCATGTCAGCAACAGTGGCAGCACAAGGATGCACAAATCCTGCCTGTCCCCTACAACCACCCTGCTGTTAGCTGGTCCCTGAGTATTTCCTTGCATATCACATTATTGCTGTTCCTGAGAGTCTTACTTCAGGCTTTCAGCTAAATGGCAAGTGAAAATAAACCTTAATCACTCTATACTCCATCTGTAGTCAGTAGCAAGAGATATAGGGGCAAATCATATCTTGCATGGGCTGGAGCACACTCTGTAAGTGCTAATCCCCTCCATTAACTGTAATCAAAGTCTAATCAAAACTAATTTGAATGTGAAGGGTAAATGTCTAAAATTGCTTTGTCCCACACCAGTGATAGAAACGCACCTGATCGTTTACTCAGAGTGGTGTGTGTGAAATGCACCATGTTCCAGCAAACTGGGATGAGACATTCAGGGCCATTTGCTTGATTTCTTCCACCATTTCTTTACTTGACTTCTATGCTTGCAGGGCTTATCTATGTGGACTCCTGCCTTTTAGCAGAGGAAGCATTGCTTAAATAGCTTTTTGTGCATCTGCAAATATAGTTATCACTGTTCTGTTTCTTGTCTGTTTCCTTGTAGTGGGTCTGGATCGCTACCCAGGCTAAAGAAGAGAGAACATCCACAGCCTGACTTGGCTTCAGTGTAGCTGCTGGACTGGTAACTTCCATGCCACCCTTTCTCTGGGAAAGGGTGCTGGGAAAACATTCTCAGGTTTGGAGATGGAAATATGAGATTGTCTTTGATCAAATGCACCATATAACAAAGTCCTTGTATTGCATTAACAACACACACAAAGATTTTCTTCATCCGGGAAAGAGCAAATAATAATTTTTGGTCCTGTACAAATCAATGACAACACTTATATGTATTAAAATCTCACATATGTATTAAGTCTTCACACCCTTCTGAAAGGAGGAAGGGATGGAAGATTTGCTTAATAACTCGCTACATAAAAATCACTCACCTGCTCAAAAAATAACTTACATTAAAATAGGGATTCACATTATAATGGAAGAACTAATAATAAAGAAAAGAGATGAGCAAATAATGTTGTAAGCTGGTAAAAAAATGTATATGGAACAAAGCCATTGGAAAAGCACTTGACAGGTTTCTTAATGTTTTAAATTGGAAATGAAAATTAATGGAAAATAAAGCTCTTCAGAGTTTCAAAGATTCCCATGCTGATTTTTAATATAATTAATTTGGTTCAAAAAAGACCCTTCTGTTTTCAAAACTGAAAAATTATAGGCTTCCATTTTTTTTCCAGATTAAACAACTTCAACTCCCAATTCATAAAAAAAAAAGGACATTTCAGTCAAAATAAAAACTATTTTTTCTGGCTCTAGATAATAAAAAATTTCCTGAGATTTTGGTGAAAGAAAATTGGGGTTATTTTGGCTGTATACCTAGATGTTGACTGGGAAAATGCTTGGGTGCTTAAAAATATCTACATGTTAGAAAAATAATTAAGAATCCTATATTTGAATAAAGATTGCTTAGTCTTAAGGCTGGACTCTATTAAGAGTGTTTTCATTTAAACTCATAAAAATACCTGTAGTGTCAGAAAAATCTTCAAAATAATTGAAGTTTAAAATATTGAAGTGCCTATTCATTTAGGTAGGTCATTACAGTTGTGAAGTATTTCCCTGGCAGGGACAGAAGCACACCACTGCCTTCCCTCCTGATCAGCATGCCAGGAATCAGCTCCCGTCAAGTGCTGTCCTCATAAAACCAATTGATTTCAACAATTTAAAGACATTCAAGTATCTCTGAGGATAAGTGCAGGCAAGCGAGAAAAGAGTTTTTGTGTTGTAAGTGCTGTGAGGGGGGGAAGGAGAAAGGATTATTCTTAATTTCTAGAGGTCTAAACCCAAAAAGTTTGTTTCATTCTGACTTGAGTACTTGGCTACAACAGATGCACCCCACTGGGAGTTAGAGAAGCACCAGGGATGTGGTTGGTAGTATCTAGAAGTGATCTGAGCCAAAAGCTGAGAACACCTCTAAAGGAGGGGAAAGTTCAAGCTCCAATTTGACAGTTTTATGCAGTTTTCAGTGTTATTAGCATTGTACAGTTACTGAAGGTCTCTTGGGATTGAGCATGCTGAATCCTACACATGTTTATCCTCCTTCTTGGAGCTAGTTCTCACTCAAAGCACAGCATGATGGTTCCTTACTATCGACTCAGTCAGTTGAGAGTATCAGTTTCACACTACATAGAAATTCAAATTCAACATAGATGCTTCAGAAGAAACTCAAGACATGAAGAAACAAAAAGGCAGGATGTTCTACACTTTACTTCTTTCCTCTGTAGATCCATTTAGCTTTGCTGAGGTGTAATATTGTTATGTCATAGTATTAATAAAAAAAGCTAAACTCAGCCTTATGTGGTGGCAAAACCACAGAGATGCCACGTGCTGTGCAGCCAGTCCCCATGAAGTTTGCTCATATCATTCCCATATGGATCACCCTCCTCCACATCTCCTGCACATGTTTAATGCAGCTTTTTTATACTTTGCCATTAAGCCTGTAGTTTTGTAACACAGGTAATGGCACTACCCCATATATTTGAATAGTTTATGTACATCTGGTCCTATGACAGGAATTATTACTTTATTATTGCAAGGACATTGGCCACGGTCCAGCAGTTATGTAAATTTGTAGCAAAACGAGGGAGAGAAGGCCAAGTCTTGGCATGGGATTATCAGGCAGATGGCTGGTGTAGCAGATGGTGAAAGGACCATTGCCTTTCAGACATGTCCAAACTGGCTGTGAATTAAATGGGTGTTGGTGTGTGGAATTTTAGAGGATGGAGTGCAACATTGCCAAGACCAGCTGTTGCCACCTTCACCTCTTCCTTCTGCTGGAAGCAGGAGGAGCATCAACCTGTTTTTTTTAGAGCTCTCATCAAGCTCCGCATCCTTCTCCTTTCTGCCTTCTTGTGACAGGAGTGACCTTGTCTGTGTACCACCCTGGTCTAAACTGTGTAAATAGTTGCTACCAGAAATTTGGCTGGCTGTTACCATGACTGATGAACATTTCCTTAATTACAGTGCTTAATTATATTCTGTAGGTACCAAAAGAGGAGTTATTACCTGTAAAGTTTACTTTCAGGAGATAATCTTTGTACAGCTTCCTACCATCCAGATGCTTCATGGCATCACAGAGTTTGGTGGTGTTTGGGCAGAGAGTCCTCTGCATTTTATGCAGGGCGTGAGCCATTGCATACACAGCATTCACAACAAACATGATCTTGGATTCTTGCTCGTAGTTGGAACTGTTGATGGTGAAGTGCTTTTCACAAGCCTTTCTATGCGGTTTCCGGTTCTGCAGGTTACACTGGAATTTTTGCTCCCAGAAGTCCTTGAACCAGGGGTTGCGCCTGTTGTTGTAAGGGCTGAGACTTTGGAAGTACTTGTCAAACTCTTTAACCGGATGGGAAGCAAGCTCCAAGGTTATGGCCCCGGACGCTATGTGCTCGTTGCCCTTGACAATGCTCTCCTGCGCTCCCCACCCGTCGCTGGCAATCCAGGTGAAGGACACGTTGAAGCGGTTGGCAGCTGCAATGAGCTCCCGGGAGTCGTCGCCTCGCATGAAGAGCACCACCACCCTGGCGTTGGGCTTCTGGAGCAGCTCCCTGATCACGCCGTCGTAAGACTTCCGGATGTTGGACCGTCCCACTTTCTCGGAGGTGGCGATGCAGATGTTGCGCAGGCGAGCTTCCTGCTCAAAGGCCTCGATCCCCGTCTCCCCGTAGTCTCCTTCGGAGGCCACTGTTGACACGTAAGTCCAGTTGAAAAACCGCAAGATTTCAGCCATGGCTTTCGCTTGGTAGAAGTCCGGGGGCACCGTCCGTGCGAAATAGTCGTAGCGGGATTTGTCGCTCAGCTTGGCACTGGTGGAGGCGTAGCTTATCTGGGGGATCTGGAAGAGTCTGAGCAAATTTGCCACCTGGAGACAAAGCGGGGTGCACAGATTATTAAAGAGGTTTATTTATAAAATGGAACAGAAATATTTAGGGAAAGGCATTGACAGTGTTTTTTATTGAGAGATGTTCTGATGATCACAGATTGAGGGTGTTGATAGAGGATGTTGATAACAAACTCCAGGGAAAGCATTGCACTGGGCATATGCACAAAACCTGTTCTGATGCCCAGTTAATTCCCTGGGTCCTGCTGGGACTGTAATGGACCTTTATTTTCATGAAACTCAGCCTGTTTAAACAACAGATAATTAGATACAAATGGACAATATATTTCAGTTTCAGACTGTGTTCCTTACTAAGGCCTGGGGATTTGCATGCCTTTGCTGTTCTTAGTGGGATTCATCTTCTCCAAGATTGATTGTATTTGATGACCAAATGCACTAAGAAGACATAAATTTCTGTTTTGTGCAAATATCACAAACATACAGGCCTTTTGCAGAACTTTCTAATCTCACTCAGGCTAAGTCCCCAGTTCTCCTATTTTTTACTCATTTAAACTAACTTTTTTTCTGAGATTTCTGGCTGCAGACCAGCTGACATGGCACATCTGTTGCATGTTAGTACTCTTCAAGTGTTTCACAATGTCACAGAATCACAGAACCACAGAATCATAGAATGGTCTTAATTGGAAGACACCCTCAAGGATCATCAAATCCAGTTTTTAATTGAATGGCCCATATGGGGACCAAACCCATGACCTTGGAATTATAAGCACCATGCTCTACCCAACTGAGCTAATGTCATGTTGACCTACAGTTTTTAATAAAAATAAAAATTTTTAATAATCTCTATTTGTCCTTTCAGTTTGATTTATGTGGTCCAAAGTCCTGCTTTTTCTTCTTTTTTTTTTTTCGTATTTGGCTATGTCCAATACTTAAATATTTCCAAATCTACTCTGTTGCTCTCACAGAAGTGTAACTCTTGATCACATCTGGAAAGAAATGAAGAAAGGTTATGGCATTTTTTTTCTATGAGAGTTTCTTAAATGACAAAGAGAAGATTGGTGACTGGAAGTTCTGTCCAGTAAATAAAATTTGAAGCTAATCTGAGAGTACAGCTTGACAAAACCATTTGAAAAGCAACAGTGTGCTTGAGATTTCTGCAGTAGTGTACTTGAGATTCCCAAGGGAAGCTTATTAAAATTGCCCAATCCTTTAATTTTTTTAATCTTCCCCAGATGTTTCTTTGACCACAGATTGTCTGGAATAATTCAAAGGCAATGGACTGCTTTGAAAAAGATGTTATAGAAGAGGCAAATTTTGGAGGCTCAGACATCAGTAGCAAATTAGACAGTCTGGTAAAAAAAAAGCCCAAAATACAAACAGAAAATTTTTATTGCTTTTCAGCAACTTGTATGACTTAGGATTTTATAGATTTAGATTCTGTCTTTTCTGTAATGCAGACACTGAACTAGTGTCCTGCTGTAGCTCAGTCTGCCCTTGTAAACTGGTGTAATCTCATCTGGGACAGACTCAGCTGTGAGACACATATGTACAGGGACTTTCTACAACCTCTGGGCCACATGGAACGGAGGACTTCAGGAGGTTCTTATCCTCCTGTCCTTCTGGAGCACCAGGAAAGACCAGGTGTCCTGGCATCTCAGCTGTCGCTGTTGAAGTTTACCTTCACAAAAAAAATATTGGTACTGGTTTATTTTAGCTTAAGCCAAAATAAAACCTTTCCTACAGTGCTTGGAAGGAGTATGCTGAGCTTTAGCTGACAGTGCAGTTTTGCCAGTGGGTACAGGCACAAGGCTGGGAAGTGCTGCAGCTGAACGAGTTACTGTCCCTCAGAAAGCAGCCGCTGTGTTCTTAACCTCCCTGCTGGATGGTAACAGTCATTAAACCGCCTTATACTGGAAGTGTGGGATTTAATTTGCATCTGGTGATGGAAATGAACAGCTTTAAAGCAACAGGATGGGCAGAGAGGCTTGTTCTGTCACCAAGGTACAATGGATGCTTTGAGCATTGTTAAGTCCCTGTGGCTTTGTAACTTTGATTACATGCCCACATATCCACATGGTTTGGTTCACATGTCCTCTCTCAACAGCAATCCAATTTGGTAATAAGAATGTACTCCATGTAGATATTCTGGAACATTTCCTGCAGAATTGTGTGGGCTGGAATTGCTATTCTTGTCTCAGTTTATTCTAGCAGGAGTTATTTAATTTGTGCAAAACCATAATGAAGATATGCACACATACCTTTCTGCATTTCCCCCCTCAAATTGGCTAAAGAAGAAGTCCATTTTCAGCAGCTCAGGTAATGCTGGTCAGTGAGTGGACAAGCCTTCAGCTCACAGAAAGGTGATCCTAACAAATATAGCAGCTTTATAGTTAGTTTTTCTTTTTTTCTTGTTTTTTTATGTTTGTTTGTGCCTTTTTAATTTTTTTTTTTTTTTTTTTTTTTAGTCTAAGCAGCAAAAGCATCCATAGAACTACTCGCCCAGTTTACATGGGGGTCGTCAGCCTTGGAGGCCATGATACTTCCAGGGTCCCTGCAAACACCTGTAATTCTCATTCCTGTGCTCTGGGAGAAGAAAGTTTTCATGTGTTTACAGTTGTTTGCTGTAAAGCTCTTCATTATGAAGCTGTCCAGATGGTAGATTTTTCATGGACTAAAAATTAAAAATTTTACGTAAGTCTGATTAATCATAAAGGATAGTGATCCAATCCTCCCTGAGAATTATTACTGTTCTTGGAGTTCAGTGAAGTTGTATCTGTTATTAATTCAGATCAAGACACTCTTCTTGAAATTCTCAAGAGGGGATTTTCTAGAATATTTTAACGCTGTGATATTAGGGACTAATTTTTAAAAAAAGTTCAAGTCTCAGGCGCTTAGCTAATGCAATTGATTTCAGAACAGTCCCTTTTTCTAGCCATTTTCATGCTGATCTGAGCATTTGATCATGAAAATGTTATCCTGGTTAAGAAACTAACAGGATCAGGTAGCAGGTTCTGCAGAGGAGATAATGTCTAAGGCTATGTCTGCCCAGGGTACTAGAGGACAGTGGGATGTAAACCTGGGTTATGTGCACTGAGATTGAACCACCTGAGGCACACCTCCAGTGTAGCTCCATGCTGCCTTGGCACGTGTGGAACAGCTTCAAAATTGCAGTGCAGATCCAGCTTTAGCTCAGTGAAATAATTTATTCTGGCAAAGCTCCAGGGAACAATTTAATCAAGCTGTGGTGCATGCAATTAGTGCCTGAAATCCATATGTTGGCACTTAAGCAGCAGTAGTAGCCAGTTTTTTTTTTCTGTCAAAACTGGGGGGTTTTGCAGATACCTTTGAAGATAAGTCTGGATGTTCTGCATCTGCAAACCAAACCAGCCACTTTGCACAGCTTGCTGTGAATAAAGCATGTCGATGGAGTCTGCATTCAGAGAGATGGGAAACCTTTATTTGCTCTCATGCTGCTGGGCTTGTCAGTGCAGCCACTATCCTGTGGTCAAGTGCCCACTCCCCAGGCAAACCTGGCTCTCACTCAGCTGGGTGATTCGTTGCCCAACATGAGCATGGCAGTAAGTCCAGTGCCAGCCACATGCCTCCACAGGGACACACTGGCACCAGCAAATCCTGCAAATGGAGTGGTTGTGGCAGTGCCAGGGGGGACCAGTCTCCCTCTCCGCATCTGTCACTTCTGCTCCTCTGAGCTGCAGGGACAAGATAAATGCTTGTGGGATATTGCCAATCTTGTTTAAAATACTGAAAATGGTTTCCTAATAAACACCTGCAAGGAGCCATGAATTAGATACAGCTATCAAACACATGAAGCTGGTTTCTGGGTGTGTTTGTGGCCATTCAAGAATCCTGCTGGTAAACGAGGACAGATAGGTAACACCTCTATGTCTCAGTAGCCTTGATCTATATTATGATTTGTTGAATCTCACTGAACATTTTCTTAATCTTCATAAGATTTTTATTTTTGCTGGCAGTAGGATTTATTCTGATGTTTTTGTTAAAATTTTCCTTTTTTAATGGCCCTGAGATTATTACATGGATTTTTTGGAATGTGTATGGGACTGGAAAACACAGGAAATATTTTGGAGAAAAGAAGGAAAGATAAATCTCAGAAGTGTTAGAACAGGTAGGGTGTCTTTACCACAACTCACAAGTGTGTATTGCACATTTGCTGGACAGAGGAGGCCCCTTATAAGGTGACAGTGCTCTCTGCCCTTCTGAAATTTAACCATGCAAGAGTCTCATGGCACTTAACATGGCTTAATGAATCTAATTTCACAGAGCTCCTTTGAGACAGGGAAGAGCTACTCTGAACAGACAATAAATTAGGCTGTGGAGCAGAATAACATTAAGGTTAAGGAGTTTTTTCTCTACTGAGAAACTGGGCAAATTTCTGTCTCTCTGAGCTGAAATCTGTCCTAATGGAGATTATTTTGCTGCCTCTGGTCTCCTGAGAAAGTATTTTTATTTCTGGGAATAAGTTGCAAGTCCAGATTCCCACAGCAAGACCATGGCAAAGCCATGTCCCAAGGTTTTTCCTAATTTCATTGCTATAACACAGGGCCTGAGCTCTTGCTTTGAAAAAAACATGGACTGCATCTAGTGTATGTTTTATCCAGTTCCTAAATTATGGTAATCTACCTTGTTGGCTTTTTATTATTATTTGGGCAGCTGGAAGTCAAACTGCCTCTAAAGCATTCATACCAATATATAGTAAAGGTTTTTTTTCCCTATTTAAATTTTTCTTGTTTCTTAAATATAAAAATATACCAAAAGTTTGGTAGAAAGAGCTATTTTAGAAAGGCAGGAAAGACACACTGGTTCTGAATGGGCTGGGATGTGGGTGTGTGGTAGTGGCAGGCATAAACCTAAGGTAATGACTAAATGAGGTACCTCTCTAGCCAACAGTCTCCACTGGCCTGTGCAGTCTCCCCTGGTCCCAACTCCTGGAATGTACATTTTTTCTCAGGTTAAAATCTCCCCTTTCTCAATTTATAAGTATTTTCTTCTATCGTCTGGTCCTGTATTATGTTGATAAAGACATTTACTTTGTGTTCCTGAGAACAAACCTGTATATACTGAAAAGCTGATATTAGTTTCCCCCCAAACCTTTTCTTCTCCAGGCTAAACATGTGCAGTTGCCTCAGTTTCTTCTTGTAGGGTTTGTGCTTCAGACTCTCCTCCTCATGATTATATTTGTATTTATTGAATCTTCTTTTTACCAAGGGACCCAAAGTTAGAGGTAATATTCTAGATGTGGTCCAGTGAGAATAGAATAAACAGAAATATTTATTTCCATCTATGTACTGGCTATGTTCTGCAGACACAGCCCAGCAGGCTGTGAGCTGCCAGACTGTATCACTGGCAATAAATATGAGCAATACTGAAAAGCTGGGCTCCACCATAATTTTCCCTCTTCTCTTGGGATTTAGTAGTCTCCTACCTGGGGACAGTGTGACCCAGAGTGACTCAGTCTGGACACTTCTGGCATACTCACATAATTTGGGAGTATGTGGGAGGAGGAGAGTTCAGTGATGCAAATGCAACATCACCTTGGACCCAAGAAAAAATTCACTCCAAGCTAATTTGTTTTCAAAGGGAAATTAGGACCTTAAGGGCCTCACTGCTTTCAGAACTGAAAAACCTTTATCAGCCTGGAACATCATCTCTCCCTAGCCCATTTTTAAACGAAGAGTGCCATCTCTAGGATATTATAATAAGCACTAATGAAGGCAGTGACTGCACAAGGGCTGTGTCATGACCTGCAACAGAAAACACCAATTAGGCTTCAGCAGAACTCCAAGCACTGACCCCAGAAGGTCGCTGGGAATGCCAATATCCCAGTTCTTTAAATCATTAAAGGTCAGGTGGAACTCAACCAGATGCAGTGAGGTTATTTAGGAATCCCATCCTGGCTTGTTCTCCGGTGTAATCTTTTGGTGCATTGCAGGACTGAAGCAGTGGTTTCCATCAGCTTTCACACTCTTTGGTATTAAGAAGCCTGTTTTCTACTTTATAAGTAATGTTCCTTAATAAAATTGCTTCCAAAAGGTAACTCAGGAAAAGATAATTCACTACCAAACAAATAAAAATGTCTGACATTTTTTGTTAGCGGGAAGAAGGGTGAAGGAAACATTATTTTTAGCCTTGCTCTTCTCCTGGAAATTTAGGCAATGAAGCTAGGAAAAATATAGCTAAATGTTTGCAGTGGACTCAGTAGCTGCCACACAGAGAGAAGCAGTGTTTGAACTGTGAAGTAACTTCATCTGCAATATGAACATCAGAAATAAGGAACACTGTCGGAATAACAGCTAGGATTTCTGCACAGGACCTGGGAATTTCTTTTTATATTTGTGTCTGTCCTTGCAATAAAAAGTAAACCACATGAGAAATGTTGTGCTTTGAAGGAATTGTTTGAAAATCTTTTTTTCTTTTTTCCTGTAGGGGATGGCTCAGTAAGCTGTCACATATGCACTCTGCCTCCATACAGCATTACTGTTGCAGTGAAGTAAGCTGAACACCAAACTTGCACCCTGAAAAGAGACCTGTGCAGAAGATCTTGCTTTGCATGAGAGTGCAACTCTTTGAGACTTCGTAAACCTGCCCGTGACTCATGTCCCATTTACACAGGGTCAGAAAAGGTACTAAAACTGGGGCTGTTGGTTCTAAAGGAACATGGAATTGCTTCTGGAGTTAAAAGAGCTATCAGTGATAAATATGGTAATTTGACACTCATTAACTGATGACTAAATCCTAGTCAGAAGGGGTAGAATGAGTGTAGAGTAAGGCCTAGTCAGAAGGGGTAGAACAAGTATAGGTGATGTCTAGGTGACCATAGCTAGTTCTTATTTTTGGCCACTTTCTCTTCTAGTGACATCCTTTCCCACTTGGAACAGTTTATTGCTCTCTACAACTCCCTGAAAGGAGACTGCAGTCAGGTGGGGGTTGGTCTCTTCTCCCATGTAACAAGTGATAGGACAAAAGGAAAAGGTCTCAAATTGAGCAAGGGGAGGTTTAGATTTGATACTAAGAAAAATTTCTTCACTGAATTGGTGGTCAGACATTGGAACCGGCTGCCCAGGGATGTGATGGATTCACCAGCTTTGGAAGTATTCTCAAAACATGTAGATGTGGCACTTGGGAACACAGTTTAATGATGGACTTGGCAGTGCAGGGTAAAGGTCCCACTCAATGACCTTAGAGGTATTTTCTGACCTCAACAATTCTATGATTCTCTCATTGTATGGTAGAGCTCCTTCCTTCTTACCTATGATCTCAGTGGTTATCTATCCCTGTAAAGTCTTACAACATCCCCTTAGCAAAAGGACAAAATGCACACACTTAAGAAATAAAAATTATAGCTCAAAACCAAATCAAAAAGGACTGCAAAATAATTGGTTACTGTGGGGTTTTCAGAGAAGCCAGAGTGAGGTACACATATTCCTTTGAAATCTCTATGAAAGAAATGCTCAGGGCATTTGAAAATCTCAGCCTAGTGGCTGTTCAATTTCTGAATGTGGAATAGAAACAAAGAGAGGAACAAACAGCAAGGATCCGGCTGAGAGGTGGTGGAAAGAGGGGAAGAACTGAGACAAAAGAGGAGAGAGTATAAAGGAGACACATGGAAGCTGGCAAGTGCATGTGTAGCTTAAATGCTGGTGGTAGGTGGTCCATCTCACAGAATGGATTTTTTAATAATGATCTGGTTTACTTTCACAAGCACAAAATCACTGGAGGCTGTCAGTGCACAGCACAAATGGCGTGTGTGGCCTGGCAAACCTCTGCAACACCCTGCACATGTGTCCTGCCCACATCCCTGTTGGGTCCATGCACAGTGGGACAGAGCCCCATTGCTATGTTTCATTTATTTTTTGGTTCATTTAAGGATTTTCCACTATTTTCAGTGGTGATGGAAGTCAGAAGCTATTGTTAAGACTCTGGTTGAAAGATGGTTTATCCTTGGAGGAAGGAAATGGAGGTGATTAGCTTTCAGGCTCCATGAGCCCTTGGCAGACTTTTGTGGCTAAGGAGAAACGACAGCCAGGAAAAGATTGCCAGTAAATGAGTACATATTTTGAATTTCATGCCAGATGGTCACTCACTTAGGAGTGGCTTTAGCTTTTGTGATAGCAGTAATGCACTGTTAAACTTGCTGCAGTGGTTTTGTTACAGTTGAGACACAGCGAGGAACTGAAGAGAAGACAGCAGGGCACTGGTTTCTGTTTTGCCATTTTTTTTCTGGATGAGGCTCTAAATTGGAAATAACTTTCATGGTCGTGATCTGGAGGTCTTGTGGGTTGACAGCGAGGTGACAGCCAGTCGACAATCTTTACATCCATGTGAATATAGTATACATAGAAATTAAAAATCCAGCCCACCTAAAGGAATGTTTTAATTTTTCTAAGAGCTGACTGAAGGAAATGGACTCTAGTCTTAATTTTCAGAAGAAAATCCAGTTTTCAGAAACAGGGAAGAACAAATCCAGTACTTGAATAAAGGTATTCCTGCTTTCACATTCATATTCCTGAAAAGAGCTGACTTAAGTATCTTAAACATGGAATTGGGATTGGCTATGCAGGTGCTCTTCTGCAAAAGAATACTGTCTATTTTTCTTATCATTTTTACTGTGTCAGTCTCTCCAAGGAAAATATGTTTGAAATTTCTGTTGTAAACTAAGAAAGAGTGGATAACCTGGCTCAGATGAAAATCCATGAGCCCAAAAGAAAACTCTTCAAATTTTGAATTCTTCACTTCCTGATGCTAGATTCTACTCAAGACAGAATTTAATTTCATGAAAACAGCTTTTTATTTTATTTTTTTTTAACATGAGCTTTTCCATTGACTAAGAATCCTGGCTTGAGTTTTGAAGAATCAAGTGCTGTGCAGATTGGGCTCACTGCTAATTTAAACACAACATCTAAAAACTAATTATCCAGATCATCATTAACGATAATAGCCTAGTCTGACCAGAAAATAATTAAGCATTCTGCATTCTCTTGTTGTTTTTAGTCTCTGCAAAAAGTGCCTATCGCACATACTGACTCAGTGGGGAAGGTGTTCATTGCTGATTTACCAGCAAAAACTTTTATTCCTTAGTGGAAGGGTAATGAAAGAAGTACAAATCTGACAGCAGGAGCATCATGAAGTGATTTGGCAGACAGCTGTCCAGAAAAAAGCAGGAGAGGGAGGGCGAAGGGAGGGGAAGAAAAAATATTGAAATATAAAGACAAATTCACAGGAGGGAAAAAAAAAAAAAAGCCAGAAATAATTTTTGTCTGAAGAACTCAGCATGTTTTATTTTAAGGCTAAGAAACTGCACTATGGACTTTATGGTGTTTACAGCTCTCAGCAAAATAAAAATGCTTGCCAGGGCTACATCTGGAAGCAGCCAGCACCCTGGATGCTGCTTGAAAACACAGGGAAAGGGGGTGCTGAGCCTTGCACACACACCCCTGGTGAAATATTTTGACTTTCAGCAGTGGTGTGATTACAGTTGTTACTGGAGCTACTCTGTACAGGTGGCTGACACTGAAATTGGTATGGCACCAAAATGCTTGCCTTCAATGCTTGAAAGTCCTTACAATTTCAGGCTTGAGTCTACAATGTCTATTATTCTTGACAGGGATTTTCTTTTGAAAGAGAACTTGTGACTGACTATCTTAACAGGATGGGCAACAGGAGTGAATGGCTTAATTATATATTTTCTAGTGCTTAGTTACATCTTTTTTAGGTGGTGTGAAATCTAGAGGAAAGCCAGAAAAGAGGGACTGAAGGAAGGCCAACAATTAATGTAAAGAGAAAATAAACAACTGAATACCTTTTTCTATAAGAAAAAATGGAAGATGCTTGATGACAAGTTGAATGATTTGTGAAACTATTTGTTTCTCTGAAGAACTGTGTTAAGAAAGACCTTACGTTTGCAAAACTATTGACAAGTCTAGAGAAGACCATAGAGTAATATTAACTATAAGTTTTGTTCCATCATCCTCCTTAGGTTTTGAAAATTGGATGACCTACAGATTTTCATACAGCTATAATACTATTTTTTACATGTATTGATTTGGAAAATCTCTAATTAGGACTTCCAATTTCCATTGGACAGCTGCTCCAAACTTAAGATTTTGGAATATGAAATATCTAAATGCCCTCTATTATGTATATTTGATGTGTGCTGCTTCCAATCTACTGCCTCAGCTATGGATTTAGTCCGAGATCAGTGATAACCAGAGACTGGCTTCAAAGGGACACGCTGAAAGATGCTGTGCAAGAGGCCACAGACTACTTTAGAAATGTGATCTGATTCCCTCTGGGTTTCTGGGAAGGAATGAAACACCTGCACCATCTCTTCTGCTGTAACTACTCTTATAGATATGTCTTTTAGGTTACCTCAGATCTTCATGTCCTATGGACTCACTTGAACTTAGGGTGAACTGAGAAACACACTGACCACAAACCAAAGGTACAGCAAAAAAACTCAACTCCTCCACCAGTGGGATAGGGCAGTCATATGATGCTTCAAAATATTTTGCCAGACTTCAGACAGTTGTAGCTCTGGGAACTGCTGAACCAAAGAAGGTATAGTACAGAATTTCTTCTTTTTGTTTCTAGTCACTTCTGGAACTCATTCAGCTTTTAGCATTCACAACAACCTACCATTTACTAGTTTCATTTGATGTACTCTTTGTGTGATTGGAAGAGACAATGAAAAATTATTTCCTTAACAGTTTGTGCTGCCCAAGGTTCTGTAACTACCATTTTTCCCCTTCAGATGTCTCTTTTTCAGCCTGAAACTTACTTGTTCTTTGTGTTCCAAGTGATCAGACCCACATAACTGGTGAAGGATACATTCCTGCTCTGATAGCTGGTCCACAGTGGGACAAAACCACTTCTACTACAAGAGATGGCTGAGGTTTTGCTCTGCAGAAATTGTTCTCCCGCAGTATGGATAAGGATTTGCCCTTATATTCCCTATGAATACACAGATGAGTTACACATGGAATACAAAAGGAAATAAAATGTAATTTCTTTAAATTCTTCTGTGCTTTTGCGTGTCCTATGGGATCTGATCATGCTCCCAACTGATGGGATTTAATGCCTTCACAAGAGCAGCAACAGCTCCCTGGAGTAATTCTGATTGAAACGAACATTGGATGAACTCTTGCCCTATTTATGAAACAGGCAAATGAGGTTCTGTGGGCTTTCTGTCACTGCTGGGGTAGTCTGCAGTACACAAGAACTCTTACTGCTGTTGACACTGGTGCAGTGATTAAGGCTTGTGCTCAGTCTGGAAAAACGTCCCACACTGAGTCTGAAAAAACATCCTGCACTGTCAAGACTTGATGCCTTTGGAAACCTGCAGCTGACCATGAAGAAATACCAGATGCAGGGTCTTAGTCTACGTCAGTCTGGGCTTAAGACACCACCCACTTGTGATAACGAGTCATGTGAACTGGCTTGTTTTATTTGACCCAAAATAATGTGACCACAGAATCACAGAATCATTTAGGTTGGACAATATCGCCAAGATCACAGAGTCCAACCTTTGACTGATCACCACCACATCAGCCAGACCTTGGCACTGAGTGCCACATCCAGTAATTTCTTTAATATATCCAGGGATGGGGACTCCACCACCTCCCTCCCTGGGGAGTCCATTCCATTGCTTAACAACCCTTTCTGTGAAGAAATTCTTCCTGATGTCCAACATGAACCTCATGAAGTGCAGTTTGAAGACATTTTCTCTCAACCTGTCACAGGTTGCTGGGAGAAGAGGCCACCCCTCATCTGGCTACAACTTCCTTTCAGGTATTTGTAGCTATAAAGTCCCCTCTGAGCCTCCTCTTCTCCAGGCTAAACACCCTCAGCTCCTTCAGGAGGAGACTCTTCACCATCTTTCTCTGTAGACTCTTCACCGTCTCTGTTGCCTTTCTCTGTACATACTCCAGCACCTCAATGGTGCAATGAGAGGCCCAGAACTGGGCACAGGATGTGTGGTGTGGCCTCACCAGTCCCCAGTACAGAGGTCACTGTCCTGGTCCTGCTGGACACACCATTGTTGATACAAGCCAGGATTCCGCTGGTTTCTTGGCCTCCTGGACACACCTGGTTCATGTTCAGCCACTGTCAAGCAGCACCCCCAGGTCCTTTTCTGCTGGGACACTTTCCAGCCACTCTTCCCCCAGCCTGTTGTCCTGCAGGGGGTTGTCGTGACCCAAGTGCAGGACCTGTACTTGGCCTTATTGAACCTCGTACCACTGACCTCAGTCCATTGATTCAGTCTGCAGAGTCTTCCTACTCTCCAGCAGATCAGCACTCCTGCCCAGCTGAGTATCATCTGCAAACTGACTGAGGGTACACTAGATTGCCTCACCCAGGTCATTGGCAAAGATATTAAACAGCTCTGGCCCCAGTACTGAGCCCTGGGGAATCCCACTAGTGACTAGAAGTAAGACAAGGATTTATTTTTTAATTTTAAATATCTGTTGTTAAAATGATGAATGTTATGAACATGCAGCATGGCAGGAACACGTGTATTCAAACACATAGGTGGTAATAGTTTGTGATTGATGTGAACATGTATCTGCACTTAGAGCTGTAGAAGTGTAATGAAATGCAAAGTTCAAAATAAATACTAAGACTTTTGGAAACTTCAGATGCCTTCAGGATACAACATAACTAGGAGAAGTGGACAGCTGCCAGAGGTTAGAAGTACAGTAAGTATTTTAAAGAGTGAATCAAACTAATGTAAATTAAGTAAAAATCACATGCTAGATTGACACCTAAGGTAAAGTGATCAAGCTAAGACTTGATTTACTGGCAAACTTACATAAGCAGTGGTTCTCTCACTGGAATTGCAGATAAACAGTTCTCACCTGGTGGGGCTGCTGTGACTCACCTGTATGGAGACGCTGCTGTAGGAACCACCTATGACTCCTGCAATGAGCAGTGGCAAATTCTCTTGGATGGCATACGAGCCATCAGGGCACATGTACTCTGTTTCATCCACTTTAGTCAAAGATGCCCTGACGAACTCCAAAGACTGTTCTAAGGCATATGTATCCCTGGAACACGTGTCCAAGATGTGAACTCCAAGCTTAATTCCTGGCAGCAAGTAGTTGTCTTTGTTGATTTCATCAATAGCAAACAGCATGGCCTCCAAGCGCTGGATGCCTCGGTCTTCATTGATTCTCCCACATTCTTCTATCCCAGTGCCTTTTTCCTTGATTGGGAATAAGCCTCCTAAGACCAGGTCTCCTTCTATCTTAATTTCCTTTCTGACAAAGCTGTGGTCACTTAGGGAAAGGAAAACTCCTTTGGAAAATAAAGCTAGCGCAAGGACTTGGAGTCTGGTGAACATCTTCATTGGTCCTGTTTTAGCAGCTCTAAGAAACATAGGTGGGACCAAAAACACTCTTCAGTCCTTCTGATCCATTGCCAGATACGAAGCGTTGTCCCACAAGCCCGTGAAGAACAAGCCAACAAGTCTTTCCACTGGACCTCTAAAGAAGACATGGAAAGAATTAGAAAAGGCAAAAGGGATGTGAGAGGCCTTAATCACACAACCATCCCTCCTTGAGGCAAACAAAACTCTTCCAAGCAAATTAAGGTAAATACATAAATAAGTAAGAGAGACATGAAAGAGGAGAATAAGAGACATGACAAGAAGGAGTCTCGTGTTTGATACTTGCTCAGGGCATGAAAATGCTTGCGGCTGGACTTTTTCTCTTTAATGTTAATCACAGTTCAGTGTTCAGATCAAAGGGAGAGCACAGCAGTGATGTGTGTACTTATGATATGATTTTACTCTCACTAAGGTCAGGACAGTTTGCCAATGACCTGAAAAGGAGAAAAATCAAACCTCAGAGTGAAGATCACAATGTAACAATTTTGTAAATAAATATACATACACAAAGTCTGTTTATGCAACACAGATGCATGACTTGTCCATAGACTCCTTGTCAATATCTCTTCAAATTTATCAAAGTGGCTGCCTTGATCTCCCAATCCTGAGATGAATTGTGTGGCAATAGTTAAGCAGAACACTTTAATAATTTATTTCTGTACTTACCTTTTCCTTAACAGAGTATATACTATTAGAGTTGCAGGGTTATTTATAATTTAGAAACACTTAGCACAAAGAAATTTAAATCAGTAACAATTAAGATTTAACACTGAATAATGAATGAGCATGCTTATTGCAAGGCAGTTGTTTATCCTAGTACAATTTCAACATTGCTGTACCAAATTGAGTGAAAGGATAGTTTTTTGTTCATATTTATTCCAACATTGTTCTCTCATAAATCAGTAATGGGTCAGATGCACTGTTAAAGGTCTCCCTCTGCTCTCTGAATAGTCTGAGCTGCAGACTGTCTCAGCAGACTTTTCCATTCAGAAATGTCAATGGAAAAAAAGCTCCCTCATCCCTAAATGATCTTTAAGTAAACTAGTTGGTTTATCACCTGTGGATTATTAAACAGGTCCAGAAAATAGATTTTCTGGTAATTTTTAACAGAAGTAATGATGACTGTATTCAGCAGTACTCTCTGTATCAGACTTAGTACTCTAATTTACCAAACATTATTTAAGTGTATATAGGACATATAAAATGGTGGTGCTATCCCACTGGAAATCATTATCAGACAAAAAGGTGACTTTTGTTGTATAAATGACTGTGTGGTTAATAATTCAGTTGTGTTGACTTCCATTGTTTTCATCACTAATCCACTATTTGGATAAAAACAGGACTTGGGATTTTTTTTAATGCAACATCCATCTTATTTACCTCTGTGGCTTCTGTTGCTATTGTATCTCAGCAAACATTCATACATTTAGCTTTATAACAGTGGCAAAGTATTTGTTTTCCTTGTTTTACACTTGGGAGAAAAAGAGACACAGAGAGATGAATTAAGATTCTCAGAAGATTCTAAATTCAGATTTTGATTTGCTCAACACTCACAATCACTATCAAAATTTGTAAAGGTCAACTGTGCCCTGAACCCCCTGGTTCCCACTAAGGCACTGAACCTGAAAAACTTCCTAAACAAGTTCTTCCAAGCTTGTTCCTGAGTGATTTAACTAAGGTCATCAGCACAGCCAAGAATCAAACTTTGATCTTTCCCAGTGCTCCTCTGATACCTTAACAATAAATCTCCCTTGCTTCCTATTGCTCCTTCAGGCTTTTATGTGAGTCTTTTATAAGGTCATATTAAACCAATCTGCTTTCAGTAGCTCTTCAACACGACCCGTTTCCCCAAGAAAAGGCTTTAAAATGGGGCCCTCTATAAGGTTTTCTAAAACTACCCTGGGACATACCTAGAGCTACAGTGGATTTACCCTCACAGCAGGGAGGATGCTCTCATTCCCTTGACTCCTTCATAGGTGCTGGTTTCTGTAAATGGCATCGCCTTTCACCTTGCGTCTCCTCTGTGTCTCAGGAATGTGTGTGTCTCTGATACATCAGCAAGAAAGGATACAAAGGCACTGAACATTATTTCAACATTGCACATGGACAACTGATTTCCTCAGCAAAGAATGCAAAGGATTCCTGTCTTCTGTCACTTATGCTTGTTACAGTGGTACTGCTGAGGGAAACTGGAATCAGTGATGGCACAGCTAGGGATCAGTCCCTGCAGAACTCAAGGGGCAATCCAAGTAGGTGAGGATTGGGAATCATCATTTCTCTGATTCTTCTTTGCCACTTTGTATTGACAGCACCAGTCTGAAGGTGTCCAGGGATGTGAAAGGAGGAGGTGGTGGGAAGCCCATTTAGGTTGGAGCACACAGGTGACTCATCCCCACAATCCTGCTCTATCTGGGGACACAGTGCTTGGTAAGGGGTGTCCATGGGTAGGGGCCACCCACCTACACTGATTGTCTTGCCCTCCTGTGAATTCTGATCTTGTCATGGGGGCTTTGAGACTGCAGGGTGACACCATGGATGCAGAGCCCTGCTTCCCAGGAAAAGCATCCTATTTTATGTGTTCAAATCCTCTCTTTATAAATGGGAGACAGTAAACAAAAACAGAGCTTAGGGTATAAAATGTGCTTCTCTCCTTCATCAGACTTGGCAGCACTGCTGCCCATGTAGTGGCATTACAGTGTCCTGCTGAGCACCAAGGATGCTGGGGAGAGGTTCAGAGTGACCTTCATTCTGTTCATGCAAAGGCTGATTTGTCAGGGGAGGTTTCCCCTTTGGGTTTGAGGGATGGATGCCTCCGGGGCTTCTCATGGGTGGGACTCCTGAAGGAAGCTGTGAGGCAGATTTGGGTGGTCAGTGAGAAGCGTCACTATGGTGACACTGGACAGACATCTTGGTGGGATGGAGAATATTTTAAAGCAGATCACAGAGATGGGCTTGCAGCTCAGTTTCTCTCCTGTTCTCTCTGGTGTGCACCTCCCACATGCTTTCTCTGCAACTTGTGTAACTCAGGACTATATATACAAACATTTCCTACCTATTCCAGGCTGATACAGCCCATATTCCTCTTAAACATGGTGAAGATACCACTGATCATATCCTTCCTGAAGTGATTTCACTATACTGACCACTCCTATTGGCTTTTGCAGTACAGTCTTCTACTAAAAGCATGTTTCTGGGATATTTCAAAAAGAAGTGCTTGCTGATCATGTAGGAATTCTTTCAGTTTTTGTTTATATTTAAAGTTTTAATGTCAGCAACTGGCAGGGTTGTGTTGTTGTAGGTGTTCTGTTAGTACTGCATTCCTGCCCTATAGTCTTTGGATCTCTGGTGGAAATAGAAGTAGAGTCTGGGTGTAGAAGCAATGCAAATATCAACATGAAAAGTAAACAAGCTGAAGGAGAAAAGTATCTGCATCAGAGGGTTTCTGCCAGCATTACTCTATCTGAACTTTAGCCAGAAGCATCCAGCTTGTGAAACACCTTCATTTGGCACTCCAGAGACCCTTTTTCTTCCACCACAAGAAGCCCACAGGGGGAAGTCACATCTGCCCTTGGGGGACACTCAGCATATCCCTTACTGAAAGCAACTCACTTGTGTACAATAGCAGCTGTGCTGCTCTCATTGAAAATCCACTTGCCTCTAGGTCTGAATCATCGGCTTTGGTGGATTATTTCTCTGTGTGTGAAAAGTTGGGTGCACAGATTTACTATTTCTTGGTGTAAATGTGCTTATTTACTAAGGATGGGCACATTCTTGTTTCTGTGAAAGCAATTAAAATGAGAAAGAGGTTTGGGGTTTCTGTGTTCAGTATCCCACTGGTATAATCTCTAAAACTAAATCTGTCTTCCAGGGCTGTTTTCACATGTCAGCTCTGGTCCTCTGCAGGCCTTCTGTCTGTAGCTCACGGAGCAGGTCCACCTGTGGTGCTGGTTCAGAGATGAATTCTTATCAGACTAAGCATTTTCAGTCTATTTGTCTAGTAGGTGTCAAACTTCAAAGAGAATTGCAGTTGAATTTTTCATTTAGCCAGATGACTTACAAATCAAACATTATTTCTTATACATCAGTGGCAATTTTGTCCATGCCTCCCATCATAACAGTACCAATGCTTGGTATTGGCAATCCAGCATCCAGCAGCCATGTATTTTCCAGTCTTCCAGAATTAAGGATGGAATGGGAAGCCTTACAGAGCTGATGAACTTCAGATTGCTTAGCTATTTTTCAACACCATTAACTAATGAATAGGGCAATCTACATGACAGGGCTAAAACTCTGGAGAGGTTTCCTCTCCTCCTTACCATGTGCTATATCCTAGATTTCCCCACATTTGTTCCCCTTCACAGTGTTTTACAGGGCTTATCTGTTTATGCAGCTTCCTGACAAAGGATGCAACAAGAGCTGACGTGGGTGCTGGAGAAGATTATGTTTAGCTTTATTGTGGGTGGCTCCCCCTTGGCACTTGAGGATTTATACTGCATTATTCAGAACCATAATGTGTTATTGTGGTGCCTGGAGCCATATGTCAACTCAGTATCACCTGCTGTCCTTTGTAAACTTTCTTTGGAGGAGAACCATGCTCAGTGTAAGGTCACAGAGGAGGTTCCCACCACACCTGTGCTCTTGTGACATTTTACAAATATTGAAGCTAATAGTTTCATCAATAGATCTTTCTCCAAGGTCACCCATCAGAGACTTATCTTTCCCTGAGCCCTTGCTGTGCCCTACAAATTTTATCTTAGGGAAGCAAATTTCTAAAGCAATTCAAATTTCAGCTCAAAATTACAGTGTGTTTTTTAAGAGTGACACAAGAAGCTGAATTTCTTTCTCTCAGAGATCATGGATAACTTACACAGTAGCATAGATCGTCCAACACATTTATCACATTTATATGTGCCCTGGCAGAACTTGACTTTTAATACCTGATGAGAACTACACTGAAATATAATATCTTATTTAATCAGAAAAAAAGTGATATACAAGCTTGAGTCTCCTTGCCAATTAACATTAGAGATGTCATCACCTCTGGAAGAGAAATATTTGTAAAGTAACCCAAAGCTTACAGTGACAAACCTGTGCCAAGCACACAAATTGCTCACACCCTGATTCTGACTGGCTGAAATCTGGTAGCTTAAATTAGGACATAAAAGAAAACAAAGAAAAAAACAAACGAGGAAAAAGTTGTGGAACACGTGGTGAGGTGGCGAAACAAGTAAATTTCTTCTATGGAAATGGAGAATTTCCTTCATGAAATGTTAATCAGGTCCTGACATATAAATTTGCTGAAAATTAATCAAAGTGCTTTAAATTTCAGTTGTTGGCTGTTACATCTCAGATTTTTTTTTCTTGTCTTGTGAAAAAAGGACAAACATGGTTTTCCAATTAGGTATTTTTGTGAAATTCATCTTGAAAACCTGTACACAAAAAGCATTAATTATTGCAATTACCACCAGCGATATAATACATACAAGCAATACAAGTTCATGCCATTTTTAGTATATTGTAAAAGAGTTTGAAAAACTCTAAAAATTTAGGGGAAATTTCAGTATAAAGACATATAAAGCAAGAGATAATGCATCAGTGTAGAAGTAAACCATCAGTCTTAAAATAAAAACTTATATTCTGATGCTTTAGAACAAGCAGAAAAATTCAGAACACTGTGTAACTATTTGTACTGTGTTAGCATCAACATCTGATGCTTTATGTTTTCTACATTGTCAACATACAGCAGATGCCCAACCCTCTCCTCAGAGATCTATGATATCCTGTTTCAGGAAAAAAAAGTATTTAAAATATTAATCACGCGGGAAAACAGATGTCTTTGACGTGTTACTCTTTCAGTTTTCAGATATTAAATAACTCTATAGATTAGAACTAGAGGTATTAATTTAGCCTGGTGAGGAACAAGGAGCCCCTGAAGATAGCCAGACATTAATTTGGTGTGGAAATACGAGTCTTTGTTATTTGTTCAAATACATGAGAGCATTTGGCACTGAGTTCTTCCAGAGTGAGTTTGGTCTCAGGAGAGGGAGTTATATTGAGCAGACCACCAGAGGCAGAGCTCTGGGCCAGGCCATTGCAGGCTCCTAAATCATTAGAGTTCCTCCCTACTCTGACAATGAGTACATTCAAGTGCACTGAGAAGCCCAGCCGTGAGCCCGGGGCTTTGTGCCATCTGGACAGTTTGTGGTGTAATGATCTTGATGTAATGCAGGGTTAGACCTTTGAAAGTCCCACCATCTTCCCTTCTGTCTTCTTTGGAATCAGCTGAATCCTACTGCTTTTTGTCCATCTGCTTATTTCTTCCAGGCTTTGGTGACAGCTGAAAGCCCACCAGCAGTGACTGCAATGAACAGGCAAGTGCTGTGTGCTTATTGATTGTGTGTTAGTTGACTTTAGTCTCAGCCTTCACCTGTGATCCCAGAAAGGCATGGAAAAGGGAAAAAATGGGACTATAAAGCCTCTGGGGACAAAGGGGCAGCTGGCTTCTGTGACCTGTGGATGTCACTGCAATTATTCCTTCTGGGTGGTGTGAGAACACCAGCACCAGGCTAAGGTCAGCAATGTCAGATGTTGGGTGAGAGAGGTGATGGCATAAGTGTGGAGCAGTCTTGCCCAGAGTAAACCATGATGTTTTCAGTATCATGTCCTGGGGATGAAATATTTAGCTAAAACACTTGTGCTTAATGCAAGTGAGGCTTAACTAAGTGAAGTTAACACCATCCAAGGCATAGCCCCCTAAGGAGTATCTGTACATTTACTCTTTAGACACGTATTTAACCTTTCCCTCTTAATTGATTCTTAAGCATCTATTTTTTTCTGCCCACACAGAGATCATTGCTGCTTTGTGCTCCTAATCACTTCTCAGCTCTCTGCAGCGCCTGCAGGGTTTTCCTTGAGGCTGGATCTGCCCGTGAACCTGTGCTCCAGCTGAGGTGCTCTGCCTGGGCATTCTTGGCTCACTCCAAAGCGAGCTGCCAGATTTCACTCTTGCTATTGTGCCAAGGTGTTTTCCCCACATTTTGGCAATACAGAAAATATGGCTGGGCCTCTGCATATGTGGAGAGCAGAGTGTCCTTTGCTACTATTCTGTTGAGGCTTTGGCTGGCAACACAGGCAGACTCAGGGTCACACCAGACTCACAGAGCAGCAGAGTGTGCACCCTTTTTCCTCTCTGGCTGCATGTGTGGTGACTTCTGCTGCCACCCAGCCTGCTCTGACGCGACTCAGTCTTGGCTTGGACCCCCAGGTAGCAGCACTCAAACCCGGCTTGGATCTCTCCACATCACTGCTCAGGATGGGAGAAACTGGAATAGTGGAGGTGATGGCAAGCAGTGGACAAAGTCCCCTCTGTGGCTCCTTCTCCCTGCCCCAATTTAGGGATGAGTCAAATAAAAACCTTCCCAGGTTGATGCTCCTATCCCTGTCTGGTCTGAGCTGTATCTCCCAGTTTGCCACAGCAGTACCAAACACTCAGCTGGAAATTTTCTAGGTTAAGATGGTTCTTCTCATTTGATTGAGGCAATATTTCTCCCTCTGACATATTCACTGCAAGCATTTAGAGCAGGAGCTGCCTTGCCCTTGCCAGTGCAGGGCTGAACTTTTTTCTCATCACCACTGACCAACCATGAGATTCCATCTGCTTAACTTGATCACTATCATATGGCAACATTTTAGGCACTTCTGACCTCCTCCACGAGAATCTCCTGCCTATTCTGGTTAAGAAAGACACCAGGTGTCTCTGGGACCCCCAAAGGCATGAAAACATTTTTAATGAAAAAATACGCTCCTGCTTTGGGTTTGCCCAGCATCTACAATATGAGGTCAAGGTAGGTGCCTGATTACCCTGACAAGGTTTCACCTCCTGGCCACTTGTTTTGTCTTGTTCCTGGTAACAACACAAAGCAATAGAAAGGGATCAAAACATGGAAAGAATGTTCAGCTTTTAAAGACCTATTTAGTAGTGGATTGTACGTTTTGATGTTTAGTTGTTTCCTTTCCCTTTTCTTTAAACATAAAAGGATTAAAAATTTAACAACAGTAGCCTCTGTTGAAATGATCCTTCCCTCCTCCACCCCGCTACACCATCCAGACTGGTAACTCTTCCATCACATGAATGCTACCTCCAGGCAACAGCATTCAGCAGAGTGTGAAATCACAATTAACGGAGCAAGTGTTTTGTAAGTGAGCAGAGACGGCCACAAATTACATCCTGCTATTAGCTGACTTTAGATCAACATTGTTGAACAGCTTCATGATTACTGGGCTGTGGCATGTATTAAAAAAACATTAATAAAACATAATTGATTGTGAATTGTGCTTACTGCCTTTTTAGTTCTAATCACAAAAGTCTCAGAAGTTTGCTGGAAACAAAAGCTGCCCTCAGCTATTTGTGGCAACTGGATTGTACTAAAAAATTTACAGAATTTGTTTTGCAGCTGTTGTAAATCAGTAAACTACTGAAGCTTATGGGGTTTGCTGACTGATAGATCCTCTTTGCCTTTCTCTTTTCCAGTCGGCAAAGAGAGGCACAAGACTGCCTCTCCTCCACCAGAAAGTACCACTGGAAGTGGAAACAATAGCTCAGTTTCAGACCTACCATGCACAAAGTGTGTCCTTATGTCACCAACAGGGAGCAGGAGCTGGTGGCTGCTATTTACTGAGAAACAGGCAAATACAGAGCTATACTTCGAAAATACTCACATTTATGTCTCTCTTTTGGGCCCCAGATTCTTTTCAAAGCTTAAAGCAGGTATTCTTACAGGAATCTGGAATGTTCATTCTGATTCATGACCCTGTCTGGGCTCATAGAGGGACAAGATATGTCACACAAGTTTATGGCTACATTATCAAACTTGGATGCCCTCCTATGAATTTATGGACTTTAAAAAGGCTGTTCACAATCAGTCAAATACGGGACTTCAAAAGAATCTGAGGCCCAGCCACTGACAGAAATGGACTGCTCTTCTTCATCAATTAGTGCTTCAGGTACCTAAATCTCACTCTCAGGCTGAAAATTCCCAAAACACTTTAGACCCTGCCTGCACTTGCTGATCAAGGTGATGCTTAATTCCACTTCTAAGCCAAATTTAGTTGGAGGAAGATGGACCTCTGCCAAAGTCCTCAGGGAAATAGGCTTAGGGATATGAGAGGGATCTTGCCCTAGCTGTAACTATTTAAGAAGTTTCTTCACCCAACAGAGAGGTGGCATAAAGTGAGGAATAAACCTCACAAGTTCTGAATCTCTCCTGCTGTGGCCACTAAAAATGCTAGTGCTAAGAATGTTGAAAAAATCTTAGAAGTGTGTTGAAAAATCTTAGAAGTGGATCTAAAATTAGGTAATATAATGCCTGCATTATTTATTGACTTTTTTTCAGCCTATGCCCTGGCAAATAAACTTGTATAAACGGTGGGAGTAGATTGCTTAAAAGCATTTCCTGTTAGAGAGCTAGCAGCAAGAGTTATTTTTAATGGAAATAAACCAGAGAAAGCAAATTTTTCCTGTTTCTGCAAAGATTTATCTCACAAAGGCAGCAACAAACATGCCTTGTCCTGAGCAAAGGAGTGACTTCTACTGCTAGGAAATGAAATGTCAGTCCGTTCTCACTCAGGCTCATTTCACTTTAGTACTCAGCTCTTTGCAGGTGCATGCTGGAACAAACAGCTCCAACCTGCACCAAGCTTCTCCTCTTTCCATACCACCTGTCCCTCCCTCAGATCTGATGCAAACTGCTTGCTTGGCTCCTTTCATGCAGCTCCACAGCAGTGTATGTACATGCAGACATATTTTTATGAGAGGAGCCTGAGCCTCACACCCCCAACACATACACTGCATTCTCTCACTCTAAATGGCCATTGCTATGGCAACAGCAGCTTAACTCAAAATTTAGAGAGGCATTTAACACAAATTATGAAAGAAGAGATGAGACACTGAGTAAAGCCATGCATGGTTTGATGGCCCACTGTGGCTCCATTCACCGATTGATTCGGGACACCCTGGGGACCTTGTCACTTGTAGTCTGTCACCTTCTGCCCAGCACTGTGCAGGAAACAGCTTTCTCTAGCACTGGCTTTGTCTTTCTTCTTTTCTGTGCTGACAGTAAATGGACTTTCAGCCGTCTGATTGGCCACAGAACTGAATTTGCAGTCCACCCTGCTTGGTCCTCAATCCCTCTGCTGGAATAATTCATGGCCTGGTAGTGTGATGAGGAATTCCTTACTAATGAAGGGAAGGAAAGACACAGGCCCTATTTAGAGTGTCTGGAACAGTGCTAGTGCTCTGCATCAGCGTATCTGGTGGCAGATGAAGGCCCAGCTGAGTTGCTGGATGAAGCACAGTGCATGTCTGGGACACTTCTCCTTGCAAGGAGCTGCTCCGTGGTGCCAAATCTCCGACATAATGACAAAGTAGAGGAAAGACAAACATGAATAACCTCAACAATTCCTAGGGAATTCATGTTTTCCTAAAACCTGTGCAAACTTTGTCCTATGTTCTTATATGAGGTCACATCTTATATAAGCCAAAATGAAAGGTCTACAGGGAGAGGCACTTTTTAGAAGGGCATGGGTGGGAGTAAATTTGCATTAGATATAGAGAAGAAATTATTTCCTGTGAGAGTGAAGAGGCACTTGGACAGGTTGCCCACAGAACCTGTGGACTCCCCATTGCTAGAAGTGTGCAATTGGCTGGGGCTTGCTAGGGCAGGATGGAATTTAAATGGTCTTTAAGGTCCCTTCCAATGCAAATCATTCTATGGTTATTCTATGGTGATGATCCTTTGCTTTGGACAAAGCACGAAATTGGCAAAAAATATTCAGAAAAATGTTCATGTCTAATTTGAACCATCTAAAGTGAGGTTCCTTCTTTGGAACCTAAAGCTAAGCAGGATAAGCCCAGGTGTTAACTGTGCTCCTTTCATCCCTCACTAGAGGCGGACAAAGAGTTTTTGTCAAGGAAGAGTTAAAACTGTTTTGCATGGATGTTTGTATAGAGGCTTATAATTTCTTGGAAGGTACAGTCCACAGTAAGGATGTACTCCTGCCTCACTCCAGGAGGAGTTAGATCTGATTTATTTTGGGAGGATCAGGACTGGATATTCTTTCTGTGTGGCCTCTGTGCTTGTAATAACAAGCTCTCTTGTTATTACAATTCTCATTGCAATCTAAGATTAATACTTGTATCCCAAATTTCACCAAGGCCAGCATGAATGAATAATAATCCCATTAAAGAATTCAAGAACTGGCCAAGAGTCACTAGCTGTATTTGTTAACAAAACTGAACCAGAGGTGAGGATTTAATTGCTTTGCTTGCACTTTCTGGCTTTGACTGGGGAGAAACTTCATGATTGCCAACATTTCTACTACATTTCTACAGGAAGGCAGAGCCATCCTCATGGCAGCAGGCACACAATAAAAGCCATTCTGTGATAATTTCCTCAAATTCTCCTGTCAGGCAGTGATTGAAAAATGAGAGCTGAGAACCACAAGACCAGGTGCATGATAAAAAAAAAGTAGGTTAGGAACTGTACATGCCAGATTGTGAATCAGGCTGCACTCTCCTCAAGGGCATATTCTTCCAGTTCCACAGCTTGTTCCATGGAGAGGAAGATGATGGAGAAGAACCATCTCTGGAGATTGTCTGTTTTTCCCGGGGTTGTGGTGTTACTCCACATGCCAGTGTCATGCCTCTGGGAGGCAAAGGGCCCTACATCACACGTGACGAACTGCAGGGGGATCTTTGAGCAAGGAGAAAATCAGGAAGCAAACAGCAGCCCTGGATGTGGCTCTGCTGCAACAGTAGCTGAACAGCTCAGGGTGTGCTGAGAGTGAGAACAAGCTCTGGGGGTCTCACTAAAAGTGCCTGGGAAGTAGGGAATTACAGAAGAACAGCAAGCATGGAATTGTGAAGGAATTTGAGGGGAAATTTTGAAATTCATTTTCTAGGACAGATGTCTTTGACAAAATTCTAGACCTTTAAACTACATGACAGCTTGCAGGGAGAAAGAACTGCGGTTCCCTAAGTTTTAAATGGAATGACCTTATGTGCTTTTTAGGATTATACCACTCAGTTTGGCACTAAGCAGTGAAATACCCTCCGTTCATGGCTCAGGCCCAGGTACCTTTTTCTCAGGAAAGCAAAATCAGCAAGGCCAACATCTTCTGCCTTTTCCTATTCCACCCAGGAATGAAAAATATACATGGAAAACAGGGGAGGCCTGTGAAAACAGGTGACAAGATTTAAAATGGGAACTCCTATGGTGTCTCTCCAATATAAAATGAAGACAACACTTGAGTAACAGCCTACTCTTACCACAGGCTGCATGTTTTTGGTACATCCTAGTAGGTTGTAGAAGTGACATTTACATTTGCAGTAAGAAAGTGTCGAAGATGGCCAATATTCCAGACCAGAGGAATTCTCACTGGTTTGGATAAGCTACTGACTGCTTTGACTGTGCCCTACCTGTAACTTCCCTGTCTAAAACAAGTCTGCAAGGCGTGAAATCAGGGTTTACTGAATTCAGAGCCAAGCTTTCTCTGATGTCAGTCAAACACAGGCTATCCCCAGGTGACACTTGTGTTCTAGTTTGAGTCTATTCTTTCTGACATAGAATAAGACCAGGGCATTTTATTTTTTCCAAGACAAATACATTATCTGGCAGTTTCCAGCTGATGTAAGATAGGTTACAATAGTGATACAGCCTCTCTATGGAAAGCCACTTTGCCTGTGGTTTCCTGCAGGGGTGTTTTTTGGTGTCTGCTATGTGGCTGAGCTCACTCTTCAGCCTTTCTTTATCAAGGGATTTTAATCACATTTTTCATTCCTTTATTCAGCCATCTTCCTTTCCCCAAAAAGGAAACCTGTAACAAATTAATATCTTCAAAGTCTGTATTTTGTATGATTTTGTTGACACTGGCTAGCATTCAAACTTTATTGGAACTGACAGTTAATGTAATTGCATAAGCCCTATTTCCTTAGGAAAACAGCCTTCAAAAGACCAGAGCATGCTACAAGAACTCCTCTATCCTTGCAGGGTCCCAGGCTTTAACTTTTGAACCTCCCCTATTGTTATGTAAGCCAATAGTACAGCTTTATTCCTAAAATTAGTGAATTATAGTACGTGGTTCATCAAATATATTTTAGACATTGAAATGGGATGAAATAAATTGCACACTACTATATCTATTTCTCTCCATGGGCAATGAGCAGGGTTTGTAGAACTGGACAAAGGAATTTCCTGGGTGGACTGCACTCTTCAGACTTTCATTTAGTCAGTGAGGTCAACATGGCCAAAAGTTGTTGGCATGCAAATCATTTCACAGTATCACAGAATCAGTCAGGCTAGAAGGGACCAGTGGGTCACCTGTCCAAACTCCCTGCTCAGGCAGGGTCATCCCAGAGCACAGGATTGTGTCCAGATGGTTCTTGACTATCTCCAGTGAGGGAGACTCCACAGCCTCTCTGGGCAACTTGTTCCAGTGTTCAGTCACTGCCCAGGACAGAAATTCTTCCTTGTGTTCAGGTGGAACTTCCTGGGCATCAGTTTCTGCCCTTTGCCTCTTGTCCTACTGCAAGGCTGAACAGGCTCAAATCCCTCAGCCTGTCCTTGTAGGAGAGATGCTTCAGTCCCATCTTTGCAGCCTCTGCTGGACCCTCTCACTTGTACTGAGGAGCCCAAAACTGGGCACAGTATCCAGATGTGGCCTCACTAGGGGTGAGGAGAGGGGCAGGATCACCTCCCTTGACCTGCTGGCAATGCTTTTCTAATGCATCCCAGGATATCATTGTCCTTCTTGACTCCTGGGGCACATTGTAGCTCATGGACAGCTTGCTGTGCCCCAGAAGCCCCAGGTCCTTTCTATTTTAGGCTGATTCACACCCTGCCCTCTATTGACTGTATTGATAAAATCCACATATAGTCACTCGGGTCACATGAGACATCAACAACAAAGATATCTCCATAAGAGGGACTCCCCTACATTCTCAGATTTTCAGTGTAGCAGAGGTCTGGTCCTTCTGTCACATTATTTGGATGTTATCAGGCCTTGGTAGTATCAGACCTTGTGCCTTAGCACTAAAAGCTCTCCTCTGTGAGAAGGAGCAATACCATATGAAATAGGGAGAATTCACATTTTGCAAATCCATTTTTTCTGTGGGCAGTGTTTCAGTTTCATTCTGGGATCAATGATTTGCTGGCTTTGAGCTGTTTTCTTCATCAAGCCCAGAGGATAAGCTTTTTTTCCCACTGCATCTTTCTCTCTTCTAAGGCTAATGCTAGTTTATTCTCCTTCAAATCTTATGTAAAGCTTTTACAGGAGAATCCATCTGTGATATGCTCTTCAGCTGTTTTTTGGAAAAAATATGAATAAACCAGAATAAACTGGAAGATTGTCAGTGTATTTTGCAGATTATCTGTGTTCCAACTCTACTCATAGGAAAATGCAAAGTCGATTAAAACCCACCAAGTGTAATAAATATGTTTTTTGATTCTGTCAGCATGGCTAAAGATAAAAGCTAATGGCAAATCCATAATACAGTCATACAGATCAAATGATCTATCAATCCATAAGCTTGCATTCCTGACAGATAAATGCTCTTATTATCTTCACAGCATGCCCCAGTTAGTCCAGCATGAACTTGGTGAGTTAACTTGGCACTCTGCAGTCAGGCTGTTGGTGTGCAGGAAGTTTGTTTGTTACAATAGCATTTCAAATGCTGAAAGTTCAATTTCTTCAGTCTGTGAGCTGTTCCTTTCATTGATTCCTGCTCAGCTCAGCCCCTCAGCAGTTCTCAGGTGTATCCCATTCCTTATTCCCATCCTTCCTTGATGAGAAGGAGCAAAGTTGGCCTCCTTGTGTTCTTCTTCCAAGCCTTCTCCCTCTTCATGCCAGCAGCTTCTTTCTCCCAAGTTATTGGTGCACTTAAACTCAAGTAGAAAACACTCTACATTTCCACTCACCTAGGGCTTGAGACAACCGTATGATGGGAAATATTTGACAAATTTAAGAAGAGGCACCTCAGTCAGAGAAAACTTGCACATTTTTCAAGATAAATTCAAGAATTTGTGCCAGTTATCAACATGAGACTTTTGTCTGGTCCACTGGTTCAGTGAGTCAAGGGTATTATAGACTTGAACTACAAGTTCTCTTGTATGAACAGACTGTTTTAATCTAGAACTGCTATCACAAGGAATAAAACACTGTCTAATGCAATGGCCAAATCAAGTACCAGTGAAAGAGGCTCCATTTGAGTCAATCATAGTTATCTTGTTGATGGATCTGTCCTGTTGTTAATGTTAAAACCCTTTTTGTTCTCTTGTTCCAGCAATTCAGAATTATTAATTCATCCTGAATGGATATTTTGTGCTTAAACTGAATCTTAGAAGCTTATTTAGAACTACTTAAGATCTTAAATTAAATATGAGTGTAATGTGGGGAGGCATAGAAATGAAAGATCCATAATTTTTCAAGTGTAAAATTAAATTCCTCCCCCCTTTCCTCTCTGATTTTATGCATCTAGTACAAAGTATATGGAATTTGAGTAGGTGTACCAAGAAATTCAGAGCGTTTTGATAGATATCTGCATATGAGAGATACACAACTATTGTAGGTCCACAGAAATATATCAATTGATTAGTTTCTTTTCTGATAGAAGTTGCAGATTTTCTCCATTTACATTTAAAGGCCAACAGAACTGATGTATGATTTTTTTCCTATTTTATCTATTGCATCTCAGGACCCACAGGGAAGAAATTAAAAACTCATCATCTGGCCAGCATGGAGGCTCAGAGCTTTGATGGTTTCAGCTGTTAAACCTGCTGTTCCACAGAAGCCATTTCTGACTCCTAGCTCTGCTGCCCAAACCGATGTGCTGATGTTTGATTGGAAGTGATACCGTTCCAGACAGGGTTAGCAATTTACAAAATTTCCATCAGGCTAAGCATAGCAGTGAGCATATATGTGCATGCATGCATGTGGGCTTTGTTGCTGTTTTCAGCATTCAGGAAACAATTACAGGAGAGCATTAGCTGTGCTTCAGTGCAGACTGTGAGTCTAAAGTAATGACATGATCTTCACTCAGGGACCGAGAGTGTCCCAGATGGATCAGCAAGGCAACAGGGAAGAAAACGTGCAACAAAACTAATTTTATCCAGTTTACTTCTCTGTTTTGAACACCCAGCCCTTACACTCAGAAATATTTTTTCAGAGTTATGGACAGCTCTGTCCTTTTCAGCAGCTGAACCAATAAACAAGATTTTGTATTTTTCCACAATTACAACTCCCTTTATTACAGGGTATAATGCCATCCCTGTATTTAGCAATGAGAAGCTGTGGAGAAAACAAAGTATGGCCTGAATCAATGGCAGAAGAAGCAAGGATCATTTCCCAGTGTCAGCATAAAACTCTCAGAGATCATGAATGCCTAAGAACAATGCAGAGAAGCTGCAGGCCATGGGGTATTACCTTCATTGCAGCCCAGTCCATACACAAGAAGAAATGGTTCCTGCTATAAGACTGATATAGCTGCTAAAAGTAAACACCATATAGGTGACCAAAACACTTTTTCAGGTCTTCATCATCCAAAGCTAATTTGTTTCCCCTCAAAAACATTCACTGAATACCCATTTCTCTTTACCTATGCTGCCTCACTTAAACTAGACAGCTATGGCCACAGTGCTAGTGCTTTACAAAGTTATTAGTCAATAAAAGATAATTAATTTCTATGGGGAAATGCATAGCCAGCAGCAGAACCAAGAGAAAAGAGCTCTGTGATAATAGGTCAGGACGATTTAAAGTGCCCTGAATTGTGTTGTTGATGAGAAGGAGCAAACCCTGGAATTATCTATGAAGATGTCCTTCAGCACTTTTTGACTGTATGACAATCATCTAACTTAATTACTGACTTCTGCAAATCTCAGAAAAACTCATGTACATCACATATTTCCTACACTCTACTCATTAAAGCACATGAGATTATTTTTTTCTGGTGGTTTTGGGTTCACAATATAATATACAAAATCCCCTTCCAGCTGTTGGAAAGGCTTCAGTCTAGCAGGTAAACCAGAGCACTGAAATCTGGTTCCAGTCTCATCTCTGCCTTTGGCTCACCTCTTTGTACCTATAGAAAATAGAAGATATTACTTTGTGACCTTGCAGTTGTGTCCTAAGGATTAATGTTTGGAATGCGCTACACACTCCCGCAGTGAACAGCAGTCAGGTCAGTGAGTACACTCTGTTCTTCTTTGCATGGAGGTAAATTAGGTGTGCCTCTGATGGCAGCAGAAATTTGGCCCCATTGGATGAATCCCATGATCTCCAGGCTTGAGACAGATTCATTCAGCTGGCACCATGCCTCAGACCTAATTTCAATGTTGTGACATATCTTGCAAGGAAAGGTATCTTTTGGGTTGTGGGAGAGTATGTTGATAGGTAAAGCAGGAATTAGGGGCATGCTGGCAAAACAGGAGATACTTTCTGGAGAATTTTATCACCTGCTCCCTTCTGAAAGGACTGGTGGAAGAACAATTCAATAGGGCATGTGGGGTCATCTCTGCTGCTAGCACATAGAGAGAAAATCATAAGCTAGCCATTTTTCCAGGGCTCCCTCTACTTTCTGGGCACATGAATATTCCTTAAGAAAATCTCATGGGATTTGCAGAGAATGTAGGTTTGGCTGTTGCTCCAAAGTGCTTTCTGGAGAGCCTTTCTAATGGCTGTGGGGAAGAGCAGCGAAGCCAGCTGAAATACGAGGGTGTCAATAACACCTATTGAGTCTGAGTTCCCCTGGGCCAGAGCTGCTGCTTTAACAGACACCGTAGGCAAACTGCTTGGCAGGCTGACTCTGCTTTCTGAAGCCAGGCTTCATCCTACAGCCACGAGCAGGGCTCTGCTGGGAGCTCCTCACTGCACTGAAAATAGCCAGCCCTGAGCTCGTGTTGCAGCCCACGGTGTGCTGGGGGATCTGGGCAACAAGGGAACCCTCTTCCCAAGCAACCTTTAGTCCATCATGCCTTGACAAGCACTAGCTAAAACCTCAGCATACACCAGTCGGGCAAGCACCAGTTATTATTTGTATTAATTATTAATGTATTTCCGGTTTATTTAATAACTGAGTTGCAACTATTCATATGACTGTCTCCTTACTCCAGCACTTACACAGACTCAAAGGGCAGATGATAAATACATTTAATACTTCCTCAGATGCAAATGTTTTTTGTTTGTTTTTCGATGTTTACTTGCTTGACTGGAGCATTTCACTTGAGCCTCATACCCCAGTTAGATACAGCAGACTGCAAAGTGGGATTCATGCCTGGGTAAAGGTAATTTGCTTGCTTTACAACACCAAGATAAATACTAGTCTGAAGCACCGTCAGGAGGTCAATCAGGTCCAAGATTTTAAATGCCAAAAGATTTACAATTCCATCCTGACAGCCCCTCTGCTCCTCCTCATGTTTTCCACAGCAATAAGACTCATTTAAAGCTTTAAATATGGGAAGCAGAAAAGGAGTCATTAATTTTAGTTGCACAACAGCATTCACAACTTGTAAGGCTTTGACAGCTTCCTTAAACCCAAAGGAATTCAGATAGCTAAGGCAATGAATACTTGAATACAAATACTTGTATTGGGAGGACATAGTTTTCAGGGCTGAACACACATTTTTGTCCTGCAGGAAGCTGACAGTGATGAGACTATGTAGGATGCTTTACTACAACATTCACATGATGCTATTTAATTTCTCATCTCATCTCATCTCATCTCATCTCATCTTTCAGCATATTCCCTTTGTGTTTCTTAAATCAATAGAACTGCAGTGAGCTAACAGATTTTTTTTCAATATTTTGTAGGATGCTCTGTCCTTACCACCATACTTAATACCTCTTGTTTTTGGTAAGACAAATAAACTCCTTAAATGTTATATTCGCTACTTAGAAGGAAGTTGGCTATGTGTTTTGGGGGATAAGAAATTCAATTGCAGAAAGCTAAACATATATGCGTGGAGCTGAATGCTTTTGGAAACAAATTCTGTGGGCTTTCATATTTGTATCACTGTCATGATTTTGGAATAAAAATGGAAAACTTGTGATGAATGCATAATAGGCCATTGAATTTCCATCTGAGACAGAAGGAACGTGCTCACTTCTTCAGAAGGGAAGACAGATGAAAGCAGGCAAGCTGCAGAATAAAACAAGAATTAAGTGATAGCCTCTTAATGATCATTGTTCTGCTATCTGTCCATTATCTGTCTGGGTGTAGGTAGCAAACACCACATGAATTTAAATAAAACCCATTACTCACACTCACTTACAGACGTGATGATAGGAGTTGCTTGACAGGTCTTACACAGGAAAACCAGATGCAATTGAGCCCGGTGCTCTGTTGATTCTCCTCCAGCAAAATTCTCTACCTGTACAGGAATATTTTAAGACCTCACTAACTTTGACAGAGTGTTAGGGGTTTTTTTTGCTTATTTGTGTTTTGTATCATTATTGGGTACAGATGGTGAAATCTCCCGAGTAAGCCAAATGCCAGTGATTTTCCTTACAGGATGTCATGCAAAAACACTAACAGCTCGGTTCCTATTAGTACTAGAAACTGATGGGCCAGCTCCAGCACCTTTTAAAGTTCCTGGGAGTCTTTGGATCAGCTCCATGACACAGCTGAATGAGACAGGCAATCTGCTTTAAACACTCCTCTATTATTCCCAGAGTTTCTGCTGAATATCCTATCAAACAGGCTAAAAATCCCTCTTAAAGAACACTTTTTAGAATACACAGGTTATTTAGAGACGAGTAAAATCAGGAGAGTTTGCAGGTAAATTTAAAATACCCATTTGTTTTTCCTTCTTGAATCAGGGACTTCTCACTCCTGAGATAGCCACTGCTGGTGGTCTGTGTTTGCTGGCAGCAAAGAGTGATACGATTGCACTTGGCATAGGTGACAACCAGCTTGGCCAGGCTTGTCTTTCCTTGGCTTTTTCCCTGTGTCTCTTGCTGTGCCATATTGAAGGAATATTGCTTAATGGCTATAACGGGATATTTACATCTATTTCATGCTCCTAGAGCTGTCCTAATTGACACTTTTCTCTCATCATTTTTAACTTATCATCTGCTGATCATGAAATCTCAATAGAATTCATAATTCTCTGTCAGGCGGGACTGTAGGGACATTTCTCCATCCCTGTAAAATCCCACACTCCCCACTGATGAAACATTTTGGAGTCCTTTCACCACATTCATGGGCTTTGAGAGTAAGTTTGGATATATTTATAAAGTCAATAAATTTAGATTGTCTTCTATTTATATCTAACTACATTTCATGTTGTAATTCTTATTAACAAGTACACGTGTCTATTTATGATCACTTTTAAAATTAGATTTCCTTTCGAATGAACTGTTGGTGGTCCCCTAACAAAGAGTTTACTTTGCTGGATCTCTGATCTGAACAGGTTCTGAACTGGGGACCAGGTCTGAGTCTTTTCATTGTACTTAAAGAGAAAAGGGGAGAAATGTTTCTCCTCTCCTTCCTGGTTCCTCTGAGGAGATAACTCAATGTCCGACAAATACTGTATTTTAAGCAATGTGTAGGTGTAAGCAGGGGCCCTAAAGGGGTGACATGCTCCCTGCAATAGGCTTCATGCACATGCCAAGAGGGAGTCCTTCCCTCTTTATCTCTGGGTCTGTCTGTTGGACAACGATCAAGAGCCAGAAATGGACACTGAGTGACACAGTAGCAATAGGGACAAGATGTTTGTCAGCTTCATACAACTCTAGTTATGTACAGATGTTTGTGGGTTTGGGCTTTCATTACTCTAGGCCCTCTTGTTTTTCAGAGTGGTAAGTCCTGAACTTATCCACTTTGGCATTTTCCGTGAGAGAAGAGAGAGGTAGCAGAGACAGAGGAAAGAAGGCATTTCTTATTAAATGTCTTCAAGGAGAGTTAATTTCTTTTGACTGATGTCTGTGGAGTTTTCATATTTATTCAGAAGGAAATCATGCTCAGCAATCGTCATTACCTCCCAGAGAAGTGCTGCATTCATTTGAAGGTATATTTGACACATATTGTGTCAAAGCTCATGGTCTCTCAGATATGACATGTGACAGCTGAAATTATTTGACATGCTCCAGTTAAAGGAATTGAAAGCCAAATTCCCAGGGCCTGTGGACAGTTTCTGTACATAAAGCTTTCTTTGAGTATAAAGGAGATTTTTCAAAAGCATTCAAAATCGGTTTTTCCTGCTCTCATAGAGTTAATTCTGGTTCCTTTTGATCACCAAGGTAGTTCTTCAATATATCTGAGCCAGTTTGGCTGAAATGATCTTAGTGAATAGGATGGGTCATGGACCACTCTGATCTGGATACCATCTGACACAGCTGTGCTGTGCCATTGCAGAGAAAATCTCTGGAGCTCCAGAACTGGAAGGTCCCATCCCACAGATCTGATGTGACTACTGCTGGGGCTAAGACAGTCTCCAGCCTCTTCCCAGGAGCTGTGTCGGGAGAGTTATATTGGTCAAAATCTCTGTGGCTGGAGACTGTTTTAGCCATTAAATGATATGATCATATTCTGGTGTCTGTCGCTCTTTAAGAGCTTAGCTGCAATCTTTGAGCTCCTCTGCCACCAGTACAGATGATCAGAACTGTGCACAGCCCTTGACATGAGGAGCTGCACCCTTATGTGTATAGCTATGTCTGGTCTCATAAATTAAACCTCTGTGGGACCATCCCGAGACAATGGGATCATTAGCCCACAGTAGTGGGCACTCATCCAGCTCCCCTCTGCCAGCCTCTGAAAAAGGGGGCCCATGTTGTAAACGTATCTGGTGAGTGGTCCCCACTATGTGCTAAGTCCCCACACATGTCAATGAATTATTCAGAACAATGCCACATCCCAAAAGAACTCCAGGGATCATTCAAGCATTTTCTCAGTATTGGCAATCAGGATTATATTGTCAATGTCTTTTCACTGGCACTGTTTAGTTCATTAGTAATACAAAAAGGCCTCACCACTTCTGCTAGAGAAATCTTCCCTGATGCATCCCAGCACTCAATTTGCTTTGCTAATAGCTGTATCAAGATTGTCCCTGGGCACCATCCCCTGGATGAGAAAACTCATGTGCCTCTTCCTATGAGGTCTCAAGTATAAACTTCTAGGTGCTAACTGAAATTCTTCATACTTTCCAAAAGTTGAAAGCTCCCCAGTTAGTGAACATAACTTCCAGAGAACAGACAGAAAGGGTATTTTCTGCAGGTGCAAAGTGGTGTTGCTGCCATCGCAGGGGAAACTTGTATATAATCCATGTATTATTGTGAAAATAATAATTGAAGTAGGTATAGAGAATATATTTATACGTATTATATAGATATATAAATATACTACAGAACACATGGGACTGATGAGGCTGTTTTAGGGGGGGACAAATATGGCTTCATATGTTTAGCTTAGTGAAAGGAAAGCTGGAGTTTTTGACAGCTATCCATAGACACCTCAGGGGTCTGAGTACTCAGAAGGGAGGAGAGTAAAAGATGTGTCTGGAATTAGAACAAATGACTGTAACCTGGTCCTGAATAAACAGACAATGAGAATTATAAAGAAGTTTCTAAACAGTAGAGGAATGAAGTTTTGGAAAAGCTTTCTGACTGCAGGAATAACAGTCAAAAAAGCAAAATTTAAGAGGGAGGGAGCTGAAGAATTCCAAAGAAGGGATTATATACCTGATGGTTCATGACAGCAAGAACTGAACTCAGTGACCAAAGTCATCCCTTTAGGTCCTATCTCTGACGATCTGAAAAGTATTTAAGAAGACCATGTCCCATTGATCTGCAAAGACAGAGAGGGTGGAGACTGAGTCTCAATCTCTCCAGTTCTAAATGCAGCATGATACCCTTGAGCAACAGTCCTGCCATTCCATTTAATAGCAAAAGAGCCCAGGAATAGCTTCTGTGGCAACAGTAAACTGATTTACCAGAGTTGTGAAAGAATGGACTGAAAAAGTTATTTTTCCTAAGCTGTAGTATCTTTTCTCCTGGATATGCTATAAACATGAGAAATAAATTGGCAGATATCTAGATACAAATTTTAAATCAGTGAGATCTGAAATACAAGAGTTTTTGTATCCAAATGGCTGTTTCATGCCCTACATTCTCTGAATTGTGCTTAATTCTTGCAGCACATAAGGCATGTAAAAACCACCCACTCACTACTTCAGAGCCATTTTTCTTCATCTAAATGAAATTTCTTTAGTTCCATTCATCTTTACAGCTCATTCAACAGGTCCCTCTGCAGCAGTGAAGGGAAGCATGTTTCAATGTGCTAATCCAGCTCGGAGATGGATTAATTGACTCACATGCCCCTCTGATCACTAGCCAGATGTCTCTCCCCAGCTGGCAAGCCTTACTAATTTTCTTGTTGTTGTTGCTGTTGTTAATTCTGGGTTTCCAGCCAGTGGGGTCTCAATCACGGGCAACATGCCCTCTGCCGACATTTTGTATTCTTTGGTCTGCTTTCCCTTGGGCAAAGACATCCAGCTATGAACCTCCTTCCCTGGCTCTTTGTCATCTGCTTTGTGCCCCTGGAGAGAGCTCTCCTGGTGCAGTTGCACTTGTGTATCCGGCACATTGGGCCACCACAGGGCTGTGCTGTGGATATTCAAGGTAGGCAAAGGAGGCATATGGGGCTCAGAGGGCCAGTTCCAAGAAGTGACCTAACATTTCAGGTCTGTACATCGAATATTTTAGAGGGAAAAAAAAAAAATCATAATAAGAGTTAGAAATATTTCCTTTGTCAGGCTATGGAAGGAAATTTCTGTGAAATGATGTGAGAGAAAAGTCAAGAATGCTTAAGAAGGCTGTGCATGACTAGACCAGTTGGGACGCTAAATTGGGAAGCAGTGTAACATAAAGAGTGGTTTGAAGGTGGGGTGTATGTGTGCTCCAGGCTCTACTCCTTATTCTGTCACTGCCCAGATGTCTTGGGCAAGACACTTCACTACTCTGAAACTTTCTAATGCCTATGAGAGTTTAGGGTATTTTTAAGGTACTTGCTAATTAAATATAATTTCCATCACTGAACACACAGCCATGTATTTTCAGCGTGAAAGCTTCTGCCATGGCTTGCAGTGATTTGGCTAAAACCATGATGCTACCACAAGGAAAAGTGTCAATTTTGGCCTGACTGTAGAACATTGTTTCTTCTTATCCCATTGCTTGTCTTGGGTCATCACCATGATCACATTGAGTAGAAACTTAATGTACAAAAATTCGACTGGATGGTAAAACTTTTATTCACCTCAGCAGTGACTTCCTCACACACAGATTGTCGGCAGTGGTCACTGAGGGAGGACAGCTGAGAGCAGAGGCAGCAGTAGGAGTATTTAAAGATTTGTACTACTTAACACCAAGCCTGAAATTCAGTTATGCACACAGCTATAGCATTTTGTGAATTATAAATGTGGAACACTGGTTTTCTAATTTCTCACTAATGGAGGTTATTTATCCCAAGCTGTAAAAAAAGGGAATTCCTGGATAATATGAACATATACCTTTTCCTTCCCTTTCCTTTTTCTTTTTTCCATTTTCTCTTCCCCTCCCAAAATTAGTTCAACAGGATAGAAAAGAAAAGCAAACACTTCTCCTTTTTTTTTTTTTCATTAGAAAAGAAGTTGCAAAATATTGTTTCATGACAAGGTCAGAGGAGCACAGCTTAAGAAGAGAGAAGTAAGAACTTCTAAGGTGTGAACATTAAGAACTCAGCTGCATTTCTATGGACCCAGCACTTACTACTCCAACTAAAAATGTGGATGAGCTCATTTCTTCAGCAGTTGCTTACAATTCGTAGGTGTTAATAAAATAGGAAGAAAATCTCACTCCTGTAATTTAGCATCTTTGGTCTTTTTTAGTTTAGGTATGTGCCTTGTATAAATCTCTTTCCAAAAGCACAAATTTCTTCCCACATCAGGCATAGCCCCAGGGAAGTTGTTTTACAGGGAAATAAAGGCTTCGACCTTTGATCACTGTAACCTGGCTTCTCACAATCCTGAAAACAAGTTTCTAAAAAATTGAAATGTGAACAACACACACCATCAATATCAATTACTGTACTTTTAGGTGGCAAATTTCCCCCACAGGGGGTGAGCAATTCACTTGATGTACTTGGCAAAAGGTTTGATTCTCCTCCCCACTGGCAGCGATGTGGTGCTGACAATCTCTCTGTTCTTTGATGGGGCACAGAGCAGAGTAAGGGAGAGCAGAGTCAGACTCAAAGCTCTGCGAGTGCAGAGAAAAGCCGGCTCTGTCAAGAGAGGATTTATGCAGTCTGAACAGTGAGCTGCAATCTTTGAAGAAAAGACTTCAAAGAGAAAAGGAGAAAAGAAACAATGTCTAATCTTCATACAAATGTGCTCAGGGGTCTCTGAAATTCAGAAACTTCTAAAATCTAAGAATTAATTATCACTTGCCAGAGGGAAGCTTTATTCACAGGTAACAGTTACAGCAATCCGAGTCCTCTAGGTGTAAAACTCATGCAATTACATTGAACTGAAGCTCAGTAAATCACCCTCCTTCCTTTTGGTGTACTTGCACACTTTCCAAGTGTTTGATGTTATACTTCACATTGTTTATGTGTGACACATGACAGCAGCTCCTCAAATTTTGTCTTTGAAAGGAGATGTACTTGGAAATATTTTGGTACACGAACTGTGACTCACAGGTTCACATTAAAACATGCAACAAAGCGATGCAGCTCCTCGGCTCCTGTAGAGCAATGCAGCCCTGTTGTTTACTGCAGGAAAAAGGCAGGACTCTAAGTCATTTTTCAGCTCCACAGCTGCATAAATAACAAGGAGCACTGGGGGTGACTAAAAGCAAAGCACTGCTGCTCTGATTCCTCTTAGCAGAATGGGGTGTTTAAAATGACCCCTAGGCCAGGTATCCAGAATATCTCAGCACCTCATAGATTCTCATTTTTGTTCTTATAGTACCCTTTTGTGTAAGCACTCCTCATATTCATTTTACACTTGAAAGCTAAGGAGGTGGTAAGACCCATGGTTGCAGGGCAAGTTAGTGGTGAAAGGAAGAATCAAGCATTTAAATATCTGGAGAACTCAGTTACATGATGGTGTTATTGTGCTCAAGAAAGTGAATGATTTGCTGTGGATGTCTGACCGGAGTCATACTCAGGCCATGGTACTGTGTAGTTTAAATCCTGCATTTACTGGAGCTGCGGGTGTGAACCCAGCTGGCTGGTGTGGCTCAGCTGCTGCAGCACATTAAACTGCAAGAATTTGATTGTGAATCCCAACCCCCTCTTTTTAAAAGCTCTGCCTGTCTTTCAGCTTTAAGACTTCAATGAAAGCTGTTGCAGAAGCTCAGGAGAGAGCTGTACCACAGAAGGGAAACAGCTCCCTGACATGAGCAAGACCCAGACCCAGAGCAGCTATATCTGGTACAAAACTGAAAACTCACCTCTCTTAAAATATCAGCAAGCCAAGGCACCTGTACTGTCAGGAAAGGAAATGGAAAACAGAGACCATGTCCAATGCAGCTACTTTGAAATAACAAAACCCTCTGGCAGGATTGGAATTGCTTAATTTTATGTTTACATCTGTATGGCTTTTGAGGTTAAATAGAACTTGTCCTGATATTTGCCCACCAGTAGCCAGGAGGTGTCTGTGACTTGTCTCCCTGTGCAATGAATACTTTGCATCCCAGTAATAAGTAGACCCAACCATTGTGCACCACCAGCATTGCCAGAGACGGCCAAAAACTGGGTAGACATGGCAGTTTGTGATTTGGTTTAGCGGGCATGGTGGCATTCGGTCAAAGGTTGGACTTGATGATCTTGGAGATCTTTTCCAGCCTCAGTGGTCCTATGATTCTATGGTCTGCTGTCTCTTGGGAGTCACTGTCCATCCCAGAAGATCTAAGTAACACAGGGGCATTGCATTATCCCAAGTTAGCATCCAGAAGGATGCAAAAGGGCAGAGTTTGACCCTGGTGTTGCATTACAGGCAGGGCTGCGGGTGTTTGTTTTTAAAGGAAATTTTCTTCTGCAAACAATCAGAAAAATCCCAGGCAGTATCCTCTCGCTGACAGTGGCAGATCCCAAACGTAATTGGTGCTGCCTCTCCCTCTGAATGGGAAATGTTGATAGATATTTAATGTATTTGTTTAACTGTGGATAGTTGACACAGCTTGTGAGAAGTTATTCTGGGAGGAAAGGAAACCTCCCAAACTCCTCCACTTCCTCTGTCCCCGGCTCCTCTCTGCTCCTGCTGGTGCTCTGAATCACCCCTCCAGGAACGTCCCTTGCTGGAGGCTGGCGTTCTCCGGGAGCCGGGATCCAGGGCTGCTTGGCTCTCCCGGCATCAGCAGGACCAAGCTGTGACACCCCTAGCCTGAGTGGGGGAAGTCAGGCACACTCCGGCCCTGAGTGAGTTCGAACCAAAACAGGCGATCAGGCTATTTTTACCCAGTGGGGGATATGTGCTGTGTTTGTTGGAAGATTTTTGGTGTCACTTATCACACGCTCTTTATAATGCATTGCCTGAGGCATAATTAAATTCAAAGGGCACGCCTGTGCTGAAAGGGAGGGTTGCAATTTGTTGCTGTTAGGATTTTTCATTAAAAACCAAGCAGTTTTTCTTACTAGCAGGAGCAATGGTTGCAGAAGAAAAATGCTATTAAGTAAGAAGAAGGCAAAGACTTTTCTTTTTTCTTTCTTTCCTTTTTTTTTTTTTTTTAATAACTACCTGCCTGACATCTCCACACTGACTTTGAATAAAGTACAGCATTTAAAAATAGTTGGACTGTAAAAGGAAGACACAGGAGAAAAGAGGAGCCTTGACGTTAGGAAAGGTCTGGCAGGTGATAGGTATATTATATATGCCAGATTATGTATCTATCAACACACAGAAATATCTGTATCTATACGTGTGTGTGTATGTGTTTTATCTCCAGAGGAGAAATTTGCCTTTGCTGCTGAAATTTTCCTGAAAGCTCAGTTAATTAGTTCTCATAATACCCATAGAGGCAGATGTTAGTATCATTCTTATCCACAGATAAGGAGATAGGAAAGAGCACAGAGAGAAGGATGCACAGTGAGATTAAGGGATTTCTGCTACAGTGAATTCAGTGTAGAGCTGGGAATTCAGTCCAGCAGGCAAAATCCTAACCCTATTAAAAGCAATGGGAGACTAACTTATGAGAAGTCTGGATTTGGCAATTTTTGCTTGCTTTGTTTAAACCTCTCTGATCTATTCACAGCTACATGTGCCCTGATGATGCTTTCAGAACAAAACTACACCTGTGACTGTGTACAGCTCCTGGTCAAATCTCAGCTGAGTCCCTCAGTCTCAGAGCTTCAAAACAGGGGCTGTTTCTTTGAAGGACTCTGTACCATACATTTACATATGTCTTAAAAATAGTCTGGAGTGATACGTGAAGTAATTTAAGACCTTCTTAAATAGAAAACTATATTCTCCCAGGCCACCAAGGTCACAGAACTGAAATTTTACAACCCTAGTAATATATTTATATTCCACCTCACAGTGCTCTCAAAAAAAATGACTGGAGGGTTTCAGCTAAACAGATGAGCTACTTCTAAATTAGATTGGGTAAAGCAAGCTCATTAAAGAAAAAAATAATAATGTCCTCATTTTATAATGGCTTTGTTGCCTTCTTGCTCATATACTTGTTCCAGGGCAGTATTATCATGTTATTAGGGTGTTTTCAGCTCTTGTTTTTAGCTCACTTCATTAATGTTGGTAGAACACTTTGAAGTAGAAAATGTGCTAAGTGGTATCACTGACACACTTTCAAGGCAATGCTTTTGCCTTCCAGAGGTCATCTGAAGCAAATTTGACACACCTGCAAATGTGCACAAATTGGTGCTGGCAGTAGAGGGACAAATTTCCCTCAAAACTGCTGCAGCAGCTGTAAGCTGGCTGCAAGTGCCTGGAGGAGGATTCCTCTTTCCAGCAGGAAGCTGGGGTCTGCCAGACTTGCCATGAGGAGTCTGGCAGTGAAGTAGCTGTGGAGCAGAGCTCCACTGTCTGATACTGATGTGTTGGGTAAAATTTCCCTAAACTCATCTGGAAGTCTCCCAATGGCTCCTCCAGTGCTGGGCACCAAATGTCCAATTCCTTTTTCCTCAAAAGCACTGTAATGGAATGAGGAGTGTCGGAAGGAGCACAGGGTTTATGTGGGAGAGGCTGCTGTGGTGGGCCGAAGAGGGACCTGCTGCAGCATCTTTGAACATGGGGACAGTTTCATAGAATCACAGAAAGACTTTGGTAGAAATGGGCTTTAAAATTAATCTGGTTCCCATGCCCTGCCTTTTACAAGGGTACCTTTCACTAGACTAGGTTTCTCAGAGCCCCATCCAACCTTGCCTTGAACACTTCCAGGGATGGGGTGTCCACAGATTCTCTGGGCAACCTGTGCCAGGGCCTCACCACCTTCAAGTAAAGAATTCCTCCCTAACATCCAACATCTACATCTCGGGGCTTGTCCACTGCTCAGAGGTTTACCAGTGGTGCAGTGGTGTTGAACACCAGGATTTACTGCTCTCCTCCCTCCAGCCTGGAGCATCCCAGGGCAGCAGACAGGTTTCTAACCTGACACAAGGGCTTACCTGTGAAGAGTGGTAGCTACAGAGTCCTATGGCGTGTTTGAGAAGTCTGTGGCATCAAGGTTAATTTTGAAAATCACTGAAACCATGGCCTGGCTACCTGTATCCCTTCCCCACCACCCCCTGGAGTGTGGGATCACAGGAGGAGTCCTGTTGGCCTTAGGGTATGGTTTGGACACACACAGTGCTGCTGGCAGTGTGAAATGGGAAGCTGTCCTGGCACTGTATGGCAGCCTTCCCTCTAACTGCAATAGCACAGCTGCCCTGCTTGCTTGTGGCTCTGATTTATTATCTTGTCATATTTCAAAAGCTAAAGCAGGTTGAGCTTGGTCAATGTTTAGATGGAAAGGTCTCCAAGGAAAACACAAGAGCTAGAGGAAATGTTCCCTGAGTCAGAGTCAGGGCAATAATCCAGTGTGGTGTTAAGGATGTTGCTTTTGGCCTGATTGCAAAATCAATGTATGGGCCACTAGTGGTCTGTGGGGAGGGATTGTAATACCCAACATGACTGGGCAATAACTGACTGGTCTTTCTTTTCCTACAGGGGTCAGTTCTACAGTGGGTGTAAATTGGATGAAATGAAGATGATGAATCTTCATTTCAAAGGCTGATTGGTTTCTCTGTTTTGTCTCATTACTTGGATTTAGAGGTTTGGTTGTTTTACTTTGTCATCTTCCTTTGTATGTTTCAGAATTCCTTAAATGGCATGGAATGGCACAAAATACAAACATTTAGCAATTTTTTTTTTCTAATAAATTTCCCAGCTTCTGGAAATCCACAACTTAAGGGTCCTCTTAAAGCTTTGGGGGTTTTTTTCTTCCTAAAACTATTGTCATGTGGATTTGAATTTTCCCTCATCACTCCCACAGAATTGTCTGAAATCTCAGGCTGCTCATCACTGTCTGCAAGGTTGGATCCATTATCTACCAGTTTCTTATACTGAGCATAACCTCTATGTCTGGCCCTCAAAGAAAACCAGCCACATCTCTTACTATTACCTCTGTAGATGTTGTGTTTCAGATACTGGACTCTGTCTGCCAATGTCCCAGGACAGGGCATTTTCCACATTCATCACATAGCTTTTTTGAAATGGCATCCATCAAGGAACATAGACATTTTTCTCCTGTGAAGCAAGGTGCATGCAATAGAAATCACAATCCCTTTTTTAACAGTAAAAACTATATTAAAAGAACACTGATTTGAATTTAAGAGATAATGAAAATGAACATTTTCATTCAGGCACAGTTTGGTATCTTGTGTTTTTAAACAAATACCTGTTCTTCATCTGTCCTCCACTTCTAGCACAAAAATAAATATTTTTCCATGACATGATGGAATTCAGAATCCAAAGCTGTGTTTTCATCTCCTAATTCTTTTTTTCTGGTTTAACAAACTGCAAATTTGAAATATGAAAGGTGCTAAATGATCTCACACTAAAAACTGCAAAGCAAACAGAGCATCTCTACACACCCTGTTGTTTTGGTGGTCATTTCAAGAATGAACAGACCAGCCAGTTTTGGGGATGGCAAAGGGTTTAAGACCTGCTCTGCAAAGACTGTGACTGTAGTAATGAGCTGTGGCACTCCACTGGGAAAACAGAGCCTTGATAAGCACACTACAAAACCCCTGTCAGGAGTACAAGTGCTTTGAAGAGAGTATTGAAAGGAATTTTGCTTCAGAGTATAAGAAAGTATGTAATGTGAGATTTCTCAGAGGAGAAGATTATGCTTTATTTGGGCTTTTCTATACAGATTGAGGAACAGAATGTGAGAAAACTTCACAACTTGTTTAGGAACACAGATATTTTCAGATGGGACTGCACCCAAGTCCAATCTAGCCCAGCATCTTGTGTCAGAGAGGGGCCAGCACCAGATGCTGCAGGAGAATGTACAAGAGCATCTGACCAGGTCATGTTTCCACAAGTGGGGAAAACATCTCTCTAATTTCCAGTTATTGCTGCTGCTGTTATGTGTAGATTTATTTTCTTTCTACAGCACAAAAATTAAACAGAAGTGTCCATTTCAGACCTTAGATATCACTGCCCAAAGCATTAATTGCTTCCTCCCAGTCATACACTGAATGACTGCAATGAAGCCAAAAAAACTGACTCCCACCCCTGCATTCAGTAATTCCAGTATATATTTCCAGTAGAGATCCCCACAATCTGGGATGTGGCATGGAAATGACCACTCCCCTTTGGCCAGACAGCAGTCAAGGCAAATGGGAATCTACCCTGTGGTTTTGAATGAGGTGCAGGAGCTTTTCAGCAGATCAACACTAACCCCCCCCAGCACTCACAGAGGGGACACAGAGGAGGTGTGAGCCAGGCTGGGACCCTGTTGGTGGGGTTCTTACTGGTACTGGCTGCCTTACAGATACTGTACTGACTGATACTGGCCAAGCTGTTTCTCATCTCTGTGTTGTCTCTACAGAGCAGAGATACTGACATTTCCCTTCTTTGAAAAGCAGCATGATTGACAGCTGTGGCTAAAAAATAACTGTAGAATATAACAGAAGAGATTGTTCCTTAGAACTATCAGCTCCACCACTGAAACTTTTTAAAACCACCCACAAAACTCTTCTGTAGACAGAGAAAAACACATTCACCTCCATGCAAAGCTGTTCCTTCTGTTCTTCTTTCAGAATTAAGCTGAGCCTTTGACTTTTAATTCTGAGCATTGGCTTTTTTGTTGTCATTATTACTATTATTGAAAACTCACAACGTAAACTTAACTGTGGTCAGATCCCTCACTGAGCTGCAGTGGAGGAAGGGCATTTGTACTGGAAATTAATATGGTTGGCATGTCTGCCTTGGTTTTGTGGATAGTGTTTTCATGTTCTTTTCCTTTCTTCCCCAGCTTTCTTCTCTTTTGTATCTGCCTGCCTCTTTCCCGTTTCTTTCACAGCCGCTATTTTTGCTCAAGCAAAGAACTCAGTCATGCTCTCACTCTCTCATGGACTCTGTGTACACTTGAGGTCAGGGTAGCAAACCTTACTGGAGCCAAACTTTGCACCCTTCCCTTGCCCTTTTCATACCCTCTGCCTCATCAGTTTCCTGTCCCCCGGGTTTTGCCCGTGCTCCGAGGGCAGCAGTCCCTCACTGCTGGCACACCTGGCTGGACTTTGCCTGGGTGCTCCCAGTGGCTCCAGTGCACAGCTCCTGTTGGACACTGGGCCAGTCACTCATCTCTCCTCTGATGTGTTTTATCTGTTTCAGCCATGTGGTTTGCAGTGAAAGGGACAGTCTGTTACTCTTTGTCATTACCCACTGTAGCACAACACATCTCCCCTGAGGTTCAAGGCACCATATGCTTCTTTAAAAGACACAATCTCTTTGATGTGCCCTCACATTCCTCTGAACTCACTTCACCCTCATGTCCCTTCTTCTCTCTACTGTTCTTTTAACAATGTCTTCTTTCTCAGCCTTCTTCCTTTTCCCCACTCTCCCCCTGCCCTCCTCCAGGGCTGTGCTGCCAAGCCTGGGGCAGCTGTCCTGGGTTGGAGATGGGACTGGGACCAGGGGACACCCAGGATCTGCAGGAAGAGTCGAGCCACTCTGTCTCCTCTCCCTTATGAGGGAGCAGGGATTTCTATGCCTGAACCTCAGTGAGCAGAGACCTAAACAGAAAGAAGAGGCAGAGCTCATCAGAGATTGCACAGCTGTAGAAAAGGCTGTGTGTGCAATGGGGAGCAAATCTGGATGGGAGGAGTGTTTAATGTCTGATTTGCAGAACCTCATTCCTTGGAGGCCTGCAGTAATTTTGTTCACTTTCACTGCCTTCCATTTTCTCATATCTGCCATAATCTCTGTGTTTCCCTGTATATGGTTTTGTCCAGTTGTATTCAACCTTCTTCCTACCATTCCCATCAATGTGGCCTATGGGCTGCTTCCTTCCAACCAGTGTTCCTAAAGTTCCTTGGGAGGGGTGCTCCAGTCAGGCAACAATTAATTCCTGTATCTGTAATTTGTTTATCTTTTTCTATAGAGTCTTACAACAAGCCTCAGGAGAGGGATATAAATGATGAATGCAGGTTAATAACACAGGAGTCTGCAGAAAATTGCATTAAAATGGCACAGCAATAACGGATATAAAAACAACTGAAGCATGTGGTAAAGCCCCTACTATATAAAAATAGTTCCACTGGTAATATACGTTGTAGTTTTTGCTAAAAATCTGAAATTTTAAAGTGATAAAAAAAATAATGCCTCCAAACTTCTAGTGAGAAGAAAAAAAGGTTAGGTGAATTCAGTAATTCCAGTATATTGTTAACATAGGTGAAAAAAATAAGCAAAATGGGTGAAATTAATCCTATTTAATTTTAATAATTCAAAGGCCTGGAGCCTAGCCATGTGTGTCAACAGATCTCCCTCTCCCATCAGTGCAGAGAGGCAGAGACCTCAAGGGAGACAGGTTCATCCCAACCCAGAAAAAAATGCTTAAAAAGCAGGGACACTGGGTCTCCCTGAACTGGAGGAGATTAATTCATCTGGTCTTATGTAGGCAGGATGTCCAGCTCTTCCAACAGCTACACTTGGGAGCTTCCTCCTTCCCAAAGCCATTTTTAAAAAATTACCTCAGGTCACTATGGCCAGCCTAAGATTAGCAGAACTATTTGCAGCTTCTGGTATTCCAAAAAGGAGTTAAGAACATTTCTATTGGCTTAATAACACAGAGGCAGCTCATGGATTTCACTAGTTGCACTAGAAACTCTCTGCCAGATGTGAGGTGATGGAAGCTGAGCTACACACTCATCAGGATGCTCAACAGCCTATACATCATCTTTGAGAACATTCTGTGTGCCTGCATGAGCTGAGGGGAAGCCACCTGTGTGAGCTGATATCACAGAGGGGTTTCAGGAGACCTGCCACAAATCTTCAATCAGGCAAACAAGTTGGTGGAGTTTTACCCTCTCATGACAGTTCATCATTCTGCTTTAACAGGCTGAAAAAAGCTGTCAAGAAGCGATGTGGGAAGCTGTCACACTAGCATGGAAAGGGAAATCTGCTTCATTTTTTTTCCAGTAATAAACAGAATGAGAACTGAACACAGTCTTGGGGGCACCAACTAGACAGATGTGTAGGATATCCCACCCAGCAATCCCAAATCAGACTATGTTCTGTGTCAGGACACAGGCATTGTGGAGATGTAGCTGCTGGGATGATGGGAAAAGGATGGGAGCTACCTGCTGAAATAAGAACACAGGAAGGGTGTGTAATCATAGTGAGATATGTTTTTACTAATACACTTCATCATAAATAGTGCTGATGGTGGTTTTTGAAATGACAAAGAGGCATTGGGTAAATCCTTTGGCTGGAGGTGTGTTCCTAGGGAGCCAAGAGTGCAAAATCCCACTTCAATAGGATAATGTAGAAGAAGGTACTTCAGAAAAGCATTTAAGTGAAGAAAAACTTAATCCATACAGTTGTCTGTTTTTCCAAGGCATTAGCCAGAAATCCATCTGAAATGCTGTTTTTCAGTGTGTGTTCTAGTAGCTCAAAGTCTGCTTCTAAGGTAAAGTGTTTTTTTTTTTTTTTTTTTTTTTTTTTTTTTGGTTTGTTTTTTTTTTTTTTTTTGTTGGTTTGTTTGTTTGTTTCTTTTTTTTTTTCTGCTGTTCCCCAATAACTGTAAAATTTCAGTTTTCGGTCTGTGGTCTGTGATTCTTCGTGGGTCCAGGATTAACCTCCTGATATGTATGTTCTACTTTTTTGAGAAACACAATCCTAATGATAATATATTTTCAGCAGAATCTGCATCCATAGGAAGAAATAGAAAATGTCTAGCAATAAGGAATGAAAACCACTGGTACAAAAGGGTTGTTTATGACTTAAACATGAGAAAATTGATAAAGATTCCTCTGGGCATTTTTTTTTTTTTAATGACAACATCTTGATTAATGGAATATCACCTACCCTTGTACAAGGAAAGACTGAAATACAGAGAAGGTAGATGGTGATAATCATTGATAATGTCAACAATGACACTGTCATTGTCCAGAGTAGTGAGGAGAGTGCTGAACTGGAGTCAGACTGCCATTTTTGTTGCAGAAAATATAAATGTAGCATTGAACACTGCAAGTTCCCAGCAGGCTGTTCTTAGATAATCATGGTGTCTATTTTAGTAAAATGCAGATTTTGGGGGTACTTTATTATACAGCAACATGGCTGTTCTACAGAAGAAATGTTGCTGGATTTGCCACAGCAATCTGCCAGACACAACGTCACCAACCAAGTGGTAAAAATATGAGCACAGTAAAGATATTGAGGATTGAAACTGATACAAGATGAGCCTGCAAAGTGCATTTTCTTTTGCCTATCTTGAGTTTGCTCAGTGGAATAACAGTCTGTGAGGTAAAAATAATTCACATAAAGAGAAAATACTTTCTCCTTGGTGTTGTCTCTGTTCCTCACTTCGTACATGTTGAGATGTCGTTTTCTTCTGTGACAAGTTTGTGCTGAATATCCAATGGAGAATTAGCAGGTGGAACAGAGTTCAAAGTCCTACCCTGCTTAATATCTGCAGCATTTCTCAGCTCTCAGAACCAAACCAAACCACAGAAAAAATCATCCAGGAAATAGACTGTCAAATGACAGTCTATTTTATCTAATGATAAAAGCCACAATCAACAGGAACAATGAGGCAAAATCTACATTTTTGAGTAAATCACCTAGAGGGTCATTCACAGAGCTCAGATGTATGATACAAACTACATATAAAACTTTATGAAATTACAGTGTTTGCTGTCATCTTAATAATCTTTAACTGCTTGTTCATCTGTATTTGTGGAAAACACGGCCTTAACTCTTTTAATTCATTATGCTAGTCTCTTTTTAAAAAGGTAGTAGCATCTTTAATATTCTCCTAGGGCTGTTTTGCTTGACTACGACATATTTATTTGTCAAAGACAGATGTCCAGAATTATGAAACATCTAGCCTAATTCACAATTTTTTTAACATAATGTGACATTAGGAACCGAATAATTTTTAGAGTGAGTGAGTTCTGTACCTGTAGTCATCCACTGACAGTTGGGATTTATTTTAAAAAATATGTTAACTCTGGGCAGGAGCAGCTTAAGAACAGTTTGGACCTAGTAATATATGAGTCATAAGGAGAGTTGTTTCCTGGTTCTGTGAGTACTTCTTGACTGATTCAAGCAGTAAATATGAAACCTGGTGAGACATAAACAAAGGTTTATCTATAAAAACAGCCCACTTAATCTGCTTAACTACAGCTATGATCACAAGAGGGTTAGTACTAGTGGATTTGTGAATTCAAATGGTACAAAAGAATAACTTGGTCTGCTTCCCTGATATTTATGGTGGTATAATTCAAAAGTTATTCAGTGAAAATCAGTGGAGATCCTTCAATTTCTTGTCACAGATATATTTTCAGCTGTAAAGACATTAGAAAAAAATGGCATTCCTGGGCACAGCGGGAATATGTTAATATAAAATTTTAATTTTTGTAATTCACCTCTAGATTAGGAAAAAACAAATCATCAAAAACACAAATGCAACAGCAACATCCTGGTGGGTCAGTCCTGGGGACAAAATGTAGCAGGGTCAGGTCTATGAGCAGTCCCTGTGTAGATGCAGTGGTTGCCCGTATTGTAATTAGTCCTCTGCCACATTGACAGATATTGGGGCAAAGGTGTGTGATTATAGACCCTTGGTACAAGGAGAGAACATAAAGGTGAGAAATTTCCTAAATCCCTGAACCCTGAAGTTAAATATTGCCCAGGCTCTAAGACTGGAGCAATGCAGATGGTGTGTCCTTTTGAGGTTCAGCAGGGGAATGTCCTTGTAATTGTTGCTGTTACCTGGTTCAGCCACACAAAGCCAGAGGAACATCTTGAACTAATCAGCAGGACAATTTTAATATGTAAAGGAGTGGACTATTTTAACCAAAATCACATCCATTGAACAGAAGATGGATGTTATAAAGGCCTTGTCCTGATCCTGTTAGTATTCCTGTCTTTTGGGGCTAAAAGTCAGCTGACTTGGCGAACAAGTAGAAAATCCAGCAGGTGGGGAAATCTCTGCAAGATTACGGTTCTTGGGAATCTCCAGGAAGCTTTGACAACACCAGGAATGAGTTCCCCTAGCTCTAATTGAGCCAGCTTCAGAATGAGAGACCCTGCAAAGTGCACCAGAGGAGGAAGAATAAAAGGTAGCTTTGAGAAGGAGAAAGGAGTACATGAGGGAAATCATGAGAGTCCACTCCTGGGGGCTATAGGACTCAGATTCCTGCTGTTTTATGCAGAAAAGGCAAAGTCTAGCCTTTAACTGGAGACCTTCAAATGCATGAGAGCTTTTAACAGAAGGCAGCAAAGGCTAAAGAAAGAAAAGAAAGAACTCAACCCACCAGGCACCAAATTTAAACTAAACTAAACTCTGGTGAACCTTGTCAGGGAACCTGTGCTCAAAAAGGAAATTAGGGAACCCAAGGTCTCGGGCTCTTGACATGAGGAGGAAGAACAGGTATTTATGATACTGCAAACGCCTCTACATGAAAACTGGAGTCTAGCAGAAGTGACTTTCTGACAGCACCACTTGGAAGGAAATGTATTTGCTTTAATTTGTGCAGTGCAACCTCCTCCACACTCAAACCACAGAAGCTCTGAGCCCAAATCAACTTCATGAACAGGAAACAGTGTTTTAGTTTAAGAATGTTAAGTTTTTTGGCTTAGGAAATTGTTGCTTCAGTCTTTATCGTAACCAAGATGAAAGTTATCACATATGCATAGTATGTAAACTGAGAAGAGTTTGCATATATGAATACCTTAATATTGGACCAGTGTGTTGACACTATGAGATGACTGAGAGAATAGCTCAATGTTTTCTGAAAAGCCTGAAATGCAAATCTTTCAAATCAACAAGATCAAGACAAACAGTGAGCTTAGACTTGAATGCTTGCTAGGTTTTCTAATATATTTCTTTCTCACTTTAACACAGATTTAATTTGGCATCCCTGAAGGTTATGGATGGCTAATTCATATATCTACTGACTTTAAAGGTATAGGGGCCATAACTGACTTCCCAGCTTGGCCTCTTGTATAATGCAAGCAAAAAGATCTCCCTGTATTATTCCCACTTCAAGGCTAACAGTTTAGCACTAAGAATTTAGGAAGCTTTGCACTAGGTTAAAACAAAGGCTCCTGTAGCCCATGTGTGTCATTATTCAGCCTCTGACAGACGTCATCTGTGTACACTCAAGGAAGCATAGTTATAACAGTGCAAGAGATCCCCATCAGCACAAGTAAGTTGTTGCTTTCATGTGTGGTTAAAAATTCAAACCTCAATGGAAAGGCAAACTCTGGATTCTGGGAGAGAAAATTTGTGGCAAGCACATTTCTCTCTCTCTCAGGATTTTTCATAAAGGTGCACAGAGAGAAAGGAAGGGAAAACAATTTCTATTTCTGCTTCTTGTTTTTCCTGTGTGGAATGTGTTTGGAGAATTGTTTACCTGGGGTGATTGCTCAATTGGATTCTGGTGAGAGTTGTTTGAGTCTAGTGGCCAATCAGATCCACCTGTGTCTGGACTCTGGAGAACAGGGTCACGAGATGTTAGTAATTAGATATGACAGAGAAAGTAGCATGTAGATTTAGTATCCTCCTTTGTATAGTATATTAATGTATTATAGCATAGTTACAATAAAGAAATCATTCAGCCTTCTGAACTGGAGTTAGACATCATCATTCTTCCCATTGGGTTCATCTGCATTTTACAACAAAAATCCATTTTGCCAAGCAAAGTTATTTTCAAATAATAAGATGGCATTATGGGATCTCAGACACATTTTGCCTTCCTCCTATGCGTTGCAGAGAGAAAAGTGTCTCTTTTTGGAACAGACACAGAGCAGACTCTTGTGGAAATAAATGAGGGAGGACAACTTGGCAAGGACCAGAGAAAGAACCAGCAGCACCATGTTTTCCTCTCTCGCTGACATAGCACCTTGTTTGAGTTCAGTTACAGAGCAGGCTATGAATAAAATTATGACTAAAATTTCAGTCCTGTAAGAAACATGGATAAAACAGCCTGAACTGCTGGAGTCCCACCCTAGACATTTAGGTGAGATTCTTTTAATGAAACAGTCAGATTATATGGTCATGCATATGATCTGCTTATTTAAAGGCCCTTTTATAGTCACTTTATTTAAATTAAAAAAAAACACAACAATTTTTGAACATTATTTCTCTCTTCCGAGATGTTTTAGATGTCTAAAACAGGTCAGCTGAATCCCTCCTTAAAAGTGTAATTCTTCTTTTTTTATAAGGAAATATGTTTTCCAAATATGTAGACCTCCACACTATGGCTTCAGGTGTTGTCTGCTGAGATAAATCCCACCCTCAAATGCTTTTTTCCTTGATTTGTATGGAAAAATGAAGCTGTGGAATGAAAGGACCAAAAGAAGCACTAATTCCTTGGTAGTCACAGAAATGGTGAAAAGTACAAGAAGTCACTACAAATACTTCTCTCTCTCCCCCTGCCCCCTGAAGTTCACAAGCTTCTTCTGAAAAAGCAAGATTATCTCATAGAAGGGGCAATGGTGAGAGACTGCTTGTTCTTCCAGACATCTGAGAGGGAGTCAAGACAGTTTTGGTCTTTTAGAGGGACGTGAGGCAAATTAAATATTACTTTCACTGTTGGTATTAGTCACAAGCAAAAGGCTCCAATAGAAATCCATTCATTTGACTTGATGTGGAAAGAGTTACTTGGCTGCTTAGCAAAGGTTTTTATGTGGTGTAAGCTTGAAGTGTCTGAGATGAACTGCAAGTATTTGGTTAACTGCAGAGTTCTCAGGAAAACGAGCTGATACCAGAGACTCAGAGGCAAAACAATTAACATAGTTGTGTAACCAGCTAAGCCTTTGCAGTTGCTCTCCACACACTTAGTTGGGCTGGGGAAACACATGACCTCAAGGGCATGGGGCACAAGGTTCTCAGCCTGTAGACAGCAGGAGGTTTTTGGGCAAGAGTGAGGAGATCACTGCCTACGTGCCAGGCACCAATCCAGATCCTCCCCACAGGCCCAAAGAGCCTCTGAGACATTGTAATTTTACTCCAGAAGAATGTGCCTGAGCTGAGAAAATAACCCTGTTTTGTAATTTCAGGTATTCTTGCCTGCTGCCACTCTGAAAAAGTAATCAAGGGTTTTAGAAATTCAAGAGGGCCATCTCCTAAAGATGCAGGAGGCAAAAAGGAGCTTGCTAGGGAATCTGTCCATACTCTGAAGGCTCTTAGAAAATTTCAGGGAGGCAAGTGGCTTAGAAACACCAGAAGGACGTCATTAAACTGTGTTCCTGCATTCTGCAGTGGAATGGGAGGATTAAACAAACAGAGGAAGAGCTCCAGGCCCTAAAGCATGGCTGACAGTCAGCAATTAGGAGAAGAACCTTGGAAAAGTCTACACATATCCCCGGCCACCAGACAATGCCAAGCTCCTTCCCTCCATCTCAGGAGAAGGGAAGTGAATTGACCCTGGTACCAAGTGAGGTTGAGCAGGGGCCAGGAAAATGCCACAGTGAATCTCCTCACTGTGTAAATGCCCCCCAGCCTGAGGTTTAGCCAAGGCTGCTGTCTCCAGTTGCTTTGCTAGAGAACACCAAGCCCTAGTGAAGAGCAATGAACAGGGAGGATGAAGTGTTATCAGTAACTGTTTACTCAGGAAAGGCTTTGAACCAATTTGTTTCTGTTGCAGTAATCAACTTGGGAAGCACAGTGACCCTTGAAGGAGTTTTTATTGATCATAGCAGAATAGGCCATTAATAGAGAAGAAATTATCAGAGAAAAAGACATTTCTGCCATTCTCAATAATGTTTTCATCAAAGCCCTTTTCACCACCAATAGCTCTTTCTTTTACTTATACATTTTATTTTCAAACCGATGCTATTTTCTTCACCTAACACTAAGTCCTTTACTTTGATAGAAACTAAACATTTCCTTTAATGAGCATAAGAGATAATAATGTTAAGCATTAGTTGGAACCATAATGCAACAAAAACTCAATGCCATTTAAAACCACTTAATGCGCCGGCTGACGTTTGTCATCTCACTAAAGAGCACAAGATTAGAGGTGCTACAACTTAGAAAGAAAGCATTATCCCACTGATGAGATAGTACTTTCCTTTGTACTAATCACACAGTCTAAAACATGTCTTTATATCTATTTATTATGTTAAAAACCCTAACAGAATGTTCCTGTAATAGGTGACAAAGAAAAAACCCCAATGCTGGGACGCTGTTTTTTTCACAAGCATTACTTTGACTCTTTCCAGAGGCAATGAATGTTTCATGGCTTGATGGCCAATTCAACAGACTGGAAGATCTCTCAGACAGAGAAGTGTGCCAGTTTCAGACCTCTAGAGAAGGCATGGATACACCAGCCTGAGACTCACAGCTTTCCAAATCTAATCAGCAGTCTCAGGTTCATCACAGTTGTGGCCAGACCAGATTGTAAGCAAAGCTGCAACAAGCTCAGGGTGTGAGAAATTAATTGGGAAGAAAGAACTTTGGTGTCAGTCATTAGGTACAGCAGAAATGAACTTAAACTGTAAAAATAAATATTTAGGCTAGACACTAGGGGAAAATGTCCTCATCATAAAGGTACTGAGGCATAGGGACATTCTGTCTGGGAGAGTTGTGGAGTCTTTACCATCACAAGATTTCAAGAAAAAGTAACCTTTTTTCCAGAAGTGACACAATAATACTGACTCTGCTTTGGGGTAGGAGATTGAATTGTCTCTTCTGGTGTTATTTATGTTGCACAACTCCTATATTTCCTGTATTTACAAGCTATCTCTGTCCTTGGAACTTGTAACAGTGCAGTTACACTCATTTACCCTAGCTGGGGGATTGGGACACGTTCATGTCTCATGTTCTTATACCATGAGCTCCTCAGCAGCTTCCTACTGGTGATGGCCAAGCTCAGAGTGCAGCAGCCACTGTCAATGAGAGGGACAAGTGAGATATTTTATTACAGTGCAAAGATTTTGCTGCAAAGTCCTCTCCACTGCTTGAGTAAGAGTAAGGGAAGGAAGAAGCTGACTTTGAAAACCCAAAATTGCAGATGTTATTATCTCTTGAAGCTATTAAATGATGGAAGTACAGCACTCCTGACAAATTGAACAGCACTGCCAGTTGCTGTAACATAGAACAGCTCCATTGCTTGTTGCTAATTTATCACAATCTATTATTTGACCCAGTGAATCCTGAATTAAATTTTTATATATTTGTGAACTATTTATACTGTATGAAAAATCAATATCTTTTTATTGGTCACCTGATTTAGGACAGATAAAAGGAATATTTCAGTATTCTCCAGGGTCAATACAGAGAGGCTTTGAATGATGAAAGATACAGTATCTTTGGAATGGAAGAAAAACTTCAGGATAGAAAGGAAAGAATGTAATGCACATGACATATCATTCCTATCCATGACATGTGTATTTTTTCACAAACTCACCACAAAACATAATGTCCTTTTAGAAGACAACATCTAATTCTTTATCACTCTTTAAGAAAGAATTATTAATTTGAAAAATTTTTTCTTTCTGAATTTCTTTGCATTTTGTATGAGCCATAAAACCTCAATGGAGTTATTTGAATTTCAATACCATCTCACACTTTTATTAAAATATATTATAACCCTGCTTCAGTAATTAACATGAAGATAGGACTCTTAGTCTAAAAACTGAAATATCTCTGTTATATCAGATTTTCCCTAAGTATGCTTTTGATTAAATAATTACAGAACAGCAGTGTTAACAATTTATCTATAATAGAGGGCATGTCACAAATTTCCTACTCATGTTCCTGCAGTTTATGCTTTTGCTGATGTGTTTTATGAGTATTTATTAGAGATGATGCCTTTAGTTAATAACATAAACTACCTACTAGTTTCATAATCATCACTGCAGTGCAGAAAGCTTTCGAGTTACGGTAGTTCTGCATTGACGACGTCAACAGATTTACTGCATTCATTTCCTTATGCAAATATTCCAAAAACATACATAAGTTTATAACCTTATATAGCATGCTGCCTACACATGAGGGTATCAAAGGCTGTGAACACTCAGAGTAGATTTTAAAGTTGACAGCACAAGTCATGCTGCTCCTTCCTTTCTTGTTTCTCTGTTGTCCTAATATTAGAACTCATTTAATGCTTGGTTCTGCAGACACATGGGGACTTCTGCACAGCCCCTACAGTAAGAGGGGAGACTGCCCGTGGTCTTTACATGATGTGTCTGTCTTTACTGAAGTCACTCATAAGGAGTCTGTGTGTGAACTAAGCAGAGACTTGCGATCCCTTCTTGCCCTGTACACGCACATGATTTGCCCCTGCATGGCAGAGCTTGCCTCTCTCTTGCAGGACAACCTTGTTTGCTCCTGCCATTTGTCCATTTTCCCCTCTCTTCCCCAAGAGGAGCGTGATGCTCCCTGCTCTGACTGCCTTTGCTGCACCTCACCACGCAAAGTTTGCAAAACACAGACCCTGGGATAGGAACCATAAATTATGTTTAGGTCACTGAGAGAAGGAGAGGGTTGGAAGGGACCCTGAAAGTCTTGATCTTGATCTTCTTTTGCTATTACCCAAATCAAGATAAATTTTATTTATGTCTTATCTAACTCACGCCTTGGGTAACTTTTTTCTAGACACTTTGGTGACAGGAACTTCCTCTATTTCCCAGCAGTTTATTCTGTCTTTCCCATTCCTTACAATTAAAAGCTTTTCCTGAGGTCTAGACTTCTGTTTGACAATTTAAGCCTTTTACTTACCTGTGACAAATCTATTTGTTCCACACAATTCTCCATGCTGATATTTTGTGCACTCCAAGAGATTTATAGTCTTTCTTAAAACATTATTCTCAAAACTGGGCACCGTACTCTGAAAGTGGCCCTACTAGTATTGAGTAGAGATTAATGTTTACATTCTGTATCTTGAAGACAATATTCCTGTTAATTAACCCTAGTAGAAAATTTCCTTTTTCCACAGCAATATGGTGTTGAGTCATGCTCTGCTTCTGAGCTTCCATAGCCTTAAACCTATTCCTGCTGCACTGCTACCTGGCCTGTGGCTCATTTCCCTTATTTGTGGTAACATTTTTGTGAATAATTTTATGATAAGTCTGTTTTCCTCCAAGGATTATTTTGGAAGCCAGAATCTGACAATATTAATGTATAACTGAGCCAAAAAAAAAAAAAAATTACTTTTTGGAACTTGGAAGACATGATGATCAAGTTAGCTATCAATAACTTTCTGTCTACTTATCTGGCAAACAGATAATCAATTACACATCAAAATAATGTAAAAACTAATACATAATAATAGTCAGCAATCAGCAATAAATTTTAGATAAATTCTTTTGGTCAGGTATACTCTGGACCACTTTCATTGAACGCTGCATAGAACTATGCATAATTTTGCATGATAATATGTCTTAATTAAACATGGAGAGTGTCTGGAATCGATACAGATGGAGAATGCACTCACATTAATCTTATTGAAGGAATTTACATTTTATTTTAGGAGAAGAGCAGTACAGAGAGTTCCAGTCACATCTTGAAGTCCTTCTGCTACTGCTATCATGGAAGTTTTGCGTGAGAAAGGACTATAGGATGCAAGACCTGCATTTCAAGGGAGTTTTCATTATTAATAAATAAGCATAGGTGAATTAATAAATGCAAAATAATTTTGACATGGATAATAATGGAAATAGCTAGAAAAAATATTGAATGGATTAGCACACTTAATTGGTCTTAGGTTGCCTAATGAACAATTAGCCTTGTGTTTAATCCCTCTCAATCCATTAGTCTTTGCTGCTCTTAGTCTCTAAAGATAAACAAGGATCATTCCAAACGTGCTTTTATTTTTGAAAACTACTTATATTAGTATTAATTATAATCATTGGCATGGAAACCGTCTCATAAATGAGAATGGACAAAAATGGGACATGCTAGAGGATCCTTTACCTGATGCTTTAAAAAATGTGTTGCAAAAAATTGCAGCAGTCTAAAATACTAGTGAGATAAGTCCTGTTTATTAAATAGAGATTAATCTACCTGGAAAGTGTTTTTTAAGGCCTTGGGAACACACTGTTGGCCATTCAATAAGTGCCATTACAATGCCAGGCCCTGCTGACCATGATCAGACAGTGTATCTTAGGTACTTGATCTATTTAGTGTGATCTAGGTTCAAGAGCCAACATATCATATGAGTGTTTGGGGTCGATTATACTACAAGTGGAGAGAAAAAAGCCATCAAAATGCATCCACAGGTTGCCTGAATATGCCTCTCTGTGTCTCCCTACCCCAAACTGCAAAACATTTCTGTCTCACATGGACACCAATCTTCCCTTTCATCCAGTGCATCCAAGGAGTGATTACTTAGCTGTGCAATGTGACAAAGCTAGACAGAGAAAAGGGACTTCTCTCATACATAATGGTGGCTTGTGCCCTGGTAGAGTCAGGCCAGTTAAATCTTCAAAACAGCTGCTTACCTGTTCAGGGGAATTCAAGGCTTGGAAGTTAATGGTCAGGAAAAAGTGAGTTGGACTGGATGTGTTTTAATTCACTGAGGTATATTAAAAGAGTATGTTGATTAATTTGAAGGCTAGAGGGAACATTTTTGTTTGAAATATCAAAGTGCTCCATGAATTACTACAGATACACGAGCTTTTTATTTTTTCCTTCATGAGGTGGGTTTTTTTGTTTTTGTTTTTGTTTTTGTTTTGGTTTTTGGGCTTGTTTTTGGTTTTTATTTTAGCAGTAAGTAATACTCTCTTATGCACAAACCTAACAGATGTAAAGGGTTCTCTAAGGAGCCTTTGGGGCAAGTACCTATGGTAGCTTCATTAGGACCTCTCTGACATTATCCATGTCCTGCACATTTTGGGAAATATTCTAGACTGGCCAGGGAAAAGTTTGAGTCTTAATAAAAGAAGAGAAATTAAACAAGTAAGGCACAAAGTGTGTCTAGGGGTCATGAAGTTCTGGATTCTTGCCTAATGCCACATTCATCAGGCTTAATGTAGATGAACTCTGTGCGGGTTTGCCAGCAGCAAGGTTGAACATCTCATTTGAGAAATCCTGACTCTGTGATTATGAGCCTGAGAGCATGAGCAGCTTCTGCCTTTCCATGGGCCTACAGCTGGAATACCCAAAGGAGTACCCACCACACATCTGCATCCATCGCTCTGCAACATTCATCAGTATATTTTATGCTTGGAGTTGGTCTGGAGGCTTCCCCTCCTGCACATGGCACATGGTAGACAATGCAGCAGTCAAACATCCCCACTCTTTAGCAGTGACTGAGCCAAGAGGAGCTATGGTCCACACAGAGCCTTCTGGCAAAGACAAAGCAACAGGTTGTTCAAAGTGCCTTAAACATTTTCTTCTGAAATATGAATGTGGGTGTGGGAGCTGACAGTTACTTGGTTGGAGGTGGATGTGGCTGAAAACTAGGAATGACTACAAGCAGTCAAGAAAAAATATACCAAATTGAAATGTGACAGGACAAGGGCATCACTATGGCTCTGTGCAGCTCCTGAGGGCTCTTTGGGAAAAATGCTGTCTGAAGGGAGCCTTGGAGAACAGAAGAAAGAAATGATATAAAAGATTTCTTTGAGAAATGCTGTATTCAAGACAAGGGAAGTCAAGCCCTTCATTGTCTGTACTCATCTTTGGGGTATGGGTCCAGATGAGATACTGGAGAAGGCAAAAAGGAAAACAACAAGAAAAACAAGCTACTTAAAAAAGCAAATGGCAAAAGAAAACCAGTTATTTCACTGAGTCAGGAGGAGATGACTGAGGGGAACATTACCTAAGTGAACATTAAACGGCCAAAATCTAATCCCTTTGCAATATAAAAGGCTGGAATGGAAAAGAAAATACTGAATTGCTTCAAATTTCCATAGTAGAGAGGATAAGAGTGATAGGCTTGGTTGCAAAAAGTGGGATTCAGTTAAACTTTTGGAGACCTTCTGTCCATAAGAGCAGTGAAGCACTTAAGATATATGCTTTTGCAAGAGGGTGTGAAATGTGTCATTGCAGATTTTAAGGAAATCATTCAACAAGTATCAGTTAATAAAGACTTAAAGACAGTTTATGCCATCTTCGGAGGGGGAGATGGATCAGATGAGGTCCTTACTGGTGTCATTATCTGTGGAACTGTAAATGCTGCGTTCAGACAAAGGGAACATTGTGTTCAATCTTTGAAAATGAAGAATCTTACATAAAAAGGTCTTCTTTCCATCCATTTCTACCCTAATGGACACTGCACTCTCTCAGGGTAAGTTCTAATTGGAACCTTGTGCCCTCGCCAGGAAATCACATGACTAAGAAACCTTATTACTCTGCAGCTGCTCCCTGGACATTGATTTAAGGTAGTTAGGTCTAAGTGGAACTATTTGTCTACTTCCCTCCTTAAAAAAATGTGAAATAGACAGGCAGATAAGCAGAAGTAATGTAAGACTTGACTTCATCTTACCAACTGGCCAAAATACCTACATTTTAGGGTGTGGAAGCATCTCTCAGAGATAACCAGCCAACAGGGCATGGCTGGGTCACACCCCTCCTTGCTACTGCAAGCTTCAATTTACATTCCATCCTTTGGCCAAAAACCTGATATACAAATTAAATCTCAGCTCCCAGGACCTGGTGTTACTTCCAGACTAAGCTTGTCCTTTCTCCATACTGAATAATGCCACTTGGAATATGTTTATCTGAGCTTGATACTCCAGGTGTTAGCATTAATCACTAAGCTTTGTCCTGGATATCTGCTTCTGGGAAAAAAGTATCTTATTTAGATGATTGATATTATTGAGAATTGCATAATCCTTAGAAATCTCAAAAATGTCAATGACACAATGAAAATAAAGCATCAAACCTTATTCCTCAGAACTCTCTAATGCTGTTGAAGTGTCTGATATTTCTTTCAGTCTCTGAAACTGTTAAAATGGAAACACCTTTCCCACATTTTCCTTCTCTGCCTTTAACAAATGATGGTTCTTTTAGCCTTCTTCTCTCCTCTTTGTTTGCTCAGAGGATCAAAGCCTTTTTATTTATTTCTTTTTCCTCCCAAGCAGTTTCTGGAGTGTTGAAAAAGCACCACCAGTATACTGAGTTTACATTACAAACAAGTTAAAATTCCCAGTCTGTCAGAGCTTTTCTCCTAGGATACCAAGGAAAGCAAAGTTCAGCTAAACTGAACAATTATTCAGAGATCACTTCTGAGTGAAGAAGCAAAGATTGCTTTAAGCAGAGCTATTTTCTTCTTAGAGATTTAAAGTCCACTTCAGAAATTAAAGTTATTATCCTCTGGAAGTTACCTGATTTTATTTGTATTCCTGGAGTGACTCCATTAAGTCATGTTCCCTTTTCACCCATAAAATCATCTTAATGAATCAGCTGTGGGATTTGCCATATGTAAATGCACCTTATGACAGCTACAATGACAAATGAATGGATGAAAAAGACATTGGCTGCGTGTTGCTTTTGTTGGAACAGCAGTGGGGTTTGTTCTGCTTTTAAGACCTGAGGTAGACAGTTTATTTCTTTTCTTGGTTATGAAGAACCAAGAAAAAAACTTTTTCTTTAAGGTAAATGCATTTTGTAATAATGGTGTAAAAAAGAAGCTTGAGCTGTATGGTTTGGGAGTATTTGGCTAAAACAGATTTGTGTTGGTCTACCATTCCCACACAATCGCTCTCCTTTTCCTCAACATCTGAGAGCAGAGACTTGCCTGATAACTCAACCTCATCATCAGCCAGTATAGGATGAGCTTGCACCTGTTTAATAAAACACACTGTCTGCTGATCTCTGGTATTGTCAGGGCTCTTCTAAAGCCATGGTGGCTGCAAGGAACAAAATGAGCAGCAGTGTTTGGAAAATATCTAAGAAGATTCCTACAAACTTTACAATTTTTCTGGTAAAATATTATTTTATGGACAAATATTTAATAGTAAGGAAAACAAGAAACTTAATAGTCTCTATGCAAATAATGCACTGACACGTCTATTAGGTGTTGTAAGGTGTTCTTTTCACACAATTTTGCCAAAGTTTAATCCAGTATTACTACATTGATGCCCCATGTGGGTGCTTTTCTCCCCTGCTTTTTGCAAGGCAGAGATAAATACTGGTAAAACACATCTCTTACAAGGTAAAATCAAGACAATTTGTGGTATTACAGAAACATCTGGAAGTTTTACAAATGGAACAAAATGCAGTTTTAGTTGACATACAGTGAAGATGTCTTTCTGACTGACTAAAGGTTTGTAAAAATGCCATTAAAAATCTATGATAAAAAGCAAAGAAGTCCCTAGTCATATTCTTGACTGGTGACACTGATCAATCAAATATGCAAATAATCTCACAAAAAATTATAAGGAAGCTTTTTGAAAACCAATTTGTCATGGCACGATCAATTATATTTTTTGCATAAAAATATCAGTTTTTAAATGGTCTTGCAGAGAAATATAATTTTTGACATTTCTTAGCCATGTAAGCTGACCCATGCATACTCTTAATACCTCAGCACTGAACCCTACATGTGTTACTGAGCAATATTTTTATCTTTCTTTTTTCTTCTATCCTTTTGTCTATTTATCTGCTTTCTCTTATCTTCATAAATAAAAGGGAAAAAATAATCATTCAATGAGTTCTGAAAACCTCTCCAAAATTTGCTTCTTAACTGTTATCACATTTCTTGCTATGAGTCTAACAGTAGCGCAGCCAATTTCTGCTAAGCATTACAAATATAATATTTTTAAACACTAGCAGAACACGTCTTCTCATGCTTTCCTGTTAATTTCTTCACTCGATGATGCAGCCAATGTGAATTAAATTAGATATAAAAATATAATATATAATGATTATAAAGCAATACAGGATCTGCAAGGCAGTAAGGTACTGGATCCAAAAATACCTCAGGCAAAAATCTCTTACAAAACACACAGGTAGAAATGTTCCCTCAAGCACAGCTGCAGGTTCCCCATCGTGGAGGCCTGGCACATAAAAGCTGGGGACAGTTTGGGATCTAAGGAGACTTAATCACAGCTATGTTATGGAAAATAGCCATTCTGATATGGTGAGCTGTACTTTTAACAGCTCAAGGTCAAAAAGATCAGTACCAGTCTAGGATCCTCTCAGAGAACCCCAGCCCTTCTCATAGGGCTCCTTTCCTCACCAGGGAGGAGGAGTGTATTTAACCTGCATTCCTATAACAAAGACAATTTCTATAGCCCTGCTATTACATGTCTGTAGAGCAGGGAGTCACATCACTGATGAAACAATATTTAGGAACTTTTAGGGCTGAAAAAAATTAGGAATATATTTGGGGATAAAATTTAGGAATTTAGGTATGAAACGATGTTTTGTAAAATTTTCAAACTTATGTCCCATCCTACACCTCAGCATCACTTTGACTACACAGTCTTCAAAGCCTGTTGCAAGCCACTAATGTCCCTTTAGTGTTAGATTTGACATCTGACACATTAATTTTGCTGGAAGCAGTTTAGAATCTCTCAGTATAACCAGACAGCCCCTTGTTGCCCACTTATCTCAGCCAGCTTCTCTGCAGGGCTCGTTGCAGAGAAGAATCCCGCTGCTGCCAAATCCCAGACTCGGTGAGCTGCCTGCAGCATCCTCCTTCGCAGAGCACAGGGCAGGATCTCTGTCAGCTCAGCAGTGAGTCCCTTGGAAGACCAGCACCACAACCCACAGGGGCTGAGGCTTTGCAGAGCCCCAGGTCATGCAGCTACATTGTTGTGTGTCCCTCCTCCAGATGCAGCACTCAGGTAACACAAAAATTGTCCCTGGTTGTGTCTGGGCTTGTTAGTGGAGCTTTTCATGGGAGTGGAAGCTAATGTATAAGTTTAACAGTATTTCTCAGCTGAGGGTGCTGTCAGTCTCTACATTCTGCACATTTTCACTTCTCTCTGTCTTCCACCAGCATGTCATGTTCTAGACAAAGGTTTTTCTCAGTTTTCAGGTTCCCTTCAGCTCTTTCCTCCTGGCAAGCCCAGGCCCCAGCTCCTCCTCTGAAACAGTGGGAGATGACTTTTCTGTTCCTCCCACACCCTTTGTTACTCTTTTCTTTTTTTGTCCTCTTTTTTTTTTTCCCTCAATACCTTCTTCCAGCCTTTGTCAGTGCTTTTCCTCTGATGTCATGCCAGTCCCAATCCTTTCATTTTACTTCCCTATGTTATTTTTCCCCTTGTTATCTCCTTAATCACTTCTAATTTTCTTAAGATTTTGTTTCTTCTCACTGGCATAGTCCACCTATGGAGCACCCCTTCTTTCAGATACCCTGTTCCTTAAAGGGTACTCTAAATGAACATGTTTATCCTTCTCATGATTTCTCCTAATACAGTTCTGTCCTATGAATTTGCTGCCTTTGTGGTCTCCCAATTAGCTTTTGACTTAATTCTCTCTTGTGTAGACTTGCTTGATTTTCCTCTGGAATCTGGCAATGTTTCCATTGACTTCATCACCTTCATCTGCCTTAAAATCTCTTCTTCCCACAACTGGCTTATCATTTAATTTACTTCTCTTCCAGCTTGAATAGCCATTTGAGTATCTCTACTGATATTTTTTTCCCTTTTCTATCAAGCAATTTTCTTCTCTTTATTTTTCCCATTTTGTCTTGTACAGAGATATTTTCCTCAATCTTTTTTTGTTTTCACAAACTTTTTTTTTTTTTGCCTTCTCTATTCACTTTTCTAACAGAGAATTTCAAGGTCTGACAGCACCCACCAAAAGCCCAAGTTCCCATTTCACCCATGAAAAGTTTATCAGCGAATCCCTCTCTACGCACCTTGCTTGATGCATATTTGATCTGGTTTATATACCTGGTGATCATGCTGTATTCCTCTGGATGCACTGGGAAAGTGACTTTGAAGGTCAGGGTCATCAGTACTATCAAGTTCAAGCCACTTGCCAGACTTTAAAGTGTTCTGAAGGAAGGCTGCCTCAGTAACTGGGGTTAAGGCCATGCTTTTGCATGTGGGTCTCAGACAGTTTGGAAAAGCTGCTAACCTGACTCTTACATTTTTGGGAAAGCCTGTTGATTTACATGAGGAGACCATACGTTCCCACACAAGGAGTATCATTGCTGACTATGCAACTATTCCCATAATCTCAGCACAGCTATGAAAACGAGCATGATAATTGTTCCAACTACATAATTTTATATTTGAGAGGACCAATATCAGATAAAAGCAATATAGTTCTACAACCCAATTGTTTTTTGTATAGTTTGCTGTAGCTCTTGTAACTTCTTTTTGACTTTGACAGGTTCACAGGGATTTACTCCCCATGAAAATCTGCACATACCTGAAATTAATGCCTGAAAACCTCTTAAGACAATAGATAAACCAGCAAATCCATTGAGATCACATACGGCATTCTGGGCTTAACTGAAGAAAGAGACCTGAAGAAATGGCACTAATCTGCAATATCTGAAAGCAAATCTGCAAAATCTGAAGCACTCCTAACAATGAACTGTGGTTTTGTCCCAGTGGAAACACCTGACAATTGCATTGAGGCTATTCTCAGGCAGCATTTTCCCTTGGAGGAATTTTTTTTTGTCATTTTACTCTTACTGCTAAATTAAACTCAGGATTTTCAGTCAATCTTTATTTTCACAAAATGAAATGTGTTCCTTTTTTTTTTTTCTTTTTTTCTGCCAGTTTAGGGCTGGATTATCAGCTAAATTCATAGCAAGAAACAGTCACAGGCAGAGACTTAGGAGGATGGTACCACTGAAGGATATTGCCCTCCTTTCCTGCCACCTTTGGACCTCAGGTCCACCACAGTTTTTCTCTGGACATTCAGGACTGGTTGCAGGGGCAGGGTGACTGATTCTCCCTCTGGTCAGCCCGTTTTGCTGGCTGTGGATACCCCTCCATTGCAAATGCAACCCACTCAGGGATTAAAGCACAGACTTATTCTCCACACTACCAGAGAGCAAGCGGACAATCTTCTCTTTAATTCTCTGACCTGGACCATGTTCTTGATTAAGCTTTAAACCAGCTCTCAGTTTTATACTAATAAGCATAAAAAATGCCCCAACAGTTAATATTACACCATCTTCACAACAGCTTATGTAGCTTGCCATAGTTATACACATTCCAACATAGACAGTAATGCTGTCTGATCCTGGAGGGTGTCAAACATCTTGGTGGTGTTCTGTGACACCCTGAGAGTGACTTTACCAATGACAAAAATTCATACTAACATATCAATAACTATAGTACGACAAGTTGGAGCAAACAAGGTGCAACAATTCTGATAAAATTTTGTAGGACTTTGGAGACAGCTTTCAAAAACTGATCAGAGAATGAAGTCCCTTCAGTAGGATGTTGTTGGCAAATTTAACAGCCTCATAGACAGGATCTCATGCCTTGTGAAATCTTGAGACTGGATTCTCAAGTTGCACTGCTAAACCAGACTTTTGGTGGGTGCATACCTCATGTACCCACCTGAATTCTTGTAGGCAAACAGAGAGTTTAGCCCACTGACTTTAAAGGTAAAAAATTGCAATTTGACCCCAGCATAGGCAACATTAGAACCAGGTCTTTAATGTCTTATAGTATTCTATAGAGGACTCTGTGAGCCACAGCACAATTTATGTTCTGTAGGACACTGCCATGGGCAAATTGTGTTCATGCAAAACATCCAAATTTTTCTTTCTTTAATGCCACTACATGTCCCTACACTGCCTTCATTTCCAAATTCAGCTCCACTTATGTAACACAGACCACTGAACTGAATGTTAGCATTGTTTGTAATGTATTTCTCTTATTTTGGCTTTCCAGTCTGATTTAGTACTTTGCTTTGTCACATTTATTTAACTGTACAAACATTATGGGAATCCAGAAAGAGACTTTATCCCTGCATCTTGCTTTAGATCCAGTCTTTCAATGATAAAATTAGAATCTTACTTCTAGACAAGGTGTCAACATTTGCCTAAAAAAAACTTTATTCCTTTATTTGTAGAAGCTTATAAGTAGGTCATCAACACAAGTAACCCAGGCAAACATCAACAGTGATTAGAAAAGCACCTTGGCTCCAGGATGAAAGTCTAGTTTTAATGTACTTGGTACCAATGCCATTTTACTTGTCTTTAAGTTACAGAGCAGTAAAGCAACTAATATGTTTTCTATTTTGGAGTGTGTTTTATATTTTATATATAATGGAGGGCTCTAGAGATATTGAGAGTAGTGGAGAACATTATTCTTAAAACAAACCCCTAACAAACAAACAAACAAACAAGAAAAAACTCACTGAAGTATGAAATATTCTAGTAGGGAAAAATTGACTTGCATTGCTCTTCAAATAATCAGTTCATTAAGAAGGATTTGCATGAATTGTTACTGATTTCACTTAAAGAATGAACATTACAGAAGTATAATTTTTCTATTACCTTAACTGTGAATAAAATTAGCTTAATGTGCAATTTTTCCCAATATAACTGGAGAAGTTACCTTTTCTTGTAATACATTTGTCAACATAAATAACAGCAGAAGAAGTCATCATGATTTGGGTGCATTTCAAGAAAATGAAAAACATTATTTTCCTAAAATATATACTTGATCAGGTGGATTGTGTGATTTTCAAATTGTTCTCATGAATATTTAATCAACATGAGACATATACTTATGCAAGCTGAAATAGGTACCAGTCTGTGTCCCAGGCTGTTCTGTTTCACAGTCTTCCAATTGAGTGTTTTTAAAAGCTGATTTAACTAACAAAAAAACTGCCACCACCACCAACAAAAAGAACTAAAATCATCTTCAGCAGGTGGCATAAACTGAGAAGCCAAAGAACTCACAAACTACCAGCAAATCCTTAGTTCAGTTCAATGCAGTATTGGTGAGATGCCTGCCTAGTTTTTTATCAATTGCTTGAGTTTTATCAAGATTGCTGAAATACACAGATGTGTACATAAAATAATCCACTAAATATCTGTGATAACATGGGGGCATAAAGCCCCCAAAATCCAACTCTCCCCCCAGAATCCTACCTACACACTGGCACAGAGATACACTTTCTCACACCCACATGTGTGTCCCAGCAGATGCGTGTGGCTGGCACACACACAGAGGGAAGGTACGTACCCACACACCTCTAGGTCTACAGAGGGTTAGATAAACACTGTCTGGGAATAAAAAAACACATTCCTATGAATCTGTACATATAAAACATCCACATGAATCCAAGCAAACACATAAGCACAGATGCACACACCTGCACACTCAGAGACACAGGGACATGGGCAAGGCACATCCACAGGCACAGACAGCTCCAGAAGCACACACACACACCTGCACAGCTGGCTGTGTACTCACAGGGACACACAGATTATATATATGAGGAAGAGTTACAATGGCTATATCATCCCTGCTAATCACTCCTTCCTTTTTGAAATATTCCAATTTTAGGATCCTGGAGTGAGCCAGGTCCCTGCAGAGGAGATATTCCCAGAGGAGCAAAGCACTTCCAATTTCTTTAAGGTTCCCCACCTCTCTCACCCTCTCTCCCAGCAGCAGATCCAGGGAGATGAGCTGGGCACTCAGCACAGCTTTCCCAGCTGCTGGCTTGGCACTTTCCACCCCAGGCTAAGGAACGGCATAGGATGGCAAGCTTAAGATCTCATCCTTTCACCCCCAGAGCCTGTGGGAGCAGGAACCCCTGGGCAACATCTGGACACAGCTCCTTTCTTCACTCTGCCCTGATCAATCCCCCCCAGCTGTCGACCACAGGGTCGCCCCTGAATCCTACCCTTCCTCTGCAAGTGTAAAAGCCCCTGTTCTCCTCCTGCTTCCCCCTTCCCCGTTTCTCCTGCCCCCGAATCCCGTCAGGAAACCTCTTTGCAATTCGCCACTCTAAACTTTTTCCTGGCTGCACAACCTGCAACCCCCGGGGCAGCGGCTGCGTCTGGTCCAGAGGGAAGAATGGGGCGGGGGAGGGCTGCAGGGACCCGGGGTGCAGGGATCCGGGCTGCAGGGTGTGGGATGCAAGGAGTGGGATGCGAGGATTGAGATGCGGGATACGGGGATGTGAGGACCGGGATGCGCGAATTCGAGACGCAGGATGCAGAGTCAGGGATGTGGGATGCAGGGACCAGGACGCGGGATAGCAGTGCCCAGCTTCTTACCGTGCAATGATGATAGGTCCTGGCGAGGGTCTCCAGCTGTCCCCGGGCATCGCGGGCCTCCCGATGTGCTCGTTAAACATCCACCGGGGAGTCTCACCCCCCAAACTTGTGTGAGCTGCTTCCTCCGGGAACAATCACCCTTTCTCCCCCCCACCTTGGATCGGATCCCGATGGAAACTCATCAAGGCCTCCTAAGTGGTCAGAGGTAAACTGTGAGGGAAGAGGAAGAGGGGGACAACGGGACGGAGAGGTTGTGATCACCAAGCGATGATCCCCTTCCTTTCCCCTCTCCTCTGGAGCACCCGCTTCCCGTTCCTCTGACCAACTTTGGCTCTGCTTAGCCAGGCAGCGCCTGGGACCGGCGCTGTGAATTGGGGTCCCTTTTCGCAGCCTGGCATCTTTCTAGATTTCCTCTCCTTTCCGGGCAAAGGGGATTGGTGCAAAGCTTTAAATTAGGAGGCGACCCAGAGTTGCAAAGACAGGGAGTGGGAGCTGGCTGGCGTTCGCAGACCGCCTCCCCCGGCGCTCGGCGCTGCGCGGAGGGGCCGGCTGAGCCTTATCCCTACCATTTATTCATTGACTGCCTTCCTAATTCTCACTCCGGAGCTGGCTATTGCTCCTGGCACGGCCGGGAGCGGGGCTGTGGCTGAAGCCCTGGGAAGGAGGCGAGCCCCATGCTGCGGGGCTCCCCGCGGCTGTTTAACTGCGCCGGCAGCGCGGGCAGAGCGCAGCCCGGTGCCGGGGGGAGGACAGGGGTGTGGGGGGGACGGGACACGGGGACGCTGCTGTCGCCTGGCAACCCTGCATCCCTGCCCTGAGCATCCCTCCCCCAGCGCCCTGATTGGACGGGGCCGGGGCGGGGGGAACACACTCTCCTCCGAGGATGCTGCGCCCCGGCACTGCGACTTGTCGCATCCTCAAAAAGCCAGGAGCGGGCAGGGTGAGCACAGAGCAGCCGGGAGAGCCGAGGCAGTTCAGGGCGTTGTGTTACCCTCCTCCTGCCTTCTTGCTTCCAGCTGGCTTGATCAATTTGCTTCTGCTCTACATCTCCTTGGAAGAGAATGTATTTGTGTATGTATGTATGTATGTATGTATGTTTGTGGATGGATGGATGGATGGATGGATGGATAGATAGATAGATAGATAGATGGATAGATAGATAGATAGATAGATAGATAGATAGACAGATAGAAAATATACCAATATATGCACACAAATATATGTATATACACATATGCATTTGTATATACAGATACATGTATATGTATTATTCACAGTCTTTATATTATTGCTTTATATTCTAACTCCTATATGGGAAGAGAGAAGAAAAATAGTTACTGGGAAAAGATCACTTCAGAGTGCAGCAAAGCTGGATGCAAAGGGCAAAAGAAAGCTGCTTTTTAGCTTGTATATATTTGAAAACCATAGGCTTACATCAGCTGGAGTTTTAACAGAAGGTTGTGGTTCTAAAGAAAGAATTAAACCCGGTGAGGTGAGTGAGCTGTAAGAGTCAGTGAGGATGGATGCGTTGACTTCAGAGAGGGTGAGTTTAAGCCAAGCTGCATGGGGCATTGCTGGTGTTATATGTGGCTTCATTGTTTATTCTCTGCTATGGGGGACAGTGAGCAGCTGCTTTGTGCTGGCTGGGTGTACTATGGAGAGGATGCCTGTAAAATCCCAATACATCCCCTTCCATACAGCTGCAGTTGGGACACTGTGGATTTCTCATTCTTTAGCAGGGAGATGCCCACTGTTCACTTCTCCCCTAATGTTTCCCTCCACCTTTGGACTTAAACCCAGGCAGCTCCCCATCAGTGCTCAGTTAAAACAAGGAAAGAGACACTGCAGTCAGGAGCTGCAATCCAGCAGCTCACATGGGACCACTATTGTTTCAGCAGCCACGTTCCAGTAAGGAGTTAAACCAAAGTAAAAGGAAATAAAACCAAATCTGCTTCTGCTTCGTAATATTTTATGTTTAGTTATTTAACATCTGTTTACTTTTGTTTTCTGCCATTATATTTTATCTGCTTGGATAATTCTATGAGTTTTTTCCTTCTTGGAAGCCAAGGGCATTTGCAGAGATGTTCATGTTACAACTGTTTCATTAAGGACTAAACTTAAGCAGGGAGCAGAATGAAAGACAGCAGTGTCTCTCAGGTTCACCCTACCTTATATTAGATCAAAATGTACATGAGACATTGCTATAACATAAGGGTAAACTGAAATGAATAGGAAATCAGTCTCATGTCTTCTGAATCATACCACAATTTGACAAATAGGTTCAGAATACAATTTTTTCACAGTCCTGCAGGTTGATTGCCAGGAAAGACTAGAGGAAAGAAAGATCTTATTCTGCATTGCTTTGTACATAGTAATCATGCCTCAAAGTGAGTATGAAAGTAACTTTTTCATTGGGTAGGATGTAAAACCCACTGTGTATGAAATTGGCCACCACAGGCACCAAGTGGAATTTGGCTGAGAAGTATTGTCTGATTTGCAGCAGGTCACTTAGAGCTGGGGAGGTGAGCCAGTCATTTGTTCTGTGCTTCAAAAAACATCAGTGGTACCGATGGTTTACTCCCTTTCCATGCCTCACTGGCCTGCAACATCTGATATCAGTCCCTAATGTTGCTACTACTTGCATTTACACATGATTCATAGCTACTGAGAAACAAGCAAACAAGATGTAGGCAAAGACAGAAGGGTTTCATTCCCACTTTCATCCAGGGTTCTTCTCAGTCAGTTCTCCTGGCACAATAGGGTCTCATTTTAGCCATAAGACAATCTACCCCTGTCTTTCTAAAGCAGGATTCTGGAGACCTCATTTCAGTTTATGACCCTGGAAAACCAGGTGAATTTTTGTAGGGAACACAACTGTGCCTCAATTCTCTTTTGGGATAGCATGTGGTGCATCCATGTAGGGCGTTCTGAAGATGCAGCTGTGTACTGAACGTGTGTTTTCAGTCTGTCAGAGGTTCAGGATTACAGGTACACACAGTGGGACAGTGCAAGGCAATATGAAGATCTCAGTGAAGCTCTGGGCTAAGCTGTGTTTGGGTGCTACTGGCAAATCATTCATTTCAGGCTAAACTGAGCACCTCATGCTACACTTAATTGTAGATACACCCACGGTTAGACACAGAAATCAGACTGTGTCACTTCTGCCAGGGGACAGCTTGGAGAAAACAATCAACAGCCCTCAATGTCTATGGCCTGGATCCAAAGAAGGGCTTTTAATATGAAATATGTTTATTTCCTTCTTGTCTGTGAAACAAAGATGGCAAAGCAACATTAAATTTTCTGAAATAGGAATATTTTGCCTTTGTGAATTATCTGTTAGTGAAATAGTAGTTATAGCTAGTTAAAAGATCTATTTTTTTTCAAATTCAGTTCTCACATAACACCAAATTGAGTTCATAGAAAGCTTTGATGAGCTGAAGAATTTGTTTTTATAAAATTTGTGAATTTGATTAACAGGCTCAGAACAGATGCGTGTCTTTTCCTTACATAGAATTTTAGCAAGAGCTTCAAGACTGTATGAATGGGAACTTTCCAATTTTACATTTGATAGGAAGACACTGTTCCAGCAAAACAATTTGTAGGGTTCCCTAACTTGCTATAAGCATCTGTTCTGGGACACACTCAGTTATTTGCTGACTAAAGGCTAAAGCACAGCTTTAGGAAAATTGCAAATGCGCTTGTACAGCCACTGAGTGACCTATGGATTGGGCCTGGCTTACCTGAATAATTCATGAGGCTTATGGTCTTTGCTCCTTTCCTGGGGACCTTACAGAAATGGGCAGGAATAGGGCCATAGATCAATGAGGCTTTTTCTAGCAAATTGCTCCCTGCCACCTGATTTCCAACAGTTCTGCATCTGCTTCCTATGTGGAAGTGACGTGTGAGTGGGCAGGATCCCGTTCTGCGGCTCTGCCTGAGCTAACAGCTGTGGTCATCACCCCAGGGCCAATCCTTACCTCTGTGGTTTGGGGCACACATCAGGAGCACCTAGAGATGACACTGTGTTCTCCTGGGAGTCTGCCAGTCTCAGGGTACAAAACCCTGCTTGGATGGTTGAAGTCACAGGGGTCTAGATGTGTCTCCACAACACTATAGCCATGTCAATCTCTGTCTCCTGAGACAGAGAGGCAAAAAGTTCATAATGGTTGATGCAGTCATCTACAAAGCCCCACACTCTCTGGCTCATTCATACCTGCCAATTGTGAGGGACACGGACATACTCCAAAGGAACAGTCTCGTGGCATCTGGCTTTCAGAGGAATATGGGATCCCTACGGAAGATCCACAGCAATGAAGAGTGTAAGGGGTGTCGCTCTGTCATACTCCAGGACCTCATGGATTGCTGTGGAAAATTATGCACTGCTGTGGTTGCTGGCTGGACACCAGTACCCAACAAAGCCCCTCTACTTCCTCAGCTGGGCAGGGTGTAGAAAATATAACAAAAATAGACTTTTCCGTTTCTCTTAACAAACAACACTGATGGTCTTCATCATGAAGCTCATCATCAAAATGGAATGTCTTCCTTTCTCATTGTTAAGTGGCTTTGAAGAGATTTTAGGTCAATACACATGGGGCAGAAAGTCCTCATGTAGATTCAATGCTGTTCCTCTTATGGCTGAATCATGTGTCATCCCTTGGGCCTTCAGTGACATTGTTATTCCCTGTCAGATGTCCTGTGACATCTTTCTTAGCTGGCTGAAGGGATACTGGCTTAGTACCAACATGAAGGATATGCCATGACATACTCAGGCTTTTCTGGGGCATTCTGAGCCTTTCTCATGCTCAAGGACAGTGGCAACTTGACTACAAGGCACAACACAATAAAAACTTGTGCTTCATGTGGTATGGTCTGGCACATGGAAGAAAGACTGCATTCCACATTGTCTGTGCACATGTAGCAGCATCTTCCCTTCTGCCTCCATCTCCCATGATCATCAATGTCTTTACCTGTCTCTTCTCACCTTTCCTCCAGCAAATTTTCCCATTTCCTTCAGTCTTCCTCTGCCTTTTTCACATCCTTCTCTTTTACTCTTTAGATAGCTGGCTGCCTGCTCATGCCTATTAGCCATGTCTACAGTTAACCCCAAGGTCTCCTTGCCCCTTCTCCACAAAGAAACCTCTTTCCATGGAAAAAAACCAGCAGCTGTTGTTCATCTTCATCAGCTACAAGAGGCGAAAAGGTCTGGCTTCACTGTGGGAACCAGCTGCCCTCTTTCCACCTCTGCTTCCTTCTCAGAAATCAGGTTTCCCAGCATACTGCCGGAGACACATGTGACATCCAGATGTTGTCCAACTGGGGCTCCTTCATAAAAATACTTGAGTAGCAAAGGTCCCTCCAGGTCCCTGCAAGATATACAAGTACACACTCTCCACTTGCACACTCCAGCCCTTCGCTAGCCAAAATCCAGCTGCAGTTTGTGCAGGTGCAGGGATGAACATAACGCAGGATCTGCCTGACACGTGCAGGACACTTTAAATCTCTACCAGGTCATGACTATGAGTCCAAGGTCCACCACCCTTCTGCATCTTCTCACTCCATCCTTCTATGTCTCTGATACACAAGGTGTTATTTGTCTTCTTATTTGTCTTCTGAGAGGATGCTCTAGTCTTTCCCAGGAGGTGTGGGGACAGGGCATGGTACAGTAGCACATTCCAATCTCTGCCATATTTAAAGTAATATGAACAGATGACCCCATTGTACAAAATACTGACTGTTATCTATTTTACTGTGTGAATAACTGGATATCAGATACCAGAATTTCCTAGATATTTTGCTTTTAAGTCACCTTTATGTTTCTATGCATTATTCTTCTCTTTATTAGTGTCTGAACTGCTAGCAGTCCGGCTTCTTCAAACTACTTTTTCATCCCTCCTGAAAATCCCCTAACATTTATTCTCTGTGAAACACTTTCCCTTCACCCATAGCTCTTCTCTGTAGGAATTACTGCATTTACATATTTTGTTTAAGGTGCTTAGGAATTATTGACAGGTTTGCCTTGCCCCTGGGGGGTGATGTGACACAGTCGAGCTGTGAACCACTTAAAGCATTGACTGGCTCATAGGAGGGATTACTTGTGACTCTGAATTAGGGCACGGGCTGAGAAATGTAGCACAGTGCTGTCAGGGGCTGTGGCACACAGATCCATTTCCTTTATAATCCCATCATATCTATGACCTACCACATACAGAGCAACGTAAGAGATCTACATTTTCCCATTAGCACAAGATACAGGCTTCCTGTGAAATAAATTTACTCACAGTCCCTACACTACTGCTTTGCAAGCCTGGAAACCCTGTTTTTATTATGTCAGTGAGTTTATTTCTGAATTCTTTCACACTGAGAATCCATCTGGATATACTACTTTTGAAGTGTCCTGCTGAGATTCTGCATTGCCACTAGTTAAAAATGAATGGATAAATTTATAAACAGGAAGTTTATTGTATTTTTCAGCTGAAAGATATTCTAGAGTTCATCTTGGCTTAGATTTTTTTAGTGGCATTTTGGTTTTTATTGTGGTTTTTTTTTTTCCTTTTTCCCAACCATTTAATTTTACTAGCACCCCTGGAAGGAACAGTGAGTCCAGAATTAGAAAGCTGAAATAAAAGGAATGTAGTTCCTGGAAATGAGACTGGAACAAAAAAGCCAAGAAATCCAAATCAGTCACAAGCTAAGGATCTTGACTTTCCCTTAACAAAGACAAACCATTTTTCCAACAGGAATGACATACCTGGCCTTGGAAAACTGCTAGTAGCATAAAATAGAATTGAGCAGATGGCAACAAAAATAGCACTTGGGCTGTTTAAAAGCCTTTTATTGAATGCCTCTTCTTCTTCTTCTTTTTTTTTTTCTTTCCCCTCCAGAATGCTGTTGTGCTCTCTAATTTAAGAAAAGACAAGAAATACAGGCAAATTGTGAGATCTGTATGTTTTTCTTCAGCTTTTTCTACTTAAATTGCACACCATTAAATGTGGTTAAGAGAATAACTTAAAGTTGCAAAGCAATGAGAACAAACATTGGTAGTGAAATCTTAATTCATCTCCCTCGTGCATGTGGGTACACTCTTCAATTGGTTTAACACAGTCTTTTTCTCTCTTTCAGAAAATCCTGACATATTCAGCACCCTAAAGAAATAGGATTTTCAATTATTTGATTTCCCTCCACTGCTCAGTGACTCTGTCTTGCCCTTTGTGTACTGTGCACTCATCTTCCTCTGCATTACAGGGAGAATGGTCCATTTCTTTTCAGAAAAACATTCAAGTGTTTTGAAACTTTTTTTTATTTAATTTAGTTTTTGGTCCACTCCTGAGGTAGGGCTGGTATGTTGGTTTTTTGTGTTTCCCAGATAAGACATATGCATTAAAACCCAAAAGTGTCAGTGACTTCTTAGTACCTGATTTTTCACAATTAGGAGCTCTACACTTTCAGAATAGCTTACATGATACCTTGAAGCAATGGCTGTTGCTCACCTTCTGTTAAGTTCATGCTCCCAGCTGTTGGTTTTCATCTGGTCCTAGAGTCTGACTAGGAAAACATTATGGTTTTTTTTTTTTTTAGACTCATAAGTGACAAAATCTTTTTGTATGAAATTATGCAGAGAGGCAGAGAATCAACATGAAAAACTCAATCTCAGCCAAATTTTGGCAAGGGCGCAAGCTGTTGTAAGCTGAGCTTCATCATGGGAAATGCTCAGTGTCTTAGTTTTGCAGACTTAACCAGACTACTGCTTGGTATTAATCCTGGAGTTCTAACAGAAAGGGAAGGGAAGGGAAGGGAAGGGAAGGGAAGGGAAGGGAAGGGAAGGGAAGGGAAGGGAAGGGAAGGGAAGGGAAGGGAAGGGAAGGGAAGGGAAGGGAAGGGAAGGGAAGGGAAGGGAAGGGAAGGGAAGGGAAGGGAAGGGAAGGGAAGGGAAGGGAAGGGAAGGGAAGGAAGGGAAGGGAAGGGAAGGGAAGGGAAGGAAGGGAAGGGAAGGGAAGGGAAGGGAAGGGAAGGGAAGGGAAGGGAAGGGAAGGGAAGGGAAGGGAAGGAAGGGAAGGGAAGGGAAGGGAAAGGGAAGGGAAGGGAAGGGAAGGGAAGGAAGGGAAGGAAGGGAAGGGAAGGGAAGGAAGGGAAGGGAAGGGAAGAAAAGAAAAGAAAAGAAAAGAAAGAAAAGAAAAGAAAAGAAGAGAAGAGAAGAGAAAAGAAGAGAAGAAGAGAAGAGAAGAGAAAGAGAAGAGAAAGAAAAGAAAAGAAAAGAAAGAGAAAAGAAAAGAAAAGAAAGAAAAGAAAAGAAAAGAAAAGAAAAGAAAAGAAAAGAAAAGAAAAGAAAAGAAAAGAAAAGAAAAGAAAAGAAAAGAAAAGAAAAGAAAAGAAAAAAGATCCCCAAAGTAGAGATTCTAGATGGATTTTGGCCTGGTAGCTCTCTTATGGTGTAGAAAGAACACCTCATGTGGTGACAGTTATCAGATCCTGGCCATGGAACAGAAGTAGCCTCCTAAGCACAGTGTTTTGTGATCACACCACGTGTCCATCAAGGAGAGTATATTCTGTCTAATCCTGTAGCATATACTTAGAAAAACTTGGGGACTGGACAAAATAGAACATTTTTCTCTTGATATACCACTTATGGCTTCTGGCAACCTGTGCTTTAGGGACTTTAATCTTCTTTTGATCCCATTATTCTGTTTGCCTTTACAAAACCCTGCTGTGGGGATTTCCCTCACCAAAAGAGTCAGTGAGTGAAAAACACTTCCATTTTTTTTTTTTTTTTTAATTTTAAGCCTGCCTCAGCAAGAACCCTGATCTACCTTGTTTTGGGAAACCACAAATACTTTTTCCTTCTTCATGCTCTTCAATCTATTCATGGCTTTAGACAATTTTTCATACCCTTCCCCTGTATAAAAGTTGAAAAATCCCAGGCTATTCAGTTTTCCTTTCTCATAATTTGCTTCTGTCCACATTTTTGCCCTTCTCTATTATTTTTTAACTTTACATTCCCTTTTTCTGAGATCAGCACACCACCATTTGGAGACCTCCAGGTGTGTGAGAAATGCCTATTATTACAGTCCCATAATGATGATACTGGTTTTCTAGTTTTTTTTTCCTATTCCTTCCTAAAAAGTTCTAACATTTTCTTTGTCATTTTGACAAAGGGGAGCTGAGCTGGCATTTTCAGAGAAACTGTCATAAGGAGTAGTAGCTAATTTAGAGGCCATTGTATTATATGCAGAGCTAGAGGTTTTTTTTTTTTTTTTTTTGTTTAATCTGAACATTGTTTAATCTGCACATTGTTTAATCTTTCACATTCACTGACAGTGATTTTCATCTGCCATTTTATTGTCCAGTCAGTCAATATTGTGAGATCCTTTTGTGCCTTGTAGCTGCTAGTTTGGCTTTTTACTATTCTGAATATCTCTCTATATAAGTAACAGTCTCATGTCTCATTAGTCAACCATTTTCCAGACCTTTCCAGACTATGTTAATCAATATTAGTCCCAGAACAGACAATTGGGGAACTCACTGGGGAGGGAGGTCTTCCTTCATAATGAAAATGGAACATTAATCCCTTTCCTTCCTCATTTTCAGGCACCTTCTACCTGCTCTTGTCTTTGCTAAGTTTCCTTGAGAGTCTTTTATGAGGATACTTGTCAGAAATGTTGCAAAGATCCAAACACAAGTCACTTGTATCTTGTAGGATCCAAAGAGTTTCTGCAGCCATGTGCAGCACAGTTTTCCCTGTATGGAGAACCTATTCCCAACAGATTTTTCCACACATTACTAAAGGCCATTCCTAGCTAGTTTTCTTAGCAATTTTCTGATATGACAGACAGGCTTATTCATCTCTTTTTCTCCAGATCACCCCCAAAATACTATCAAACAACAGCTGACTTATTCTGCTCCTCTGGTAACAGGGCTGAATTAAGAAAAAGCTACAGATCACAGACCAGCAGTTTCATATCTGAATCCCTTTATCACTGGGGACTCAAAGTTTTTTATTGTTCATTTTATCACGTTTTTATATATTCTTGCTCTTGACAGCTAGATTTGAGACAGATCACCTCTAAAAAAAGCCTATGGTGAACACTGATGCAAAAAAATAATTTGTGTTTTCTGTTATAGCCTTAACATCCTTCAGTGCATCTTCTATACCTGGGCTATTTATTGCTCCTCCAACTCTGCCAGCTTTCTTCTGAGGTAGTAAAGTAAAAAAAAAAATGCTATCTGATAGTTGTGCCTTTTTTTGCACATTTCACCTCAAAACTCCTTCCTGTTTAATGTCTGACACTGAAGCTTTTATAGATCATAAAGCAATTGCCTAAATCCTGTCTCTAAACCAATAGGCAATTGACTGAAGAAGGGGGAATAATGTAAATGAGCTGTACTGAAGGCGAACTTCCCAGCTGTTTGTGAAGACATGGATATTTGTGGCCATTTGCTTGGCATCTGAAATGACTTGTATAAGTGTGAGGTAGATGCCAGGACTCATAAGTTCAGTTTAGTGGAATATCAAAGTACCCTTGCAGCTAACTCTTCCATCAGTCCAGCCACACAGGTTTTACTTCATCAGTTCTTATGCAGCTGTCAAGGCTTGCTGTGGAAAGTCTTGTGGAGAAGTAAATGGGAAATACTTTGCTGACACTGCTCAAAAGAACTTTCATTTCTTGGACTGGCAATTTCATTTCTGACTTTGTCACCTTTCTGGTCATACTTCTAAACATTAAAAGAGTCAGAGATATTACCCTATCAGTAAAAGCCCCCTTTTTTTCTTCTCTCTCTGTTTCATATTTCCTGAATTGCTTTTATGGGAGCAAAGCAGGAGAATGTGAAGTGAAATGTCTAACCTATTACACCTGACTGATCAATATATGGCTTTTTTTGCACTACAGTAGAAAGATGAAGGCTTAGGTGGTTTCACAGCTTACAACTAGCTTTCTTTCCTTCTACAGTCTAGGCAGACCCAAAGGAAACCTGTGCATACGAAAGAGTAAAAAGGCTTGAGGACATCTGCAAAGGAAAGACACTTCCATCTGGTTTCAACTCAATGGGACTTGCTGACATAGGTCAACTAGAGAAAGAAGAAAACTGGCACCAAGTGCTTGCAAAAGGCCTGTCAGATTTATTACAAACACCAACTACCTGTATCTAGCATGTAAACACATATTGCTAAGTACTTGAGACAACACCACGCTCAGAGGGTGGCTGTCAGAATAACTTTCTGAATTTGCTAGTCTAGATAAACGCATGCTACTGATGAAGCAGATGAGACAGGCAAAGGAAAGATCTGAGTTGCTGTAGATTATGATCCAAGCAACTGAGACAGAATGAAAAAGGTCTGAAAACCAGTTGACACATCAGCTGTGAGTTGTGGCACAGAAAATAAGACCTCAAGAGTGTGAAATATCTATGGCATAAATGGGTAAAGTGGATTGGCCACTTTCGGATAATGGGCTATACTCAATGGAGAGAAGCAACATTTTTTTTTTCCTTTTTTTTTAATTTAAGATGTGTAATTGATCTTACCCATTTTTGACAACTCTTTTTAGATGTAGGGTGTTAGATGACTCACATCCTTAAACTGCCTGTCTCCCTCTGCTAATTGTGAAATGAGTCTTGGTTGCACCCCAGACGTTTGGCCAGATGAACACCTCTGTAGGTGTTGTAATTGATGATGTCTGTCTGAGCCCTAAATGTGTCTGAGCCCCAAATGCACCTGGTGAAGGGGTCAGAGGGGTCTGCAGAGGGCTCCCTGTGGCAATGCCCATCCACTCTTCATGTCACCTCAGCAGCCCCATGGTTTCCAGCCCTGTAGCTCCCACAGCACAGCCACAGAACCTACCTTTCCTCTGCCGTGCTGCCAGCACTGTCAGTCACTGAAACTGAGAGGATTAGGAAAGAATAAAGAAAATCCCTACTGCTTTTTGCCTCGGGGCAGCAGAGGACTGCAGGAATGGACACACCAGCATCATCTTGATTTATAGAGTTGCATCCTAATTGTTCTCATGTATTTAATCTTTTTGTGCCAGCTGGAAATTGAAAAGTCTGCACTGTAAAGTTGAATTGTATATTTTTAAGTCTAATTAAAAAAAAAAAAAAAAAAGGAGATGCAAAAAATTGTTTGGTTAGGATTTGTAAAATCTAAAATCTATTTCCATGTAACTGTATATATTTCTATAGGAAGTGTGAGAAATAACAGTGAAATGGGAAATAAAAGCTACAGATAGAATGTTTTTTGAGTTTTTTTTTTGTTTTATTAGTGTTAGAGAAATAGCAGAAAATATTTTTGTATACTGTTTTGCTCTGACACATTCATGTTCAAATTTTAATGTTGCTAACAGCCATTCTCTCAGCAAAAACATATTTTTGTGAAGAAATTATGTTTTTGTGATTTCTTACAGTGCTAAAACTCTGTCAAAATAATTATGTTAAATACATACCTTTGATAGAAAATGAGTGGGATAGAATGCAGGTGACTGCATGGAAAATAAACTTTGCAGCCTTTCATTTGCACTGTTTCCTAATAATTTTCTCTCAGACACTACTACTGTAAACCTCTGAGATGCTCCTTATACAGCAAACACAGCAAAATAAAACTGAACTCATCTCAAAAATGTGATTTTCTATTTAATAAGCATTCTTCCCCAGAATGACACTTTTCTTAAACATAGAAAGAGCAAGATCCAGAACAACCCCATTTTACCCTATCTGTGTTAATTTACACATGCTCCCCTACACAAATGCTTTCAGTTTCATACATACTGTCTGTTTTTAACGTGGAAGTTGCTACCATGGGGAACATGGTAAAATGGTATGATTTTGTAATAAAATTTACCATTCCATAGAATCATTTAGGTTGGAAAAGCCCTCTAAGATCACAGAGTCCAACCATTAACCCAGCAATGCCTCCTTGTCCCCAAATGCCACATCTGCACATTTTTAAATGCCTCCAGGGATGGTGACTGCATCACTGGTCTGGGCAGCCTGTTATTTTAGTATAGGAGACTTCTAAGTATTGAAGTTTTTAAGGCCTTGACTTGTTCAAATGAAATTAATTTTGTGTGTTTTGGGGATTTGGGAATGAGATTTGCAAGCAGATATTAAGGCTTTGAAGATATACAAATGTTATCTAATGCAAATTCCTCTGGTATTCATAAAATCTCATCTCACTGCACCTCATTTTGGATGTGTCTGGAACCTGCTGCTGCACAGCGTGGAATAAGCCAGCCTCCACCTCCTGGGGAAGCACCAATGAAATAATTATCTGCTTGCTAAACATTTCCTGCCGTAGCTGTGAAGCCTCATCCAAATCTGCTTTGCCTGTGACCTTTCACAAATCCATTTCTCCAGGGCTTTTTACGCCTGATGGATGCTACAGGGAGCTTGTGGCATGTTCATTCTGCACCTGCAAATCCTGCAGACAGAGAGATGGCAGCTCCCACACCACTCAGAGGTGCAAAGCCTGATTTCCCTTGGGTTCCTGGATTTTGAGCTTCTGTTTGAGGACACTGTGAGAATAGGCAAGATTAATCTGATTAAAGACAGATATTTGTAATGGAGGCATGTTTGAGAGCTACTCACCTGAATCTTCCTTTCTATATGTCTACCTAAGGATGAGGTGAAGAGACTTCTGAGGGTGCCTTTTCCTCTCCACTGCTTCCAAAGGCAGCCTCAGGCAACCAGCTCAGGTGAAAATGTCTGTCCTGCAGGATTAGGAGAGGTGGATCCAATCTCTTCTCCAGTGTATGGGTCACTCTGTGGGGCTGCTCACATTTTCAAGGTTACTCATGTGCATCACTGCTTCCTGCAAAGGCAGACAGGCAGATCTGCTCCTCTCTCTAGAAATGGGCTCATTTCTGCTCTGTCCAGGGTTGCCCAGAGAAGTTGTGGAAGCCCCAAGCCTGGAAGTGTTCAGGGCCAGGTTGGATGGGGCTCAGAGGAGTCTGGGCTTGTGGAAGGTATCCCTGCCCACAGCTGAGGGTTGGATGGAACCAGAGGATCTTTAAGGCCCCTTCCAGCCCAAACCAATCTAGGATTCCATGTGGCATTTCCAATTTCTTCTGAGTCACCTTCCTTACTCTGAGAACTCCACAGAAATCTTAACCACCCAGAGCTGCTGAATTTTCAGATGCCACTATATTTCAGTGCCTGATTAGATGTCTCAGACCTTGGTGTCCTCTTTCCTTCCTTGTCTGTCCCAAGATGATCCAATCTGACCTAGAATTTTGGGGCTTGTCTTTAAGCTCTAGCACTTTAAACTTAAGCATTGAATGCTTGTTGTTCAAATCCCCCTGGATTGCCTGAAAACATAGTTTTTCAGGCTTCCCTGTAAGGAGTACAAAAGGTGGAAGACCTATAAAAAATGGGTCTTTTATATAAACTAGTGGATCAAACACAGCAATGGATACATCAAAGTATTTGCATGCCTGATTTCTATTTCTCTCAGAGTGAATGCAAGCAGGTAAACATTTTCCTAGATCCGGCCCAGAGGCTAAACAGACTTACAAAGGACATATAACATTTAGGTGTTTTGTAAGTAAACAGTCTTTATGTGCTGCTGCACTGAAGCAGCCTGTTTTTTGTGTTCACATGTAAGAAAATTTCAACTCATCCTTTTAGTCTCAACTGTGTGTGGTGGTAAGTTGGACAAGATGGCATCCCAAGGAGACTAAATTGCCCAAATATTTCTAGTATGAAAGACAAGTGGAAATACAGCCATGAAACATCCTGGCACACAGACAATAAGCTCCAAAGTGACCTCAGAAGTTTTTTGGCTCCTATTTCTGCCTGCAGACAGAAACTATTGTGTTTACATCAAATCAGGCAACTTAATAATGATATCTAATCAGCAAAGAAGATAAGGACGAAGCTACTGTACTCCTTCACCTTATTTTAAAACCTTTTTTTGATCCTACTGCTGGAATGGAGAGGCCACACCAATTTGACTTAGTCTGGGATTACAAACTCTGTTAGTTCAAATTGCAACATATTTCTACTTTGTTCTTTCCCCTGCTTCATTTATGGTTAATGGCAGCTGTTCCTCATGGGTCTCAACAGAAAAACGACTGTGTTCAAAAACCAGCACACCACTTTTTCTGTAAAATTATTTCTTGACACTCTTGACTTTAAAGTTTTGTGTGTGAATAATCCCCTATTCTTACAAGAGGTTTCATAGGAAGTGTCTGAAAAAGCCAGTACCTAAACCCTTATTTCCTGAGTTTTATTCCAAAGCCTGAAGTGTCATTTTTCTAAGCACTCATCAGAGTGAACCTGCATCAAGTCCTTCACTCTTAAGATTAACTGTACTACCAGAGGCTGTTTTTGCTATACTTGCAGTCAGCAGCATCCCAGGATGGAAGAGTGGGAGCTTTCCGGGCTTCCAGCATGGATGGCTACACCTGATTGTGCAGCCTGTTTACAGGAGGAGATGAGCTCCTAAGTGGTGTTTTTCTGACTGCTTGCAGAACTCAGTGATGGGAGGACTCATTTCCTAGACTTTATGAGCTATTTTGATTTGACCTCCTTTGATTGGGAGGGGAGATAAATGTTCTGAATGTAGGCATTTGGGGTGTCAGTCACCTAAAAGCTGGCATGGAGTGACCTTTCAGATGCCTCAGAGCATGTGAACTACCTGCTTATCTGCAACACATAGGAATTATCAGAGGCCCACAGCTCTCTGGAGCTGCAGCTACAAGCCAGTTAGAATACTAGAGAATTTTCTGTTCATTCAGTTGATTTTCACCTTATCCTGCAGATGTGACTCACATTGAACTTAGTCAAGAGGAATGCTTGTGCAGCTCTTTGCAAGTTAGAACCATTATATAAATACAAAAATTAACTTCTGATGTTCTCTTAGAGATGGAATGAGTAGATGCTTTTGCTTTGGTTTTGGGATATTGTTAAAAAAAAAAATCTCAGGCAAGCAAGGGAGAAAAGATCTTACCTATCTCTTTCTACCTAAGGCCTAACTCTTGGCTTCATCTTCAGCTATATAAACTGTTATGCCTTTGGTCAAAATCAATGAAGTCATGCCAGTTGACTTGATGGGGATATGCCCAAAGCTTAACTAGATCATTTACCTCAAATATAACAAGAAGACAAGGGCTGCATCTGTATCTTTCAACCTTAAGTTCCCCAAGCACTAAATTAAATCATGCAGCGACTAAGAATAGTTGTGCCATTAAAAATGTTCAGAGACAGTTAAAAGCCCAACTGCTACCCATGACCCAAATTCAAAATGGCCTTCACATTTATTTTAGGATGCAATATGATGCTTTTTATTTCCCCTTCCCTTGATCTGTTGTGGAAATTAGACCTGTGGTGGAGGAGCAATGGAGATTTTGGTGACAAATGATGTTCCCAGAGAAGTCTCTGGGGTGAACTTCCCTCTAACTTCTAATGGTGTGACGTCAAAAGTAACCCTTAAGACAATTAATTGAATTACACAAGTAAGCTACATTTCTGTGGGAGTATACCCTAGGCAAAATTACTTCTTAAATTGCACCTGGACAGCAGTGTTAACGAGGGCAAAAGAAACTTGTGGTACTAACAAGGGAGAAGCTTGATTAATAACTCATCCATAAAATGTGCATGATATGAATGATAGTGAATTCCTTACAGAATTAAAACACAAACAAAAATCCCTATCTCTCTGTCCTCAGGGATAAGACCCATGATATTTAATCTATGTAATTGTCAATCTACCATGTAAACATTCTTTTAAAAATCTTTAAATTTGAATTTAATTGCTACCAGCTCTTGATTACATACAGACTACATAATCTATCATTGAATCAAATAATTATTATTACTGTTGGGAAACAGGGAATTATGCAAGAGCCTAAAGGAGAACTGCATGGCAGGTGAGAAACAAACAAATGATGGTGGAGGGTGGGGTAATCAATCTCTGTACCATAAAATGCTAATGTTGTCCTAATAAATATGAATTTTTTTCCAAAGCTTGATATGCTCCCTACCAAGCATGTCACTTAGCCTGTGGCATGCTTTAGTTTAGTTTAAAGTGGCACTACTATTAACACTTTAGCAAAATTATAATAGTTCCCTTTCATTTTCATAAAAGTAATTAAATTTATCAGTTTTCTTGTTTAAGCAACAAGACAACCAATAAATGGACAAAAGAAGTTCAATTTGTGGTATTATTGTGGAATTAGCATCCTATGCACCAGGGATTATTCAGATCTGAGATTCTGAATTAATAATTTTTAAAAAATAAATTAAAAAAAAAGAGGAAATAAGAATGATATTGGAAAAGAAGCATTCCTGTTAGTTTCTGCATTGACGAAATTATATTAACTACAGGATAGCTATTAATACTTAATTGCAAGCTCACATTTTTTTCAGATAAAGCTAACCTGTTGACTCCAGAAGGAGACAGAAATTTAAATTGCATTTAAATAACCAAATACCTTACCATGGTGAGAAGTAAATTGTATGCTTGGACAGACTGGACTTTTCAAAGTACACTGAACTGATTGAATGGAAGGATGCATTCTTCTCATGGAATGCAAATTAAAGAACTCTGAAAAGAACTGTGCCATGAAATCTGCTTAGAGATAAAGGAATGAGTAGAGAGAGAAAATAATATTCTTGGTGATTTCATAATTTATATTGGCCAAATTTCAACCCCCTCATGAAGAGAAATGCTTAATATGTTTTAAAACCATCTTAATATATTATTCAGAGACAAGTGTAGAAGTCTGCTTTTGATTTATGACCACAAAGAATGAAAAGACAGAAAGACAGGCAGCCCCCAAGGCTATTTTGTCCAGGTGATACATTCCCCAGTCTGACTTGTAGTGCTCCATGTGATGAGATTCCCTATATTTGAAGGTCAGTTACGCTGGAACAAAAGTCCAGCAGGGATGTTCTGCTTATCTTCCAGCCATATGCTGGCCTGCAAGGGGGACACCTGCAAACTCAGCTGCCTCACTCTGTAACCAGGAGGTGAAAAATAGAGAGATGTGTGTTAAACTCAGTTGATTTCAGCTCATTACACCTTGCTGCCAGAGGGGCTGGTTGCTCGGATGTGTTGTCCCTGTCCCTCTGCTGGCAGATTAGGGACAAGGGAGCTGAGAGGTGGGAACCTCCCAAACAGTATTTCTGATCCCAAGCTTCTGAGAGCTAGGAAAACTCATGTGAATGTTACCAAGTTTTCAGAGTAGATTCTTTAAGACTTTCTGACTCAGGAAAGTGATCAGTGAGGGTTTTCATTGTAGCAAGAATTTATTTTTCCTTCTTGTCCATGACAAATTCATAATGCCCTTTAGCAAAATATTATGCTTGATAGTCCTGTGGGTAAGATGCTTGATATGATAGGGGTAACACAATCTTTCTTCTGTCACAAACCTGGTCTTGGACTAGATCTTCATAAAGGTTTAGACCCCTAAGTATATGTTCCACCAAAATTTTCAAGTCTACTAGCTTGAAGTACTTTTACATCCTTGATTTTATTCAGGCCTGTGTACTTTAGGTGCCCATATATATGCACAGTTGAACATCTGACAAGGTGTCTATCTTTATCAGCCTGCTTTGCCCTTGTTTTCTCAGTATAACAGCTGGTTTTAGCTGATCTTAGTCTTTAGAAAATGAGCAGGATAGAAATTATCTTTCTCTTTTTATATACATATGCAGGCAGCACAGCATGAGCAGGCAACAGGGCTTCTGTTGTTAACAGTGAACACAGTTCTTACACTTAATTGGATGATCATAAGAGTTGAAAGCAAGAAGATTCTCTCCAATCAATACAATTTCTAAGCAAGTATTTTCTACTGCATTTTCAGATTTCATGAATTGGAAATGAAGAGACCCCTCTCCTCTGGGGATCTTTGACTTCAGTGAATACTGAAACAAAAGCACACTAGACACTTAACTTTTGAAAACATTTATGGAGTAGGGCTTTGTTTTCACTCTCTGGCCACATCTGATGGCAAATTGCATTTTTATTAGTTTATGTTCTTTAATATTGTGGGCAGGAAGACAAATAACTGTCTCAGTATATAAACACTTCCCTGGAAATGAACAGATGAACAGATTTCAAACCCAGTTTTCCTCATGCTCGTCTAATTAGCTTTCTTATATGAGAGGTTGTGGTATTTCAACAAGTAAAAGATGCTGATTTTCAAGTGAAAGTTTTCAGCTAACTCTTAAATAAATCTGTTATCTTGTTTTGGAGACATATGTAACAAACTTTAGATTCATCCAAATTCCTTTAATTTCTCAATATATTTAAACCATATAATCATTTAGGATGTAAAAGACCTCAGATGATTAAGTCTCAAGTAGCTGGACCCATGTGACTCATGCAAAGTAACACATGAAGACAGAAATAAAATCTGGATTTTGGAATTCTAGTACAGTGTTTTTAATATCAGGAGTCTTGACTTCTCTTCAAACCAACACCTGGGTTTTTCTGCAAGCCTCTAACACCTCCCAGACCAGCAAAAGGGTAGCAACTACTGCCTGTGCACTAAACTGAAGTGACAGAGAACACAATCAAAACAGCACATTGTCAAAGAAATATTTGAACATTTTACAATATTTTAAGAGAGCAAATAAATCTGTTTTCCCACAGCTGAAATGATTACTCACCCCACCACAAGTTTTGATGTCTGTTTTAGTGATAATCTCTGCTGCTTTGAAATACACAAAATAATGAACAGCTGCTCTGGCTGATGAAATGCAGAAGCAAAGTTGAGGTACTAATCTCTCATAAAAAAAAAAAAGTTTATTGCATCTGGAATAAAAAAGCAATGAGGGATTATTGTTGGTGCAGAACAAACCATAATAGCAATAAGAACAAAGTAAATGCATTAATCCCCCTCCTTCCTGAAATCTGACTTTCTACCTTTGTAACACACATTTGGATGGTGTGCATATCCACATGGTTCTTGGAGGGTTGAACTGCTTCACTTTCCAGTGCTGTGTTTTGATGCAGTGCCTTTACCTGTCCTGGTTTCATCTGGGGAACAGTTGATTTTTTTTCTTAGTAGCTGGTCCAGTGCAGTGTTTGGGATGTAGAGTGAAAATGATGTTGATAAAACACTGATGTTTCAGTTGTTGCTCAGTCAAGGGCTTTTCATTTTTCCATGCTCTGCCAGTGACCAGATATATAAGAAACAGGGGAGGAGCATGGCCAGGGCAGAGAACTGGAACTGGCCAGAGGGATGTTCCATACCATACCACACCATGCTCAGTATAGAAACGGGGGGAGTTGGCCAGGGAATGACAATTGCTCATGGGTGGGCTGAGCATTGATTGGATCACGGTAAGTAATTCTATCATTGGTCACTTGTTCTCCTCTTTATTAAAAAATGTCATTATCATTATTATAACTACTAGATTTTACTTTATTTCAATTTTAAAATAATTTTTATCTCAACGCATGAATTTTACCTTTTTAATAAAATTTTCCTCCCCATCCCACTAGGGAGCCAGTGGAGAGCAGGGTGAGTGGCTGCATGGTACTTAGTTGTAGCTAGGATTAAGCCACAACTTTGGACTCAATTATTGTTGGGAACAGGGTTAGAAAGAAACTTTAAAATAACAAAAAGGAGGAAGGTTGATTAAAAAAAGTAAGCCTGTTTATTACAAAAGGAACAACTGGAAGCAAAAGCCTCGGGCTAGTCCGGAGACTGTTTCAACAACTTAGTAATTGTAACCTATGGGTGTTTCCAGGGAAACTGGCTCGAGGAAAGAGCCGGGTGTCAGACACCCCAGGCCTTTCAAAGTCTCTCTCTCTCTCCTGATTGGGGCGCTCAGGATCCGTGCTGTGACAGGTCTGTTTCTCTGTTGCTGATTGCCTTATAAGTTGGTGCAGTCTTGTCCAATCATTTTGGAATTCTCACCTCCCACTGGTTGGTCTCTCTTCCAATCTTGATTTAAGTTGTGGTTGTGTTCTATGATGTAATACTTCTGAAAGTTTCTCTGCCCTTTTACAAAGATTGGCACCCCATCTCCTCCCTGGTTCCACTCACCCTTTATACACGAACAACAGGACTGGATTTTAATGTAACTCATCACAATTTGTTACTTGTATTAACCACATTTAACTTGTACTAACAACATCTCACTTTGTTAACTACATTCTCCAAAGGTTTAAATTTTATTTTTGTTCATAACAATTATTGGTAATGTTTTTGAACTACAAGTGAACTATGTCTGTTTTTCTTTTTATACCCATTTATTATTGTTATTCTAGCCAAAGCTTGCAAACTGTTAAGCAGAGGAGTGTGCAAATAATCTACAAGGAAATTACTTGAAGAAGAAAGAAAAAGAAGCAAATGCCTGTGAAATTAACCTAGCTGATCTAAGCCACTCCTCATAAAGATTCCCTTTCCAACCCTTCACCATCTTGGTTGCCCTCCTTTGGACCTTCTCTAATAACTCAGTGCATTTTTTATGTTGTGGTGCCCAAAACTGCACACTGGCCTTGAGGTGAGGCCACCTCAGTGCAGAGCAGAGCGGGACGATCCCCTCCCTTGCCCTGCTGATTCCCCAGTCTGTCCATACAACCAGGGTTTCCTTGTCCCAGGTGCAGAATCCAGCACTAACCCTTGTTAAACTTCATGTGGTTTTAAAGGGACTGAAACCCCTTGTGGAACAAGTTGCTGCCCAGAGGGCAGAGGTTACAACAACACAAGTGCTGAAGTGAGCACACTGACTTGTAAAGCCCTGCAGACATTTCCTTGCTCAAACGCAGGGCCCAGATGGATTTGGATTCTTGCTGATCTACAAGGGATTCTCACATCATGGCCAGTTTTCAGCTGGCATAGATACACTGGGTTCTTCCTGCCCTGACAATTTGCTGGGAGAGGTAGAGGTAAGAGATGGGCACAGTGCAGATCTTTGCCATACTTTTAGCTGGTTTAAGAGTCTGTTGGTGTTAGCTCATGCTGAGCAATCAATTCAGGCAGAGGGCTGTGACTTCTCTCTTTTCCTGCACTGCGCAGGAACTGGGTACAGGGAAGAATCTGTCTTGTGGTTACCAAGCCAGGGCAGTGGAAGTGAATTGCAAATGATGACTACTTTATTTGAGAATTTAATTTATAATCCTTTTTGTTACATTGTTTTAAAGAAGAGAGTTCACATATAGTTCACATATAAATCTTTATAAAGTCATGAATGTCCTATAAATCATCTGTGTACATGGTGGGTTCTGCAGAGAAACAGATACTTTAAAACTAACATCAAAGTTCCATTTAGGAAAGCTCTATGTGCATATTTTATACCCTTATACCTACTGATTTATTTGAAAACAATTGAAATAATGTAAGAAAGATAAAAAACTAACACCAATGCTTTTTAGAATAAGCATTGCCTATAAAAGATCAAGCAAACATTGTTAAACTTGATATTTTATACAGGATTTCAAACCCATCAGGATTTAACATTTATTAGGGATTAATGGAAGGATAAGGTGAAACATGATGGTGATTCAACCAGAAGCAGGGCAGTTGTCAGAGGATGCTCTCTGTGCATGTGCGTAGAACATCACCTCCTAGAAAGAATCAATCAAAAGTGAAGGCCATGGAAAAACAATCCCAAATGACATGGTCCTAACTGCAGTAGAGCTGGGACAGAACCACAGGTTGTGCAAATTTGCAAAGCTCAGTGATTTGCTGAGTTACAAAAACAGGGGGTCTACCCATTTGCAGTTTATTTTTTAAATATGTATTTGCAAATGACAGAAGTGCTAAGTTCATTCTGCCTGATTTTCTTCTCACTTATGTCAGTGTCAATCAGGGATATCTTCACTGAATTTACTTAACATACTTCTTTCTGCCCTCTGGCTTCTCTGTAGCTAGTCCTAATTAGAACTGTGCAAAGAGTTGGCTGGGCAACTCATTCTCTTAAAAAAATAAGATTAAAGAAATATTAAGACATTTTAGATTGAATAAAGGAACTGAGATGCCATTTTGTGCCAAAGAGGTCTTATCTTGGCTTGCAACTGAGAACATGTTTATTTAAGTAGCAAAGACTCAAATGACTTTCAGGCTTGAGTGGTGTAAGTGGAGATTCAGAGAGGTCCTATCTGTGCTCCAAGTCAGGTAAGAAACAATTTGGATGTGGACCTCCCGTACAATGCACACACCTCCAGCATCTGAGGTGTATGCAAAAACTGGGAAAACTTGCTTTGGGTTTGTTAATAGCACCTATTTCTTTACATGTTTTCTCCCGGAAAATAATGTGTTATTGTGGAAATGTCAAAACAAAATATTTCAGTGTTCTAAAAAGTTTTTTGTTTCTGTTTGTTTGGGTTTTTGCCATACATAAATGTTATAACAGTGATGGTTTGGTTCACTGAAAACCTCTTTCATGTAGGACAAATAAGTAATTTGCTAGGGTTGTGGATTTTTTTTTCCTTTTTTTTTTCCCCTTGAGTAATAGTAATTTGCATCTGTGTAAAGCAGAAAAAAAAAAGTCAGAGCAATGAGATTATGCTGACAAGTGCCTGATACAAGCAGGAAGAGAATGGGAACTGACTGACTGATGGAACCAGACAGTACCTCTCAGCTCAAGTAAGTAAAGGTCTATTATTCCTGGGCTGCTGCATCAGCAAACCAATTAAATTAAGGAATTCTACAGACTTCCCACATAGTTAAAAGGAACTAAACCCAATTGAATGTAGAGCATTACACACCAGGGGAGGAGAATAAGAAGGGTGGGGTTAGAAAATGAAAATCCTAGCATACAAAACAAAGAGAAATAAAATGTTCAGCCAAGGAAGTTATTATTATGATAGTGAAAAAGAAATACTATTATTGCTTGGAGGATTTCAATTCTATTTTATGAACCCTGGTTTGTATTTATGACCTTCTGAGATCTCTGCTAAGATAACTGTGCTCAATTCTCCATGTACCATGAAGTATTTTCTTAGGCCATTTGTGCCTATATGGGTTGAATCTGTTAGCTGTAAGGGTGGGGATACAGAAATATCTGGCTGTTCCATAAATAAATACTGTACACCCTGTTTGTGGGGACTGACCAATATCAGCTTTTCTCTTTGAGCTGTGAAGCTGCAAGTGTCTGCCTTCAAGCTGCATGACTCCTTCTGGGACTTCTCTGAATCCAAGTAATCTCCTTGAGCAATGGATTCATTTGATGGTTAACAGTATTGCTGCCAAGAAGAGATTTGTCATATCTTTAGGCTAAGAGGAGGAATTCTGCAGTACTAGCTAACTCCTCTCCACAGGGAAAATCAGCATATTCTTCTGGATATGCTGCAGTCCTATGATCAATATATTTGTTCACGTTTAATGCTCCATGTGAAAACCAGCATTCTCATTTTGAAAACAGCTGCAAGCAAACAGTGACCTATATATAGGATTTGTCTTCTTTCCAGCTTTAGTCTTAACATAGTTCATGTGGAATTAATTGTAAATAGCTGGATTTGAAGGTGTCTTGTTTTTTTTGGGAGGAAAGTTGGCATTTAAATCTTATTCTGCCTAGCTAGTCAATAACAATGTTCTTAGCTTCTGAAACTTGGACAGATTTATAGCTTCAGCAAACTTTCACATTGCCATTTTTAAATACACATCATATATTTCACAGATCTTCTCAGCAAAATTTTTAGACATGCCAGCGCGATTTAGAAGTCTAGAGTATATTTAAATATGACTGAAGCATTTGAGAAAACAAACCCCAAAGACTTCCAGTAAGATTTAGACCATCCACAAGTTAATTTCCAAAATGTCACATGTGCCTGGATGTAAAACTATCCAGTGCTCTGATACATATGACAAAGATATCAATCTTAAGAGCCCATGTTCTTAAACTAGTGGATGATTGAAGACATTGATAACTTCCTACTGCAAGTGCCTGTCAATTCCATATATTTGTGGTATTCAGTATATGAAAAACCAGTGAAACACTGACAGTGCTGGAAAATCCCTGAATCTTGTGGCTGCACATCACCTGGGGTAACAAGCAGAGAGCAGGCCTCTGACCCAGCCCAGTGCAGCAGCAGTTCTCACATACCCCCATATAGGGATAAGGAACAAGAAAAGAGTGTTTCTGGTTTCCCAATAACTCGATTGCATTCAGATGAGGTACAAAGTTTGTTCAGGCTCAAGTGTCCCCATTTGCTGAGAGAGAGGAACTTAGAGCTGTCATGTGTGAGGAATTTTCAGTGCCATCAGGAAAGGGGTCTCTGAACTCCTCCTTCTGAGGGTTGTTTGCTGCAAATGGGACCACTAAGAGATGACTGAGATGGAGATAAAAAGCTGGGAGAAGCCTTTAACGCAGGTAGCTAAAGCAGATTTCAACAGAACCCTTATCCCAAAGCTTGCTTTGGGGATGGGGATAAATGTCTATTCACAAAGAAATGGAGTTTGTTTTGAGGTGTCTCTCTCCTATCTCCATTGGTGGTTTCTAGGCTGCTGGGTTAAAGACCACCTCCATCGGGTTCCAGAACCCAGTGAGTGCTGCAGCCAGGGAAATTCTCCTTCAGAAGTAACTTTTTTCTTTCTTTCACTTCTTTTTTTTTTCTTTCTTGTTTAGGACTTAGCTTGATGCAGGTTGGGACTAAGCCTGCAAGCTGTCTGCTGGATTTTTTGTCAGTTCCACAGCTGCAGTAAGAGCTGTAAAATGATCAAACATATCAAATTTCTTGCAGTGTCCGCAAAGACTACTGAAGCTCACAGCTCTTGAAAAGGCTTTCAAGGACCCTGGAAGCCCTGAAGATACTTGAATGGAGCTAGACTTTTAGACTGAACTCCAGAAAGCCTCAGTTGCTGCAAACCCACTGAAACCTGAAAGTGCCTTTTTTGCTGACTGCTCTGGACTCTCAGATCCTGGGAGCCTGTCTCATGGCTTCAAGCCACAAAAAAACAGCATAATGCTGGATGTTTTAACAAAGCTGCCTGTTTAGAAGGCACAAGGCTAGGAAGACTGTCATATTCAGCTCTAGAGGTTTCCTCCTTACAACAGGATGTTTGGGCAAAATTTCTGCAGCTCAGTGAGTACTAAAAACCTATTTAAACACCAGGCCCAACATTTTATGGTAAAACTGGACTGCAGCTAAATAAGTTGCAGCCACCTTTATAATGCTGCCTGATGTCTTTCATTGTGAAACATTGCATATTTTTACAGCACTTATTCCAGTGGAAAAGAGTTGGAATACATACAATGTGGGATGAAAAGACTGTAAACACTAAGTTGACCTATCCCATTTTAGTTACCTTTGTAATTTATGCTTAGTGCTAATTAATTCTAAAAGTTCCCATATTTTTACCTCCAGGATGTTTTGGAATTCCCTTTTCCTGTAGATAATTGAATTGGATGACTGCTCAAATTACAAAGCATGTAAGTCTCTGAACTGTTCTGAATTAATGGGAATGTGGACAGAACTCTGCACTTATGTTTTTGCTCAAAGTTAATTTGCACAACTTTTATCTTCCTGAGATCTTTGCTGAATTTAGGTTTTAGGATCACAGCTAATCCTGGAAATAATTTCCAGGTACAGTGAAGAAGACAAAATCATTAGGAGTCATGAGCAAGGCATCACCAAGTGGAAGTCATGCTTGCCCAATATCTGTGGTGAAGTGGCTGACCTCTTGGATGAGAGGGAGGCAGAGGGTATTGTCTGCCTGAGCTTCAGTGAGAGCTGTGATGATGCCCCCCATTAGACCTTCACAGAGAAGCTTTTGATGTACAGACTGGGGGAGCAGACAGTGAGGTAGATTGAAAACTGGTTGAATTTCTGGGTCTAAGGAGTGGTGATTCACAAGTCTACCTGGAGACAGTGGCTAGCAGAGTTCCTCAGTGACCAGTACTGGTCCAATCTTGTTAAACTTCTGGATGACAGGGCAGAGTGTGGCCTCAGCTGGTTTGCTGGTGATACCAAACTAGGAGGAGTGGCTGTTACATTAGAGGGCCATGCTGCCATCCAGAATGACCTCAGCAGATTGGAGAAATGGGTCAACAGGAATGTCATGAGGTTCATCAAAGGGAATTGTGAAGTGCTGCACCTGGGGAGGATCACCCCCATGCACCAGTGTATGATGGTGGCCTCCTCAGCGGAAAGAAGCTTGGCAGAAAAGGACCTGGAAGTCCTGGTGGACACCAGGTTCAACATGAATCTCTCAGTATAAAAGTAAATATCTGTACAGATTCCATTTAGATATCTATTATAAATCCCACATTTTTTATAAGGTAGGTGTAAATTGACCTGAGGGCCATCATTCAGTCCCCAAACCTAGTTAATACTGTACTGCATCTTGGTTTTCATATCCAGCTCTTCTGAATTTGCTGTTAAGTCCCCCTACAAGTTTTCAGAAGAAAAGACCTTTTCTTAATAAAAAAAACACTGATCTGAAAATGTTTCATAGTATTTTTTAGGGTAGGATGACTTCACCTGGGCATGTTCCAAGGAAACTTTTCTTGGATGAGTTTCACTTTTTAAAGTGAAGAATCACAGTGGAAATCTGTTTCATCATCTAAAATTTAAAGACCATTTAGATAAGGATAATCAGGGAAAGGACAGAGTGATCAGGATTGCAAGTGTCTGAAAATAAAGATAAGACCAGATCTAGATCTACTGGTATGAGCTTTCTGTGAGGTGCATCTCAGACGATGGAAAGCAGCTGTAAAGTGGTACAGCCAGCATTTGTGATTCACTGCGTCAGTGGAGCAATGCCAGAGAGTTCTGGTGTATCAACAAATCCAGGGCAAGTGGCAGCTGCATCCTCCTAGACAGATAAAGCTTCTTCTGCTGCAAGCAGTGTGAAGGAACATTTGCATGTACACAGCAGGGTATTTGTTTGCATGTGTACGTGCATGGGTGTTTACACGTACACACGCACAATTCTGTGAGTGTGGTGGGCCTGGTAACACCATCTGGTGTTAAACTTACCCATCATCTCTGCTGATAAGAGCAGTTGCCTACAGTCTTGATAAATGTTAGCCAGAAAGCTGAAGTCCTCCACATCATCAATAATCCTTTTTGGACACAGGCAGAATAAAGGAGGGAAATTACAAACAAAACAAAACAAAATCCAGATGCACATATTAGGTAAAAAATTCTGGTGTATCTGGGCATGTGGAGGAGAGACTGGAACAGATTGTCTCTAAGTGGATGCTGGGACTGGGAGGTTGTGTAAAATGAACAAAGTACCACGAAGGGATGGAGATTCAGGGAGTGGGACAGTTTGGAAAACTGTTGCAAGTACATTTGTTGGTATACATGGGGGTAGCATGAGAATCTGGAATATGTATTGATAGGATGGTTTAGGGCTGCAGATAAAATTGAATAAGATCTAATATAAGAGCACAAAAAAGAAAGGTCTTAGGACAGTAGGGAAAAATACAATCATAGCAGGGGGTCAGGGAAAAAGATTGACCCAAAAGACCAGGAAGGAGAAGAAAGTGTGGGGCTAGGTCAGGACTGGATGGGCCTATGGCCCAATAACAGCCTTCAGTTGGCTTCAGACATGTGAGAATGTAAAAAAAGAGGGAAGTCTCAAGGAAGAGTAAAGACAAAACTGACTGGCCAAAGAGATAGGAAGTGTTTGGGTCATACTTGTTTGCTATGTGGGAAATAATGGAAGGGACACTGAAGGACAAATTATCCTTGCTGGGACTGAAGTATGCTCAGGAGAGAGTGCTACTGCTAATTTCAGTTGCTAGGCTCAGAATAATTCTCTTAATCATACACGAACAGTTGTTTTTTTTTCTCTGAGACTTGTAATTTGCTCATCTCCTTGTAGATTTTCTTATATACACTGAGTAGAAGAGACCAAATTTCAAAACCCTCCACAAAATATTCTAGAACTATCCAATCTTTCTAAAAAATATGTCTCCCCTCATATTGAACAACAGTACAGGCTTAGCTGTTTTGATTTAAACAAATTAGTTCTGACTCTGCCTGGATAGCCCTAGCAGGGAAAAACCCTTAATCAAGATGTTTAGCAAAGTTATGAGACACTAATAAAAGATCCTGAAAGAAGGAGTATCAAGCATCACTAATTACAGGAAATGCTGGAATATTTATAGACACATACAGAGATATTTGTAGAACAACCTCTAGGCTTTAAACTTTCCTGGCCTAATCTCAGCAGAGAGACCCTTTCAAGTGATAACCTAAATATTTTGGTTCAGTATGCTTATAAGCAGCCCATGGATTTCCTTGAAAAAATATGAATGGATTCTTGCACATGTTTTGTGGCTGGCTGTACATTTTATTCATTAGGGAGTATATTTTGCTATAAATACTTTCTTTATTTGTTTGGAAGAAACTGCATTCTGACTTTGATTTTTTGAAAGATAAAGCTGAAGCAATCATTTACAGTCATGTTTTATTATCTGCTGGAGCTTCAATTAGTGCCTAATCCAATGATTGCTGAAAGCATGTTTGATTCAGAAACAATTTATTTACTCATATTACCAACAATGTGCCACTTTGGGGAGTTCTTTACAGCAGAACTCAGAGAAGTCACACTAGAAAAAAATTTGGCTTGATTTAGGTTTCTGAGCATTAGAATCCTTCATACTGACCTAACAATTATCAAGGGTAATTCAAAACATATTCAAAATGGCTGTAATTTCACATTCAGCCCTAAAAGCTGCTTTTAGTTTTGGTGTATGGTATGGAAACACAAATCACCAACTATGGAAACCACTTATCACCACTATATTGTGGTGATAATCAGGTGCTTAATGAAATAGTAGTTTACAAGCAGAACTCTTATTCACAGAAATTATGTTCATTTTTCCAATTATATAAGAGCTGGAAACCTGTTGTTTTAAACATTAAATCTTATTATAGATTACAGTGGATTACAGAAAAAAAGAATCTGCTTTCCCTCTACACTCAATTTGCCTTCTGGTAGGAAAGGAATGCTGTTATTCACAAACATCTAAGCCATGATTATGATGCCCATGGATCTGTAAACTCCTGTTCAAACCCAGGCAGCAGGAAAGAGGCTGTGTTGATTCATCTGGTTGCAGGTAAGGGCTATATTCCCTGCTCTTTGTTGCACACCAGCTTGTGACCTAGGAACAAAAACTGCAGCTGAGGCACATCTTCAGGCAAATACTCCAAACTTTGACATTTACTTAGGGTCTTAGCAGGAAATGACCTCTAAGGGCATGAAACCTAAGGATAGAAAAAAAAAAATCTAATATTAAAATCTGGCTTCTTGGACAGTCTTAACCACTCCACTGAACTTTGTGACAATGTCCCTTTACACCATCTGAAATCTTGGACCATGGTCTTTTAGGGTAGGCATAGCATTAGATTTGCTGCTACTCAGCCAGGAATTTATCATGATGCTCTACTTCAACTGTGTCCTGCTGCTGCTAGGCATCGTCTTAATATTTCTTTTTACCTAAGATAAATAAATTGGTGTCATCTTGGAGATTTAGTTGCAACAGCAATTTATAGGTAAAAAAATTATACCTTGCAAGCAAATTTCTTAAAGCAAGCAAAACCCCTAAACCCTCATAACACTGCCAAATTATAAACCTCAGGAGAAATTAATTAGAAATAGTAACAAATAGCAGTAGTGAAAATATTGCATCTTGAAAGTATTAGAGGTCCCCTACTATTCTTTAAGTCAAGCAAATATAGGAAAAAAGCAGGCATTGGTGTTTCTTTTACTGCTTACATGAGCCATAAAATAAAATGTTTGGAAAATACCATTATTAAATGACAAATGAGGTAATTTAGAGCACAAATAATACTTTATTTATCAGAAGTGAAATAATATAAATCAACCCTTACAACTTCTGTATCAATCTGCTCTTTGGAGTAAATAGAAAAATAAAATATTTCCTTAAAAGCACTCAGATGATTTGTTTCAGGGCTCATAAACATCTTTTATGAACAGCAGTTTAGTAATACCTAATGTTAAGTAATACCAGTGGTGCTGTAACTAATCTAGACTATGCATGCCAAAGAAATAATGTTTAGAGAGTTTTATTAGACTGATCTAATTGAAAAATGAGATCTGCTGTGAGGTACAGAAACATGGTGAAGCTTGTCTACTTTTTTCCAAACTGATGTGATGCTATTGTTGTATATATTGCTTTAAAAGGCACAAAAATGCTGAGGGCAAGCAAAATGTCCCTGGGCCTCTTGAGGCTGGGTCTTACCTTGAGCTCACGTGTGCACCCAGAGGATGGCCACAGCAGGTTTGCACCCATTCCCAAGTGTGCTGGGCCACCTTCCCCTTGTACAGTGCAGCTGCACACTGGATGAAGTCTCCTTCCAGGGGATACATTCCAGGAAAAGTGAGTGGGGTTTCTCCTCCCACATTGCTGCTCTCAGAGACCTGAGTGAGCAGGATGGGTAGATTGAACCTCTTCATGCTTGGAGGAGTGCAGTATTTGAATATCTGCCATGCCATTTTCTGATACTTCTTAAAACCACATTCTGTCATGATATACACACATAGGCTGGTTGTAGTTAGACTTTTTATGTACTGTGGTAAAATTTCATCATTAATTAACAGAATCCCTTCCTACTCTGCATTCTCCTGTCCATCTACTGATTTCTGCCCTACATCTTATACTGTATGCTTGTAAGTGTCTATACAGCACTTGTCATACTGAAATCAGGGTCCATGACTATGTTTCCTACCTCAATGACTTAGGAAACAGCCCTAACACTGGTTTTAAAGGCACTGTGGTGATTTCAATGACTTATTGTGCTGGAAAGTCTGAAGTAAAAAAATAGCCGTGCTACCCAAGGTAGGTCGACTGTTATGCTGGGAGTAGGATTCAACTCATTGTAAGACAGATTAATAGTACGAAGACAAATCACATTCAAAACCTTTTTTTTCTCTCCTCTTCTGAGTATGAAAAAGATGTTTAAAATGTGTCTTACCTAGATGCCACTGATATCTGCTGTGTCTTTTTGTAATTTATTACATACAGAGCAATATATGTCAGCTCCAGCAAACAAGATATTTATTTATCAAATAAATGAATAAGTATATCCATCACTCTTCTTTGAAAAATACTGGGACATTTAAGTCAGGCACTTGAAAGCAACATTATAGTAACAGAAACTGTAAGCGATAGCAATAATGCTAGAAAGCTTTTATCAAATTAAGTGAAGGGTTTGGATCAGCTCCCAGCAGCCACAGCTTCATTTCTCAGAAACCAGCAGCTGGTTACCTGCAGAACCTTTGCTTGCTGTTCCAGCAGAGTCTTCATGTCCTGAATGGATGCTGGGAATTGCTTCCAGGCTCTGATCAGTCCTGTGGATTAAGACAGTCTCACATAGCTGGGCATGGGTATGGATTAATCCTTTCATTGAAACACTGGGATTTGAAATAGGAGTTGTTAATTTTGGTTGGCAGTATCTTGGCAGAGAGGAGACAGGCAGATCCCTTCTCCTCCATTAGTTCTTGTTTCTCCTGTTTTATTAAAACAGCTCATCATATTTGTAAGCTTCAATGAACAATTCTTCTTAACATACTCCCACATAAGGATCCATTGAACAACTTGCATTGTCTCAGCTATTTTAAGGATAAACATTTCTTCAGGAGTGCTCATGAAACCTACAATTGCTGAAGTTTTCAAACCAATAAATATCACCTTCTTCACTCCATTACACGGGGCAATTTCTTTGCTACTTGTGCAGATATAAGTTAGGAGGAATAATTTAAAAACAATGTCAGAAAACTAAGGTAGTATAGTAGGACTTTGGCTCAGGAATGTGTTAAAAACTGAGTTCATTCCTGGAAGAAATGTTAGATGAAAAAATATTAATCAGTTACTAATGATACAAGTAACCTTTAAAATGAAGGAATCACCTTTCTCTGGATTTCTTATGGGTTCTTTTTTTTCACACTACTTAAGTACAAACACTATTTATCTAAATCAGACAAGATGTTAAAGGAATTCTAATGGATAATACAGTGAGAATTTAGTAAATAAAGATTATGTAGTGACCAATTTCCTGAAGTGCCTTGCTCCCTTAGGCTTATTCCTGCTTTAAAATAAAATTCAGAGGCGACTTAGGCTTTTGGGAGCCTTGCATCTCTAATAATTTGTGGGAGTAAGGCTCCTCCATCTCTGAAAGTGTATTGCATTCCAGCTGCCTTAGGTAGCTCTAATGTAATTTGCTTGGATGCAAAAAGCAGTATAGTAGGTTTTCATGGCAGTTTGCCCGGACTAATATAGCAACTTCTAGATGTTAATTAGTCACAGTGGAGCTCCACAATACACCTTGTTTGTTAAGCACTTGTTCAGGTATCTTCATGCTGCACGGCTTTATGGCACATAGGTATAAACCTGGGTGCTTCTAAATTTGTAATTTCTTGCCTGAGAGAAAACTGATGTAGAAAAACTCATGCAGATTCCATGTTTTGTAGCTGTCTGCTGATTTCCAGATCAGGTGCTCTCAGTCAGGACCAAACCTTCCCTGCAACACCTCACTCCATCAGCAGGGAACTTTTGACAGGACTGGATGTGAGATGAAACACTTTTTAGCTCTTGCCATGCCATGCTGTTAAAATGAGAGTCATAAACCCCAACTCTGTCCTACATTGCTCTGTTGATGTTGCAGAACTAACTTATATGAAGCATAATTTAAACATATTAGAGGAAAGGTTGCCTTGAGCAAATGATTCCCAGCAGAAGCTGTAGGAAGAACCCTCCATAAATCCTTTCTATCTATCTTATAACTTGAGGAATACCTGTAGGCTTCCTTCAGGGCTGTGCTCAGCATCCAATTTGGTAGCAGAGCTGCATATACAGTGGGAAGCTGTTGAGATCATGCTGCATCCTGTTTTATTCCAGTTAAGCTCTGCTTGGGATGGTTCAGTTAGGAGTTCAGCTTCTCCACTGGAGTTATGGTTAAATACAAACTCAGAGAAGCAATAAGTGACCCACATTTTTCACTCCTTTTTTCAGCTTTCAAAAGCCTCATCTGTTGCATTTGCCTGTCAATTGAGCTAGGAATAACAGCAGGTGTAATGCTTAAAAAGACAATATTTTGAGAAAGAGAGGGCAATTTCTATTTGGCCCTTTGTCTTGTGTAATTCCATGTTTCTCTTCTCTGTGTGTGTAGCACTGGTGAAAGGTGCCAGACTGACATGACTGGGGAATGAATAACTCTTTTTATGCACAGTTGGTGTCTGAGTACATCAGAGGTTTTGGGTTAGCAAATCTCCTTAATCCTAAGAAGTAAATCGCTAAAAGATGTTGTTGGTAAATATTAATTATTTTCCCTGAGATGGAACTCAAAATAAGAGAGGAAGGAGATAAAGAAATATGGACATGCCTGATAATTCTGAACATATCACCAGGAAAGGCCTCTCTGCCAGGTTGATCAGGGAGTGTCCTGATCTCTCATCTTGTTTTGAATATGCCTATCAATTTCCTATCAAATGTCACAACCTCCAACCACTCTGCAGCTAACCCATGCAGTACAAACACAAAACTGCAAAAACTTAGCCTTTAGCTCCTTGGTGGTGCATTTCGTTTGAAGACAAAACAACTGTGACAGTATTTCTTAAAATGTGAATTTTCTACTCATGAAAAACAGTAGTTCAGATTTCTAAAAATAACTGTCATCTTTGCATACCAGAGCTGAGAGGTCTAAAGGAATGTGCCAATTAGTTGACTAAGGAACTTAAAAATTGAAACCTGTCAGATGGATGTGTCTGGACCATAGATCAGGAGGAAAGGAAGATGGAGAGCAATGTGTGTGCAGGCTTTTCTAACCAATCATGCAGCTTGGGGTAGGCATTCTGAGCCAGGTGATACTAATGGGGAAGGAGCTATTGCTCCCCATCCTCTCTCCTTTGCCAGTCTTAACTGACTCATTGCTTTGGAAATTCTTGGCTAATATATTCATTCATTTCTCACAGAAACTAAGTGTTGCAGCTAGAAATAAAACAGAGGATGGCTAGTAGCGACATATCTATGGAGAATTCATAATGCATGATTTCACGTCTCAGAAACTTCAGGAAAGTTATAATTTATTCCTTTTCCTGTTCTGCAATATGTCTAATACTTCTGGTATAAAAACCTACATGATCCAACTGCTCATGTTAACAGCACTATTGAGAAATGTTTAGTGGTTATGAACTCTTCACCCCAGCATGCATAATACCCAGGACCAGCTGCACACCTGATAAAGGAAGAATGGGCACCCTCAACACAGCAGGGAGTATGAAGACTGATTTGTTTGGTGTCAGTGCCCTTAACATTCTCCCTGTGCAACTCACACAGCTTCTAGCTTCATCCTGATTTCTTTACATGTTTTCTGGGTGAATAGGAGGCCAGGCTTTTCGAAATTATGAATGGTTGAATATTGGAGCAGTACCTGTGTTAAGTGGTCTGGCTTCCCTCTCTCCCAGTGCCTAAGAAGCTGAGTTTTACCATGGTGGTGGATCTCTGAGTCTCTTACCTATCTCTGCCAACTTTTTTTATCAAATGCTAGTAAATCTATCCCTGGATTAGAATACCACCTGTACTCCAGTAGAATTAAGCAGCTTTTTAGCAGACTAATTTAGTATCTCATGTATTAGATTCATGTTATTCCAAGCAGGTGCCAGAATGTTTTTTTCATGTCAAACACTTGGAGAGCTTAAGACTACCTTTGGTGACAATACAATGTCTTTCAGCCCAGAAAATCCCCAGCATAACTTGCTCCTTGCAAAACTGACTTTTTAAGAGAAACTTTTTACAATACACATCTACTCTAGATAGGTAACTTTGATATCACCTCCAAAACAAATTCCCCATCAACCCCAAATATTTTGAATGCAAAAATTCTTTATGGCAGTTTTGATTGATGGTGTCTGAATGCAGGTACCCTTCTTCTCTATGTCTTCTTTATGTTCAGGTGACTGCATTCCTGACTGTCAGCTCCCATTGTGCATAATCCTCTAGGGAATAGGTTTATGATCCCTCACAGGAGTCAGTTTGCTCTAAAGAGATTTTTTGCAGAGGTGAAATGTACAAAGAAGAATTAAGGAGTCACTTCCCAAAAGACACTGCAGGAATATTTCTGACAAAACCTTTTTTCTTTTCACTTGAGGAAAGTATTTTGAATTTTGGGGGTAGACCCATTTCTTATACCCAGCCAGCATATTTGTGGATGCTTTTCTTATTAATTATTCAGTTTTCCTGTGCATCCTTCTTGCCAACAAAACTCTTAGGTTGGAGACAGATATCTGAATGCTTTGCAAGGACAGTCTGCACTGACAGCATAGAGAGCACGATGGAGTCAGCCAACTCAACCAGCTGCCATAGTGCTGAGCTGTCCACAAACACAGAAGCATTCCAGAGATGGAGTTATGACTGCAAGAGTCTCACAGCCAGCGTATTAACTTGGTTTAGAGGAGTAATGTGTCTGATGCCATATGGTGGAGCTAATCTTGTTTATCACTGCTTCACTGCCTCATCCATTTGGATCGTAGTAGGAATCATCACACAAATAGCTACTGCTGAGACCTTCTGCAGAGACAGAGACAGGTGTGAGTGGTCTGGGGAGGTCTCAGGAGAGTGCAGTTGGAGGCTGAACAGAGAGAAGAAAGCTCATCCTTTCTGAATTACACCAAAACACCCAGCATGAGATAGATAAATAACTCAAATCTGAGAGAGACTTCTAGTGGACCTAGTAAACTGTTTTTTCATTTCACCTCCAGATTTCTAGATTTTAGTGAGACTATTTTATTAAAGGTATGTCTGTAATGATTTTTTTTACAAATTCTTATGTACTGATGCATATTGAGTGCAGTCTAATTCCTTAATGATTACAGGTTCCCTATTCATGCCTGCCAGGTTAATTCACAATGCAGTGATTATATTGCCTCGTCTCACCAATAACCTGCCTTTGCAGTAGTTAATGTTATTTCACTGCCCACCTTGGGCATCTCTGCTGAATTCAATGCTCACGTCAGTTATCAGCAACAGAAGATTAGCCATTGACTACAGACATTGCCTGTGAAAGGTCCATGCCTTGATGTATTGCTTGGCAAAGTAAATGCTAGACTGAGTGTGGAAACAAAAGACTTTTTTGTGGGACAAGTCTTTGAACACAAGGGCCAAATGGCTTTTAGATACAGTTTTGAGTTGGCAGCAAAGTTTCACCCTCTACAATTTTGCTGTCACCTTTTTATTCTCATGTATTTCAAGAGGTGCAGGATTACTCCCAGTGTGAGGTTTGCCTCTGACTCCACTGAGAGCTGGTGCTTACCCTGTGTGGTTCAGTAGCCGCTGGAAGAGCCTGTCAGGGTACCTGCTAGCAGAGGGATGTCAGCTCCTTAATTCCATCAGGAACTGGGGCATGCAACAGCTAATTTACTGCTTGAACACCTTGATTCTAATGGGTGAACCTGTATAAAACCTTTCTTTTCACACTCCACCATGAGTCATGTTAGGAAGACTGTAGGGTGCCAGCTTTCTAGTGTCTGTGAGAAGCAGAGCAGTGCTCACACTTCCCAAAGCATTAGTCATTCAAATCCACCCTCAGTCTTTCTCATGTCATACATTTTATTTGTGCATGAGCAGGTAAGCTCAGAATAAGTTAGAATCTCTTCTTGGAAAGAAGGAGACATGTCTGCACAAGGTTTAAAATAAAAATCTGCAGCTCCACTGTTGTGTGTTTCACTTCTACCTGTGGCACCTGTAAAGTTATCAGGTTGGAAGAAACAGCAAAAGTTATTTGCATGCTTTTGAGAAGTTTTCCTTCTCATTCTTCTATTATAAGGAAGAGATCATCCCAATATTTGAAAGACAAGAGAATATAGTTCAACCTTCCAAACCCATCCTCCTCTTTCTGGCCTTCTTGACACCCACTTGAATTTCACTCCTGAAGCTTAGTTACAGGCTGTGCAATCACTGCACACAACACACCAGCTGCAAAGAGAGCCTGGATAGCTGCTCCTGTCCTGTGCCAGGACAGGGTGAAGGTCTGATGAGGAATAAGAAACCCAAGAAAAACAAAGTTGGATAAGGAGGACGTTTTGTTTCTCACCCCTACAAACAGTGGCTCTCATGTTAAATCCCAGAGAGCGAAAACACAGCAACAAGTTTAGCTCTGTGGAACAGCCCAAGAATGAGCAATGCCATCAAACCTGCCTGCTTTTGGGTCTGATTCTGCAGGTTTTACATATGTGTAAATATACATGAGCACATGTATATCACCTAAAGACAGTCAACTTTGTAATAGATGTGCAAAGACATGAAGGGATATATCTCATTCTACTTTGTTTGGAATTAGACTGTTAAGGAACAAGGGTCAAAATATCTGCATAATCCCCAATCCCAGCACCAGGTTAAGTGGAAGAAATAATCTTTTCTCTCTCGGCACAGAAATGCACAGAAAATTAAAGGGCTGGCAGTACCTTGTCAGAACAAGTGCTTTATTGCTCAGACTAGTTTTTGGAAGAAAACAAATTCTAGGAAAAGGAGATTAATTTCCTCCAAAATTATGTTTTCTTTCCATACACACACTGACAAGACATATCCTGTGAACAGTATTCTCCAAACACAACAGTAAAATGAGAAAGAGAAGAGCAACACCCATTATTTGGAAACAGCGAAAGGTGAAGGAGAAATTGTATCTTCAGCTTTCCCAAAACCCTCTCCAAGTGTGAGGAGGACAAAGAAAGAAACAATTCTTCTGCAATTTCTTCCCTCTCCCTCTTTGCAGCATTGGCATCACAGAAAGCAAGTAGCTATGATGTCTCATAGACCCAAGATTATATTGTCTTCTAAACTTCCTCCTTCCCACCTCTGGAAATTTTGCTGTGCTGGCTGCGCCCATTCTGACACTGAGTGTTTTCCTTGAGACATCAGTGTCTATGAATTTGAATGAATGAATGAATGAATGAATGAATGAATGAATGAATGAGTGAATGAAATTTTGTTCTCATTTTCTCAAACACATGCATTCTAGAGACATTTATTGGACAAAGGAGCAGGCAGGACCCAAAAGATGCAGCACCAGCCCATCATCCTTCCCCAGCTGACAGCTACAGAGTGGTCTGGTGGTGGGAAGAGGCGGCTCCCAGCATCCCATAGCCCTGTAGTCCATGCTGACTATGTCCATGCCAGTTTTTCTTGCTCTTGATCCATTACCCTCACAGCTCCAGCCTGCACACCAGCTGTCTCTCACCAGAAAGGAACTATTTTCCTTGACCTCAGTGACGCACTTCAGTGATGAACAAAATGTCACATTGCTTTTTTTGTTTTCTAAGTAACACAAAAGTAATGTGACAATGTGGCTTAAAACTTTGTCAAAAATCTTGTTTTCTGTGATTAAACTTGAGTGCAGAGGCTCATTTCAGAAAAATTTAGGCTTATTTAGCTTTACCAACCATAGCTCTTTTATGACTAGAGCACCCTCAGAAAGTTTCTCCTTAAAACTGTCTCCCACTGAGGACTATAGACAGTGAAGTTATTTGATAGTTGTCAAAGATAGTTTTTGTGGGTCAGATGCTATATAGCTCATTATCTAAGCCATATCTCCAAGTTCTGATTACCTCTTAGCTAATAAGGACTTCCTCACAGAAGTAAGCTAAAGAGTATTGTGTTAAAGAGAAAAAGGCTGAAACAATGAGCTAAAAAGAAATGCATGGAAATGGTGTGTAGAGGTTCTGTTATGGGTCCTGTATTATTTTTTTTTTCTAGAACACATAAACAAAGGAGAAAAATAGTTCTGGCTAAAATAATTGTGAAAAGCTCACTCCTACAAGTCCCACTGAAAGAAAACTTTAATCTCTAGATTCAACCTCCATTATCTGACACATAATGGAACTATCTGCAGGAAATGAAAAACCTGACAAAGATTAAATGTGGGATTCACCTAATATAACTTCATCTCCTTGAAATTCAGGTGACTAAATTAAAGCCATCCTCTTGGCTCTCTATACTGAGTACAGAGTGGGAGAAATACCTCCAAAGATAAATTAATATTCTGTCTTCTAGTCATCTGTCTTACATGGGTATGAGTTGCCTTCAAGAAGGGTGTCCACCTCTGCTGACTACTGAAAAAATCCTGACAGGCTTGGTAGAAAAGTCTTGACTATGAAAGGCCAAGTATGCTCAGTCCCATGGGTCAGAGAGTGAATTGGCCATGCCCAGGGAGAGTGGAAGGCAGTGGTTTGTTTTGACTTGGAGAATGGCCTAGGACAGGGCCCCATACTGATATCAAGGCATCAGATACAAAACACAAACAAATTTGTATCCTTTCTCTGCTACTGCCATAAAATATAGCATTTTTCTATTAAAAATGCAGTGGTGTTGTCTTCAAAAAGAATTGTCTTTATGAAAACATAAAGAGAAGTTCTAAATGCAAATACATGGATATTGAGGGGTTTTCTTTCCCCTTAACTCACTGACTTCATTTTTTACTGTGAGTGGCAAAGCAGAACTCCTCTGTAGAAACATTCACTCCTCCAATGTGTTATGGATTTCCAGTGGTGAACTATTAGGTGTTTTTGCAATTAACACAGCATGAAAGAGCCATCACTTCTATGGATCTCTGAGTTCACACTTTCCTCTAATGAGAGCCAAGATAAATTGTTCCAGTTTCGGTGTATTGGCTACCAAATTGACCCTGATCCATAGCTCACTTCAGGCTTCAGTAATTCCAATAATCTTGCAGTATGTTTGGATCCACCAATTGAAAATGTCTAAAATTCAGTCATGCTACTCTAGAAGCTAAAGCCAGAAGAATACCACATATATTCTGCTCGGGTTTAATTTTTTTCCTTATCTTCCTGTGAAATATAAGACCATTTCCACATCTATTTATGTTGGTATTTGTCCCAGAGATTAAATACTGCAGAACCTGACCTAGTGCCTTAAGGCAATTCCTTAGTGATGGAATTATCTTTATTAACAGATGACATAATTTCTCTTCTCAGAGTGCAAAATGCAGAGTAAAGAGAGGTGAAGGGACAGAGGCAACTCTCTTTATGTCCTCACCATATTTAACAAACCTTGTCCATATAGGAGTCTGACAGTGCACTTTCTATTCTGGGTCCATTTGTATATATTCTTCAGAAGAGGCAGCACATGAATAACACTGCTGATTGTTGCTGTCTGTGTTCAAGGTGGATGTTAAAAAAGAGAGGATATTTCTCTGCACATCAACTCTTCCCAAAACTCACCTCAGTGATTGCACACTGTAAAATGATTGTGCTCATGCTGGGTATGTAGGACAACCTGTGGAATTCCTGGGTCAGAAATCTTCCTTAATAGCTGTGGGATGGGGCTCTGGGGAGTTTTGAGGATGTGGGTCATGAGTTTCACAGGTCCTATAGAGCGGCTGGTTACAGCTAGGTCCTGAAATAGCGACTATGAATAAAAACCCGAAAGGTGATTCTACCTGAGTTCCTAATCCTGGTGAGCAGGTATGAACTGAGTGCCACCCACATGGCAGGAGCTGTGAGCAGTGATTGACATAATGGCCTGTTTGTGCTCTCCCAACTGTCCTAGGAGCAATTCCATATAATGAGATCCATAGCACTGGTGAGGTGCTGGAGGTCAGTTTGTACATGGGCCCTGTCCTGTGTGAATGGCATGGCAGTGCTACGCCAGTGGGTTTTGGTCACATGAGGGAAAGAGTCATCAAAATGTTGAAGGATGGGAATGTCAGATCAGTCCATCACTGGTCTCTAGTATCTGATGCTTGATATGTCTCCTTTTAGAGCCACATTAAAGGTTCTCAGAGCACCCTTGTTCCTCCTGGAGGTCAGGCCTGGCTGCCAAGGTTCAGAGAGTCCCTCATGCTCCAAGGAGATCAGGAAAAGCCCACAGCAGCCTTTGGGGAGGTTACCATGAGCAGACCCATCCCATTTCAGGGCACCTCTGCTTCAGCTTTCAGCTTCCACCTGTGCCACAGACCTAGCCATATCACAGTAAAATATTGGGCTGTAACAGGAAACAATTAGTGAAGAGCTGTCAGAAGATATATATAGCAGACAGAAAGTATTTGAAAATTACATAGCTAGCCTTTTTTTTTTTTTTTTTTTGTAAAGTCAGATTCTTCCATATTCTTGCCAGCCTGAGGCATTTTTATAGGAACTTTACCCAAACCAGGACTGCCTCAGGAACTGAAATTTGAAAATTTCAATCTTGCTTGAGACACACCCCTCCTCTCATCTCCCCTCCCCCAAGTTTATGCTATGTATTTTCCTTTGTCTTGCTGTTTTAAAGTTACATTCTTTGGCTCTTGAGATGCTTATGTAGTCTTTGCCTGGGGTGCACACATGGAGCAAAGGGGCTGGAGACAAGAGCCTGATTTGGGATGTCGCATCCCATTCTCCTCTTCAGCCTCCATCTTGCACTCAAGGAAAACGAGATCATTGTGGCAATAACCTGATTCCCACCAGTGCAGCAGAAATCACTTGCTTCTCTCATCTCTGTGAACTGCAATATTCTGCAATATCTTCCCACATATTCAGGCATCACTGTTGGATGACATAAGGCAGGATTCCTTTGCAGAAGGAACTTAATGGGTAGGAAAAATGCTGCCTTAGTGTGTAGCTTCCCATTGATTTACAGTGGTATCTGACTTCTCTCAGGATGTTTTGTCTCTGAGGCAATTTGAAAAAATCTCTGTTCATGCTAATTTTGATATCTACTTTATGTTCTAACACACCAAGCAGAGTTTGTAATTTGTGTTACTGGGAGCTGGCCAACAGCTGGCAACTTTGCACAATTGACCTCCAACAGAAAGGAAGCCAAATTCAGGTGAAGTTTGAATAACACTTCTTGGAGCATAAGAAGTAAGTAAGTTTTTTTCTTCAACTATAAGCCTTAGATGCTTGTTTAATGAAAAAAAAAATAGTTAAGGGTGACAATTTTTCATACATGTCTTTAGAAAAAGGGTATACATATCAGAGCCCATGATCTCATGTATCATAAATCTTCTAAAAGTAAACCTGGGAAGGATTTTAATTAGCCTCTTAATCCCACACCCTGCATTGAAAAAGGCAAGTAATATGTACTGAAGCCACCTCTAACAGATATTTGATTTATAATCTCAGAGAAAACCAATTCTGCAGCCTGTCTAGGCAACTTGTAGTGCTTCCTCATACTTAGTTAGGAAGCTTTCCTGGTATCTAACCTAAATCTTTGTTTCTGCAAATTAAGACAATTACTTCTTGTTTGACCACTATTGAACTGTCTGAACAATTGATCGTTCTTCTGTGGTGTTACTATAAAAACAAAACTACTGAAGAGTAGAATCATATCTTTGTTGAATCTTTTCTAGATTAAATAAATCCAGTTTTTTTAGTATGTGCTCCTAAACCTCTTATTGTTTTCCAGTCCCCTTTAGACTTTCTCTAGATTATCTATTATCTCAATCTTTGTCACAGTCTTGCAGATTAAATGCCCCCATGTTTATTTTATAGTCAAGTCTTTAATAACATGTCACATAGCAATATGCCTTTTTTAAAATCATACAAAATTTTCCTCCTTAATATGTATGTGATTTGCTGTATTCTTTCAGATATTATATTGGTTTATAGCTGAAGCTTTTTTTTTAACTCAGTGCTGGATTTCCTTCTTTCAAATGGAGCATCCTTCATGCTTTTATTAAATTTCATTTGCTGATTTCAAACCAAACCTCCAGTCTACTCAGATCACTCCGTATTTTGTCATCTGAAAGTACTATTTCACAGATGAAATGCCTTCACATACTGCTGTGCAGCACCACTGACCTGAATAAGTCTTCATTTCAAGGGCTTTTTTATTGAGATTCTGGATGAGGTCCAGGTATGAAGTCATTATATGGTCAATTATTTTCCAGTCTGCCACAGGAGTGTTTCAACCACATGTACTGCTACTTTATGTGTGTGGGAAATAGCATGAAGAGGAAGAACTTTAAAATACCAAAACGGAAATTTCTGCTTTTCCATAATACTTTAGAAGAATTTTTATATTTCCATTTTTATTTATATATATATAAATGAATGTGCGCACCTAACATTGATTTGCCCACACACTCTCTGTTTAGGTTTTTGCATGTTTCTGACATTAAACAATTCTTCTCTTCTACTTTTTGGTTTTCTTAGGCTGCCTCAGGGGTCTCTTGCGCATAAATATTATTTTTTCATATGGTCTTTTTTTCTCCTCCCTGCAATTATCTCTTTAGACTAATGAGTACTAGAAAGTGAATTGTATTTGAAACCAATGGAGGTCAATAGGGGTGACTCAGTATTATGCTAATTTAGTTCTTGGGTCCTATTATATATTGTCCAGGTCCATTCAGGTTTAAGAGTAAAGAACAGAAGCTTTTGTGTTTCAATGTTTACATGAGTTTTCCCCTTTTGCTGAAGTATAATGGTTGATATTTGCATTTAATTAAGGTTTAACTGGACGGGGTACTGGAGTTGGCTTCATTAGGCTTGAAAGATGTCCTTGACACAAATAAATATTAGCATCCTGGCTAAGGGAGAAACAAAAGAAAATAACAGTGATGAATTAAAAAAAAAAAAAAGAGAGAGAAAAGAAGAGAGAAATATCTTTCACACATCACAGGGTTTTCTCCAGATTTATCACAAAAATGAAAAGCACTTTGAAGATGGGAAATTGCAAATGCAGAAACTGTGTCTTCGTATCTCCAATACGTGTAGCCACATGCTTCAAATGAATGTGCCTGATAGAAGTGTTACCAGAAAACTGCAGCCAAGAATCAAAAAGGGACTGCTGGATTTTAAAATGTGTGATTCATTTTCATGTCATTAAGATGAGAAATGTGTTTTATTTTTCTCCTTCTCTCTCTGGCTTTTGAACCATTCCTTTTCCTCCTTTCTCTGGAGGCACATTTAACCTTTGGTGTGTTTTATTGTGCTCAAACATCTGACTAGAAGAGGAAAATAATGCATTTTCTTTCTTTAAATGCCAAAATGTCATAAATTCCCACCTCCATGTATTGTCTCCACTTCTGAAGATGTTCGGGGAGGTTTCCTCCTGAATGTTTTTCTAGAAGATCTGTGCAAAAATGACTGATTTAAAACCAGTAAGATATACTTACTCTGGTAATGGAAGACAGACAGTTGTCAGAACTTTGACAGTTACAAGTCTGGCAGACAGTTTTGCCTTCTAAAAGATCCTGATTTTCAGAAAAATCTATATTGCAATAAATAAATCCACTTCCAGGCAGCTCATATTAAACATCAAAACTGGATCATGTAAAATCTGAAGCTGCATTCAGAGTCCTTACTTAGATACCAGATCTCAGTCATAATCCATCTTGGTTGCCAAGGTCTTAAGACCCATAGTACATCTGATCAAATTTTCTGTTCATGGGACAAATTTCCTTTGATGCTGTTGTTGGTTTCCTATCAGCTGAACCATTTTCCCAAGGAATTAATCAACAGGATGACATTCAGAATAAGCTTCTTGGCAGCCTGGTATGAGGTGAATAAGTCTCAAATTGAAACAACATAAAAAATTGTATTTTATTTGATTGAGATTAATAAAATAATACAAAATATTTTATCAGTATGATTTTTATTATTCATTTTACTATGTTTCTTATCTTTTATCATTGTTATTTTTTGTATAATTTTAATTATGTTTTTATTTATTCATAATTGTTTGATGCTAACAACAGATCCCAAGTTTGTGTCAGAGTGAGTATCCAATATTTAGAAATCCTTAGAGAGGAAATATAATAGCAACAATTGACTGATTTATTTGCTATGAAGTAGAAGACATTACATTAATCTTTACTGGACTTTAAAAAGATGGTCTTGCTCTTGTAAGCAACCTGAGGAATGAAAGAATGAAATGTAAAAGTTCTGAGTAGAAACCTGCAGTCACTACTCAGCAATGCAAAGTAGAATGACACATGCAAATTAAAGTGCATACGGTATTTTTCAAGCTCTAAATCAAATTTGTTGGGATAAAAATGGTGAGAAAAAAACTTCAGACATGCTCAAATCCCATTTTCTGAATTGATTTGAGAATCACGAGGCTTGAATCTCATTTTAGGTCATTGAAACTTAAGAAACTGAAGGTCAAAATCCAAATGCCATCCCCTGTACTTCCTAACACCTAGAAATGGCAAATCCTGGCTTACCTGCGGTGTTTCACAATGACTCAGATCACCTTTACTGCCTCTTTCATGTCACTGCAGAGAGTCTGTACCCTTGGTGACAGTCTTTGTTAAGGGGGCAACTGATGAATATGAATGGAAAGACAGCTGACACAAACCAGCACATCAAGTACTGCATCCAGCTGGAATTCATCACACCCTGCTTTGAGTGGGTGCCTGGAATGTGCATGGTAGTAGCAGACCATTAGATCATCAATTAAAATAATCCTGACATGGTCCTAAACTGATATAGGGTTTGTTGTGGTCTCTTCAGTTACAAAGTTATCAAATGACTTTGACTCATATTTCATTCAATGGTCTGTCCAGTGTCAATTTGGTGAATGAATAATAATTAACCATGGTTAAACATAATCACAGAATACTCTGAGTTGGAAGGCACCCACGAGGATCATCAAGTCCAACTCTCAAGTGAACTGCCCACATGAGGATTGGATCCATGATTGGTGTTGTTATCACCATGCTCTCACCAACTGAGTTAATCTCAGGGTCATGGAATTTACTTTCTGTTGAGTTATTCCTAGTTTCTTGTTCTAGTTTTCCAGATTATATTTGTCACAGTCACTAATAAGACCAAAATTTGCTTAGCCAAAGAACTACTGTGATTTTTAAAAGACATTTTAAAGAAGGCAGTTGTAGACATTTCTGCTTACCCTGAGGTTTCCTTAGCCTGGCCTAAGCATTGAGGGTATTAATGACTTTTATTTTAAACCACTTTCATGTCAATCAGATTTCCAATGCTTATTAACACTGATGTTTCCCCTGAGCAACAAAAACACACCAAATTTAGTTTATATTCTCTAATGTTTTTATGGTGCCCATTTAGAATTATTTTGATATACCAGTCCTGGAGGCAGAACTACTCATGATTGCATGCAGAGAACTTTTATACCTCTTCTACAGTGAAGCAGCCTGATTTCTAATGATACTATGATTTTTTTGTGTGTGTGTGTCCCTGACCTAGGTAAGGCTGGTGTTGTTTTGCTACCCATTAAATGAGGAGAAAATTTTCACATTTCTAGATGGTGCAGCAACAGTGCTGGAACTTGGAGGTTTGAAGTACTCAAAACTTATTTTTACAATGGCTATTTGCTGAATTTCCATGAATGTTAAAACTCTTCTTTGAATCTCCAGAATCTTGAAGAAGGTTTTCCATTGAGCACATGACTGTGTTTCTGTCTGTTGGTTTTATTTTAAGTACACGGCAGTGGAGGGGATTGAGTAAAGTGAAGAAGCAAAGACAAGCGAGGAACAAATCACAGCAGGTTGGAGGAGTGTCTGAGAAAAAGTTTAATCCACAAAGTGGCAGCATTAATGCATCAAGAGTGGAAAGGAACCTGAGACAAATACCTTGGATGGTGGGAGGTGTCTGGAAGCCCTTGTGAATGATGGTAGACAGCATATGGTGTGTGGGTGTCCACTGTGATCTGTTTCCCCCCAGCAGCACATGAACAGTACCCAGTCTCAAAGTCATATTTCCTCTTAGTTATAGTTCTACCTGCTCTTCATTTTTTATCCTTCATGCCCTCCTGAAATGATACATTTGAAATGGTTTCTGGTCTGTTCTAAGCATTTAATTCCTAGAAAGATATCAACACACCAGAGGGACTTTTAAGAGGAGTGAGAAAGAAAAGCTGTGGAGGTGATTTATAGTAACAATGGTAATTGTGATAACAGTGATTGCTGTCCATTGCCTAGCAGCAATTTCAACATGTGTCCTCACCAGATACCTTCACAGTATCTATTTTTAAGAGGACATTCTTTATTGTGTAACAGTATGTTTGTGTATTTAGCAAGATATAGAAAGGAGAAAGGCGAATGGCTGTAGGTCCTGATAGAGCCTAGAAAAGGGAGAGAGGAGGGGAGGAGATAAAGTGTTTTAAATGCATGTGTTCAAGAACTGTCAAAAAGAAAAAATGTGGAAGAAATAATAATATTAATATTATTTATTAAATCCCTTCAATTTTGAATGTGAAAATGGTGGATGAAAAATTACAGCCAGATTAATGAAAGTCAGCTGGGTACAATAAACCCTGAACTACAATTCTGCAACAGCAGAATTTTCAGGTCTTGCTCTCTCACTCTTACATCCTTCAGGACAAGAAATCTGACAGACATTTATCCTGGTGTCACTGAGATCACATTTTGAGAACAGTGGTAGAATTGAAAAGGAGATTAGGTCACAGTTTGGCTAACACAACCTCTGTTGTCACTGGTGTTGTGTCAGAAAGAAAGACCCCCTGTCAGAAACCAAAGTGGCTCTGAGTGAGTGGCTATGAGGGAAAACTTGTTTTCCATTTGTATGATGAGAAAATCAAACCTGAGAGTGAGAGAAGCATAATAACTAGAGGAGAGCAAATAAAAAGCCCTCCTTTTTTTGTAGATTCACTGTTTACAGTGGGTACTAAAATCCTGCTATTAAGATTTATAATTGTCCAAGGCTTTATTGTTTAGACACTTAGAAGTCATCACCTAACTAATAGGTTTTAATTTCAGAGTAATCAAACAGAAACCAAGAAATCTTCATAAACTAAGGAGTGCCTAATCTCAGAACATTAAATCACAGTAAGATATTTTGATTTGCGCATTAACATCTTGAACTGATCATAAAGCTCTTAAGAGATCTGATGATATGGGCTTTACTCTTACCCAAGAGCAGATTCACATAGCTATCTTTGTGTTTTTTGTACATAAAGGGTTATAGTTATAGATGACTGTGTACTATATTGTAAAACATAATTAACTAACAGAGATTAGGTGGAAAATAATGAATTTTTATGGATTAATTATTACTTCAGGTGATATAACTAGTGTAGAAATATAGCAAGGAATTGACTCTATGCTTCTGAATTCATACCTGAAATTGTCATTAGTTTACCGAAAATACTCAAATTGTACTTGCAACCACTGAAAGCAGCAGACAGGATGTTTGCTCTACTGATATTTCCAAACTGTGCCTTTACCACCAGTTGGTTTCTAAGCCTTTCCTTTAGTATTTGTTCAAATCTTGAGATCAATGCCTATCAAAACAGGAATGACATTTCTGGGCAAAACTTATTGAAACAATAATTTAGCACTGTCATCATATATTAGAGAGTAAACTTTAATTTGTCAGGTAGCAAGCCTGCTTAGAAACACAACAACAGATTGAGTATGAAAAACAATTTAATATAAATGATGCACCCAAACTCATGACTATGCATTGTGTTAGCAATGTGTGCTTTGTGCCTCTATAGAGTTTTGACTCTAAAAGATGCAGCCTGTGTTTTGGCAGGGTGTGTGTATCAATGTGTGGAACTTGATGTGAAAAACAATCAGATGTGACAATCAGCCAGTCAGCAATCTTGAACACTTTCCATTTCTGCTCCATTTATGGGCATCAGTAAATAAAGCTCTGTTCTTAAAGCTGTGTTTTCATTTATTTTTTTCTGCCAGCTAGTGCCAGGCAACTTAGTGGAGCCTTCCAACATTGCCTCCATATGGAAATAAATTGAATCAACATTGTATTTTTTCCCCAGTATAAAATGTTCCCTCTCTCTTGCTTCATGAGAAAACAGCTTCAAAATAAACAATTAGAGGGCCTTTGTAAACTTTGCTATCAGTTGCTTAAACTTGTTTTTGTGTTTCTTTTTTAATAAATAGCTACATTAAAGAGGAGAAGAGGGAGAAAATCTAGTTCTACAGCTGCTGGTCCTCAGTTCATTCTCAGAAGAAAACTAATGGTCTCCAGATAAATATTACAGCTGTTGAACCTTTGAAGAGAGATGTGCTTCAGTCTGATCCTTGCAACTTGAATTTGGATTTTAAAATGGTCTCTTTTTTTCTAATGTAAATGAATGCTTGTTTTTTCTGTGTAATTTTCTTCTTGATTTACAGCTGGGTTCAAAAAATCCAGTGGATGACTTTGCCCTTGTGACCTCCCCTTCTTCTTTTCTTTTCAATTCTTTCATGAAGAATGACATTTTCTGTCCATAAGGGTGAATGTTTTCAAAGAATCTCAACATCTGTAGCAAAACCAAACAAAACCCCCAAAGTGACAAGAGCAATAACAACAACAACAACAACACAAACAAACAATCACAACAACAACAAAAAAACCCCAAGGACCTTGTGGAAAACATTCTGGGCTGTGGGAGAGAAATCCTATAGTTCATGTCCTTTCTTCCAAATGCACTTTCATATATGACTTCAGGCAATTTACTTGATCTCTCCAGCTCTGAATATACATGAGCTCAGCAATATTTTTTAATATATGGATACACAGGAACTAGCAGTCTTATCACTGCTGGCTCTATTCTGTTACAGTTTAGATAAAACTATCTTTATAAAGGTTTAATAGTGTTTAAGACAAAATGGATTTTATACACAAGTTACATTTATTGCAAGAAAACAAATGGAAGAAGAAAATATCTATGAATTTTCAGCTTATCTGGACAAAGACTTTTATTAGCTGTTTCCTCAGTAACGCTTTTGTTTTGCAAGAAACCTTTAAAGATAACTTTGCTTTTGGGAGTAGAGAATCTTGAATAATGACAAAGGCTACTGAGAAGTCTTAATACGAAGGCACAATGTATCCCAAGAAAGCTTTCATGATGTCACTTCAGCTGAATCTCTGAGGAAAAAAATACTCTGCAAAGAAAAGCACAGCAAGAGAGCAAACATAATCAGATGTATTAACACACATAGTTAGCAACATCAAAGCAGGTAGGTCCTCGTTTGGTTTTGTTGGATGTGCTTTGGGTTTTTTCCTGAGACCCTGCACTAAGCTCAGTAGCATTTCTCCAGCTGGAAGACTCAAGAGCAAGAGGGAGCATTTTGCCTTCCTCCACAGCAGCATTTCTAAAGTAGATTAGATGTGTCATGAGAGATGATGCAGGGTAATTTGTAGAAGGAGATGATACAATCAACATCCACAAATAGAAAACAGAAGCAGCCAAAAAATATTCCTGTTTCATAACTGTAAACAGGCAAGAATAATGTACTTGCACAACACAAAGATAAAGTACCCTTCAGTTCACACATCATCTACTGAGGATAAGCAATGAGGAATTTGTGTGATCTAGATGACTTGTACATCACAGCCCATACTGGTGATGAGAACATTTTGACAAATAGTGAGGAGAACTCAGAAGGAGCTCAGAAGGGTTACAACAATCTGTAAAAAGAATTCAAAAGGGACATTTCAAGAAAATTATTTGCATGTTTCTAGGCCAAAGGAAAATAATGCAATTTGATTACTGAAGATTAAAAGCTTCAAATTTAAGTAATGCCAGTGTACTTTATGGTTGCTCAAAAAAAAAAAAAAAAAAAGAGAAATATTTTTGAGGAAATTAGTTTTTGGATATCAAAAGTACCTGAATTATTCAAGTAATTATTAATCATTACATTAATAACTTAGACTTATTAATGTAATTATTAATTATTACATTAATTACTTAAACTTTTGTAAGGATTTAGAACCTTGTGACATTCTAATTGAAAATATTGCACTGTGAATTACCAAGGATGAGCTGATGAATGGTGTAACTGACAAATTAAGGATAATAAATAAGGAGATTTTAGTCATGGAAAATTTTCATTATAGGTTTTCCTAGTGGGAAAAATCACCATGGAAAATCTACCTGATACTGCTCAAGATTTTTTCCATGATTTAGTAGTAAATACATCAACACTGTCAATAAAGTATGTGATTGGCACAAAGAGTAGAGGAATGGTGAAAAAATGATGAAGTAGAGCAGTCAGACACAATGACCAAGACTGTCTGGTGAACTGATGTATTCAATCAAGATGCTTTTTCAGCTCAGGTAAATGAAAAATTTTATCCATGTAAGTATAGGGAATGCAGATCATTTCCTATAGCAGAAGAATTGGAACTACAGAAGATATTTAAAATATATAGGGATAATAACAGAAAAAAAAAATCAGTGGTTTCTGCAGTAGTTTTCTGCATCAAAAACACTCATTCCAAGTCTTGTATGTGGGAGCACTTAAAATAAGAAACATCTTCTTATATAGTACTGAAGAGATGATTTTTATCATATCAACAGTTCTAAAGCTTACATTTTCAAAGGACTATTAGAAAGTTGGAAAAGAAATCTATTCTAGTTATTCAAGACATGGGGAATATACATTCCAGTGAATCCTACTGGGGTTTTCAGCCTTTTTTGTCTGGCAGGGAAAGCCCACATGGATGTCTGGACACTAAATGTCATTCTGTTGGGTCAGACAGTTTTAATACAATGATTATTTAATAATTAAATGCAAATGTACTTGAGAAATTATTAAAATTGTGCTGGATTCTTCTCTCCTCAATTATTCATATCAGATGGTATATTTTGGTCACAGACTGTTGCCTCCATAAAGGAATAATGTGGTGAATCATCAATTTCTGAGATAGGAAGAAGTTTGGACAAGATGAAGATATATTGCCTACCACAAAAAGACATGGTTATGGGAAGGGGAAACCTGGCACTGGTGCCAATCCAACACCTTTGCATCAGATCTTGGCTGTGTCAGTTTTCAACCCTGTTTGAGCACTTTAGGATTGTGACAAGATTTAAATCTGAGTAGCAGGGCAATAATTCCCAGCGGCCTATCGTCAACATTAATGTTATTACAATATCAACAGGAATAATACCATAGAGATAATAGAAGTTACATTTATAGAAAGTGCATGTTACAAATTCCTCCCTCTCTACTCATTCCGTCAGGAGGAGAGCTGTTGGTAGCAGAGCTTTATAGCTATAACAACTGATATTTTCTCTGTAGAGGTACTAAGTTAAATCCCAGCAATATCATCCAGAAGAGCAGCTATCACAACATCAGCTCCTATGCTGGTAACCAGAAAATTTTCTTTATAGCACTCCTGAGTATATATTTTATGTACTAAAGCTAAAAACATCAATTTTATTCCTTCTTTAGTAACCTCTTCCAGAGATCATGCATCAACTTACATATCATATTTCTTAAATAATTATCTTACAAGGAAATTTAACTTGGTGTAAAAATAAAATGTCAGTCCCATTTTTCTTCTACAGAAATGTCCTTATGCCAAGACAAGATGAAACCTTCACCATATGCTCAGAAATGAAAGAGAAAATATGTTAACTAATGGTTCTATGTTAGCAAACTATTCTAATTGATTTATTTTTCTTAGTAATTGCACTGCTAGAATGTATCTGTGCTTAAACTGCCACCAGCTCTGTCTAACATCTATTTTAAACACTGGACAATGAATGCAAAGAATTTATCATAACAGATGACAAATTGGGGCTTTATATTTCTAATATTGTCTAAAATGATTGCACTTTTAAAAAATTATCTTAATTCTAAAAAAAATGTAAATTTTTTTTTGAGACTGGTTATTAACCCAAAAGACTGGGTTAATAAAGAACAAACACAAAGTACTTTCTTTTTGTCCTCTTCCTGGCTTTATGAACATATGCAAAGAAGTTTAATACTGCAGATACTCATATTATTCTTGTTTCAAAGGTGTGTGGATAATTTTTTGAGCTGACATTCCCTAAAACAAGGGATTGAATATCAGAATATACCAGCAAAAATTGAAATAAAAGAGAAAAAAGGAGGGAGATAACAGTGAAGTCACTAAGAAGAAGTGCTTTGAAATCACCAGGACAAAACTTATGAGATAGGTGGCCCCCAACATTTATCCTATAGCTTGTCTTATTCTAGTGTTCTGTAGGAAAGCAGAGAGGAAAATCTGTACATTTTCATGTGAGCAACCATTGTTTGTAAAATCACAGACGCTGCTTTTTAAAATAACAAATGAAATATTAAGACGCTTCATCAGAGGAAGTATTAAATCTGAATATAACAGTGAAGTTTCATGGCATCCTGAGAGTTAAGTTTGAAATCATGGGAAGTCAGACAATATTCTGTTCCTGGTACTTTCATGCTTGTGGAGGACACAGTGTGGCATGTTATCACTTCATCATCTCCTCCCAGTCCTACTGTCTGCTGCAAAAATGTCTTCCTGATCATGGTCTTCAGTGCAGCTGCCCACTGAGCTGGAAGGATTGTTACTCAAAAGTGTCAATACTCAGGGAATGGCCCAGCTTCATTATAAAACAGCTCTCAGGGAATATGTTACAAATGTGGATTATGGAAAAAATTATCTTTTTCCTGAGTACAGCCATGATCCATTACCTATTCCAGTTATTAACAATCTCCATGGACTTTGATCAAGCACTTAAACCTTTGTCAATTGTTTCTTACAGCTGGATTATATTGTCCTTATTTCCCATCTGTGAGCATTGCTTATTTGGAAGTTAGAAAAATCTTTTGATGGATTCCTGCTGGAAAGGTCATACATCCCCATGTAATTTTAATGACCAAGTTTTATATAGCGAAAATGGATGGGGAATCACCTGTTGGAAAAGTTGCCTAATAATAATGGCTGGAAAACCTACATAAAGCCCCATTAAGAATGGATCTCCTTCCCTGGTGATATCCAGACAGCTGTGTAACATGACTACAGACTGTGACCTATCATTCAAGGTGTATAATTCATTATTCAAAGAAACCTGGTTTAGGCATCTAGAAAAACTGTTTTTGCTGTTGACAAAGCAACAGCAGGAAAACAATAATTTGAAGAACACATTGAAGTTAGCCATGAAAATGGCTGTAGAAAGAATCAAAGAAGAGCAGGGAGTGTCAGTTAACCAGCTGCTGGTTGTGAATTTTCAGTATTTATCTTCCTTGAAGCACTCAAGTTAGGAAGGATCTCTGGCAGATTTGTAGTCTAATGCTCAAAGCAGAGCAAATTGCAAAGTTAGATCAGGTTGTTCAGATTCTTGCCCAGCTGAGCTGGCACAGTGCCCCACTACAGCCCCTACAGGATATCTTGAATCGAGCTGGGATGGGGCTCTGAGGAACCACTCTGTTGTAGTGGCTGCCATCCCTGCCTATGGCTGGGTGTTGGAACCAGATGATCTTTTAGGTTCTTTCCAAGTAGAGAAGGAACTCAGGTGGATTAAACCTAACTGATCTTAGTAAATCAGAGGTAGAAATTAAGAATCACTTTCTTGTCTTTCATGTACCTTCCACAAATCATGGTTTTTTTCAATGCACTAATACTAGACCGTGTTAATTTTCTTGTTTTATTCTTTTAAATTGCTATTCAAGTCCATAATTGACAAAACCATCATAAGAATAACTTATTAAACAGAATGAACTAATAGACTTTTCTCATTAATTTGGAGTTTGAATTGATTAAGCCTCAAAGAGGTACATGATAATCAGGAATCTAGCTTTAAAAGTGTTTAATGTATTTTAAAATCCTCTGTAATTTTTTTGTCTCTTGAACATGAAAAACTAAATACTCCTTTCCATTTCCATTTTTCCAAGACTCGCCAAGATATCATGACAAATGAGATTTGTAGTTCACATTTTTCAGACCGAGATATCAAAATTTTAACACCTTGATCCAATGTCACTATTCAGAAAGCAATTTGATTTTCAGATGTTTGGCCATTCACTTCTGAAAACATTTTAATTTGCCTGTGTCTCAGTCAGTTAATTCCCCTGACTTGGTAGGAAGAGACTGAAACTAAGTGTGGTTTTCAAACAGCTTTCTGAACAGCCAGCAGACAGGAGATACATCTTTGCTCTGTGAACAACCTAGGCCAGATATTTTATGTGTAGCTTAGCAGTGAATGGCTCCATATTTCATTAGCAATCTCCAGTAAAATTCTGTTCTCCTTGTGCCTTTAGCAAAATGCAAGAAATTACAAGGATGACATGAAGTGCAGGAGAGAGGAACATTATAAAACAAATTAGAAAGTGAGAAGTGGCAGTGCTCACTTGCTTAATATTTGTATAAAAACCTCTTGAAGATGAGAGGAATAGAAGCATTCTATTTGTGGTTTGTTTTTTTTTAATGCATTGGTGTGTTGCACATCCTAATTGAAACTTGTGGAGCAGAAAGCTGATCTTGCAGTAATGTTTGTGGATACAATTATGGAAATATTTTGAGTGTGATTAAATTATATAGTGCCTGGATATTGAAGTTTTTTCAATATTTATGTCTGCATTAGAATCCGTGGCAAAGTATGAGGTGACACCTACCTGATCAATCTGTTCAGGAAGGACATAATGTGCAGCAGTTTTCCAATTAGCAAGTTTTTTCCAGTGGCAAATAACATCCATTTTAATGACTCATGACTAAAAGAGTCAGTTCTTCATGGTCTGTTGGACAAATTTGAACACAAATGATGTGAGGACATCCTTGAAAGACCACTAAGAAGATGTGATCAGTAGAAAATGGTCATGTAACAGAAGAAAATGTATGTTTTAATATTTATGGGATTAAGAAAAAAATTTAGTTTATTATTCATTGCTAAATCCAGGTCTTTAGTGCCTTTTACAAATCTAGGTTATGGAACTTGGTAAAGTTATTTGTTTGAGAGACAGTAATTTATCCAACATCACAGAAATATAGATTGATTTAGTTCTTGTTCATCTCAAATGGGTGGCTGATTTCTCTTCGTAGGTAAAGAATGTTTTAATTTATTATCTGTTGTAAATATCTGGGCAAGAATTTAAAGATTCAGGATTTGTTGTTAATAAACAAAACTTGAGAGTAGAGGAAGATATGTTTTGCATGGAAAAAAAATTGAAGTTCTGTCTAACAAAAGATATACTTTAAAAATAGTGTTTCCTTAGAAGCATTATGGTCCATCTAGAATATTAAAATTCAAATGCTTAACAGTTCAGTTTTTATGAAAGGTCACTTTACTCCAGAATGGTGTATGTTTTCTACAATATTCAGGCTCTTAAAATTCACCAAAAAATAGTCAGACTAAAGTCTGGTTTCCCAAAGCACAAATGCCCTTTAGCTGCTTTCTCACTTTTAGAGAAATTGATTTTTAAGGCCATTATCAATTTGATCATCTTCATAACTCAGGGCTAGATTTTACCCAGAAAGTGTTTTTATCACCTGGATAACTTTCAGTTCATTGCAAACTCGCTTGATTCTCATTTTGGGTGAGAATCACCTGTGGTCTAAAGGCCGTGGAGGAAGGCATATATGCTATGTCTATTAGTAAATGGTTCAAATGGTTAAGTATGTTCCTGATAAAAAATTCCATCTCGTTTCCAGTTTGAAGGTTTGGCTCTCAGCCACTGGGTCTTGTTATCATAGATGAAAGAGCCCTCTGATATCAGGCACTGCTCCCTGCGTAGGTGGAATGTTCCCCATGTTGTCCATGTTAATCTGATTCATTGCTGCTACTACATTATCTTTCATCATTTTTTCTAACTGTCAATTTTCAAAATAGTGCTGGTTTTGATATGCTGCTTGTTTTTGTAGCTGAGAAGCTATGAAATAGCTGCAGGGGACTTAAAAGAGATCTTCATCTGGATGAATTATTACTGATGGGGAAAAAAAGAAATCTACATCTTTGAACGATGTCTTACACTTCGAACTACAATTTTCTGGCAACTTTCACCACAGAGGTGAAAGTAATTTAAAAAATGACTGAAGTGCCTAGACATTTATTTTTCTATGTCTGGTTCCCAAAATGGAAGCTGGAACTCCCATGGTAGGCACCTTAGCTCAAGTTTTTATGGCCTAATTTCCAGCAATATCCTCACGATTCCTACTAACTATGTGCCCTAGCAGTGCACATCTGGCCAAGAAGAAACACAAGGTAGGTGGATTTACATGGAATTTATGAAAGGTCCCAGTGCCTGGAAAGTGTTAGCCACTGCAGACTAATCCATGCAGTGTAGCAGATAGCCCTGGGTGCTGACTGCAAAGCTCCTTAATATACTGGAGTGTCTGAAATTCTTTCCCTCCTCGGCAGCTTAGACACATGGCTTAGGGATCATAGAAAAGAGACAGATTCCAGCATCCAAAAACCTCTACTGTGAAGAAGTCTACAGAAACACTTCCCAAGAACTCAGAAGAGATTGCAAAAGAGATATTATTTTCTCTTTTCCCTCAAACCTCCCAGGGGTTTCATGCATTGGCCTAGCAAGTGAGAAACGAAGCTGTTTTCATCTGATTCTCATGGGCCAACTCCAGAAGATTCTGTGAACACAGGGATGAGGTCCTTTTTGTCAAAGGTGTACAACAGCATCCATAAATATCACTTACAAATCTCTTAGGTTCCAATTCATCCCTCTTTCTCAAAAATTCAGGAAATTGCACAGTCATATTTACTACATCTACTTTATTTTCCTTTGACTTATTTTTAAGTGACCTACTGAGCCATGACAAGTATTCTTTTCCAAAATGTAAGAAAGTTTTTTTTATTCAGAAGCATTTACTAACAACTCAAAAATCAATAAAAAACACAATATTGCTGTCATACTTGTATTCAAACAGATCCAATACACATTACACCCTTATTGTTGTGGCAAATGTTTTTCCTCTGTGAAAAGCTTGTTTTGGAAAGTAATGGAAAGAAGGGAGAAAAGAGTGACTTGTCAGAAGCTGTGCTTCCAAGCTGTTTGGAAAAGGGAGAAAGTTTTGGCTGGTTGCTTGCCTTGAAATTTTTCAAGATGCTTTTTGCTCATGAATCACAAGTAAAAGCTCAATTTGGATGTACTGCTGGTTGGTTGAATTTATATTGACTATTGCAAATAAAGAAACTACCCAGAGGCCATAATGTGGCTTCATTTCCACCTTGAAATATAAGAAAAATTGTTGTTTACTCTTGAAAGATGATATTGAAGGATTAAATAGTGCCTCATTATCTCACCTAGTTCCACTTCTACTCAGATTTTTTTTCTTGCCCTTATCCCTGTCACTGACCACACTGAATGCCCTTCTAACTGAGAGACAATTAAGATGTGAAAGGAGACTCAAATAATGTGTGCCTCATCTGGAACTGGTGGGTGATAAGACTACAAATGAGATTAAAGTCTGGGGTCTTACCTCATAGACACTTCAAGGAAATGCAGAGAGAGAAAAAAAAATCACTAATTTTGAATGGCCTCCAGCATTTGGCAATTTGATTATTTTATTCCCATTTCTGTTTACAGACTTTGAAGCTACTTACTGAGGTAGTCAGAAACTTTAGAACGTAAATAACTGAAAGAGTTGAGAGTGAAAGAAGTGACCCTTTTTGGCTGACAGGATTCTACGGCTCTTAAAAAAATAAAACACAGTCCTCTGAGTAATCTTGAAAACACATGAGAATGACCATGGAATTCAGTTCCTCTTTAGGGATCAAAATAAACAGCAACTTTATCAGGATACAGCATTCAGAGCCTGGCCTTGGACAGCATAATGTGAACTGACAGCCTTTCTGAGGAATTTTGAGGCTTTGGGTCTATCTGCAGTAGCTGCACATTTCCAAATTGAACACCAATAAGAGGCATTTAGCAGAACCAAATATTGAATCCAATTATCTGAATTAAAGTCCATAAGACCATCCTTCTTCCTAGACTGGGACATTTTGCTAATAAAGAACACACAGAAGACATCCCTGATACATTTTTTCAGAGTCTGCATCTATTATACTCTTGTCATGAAGAAGGGAAGCAAAATGTCAGAACAAAATAAAGGAAAATGATCAGTTGATAAAAGAAAAAATATCAAACCTGCTTGCTAAAATAAACAGACAGAAAAGGCAAATTATTAGGGAATACTTGTTATCTAGCAAAGCTGCTGGGAGAAATAGAAGGAATATGAGCAAGTAAATACGCACAGCATTCCTGGAGGAGAAATAAATAGGGATCCTATTATACTGCTGCTTATGCACAGCTTGGAAACTTCACTATAAAAGCTGCAGGGAATAGAAATGCACTGTATGCAAGCAGAACATTCTTGGACTGTTTATAACACTGCATGTATGCCATACCCTGAGGTTCCTATAAAATACTTATTATTTGCAAGTTCAAGCTGTTTGGCTTAGCTGTGATTTGGGTAATATTTTCTTCCACTGGAAGAAGTGCTATGCTGCTGGTATAGGCTGGAGTGCTACAGTAGCATATCCTCATCTTTCTCAGATTGCTCATAAATTTGCAGGCCGCAGTTATTAACCACGGATATTGTAAACTGCAAGTGACTCTGCCTGTGGATCCATACAGCAGGGAGTATATACCAAAATTTCAAGTTCATTTGTTCCTCCATTTGCATGGCTGTGTATTTCTTATCATAGATTTAAAATGCATTAATTTACCTGGACATTAACATAGATGCAGAAGTTCAGGGGGATTTCTGTTAATTTCAGGGCAAAATATAACACTGAGTAAACCCACAGGCTTTTACTGTGCAAACCCAAGGTTTTCTTGGTTTTGTTTGGAAGGATTTCCAACTACTTTAATCAAGAAAGCATTTGTAAGAGGACAGAGAAGGAAAGGCAAAACAATGACAAAACTTGAACTCTTTGACAGAGAACAAGAAAGCTTTTGATTAGGGGGAAGACAATTTGAGAAAACTTTCCTTTCCTGAGGCTGCACCTACAATCAAAGGAGGATATCAACTATTGCAAAATCCTGAGTGTCGAAACAAAGGAGTTCTTGGTGAGTGGACTAGGATGGGAGAAATTCCTTGGGGTATATCTGTAAAAGCTTCAAGGACACAGAGTGTGGAGTGAGAAGGGCATACACAGAAGCTCACTCCCAAGGATAAATCCCACCTGTGTGAGGCTGGAAGGGAGCACTGGAGAGATCTACTGCAGTGTGTGTTAAACGTCTCCTGTTAAACCATGTTGTACCGCACTGCTTTGGCAAGTCACATTTCTATTGCAGGACTGACTTTGCCACTGTCACCACGGCCAGACTTGGGAACACACAGAGCCCACTGCAGGACTCAGGGGCCATGAACAGACTGACGGCTCAGTCACAGAAGGGCTGGGTTGGTGACTCTCACCTCAGAGTGGCCAGGCCATGAGCTTTTTTCCTTTAAGGATATCTTCAAGGGATTCAATAGCTTAACTGCCCATGGGAGAAGAACTCAAGGGGAATTTTGCTCCAGAGGAGTTCTTCTCTCTTTTTCTTGTGATATTAAATAGTCTCTCAGAGTAAACAATTTATTTGATGATTTTCCACTGACTGATACTTAGGTCTGGGAAAGGACAAGCTCATTTTGCCAAAATTGCCTCTGGATTAGGGTGTTGCATACCCCATTGCTAGGGACATGGCCTACTGAAGAAAACATTACAATTTAATTATATTGGGGAATGCAATATTATTTGTGAAATAAAATTGCCTTTTTCTGATATTTAGCTTTCTTGGATCTTTAGAGAATCATTAAACAAAGTAATTCCCTATTACCTCAGTGAAAAGGAATTAATGAAAGAGCAAAGTTACAAGAAAGGTCTGAAAGCAAATGATTATGAGTTAATAATGTTTCAGGAATTTAAATGTAAAATTCTGCTAATAATCAGAAGAAATAGCTATGCGGGATCAAACTATCATGCAGAGCCTCCTACAATGATTTATTCATTAAAGAAAAGCAAAATTATTTTCCATTACTCCAAAGACTAACCTCACAGTGAAAAATAAATTGGCATTTATAGTGCTTCATCTCCAGAAGTGAACAGAAAAGATATTTGTGTCCTGCAAATAAAAGATTAATTTCTATTAAAAAAAAAAAAAAAAAGTAGTTCAATTCACTTTCCTGGATACCCTTTTCTAACATTTTCATACATTATCCATCTGTGTGATAGAAAATTACAATCTAATCATTTAGGATCATGTAGCATACTCTAATTGAAAGCTTTGGAATTATTTCAGTGTTTTGAATGGTCATTCTCAGCTGCATGCAAATGTTCCTCTCCTATGTGACTAAAAGATCCTGGTAAATAAGTTTGGGTTTAAACCTCCTAATTTTTCTCTTATTCTTGAGAATTCTTGGAAAAATTGCTTCACAGTCCGATGTCTGCATATGGGAAGCCTGTGAGACTAATGTGTGATAGGCTGTCAAAAATGGAATGATACAGAACTCCCTTCAACTACTATGAAGAAAGATACCAAATGAATCTCTTTGGGTATTCTACATCATCTGATTTCAGTTGCCTATATTTAAACTTTTAGTGTTCTTTGACATATCCCAGATTATTCAGGCTTTTAGAAGAGACAGGCAAATGCTCCATCAGACAAATCCCAGAATTCTTCCATTTTGAAAAGTAGCTATTTGGGGCAATTAATTTTGGGACATGGAATTCCACCCCTACATTTTTAGGTGTGGGGTAAGTGTCTGAGCTTCTGTCATAGACGAACAAGCTCTAACCAGGACGGTCCATGGGGCCTGCAGAACCTTTTGGATGACCTGTTACCAGGTGGTCTTGAGAACATGGTTTTCCTGTAGTTCCTGTGTTGTGTGTGCCAACTGAATGGGAGCAAGGTTCAGATGGGGCATCAAGAAAAGTTTTTTCTCCAATCAGGAGAGCCAACAGTGAGACAAGTTACTGGCAGGTGGTGTAGTATCCATTTGTGGAGTTTTTCAAAACTCAGGGAGGCAAATAACACAAAGAAACCTAAAAGGACCCCACAGATGACCTCTACGACCTCATAGATAAACAGAAAGTTGGAACAGAGATCTCCTGAGGTCTCTTCACACCTGATTTATCCCATGCTCTCCCAGTCCTTGGATACTTTAGAACACTTCAAACAACACTAACACCAAATGTTGACCTTCTGCATTGAGCTCTTGAAGAGCTCTGGCAGCAGCTGGAGTTTATGCACCCAGGCCCCATGCTGACATTTATATATTGCCTACTGAATTTGGATCCTAGTTATGAGATTATGAATCCTGTTTTTCACATGATAGTTAAGTATATGTAAAAAAAGGCTGGGTTCATCAGAAATATATTTTTTCCATTTAATTCACAGTGTGTTTATCCATGTGTGAATGTGAGACACATCATGCAGAGATACTAGAAAATACTATGCCTGGTTTTCTCTGTCTTTTGAAAAAAAAGTTTATTTGTCTTCTGTGCAATCAATTTTCTGCTATTTAAGCCTAAGAATAGACTAGAATATAAGTGTTCTTTTATTTAAAAAACAGAGTGAATAAACTGCTTTGGTTAAAATGGCATCAAGGGGTGCTTTATAGTGAGGATTTAAAGTGCTCAAGTTCTGAAGCTCATTGAAGAGAAGACATAAAAATGCTGAATACTGTATTCCCAAGTAATTTACCCTAATTATCAAGGAAAAGGAGAACAATCTCTCCTTCTAAAGTTATTTACTTCAGAAAAGCTGTGACTGTTCTTCACATCAAGTTTTTAATTTGGAAAATCAGGAATAGAGGTGATTTTAGAAGATTTCATTTTGAATCAGTTCTCAAGTACTTAGTGAAAAGAATCAGGCTGCTTTCCAAGTAGTTTATCTGATTCATAAACCCAAGAGCTCTGAATGTCGGTGTTGATATTGAACTCTCCATAATAGTGCCCTTCCAGACCTTTACTGCAACTTAAGGCAAATCTAGAAATTTCATAGACTGTGCAGCCAAATCTCTTTTCCTTTGTTTGATAAACTCTGTGGCTGGGCTGCTGAGTAGCTACTCATATATAGCAGAAATTTCTGTGAGCAAAACTGACAACTTTGAGAGATATAAAGGAAGCATGAGGGGAGAAATTCATTTTAGTAACTGTCTTCACAACTGTAAGGACGCCAAAAATGTTTTCTAATTGTACAGAGGAAAACCAAAGGTACATAGGTTTTCTCTTCTGAGCTAGTCATCTAGGGCTTCACTCATATACCTGAAAACAGGAATTCAGTGTCAGTTGAAATGCCCTCACAAATCCATGCTATCTCTGACTGCTGGTCCAAAAAGGCAAACTCTCCTGAAGATTTGGTGTCGTATATTGGTCCTGCACAGACATCTTGGATTCTCCAGAATACCTACCATGTCACTAGACACATTTGTGCAGCTAACTAAATAATTGAATATTTAATCCCTCCTTATAGTCAAAAGAAAGTAGTAAATAACTCCAAGATACAGCTCCTGACCTTGTTCAGACATTTTAACTGTTCTGATTCATTAAAAATGTAATTCAACATGTCTTTCATAAAGCTATGAAAGACTGAATAATATTCAATTTATATGCAGCTACAGTTATTTTACATTTATATTATATCAGATGCTGAATTTAAACTCAGTACAACATAAGTGTGGTCATATTGAGGAATACTTCCTGTAACACATGCACCACAACACTGCAGTTTTTTCCATAGAAACATGAAGCTGCCGAGTGTGATCAGATGCTGGAAGTGAGACAAAACACCAGCACAGAGAAGCATTTGAACTTCTCAAAATGTTTTGAAATCTTTCCTAAAAGAGTATTTTAAATTATAGAGAAGTATCACAGAAGTCATCCTGGGATGCTCTTCCTGAAAAGAGGTTGTTGTGAGCTGGGGGTAGGTTTCTTCTGGTAACTAACAGGTGATAGGACAAGGGGATATGGCCTCAAGTGGCACCAGGGAAGTTTTAGTTTGGAAATTAGGAAAAAAATTCTTCACTATAAGGATTATCAGGAACTGGAACAGGATGCCCAGGGAAGTGATGGAATCATCTTCCCTGGAGGTTTTTAAAAGATGCATAGATGTGGCACTTGGGAACATTGTTAGGTATATAGTTGGACTTGATGATCTGGAAGTTTTTTTCATACTAAATTATTATCCTTTGTCTTCTTTTTAGGGCTCTCAAGACACCCACACAATCAGAAAACTTGTGTGTTTCTGAAGGCTCTCATTTTGCCAATTACAGGGAATGCTGAGAGCTGACATTGAATGAACCTGCTACAAACCACAGACATTTGCCCATAATTGTGTGCATCTGTGGTATCTGCTGGAGTGAAATACAAATCTTTTCAATTCTCTGCTTTTATCACATATTCACATAAATAATGGAGTTTATTTCAATTTTGACCTTATCAAGGTCAAAAATCTCTCTGTCCATCATTACCAGCTGTTTCTAAATTAACACAGTTTTCTTTTAAAATGAAACACACAGAAGTTTTATTGATTATTTTCTCAATAGAGAAATGGTAGATTTATCAATGAAATGGTAGATGTTTCAATGGTAGATTGTCACATCATATATTCCTAACACTAATGAAAAAAATTACTAATGGATAACATGCACTTTATTATCTAGAGAGCAGAGTGTCACCTTAAGTAGATTAATTTTATTATTTAAATTCTGTGAACTGCAGGACAGCTCATCTAGAATCTGATATGGACAAAATTAAGAGTGGTTTTGAAAACAACAACACTAATTTTAATTTTAATGCTCACCAGTGAACTAAAAATGACATATGGCCATTTAGTTTCATCAAAAACAAAGATTATTTTGATCTATGATGAAGCTATAGCCTTTTAAAAAAAGCAAACAAATGAACATTTTAAAATACACATTTGAATTAAAATTACCTTTTTGAAAATAAGGAATTATTTAGTCTACTGGTTCGGTTTTTCTCTATTTTCAGTACAGAAAATTCAGAAATGTGAGAAATTCACAGTTTTAGTGCCATTAAATGAACACTTCCCAAATACTGACACAAACCTTTGGACAGAAAGGATCACTGAGTTTAACTTTGATGACTTCTAGCTCTCAATAAAACTCCTATCAACAGACTGCGATTGTAATTTCTTGAGCTTATCACTGACTTTTATAGTTGCTCACTTTCCAGAAGGTCTTTGTTTCAGCCTTCCAGATCTTATCTTTACAGGAAGATCTATTTAATTGAAAAGGCTGAGTTCTTCTGCAACACAGTTTTGTATGAATCTCTGAAATTCACCTGGCACCTCTGGTTTAGAATCACAGGTGTCTACATCCCAGTTGTACATGGATTTTAAACTTTACTGCATAATGGTTTTTTTACAGCAGAGTTGTCACTTTTATGTACATAAAAGCATCTCAGGTGCATTAGCAATGTGCTTCTCTGGGGCTAACTGGCTTTAATAGATGTGTAAGCTGTCATATAACTACACAGATTTATGCACTGTGGATCAAAAATAACACTCACTAGTGCATACCACTGTCCTCTTTCATGCTCTGGACAAGAGTGTGGCTGTACACTCCTCTGATCAAGTTCATGGTAGTTTTGAACATACAACAATGCAAAGGACTTGTGGATATTTCATACTGAAGTTTTGCAGGAACAGGTAGGAGCTGCAGTTTCAGGACTGGCACAACAATAACCAAGTCAAGGCTTACCAGTGCAGCTGGTCAGTTCAGCAAAGACTTTCAGATATGATTCACCATAATGCACCAGAAGTCTGTTCTGAGGCAGTGTCATCCTGGGTGCATTTGAGAGCCTTGGGGAATTTATGCCTTGGAACCAGTCTGAGATTGTTTTGGAAGATGGTTCCCAATGAAGAAAATTAGAAGAATCATCAATATTAAAATTCAGCTCCATTTGTAATACATATATTTAGCTTCATATATAATACATGTATTGTCCAGGAACAAAACAACACTAAATCAACTTGGTCTTAATGACAAAGAAAATAAAAAAGATTCTGGAAAGCATATGGCAGATACAAAGCAGAATTTCTGTCTGGCAGAAGAGACAGCTCCAGTAACTGAATATACAGCATCCAGCCCCCTACACAGTTTTGTCTTTTGAGAATTATCACCACCAGCATACGACACACATATACTTTTCATGAAAAACCTCACCACAATTAGAATTTATGCTGTTAATTGCTGTGTTTGAAAATACCAAAAAAATTTCCTTTTTGTTGAGCTTAGAGAAATTAGTGACCTTTGCAAGCCACTGACTAAGTGTCCAGGGAAGGAATTGGCAGCAAAAAAAGTCAATCTCTGTACCTACCCTTACAACTGTCGTGTTTCTACAGTGTAATTTTTTATAGTGGCTGTTATTATTGTCATTATAGAAAAGCACATATTGCCAGTTATGCATATCTTTTTATTTTGCTACCATGCATAGTAAATGTTATAATCATAGTAAATGTTATAATATAAAAACTATGCAGCTTTAATACTGGATCACTGCCAAGAATATTTTTCAACATCAAGACTTTCCTACCCTTCTCTCTGTAAACATAGCAGTATGTTCCTCTCCAAACACTGCAGACAGGGACAACCTTTGTCCAACTCTTCTCCCATGGGATTCAGCAATTTAGGTCAAATCCTAAACACATATAATGCATAAAAATAAGAGAATGCTGGTAAATCCTAAAGTTTTTACAGACTGAAGTTAACAAGAGATGTCAGGACAAACCAAGAGATGAAGAATATAAATTTTATTATTTAGTTAGTATTAAAATACATTCTAGTAAAATATATATAATCCTGCAGGAATACACTCATACATACATATATACATATACAACCATTCACATATGTGCACCCATACCCACAGTCAAGCAAAAATGTGTGCATGTATGGACACAGATAAAACTTTTTGCATTATAGTAAATTTAAACTTTCCATTTAAAGATATTAAACCTGAATGAAAAAATAGCAGAACAAATTCTTGTTTCCGAGTGCATCTCAGTAGGTGTATCTTTTCACTGTAGGACACCCCTCTCAAATTGTTTTGACAGAGATAGGATTATTGCAAAATTGGTCATGAAAGAAACTAATCTTTTATTCCTACCCCAACTGTTAGTATATTCTTATCTGCATTGGCAGTGTTAAATCTGTAGGCAAATATGAATTTGCTGGCTACAGTATAGCTTCAAAAGCTCAGCATCCTGATAGGAAAACCAATATAGCCTTGATGCTAATCTTTATTTCTACAGACAGTTGCTAAGTATAAATACACTCTATCAGCTATGCAACTTTAATCTAAAGCTGTTTATTGCCACAACAAAATAAGAAGTGGAGTAGAAAGAGTTTGAAAGCAAACCTAAACTTCAGAGGATATGTTAATGATTGATGACATTTTCTTGTCAGTTGTTATTTGTATGAACAGATAACACTACTATTTTGGAAAAGAAAATCTTAAAAAATGCATAGGGATATTTGAAAGAGGAGCATTTACGCATTATAGGGTCATATGTGGTAAAAGAAATGGGATACAGAGATGATATTTTGTCCAGTAAGAGAATGTCAACACTCAGTAGAGCAGTAGGAAGAGTACAGTATACTTCTGCCTTCAGAAACTGGTCACTTCAGGGGCTGGTTCAGGTAGAAGTATACCAGAATGACTTTTGTGACACCAGGGTACAATTTAAACCACTTTTTTTTAGAAAATATTTCAAAACATTTGGAGACGTTTTAATGCTGCTGTAGGCTGTTGTTTAGTCCCACAGTCAGCATCAGATCACATTCGGCAGATCAATGTTGCCATGGCAAAAGCTGGGGTGTTGTACCACATGCATTACAGGAAGGACCCCTTAACAACAGATATTCAATGGTTTTGTGTTGAGCTGGGGCACCACACTTATATGTTCTGACTTTAATTTCAGTATCTGATTTAATATATGAAATAACTAAAGCTGAATATAAATGAAATATGAATCAATCTTTCTTGAATTTATTGAAGACATGTCAGCTAGCCTTATTAAGTTCTATGGAAACATTTTGAAGCCTTTTGGGAAAATAAACAATGTATTCCTGTTTCTTCTCTCACAATGTTATGCAGACTGAACCTTATCTCATTCCGTCATGAGATCTGGATAGGCTGCAGAGCTGGGCAGTAAAGAGCTGCATGAAATTTAACGAGAGTAAGTGTTGGATTGTCCACCTGGGATGGAACAATCCTGGTTATGCACACAAATTGGGGTACCAGGACAGAGAGTTTGAAAAGCAGCACCATGTAAATAAAGCTGAAGTTTTGGATGGATGGCAAATTGACTAACAAATGACTAATAAAAAGGGCTAACCTTATCCTGGGGTTCATGCAGCACAGCATCCATCACTGGCTGGTCGAGGGAGATGATTGTCCCCCTCTACTCAGCACTAAATTGACCTTGACTTGAGTGCTGTGTGCAGGTTTGGGCACCTCAGTGTAGGAAGGATGTAAAGTTATTGGAGAGCATCTAAAGGAGGAGAATCAACATGTTGAAAGGCCTGGAGGGAAAGTCTTGTAAGGAGCATCTGAGGTCCCTTGCTTTGTTCAGCTTGGAAAAGAGAAGAGGCTGCACCTTTCTCCGAGGGCTGATCTCCCTCTGGTGACCATGTCAGGTCACAATGAATGATGAAATGCAATCAAGATGCATCAGGGGAAGTTCAGATGGGACATGGGGTAAAGCTTCTGCACGGAGAGGTTGTCATTCCCTGGAAGAGGCTACCCAGGGAAGTGGTTACACATCAAGCTGGTCAGAGTTCTAGGAGGGTCTGGACAATGCTCTTATTGTATGATTAATTTTTAAGTAGTTTTGCAAGGAGCAGGGAGTTGTACTCAATGATCCTTAACGGTCCCTGCCAATTTGAGATATTCTGTGACTCTATGATGGTAAATCAGATATTACAATTACCACATATTTGCTGGGGGCTTTCACTGCCACTCTGCAGAGGTTCATTCTTATACACTCAGCCTGGTTGTGCTCAGCCTCTGTTGCAAAGGAAGACAGTTTCTTTTTACTTTAGGGGTAAAAGGCCTTTGGGGCACTGGAGCAGATTCAGCTTCAAAACTGATTGGGCTCTTTCAGTACTTGGCTCCCTAAATACTCACAAAATGAATGTGTGCATGCATGCTAAGTTCCCCACAGAAAATGATCTTGTTCTCAGAGATCATGTTTCACATTTTCTTCCTTACTATTTATGTTCTGCTCTGAAAGTAAATGAATACTAAATTGAATCAGCAATTCAGGCTTGCTACATTTCATTGATCTATGACAGATCAGAGCTTGATGCTGAGCTAATGTGGCCCCAAGCATAAACCTTTACCACTAATATGGTTTTAAAATTCTCTGCTCAAGTCTATTTATTATGAATGTAATCTGTTTTAGAAAAGCACGTAAATGTCTACTAATGATTCATTCAGATGTATGCACTGTCCTCATTTAAAATGTCCAGGTTAACCCCGCTTTTCCTGATTATTTTAATAGTGCATATTTTTCTATATTACCTGGTTTGCTTCCACTCTCACTCTGTTTCAGATATTTTCTGCCTGACTCCCACAGATGACAGACTGGGATGATTTATTTCCTTATGCAACGCCCTTTGTATTCTATAGTTATTTTTTGCCACAGTAACACTTTATTACCTTCCTCTTCTAACAGCTCAGTCTCTCAGTCACAAGTAAAATTTAGGGAAGTTTTCTGAAATTTCTTATGATCTGCCAGCCAACATTTTTTCCGGGATACTATACCCCAGATTCTTAACTCAAAAAAAATTAGTTCTGGATCTCAGTGCTTCTCTAGTGATTGTCATCCATCAACACTAACAGGAAAGTGAGTAAATTCAGCCTCCTTATGTCAGCAGATAGAGTTCAAAAACATTTACATTTGTCATCTGGCTTGTCACCTTCGATAAGTCCCTTCTTTACTCCTATTTTGCTTATTTGATCCATGGCATTCCCTTAAATTTCTCCTTACTTTCCTCACATGTGCTTATTCCTCCTAAGCACAAAGCAGAGAAATGGATGTTTCTGACTATTTACTAAAAGGAAAATAAAACACTGTGTTCAACTGGAATAGTATTATTTTGGTTCTTCATCTAAAAGGGCTAAAAAAAAAAGGCAAAAAAATCCTTAATATATTTTTGGTCTTAACACTACTTGTCAATCTATTTTACATTATACTCCTTGAGGTACTCTTTATTTTATTTTATTTTATTTTATTTTATTTTATTTTATTTTATTTTATTTTATTTTATTTTATTTTATATTTTCCTTAAGGATTAGTTAATTTGTCAAACAAAATGCCAAGACTATGAAACCTAAAAGAGCATTTCCTTTTGAAATCCTTATATAATACATTTCAATATTTTACAATGGAGTCCTTTGTTGAAAAATATTGGCCATAATTGGGCTTAAACTGTTTATCAGTACAACTTGAATTCATGAAAATATAATTTTTTTCAGTGAATTTACTGTCCACAGAAAATTTGTGGCCATGTCTACATACAAACAATGAGTAACAAGATACTGTTAGTCCTATTAATGTTGTATGCTCCAGCTTAAAATTTACACTGCCTTGTTAAAATAATTTCCAAATATGTTCTGATTTCAATAAATGCCCCTAGTGCTTCTGATGAACAGTGCATTGTCTGCAATCAACTTTGAAATTTGAAGGCTTTGGATTTAATAGGGACATTCCAATTAATTCAATGTTAGATATATCTATCTCTCTTGTGGAAATACCTTCCATCTCTTAAAATTTCTCATAAAAAGCTAAAAATAACGAAGTAGATAATCTTGCAAGATTTCTGCCCGATTGGATAGGAGAAATATTTCCAGGGTGGTTGCTCTCTTGAGGGTTTGTTTCATGGGAGTTTTCAGGCTCAGCTCAAATTTGCCCTTGAACATAAATGCTGTTCATCATTTGACTGTACACCTCAGTTTTATTTATCTGAGTTCTGGTAGGGCAGCTCATTGTTTCAGAGGAGTTAAAAAAACACCTGAAAAGTCATGTGCATCTCAGTTGTGCATTTCTTCTGGTTGTCAAGGAAACCACCCCAGGATTCCTGGCAACAGACTTCATCTCAATCGGTAATGGAAACACCACAGGTATTAGCCAGTCAGTCACCTCCCACCGGCTGCTATTTTGGGAACAAGTCAGTAGATCAGATTCTCCTCTTCCAGCAGCTCTGAAGCTGTGTGAGGGTTTGTCGTGTGCCTTTGTCTCCATGGGGCTCGGCTCTCTGGCAGTTTCTCTGGGCAGAGAGCCATCCTAGAGGTGAGGCTGTTAAACACTGCTATCAAGGTACAAAAAAGCTTTCAAAGCACTATGGTAAATATGTCTCCAACTTTCCTAAAGTCTGGAGTGAAAGCTAAAATTTATCAGGGAGAAGAGGGTAGTAGCCTTTACTTCAGATGTTTCTCTTTTCTTCACTGTTTCTCTTCATGTACCAAAACTGTAAAAAAAAAACCAGTTTACATTTACAGCCTTAAAAAAAAATAAAAAAAATTGCATATTAGTAATGGATACGTATTTAGCCATTAAATGTCCTGAAGATGTTGACTGAGATCTCCAGTCCTGGGAATGGCAGAACACCGTGCTTATGGTTCTGGGGTCACCTGTGCGTGCTACAGGCAGTCACACAGATTGAGAGTCAAAGTGCCCCTGCTACCAGCCCGTTCCCAAACTGAGTTTGTCCAGAGAGCATCTGGAAGGGTAAAGTACTTTATTTCCATGACCAGGAAAGTAAAGCTTTGGGTGTGATTGGGGATGTTCACAGGAAATGACAGAGCAAGCTGGAAGAAGGTTACTTGAATGCTATAGGGAGAAAATAAGACAGGATAATGGGGAAGAAAGGTAAAACTGTGATGCACATCTGAAATGGGTATGTAAAACAGGGACTGAAAACCTGTGGGGTGAAATGAAAGAATGATACGAAATGTCACCCAGGGGAGAAATGGTTGTGGACAATTGAAAAATCAGGAACAGGGAATTTACGGTAAAAAACGGATGGGCCTGTGCCGCCACAGGACTGCACGGTGTTTCTGTTTGTGAGGGGAAAATCTGAGGTAATCTCTACGCAGTTAAGCATTTTGGAAGGAAAATCTGAGGTAATCTGTAGGGATCAGAATGAGCACTGAGGGAGAAGTGGGTGCCCCAAGTGATGCTGAGGGCATAATGGGTCACTCAGCCTGAGTGTGTTGTTGTCCATTGGCAGAAGCTGTGGGATGGTGAGGCAAGAGGGAGCAAGAAGAGGAGGGGCTTGGAGCTGAAGATGGGGCACAAGAGGCCCTCTGGGCAAAGGGCATTCCTGGCATACCTAGGGCACCTTCTCAGTTCTGGGGCTGGCTTTGAGCTGGGCGACCTCCCTGTGTGCAGGGCTGGGTCTTTGCTGTTGTTGGCCTTTTGCCATTGTGCTCCTTTGGCTGCCTGGAGAGAGGGGCAACCCTAAAAGGAGGCTGAGAGCTCCTGTCTCCACACAGGGGAGGGAGGAAATGGCCCCCAGCCCACCCTGTAAGCAGGCCAGGGCTTTTCCCCAGCCATGGAAGCTCTCTGCCTGCTGCTGGCCTCTGGCCAGCATGACCCCTGTACTCGGGGTGAGTCACAGCCTTTGTCCCTGTGCCACCCCTGAAGCGCCTCAGAGTGTCCAGGCCCCTGTACTCCCCACAGTGCAGGGTCAGGTCTGGGGCTTTCCTCTCCCATTCAGCAGCACACGGGCAGCACAGACCTTGCCCCCTTTGCTGGGACTGTGCTCCCCTCCTCTGTCTTCCCCTTAGCTGCTGTGAGCGAGCAAGTGAGATTGTGCTTTAGGCCCCATTTAGAAATTGAGCAGTGTAGTTTCGATTTCCCAGGAGGGAAAGAGGAGCTCTGTGCAGCCACAGGGGAGTCCCCAAAAACACAGGGATGGAGAAACTGCCTGGCCTTGCCCCTGCTTTCTAAGGACAGAGCAAAGCCTCTTAGCAGTAGAGTGGGCTCCGTGACCCACCTGTGGCCAGGCCCTGGGTCTCTGCCTATGCTACAAGGCTGCCAGTCCTGCTGGTGACCTGCCAGTGTGCTGGCCCTGTACTTGGGGCATGTGTCATGACCTTGTGGAGTCCTTAGTCCCCAGACGCTGCCTGAGGTTCCTGTACGCAGAGAATGGATTGGAGGGAGGGGAATTAAATAAAAAGAGAAAGAGAATATTCTCTGGGATTGTAATATTACCATTAAGAGAAATCTAGTCTTAGCATTTGGAGAATCATCGCTTAGCTTCCTCCAATGCCAACCTCATGGAAAAGCCTGTGCCAGAGGTAAATGCTCCCAGGCCTAGATGATCTCAGGTAGGCTACTGGAAGTCCCAGAGTTTCTTTTTTGGGTGAAGAGGAATCAATTCATTACAAGCCCCTCTTTCCTCTGGCGGTAGCCTAGGAGAAGTTCTCTGCAGAAACATCTACAGTAGCATCCAGTCATATTGATAACATGTATTCTTTGTTCTTTGTGCTTTCTGCTCTCCCTGTGGGAAAATAAAAAGTATGGTAGTGTTGAAGTACTCAGATAAACAGTGATTATAAAGGGAAACAGAGTAATCATGGCACTACTTGCAAATCTTTGCAAGGAGCTTTACAACCAGTTGAGTTCAAAGTTTGTGGAAATCAGTTCCTGGAAGGAAAAGTTAAACAAATAATCACATTCACCTGAAAGTCATCAACAAAATAATAGTCAAATTCAGAATATGTATAAATGATACCAAATTAAACCTAAGTTCATCTGTTTTAGAGTAAAAGGATGTATGGAGAATGTCCTACATTACATACCTTAGCTTCAAGAGCAAACTATTTGATAGTCTTCCACAGTAATTAATAAAAAGAGAGGAAGGAAAAATGTAAGAAAGTAATTTAGTGCATAGCATAGGGAAACATGCTTTGAAAATTATGTGTAATAATGCAGTGTTGAAACTGAAGGATTAATTTAATGGTGTCCCTTAAGGACCAATTTTGAGTCTGTTGCTATTCAGTATTGTCATTAATGAGCTATTATGATCTTTGCAATTTTGCAGGTGGCATTGATTGGAGAGTGCCTGAAGAACTGGAGGGCAGGAATCCAGGTAATGCTATGGAACTGGAAGTGAGAATTGACAAAAATGCTGATACTTCATGACTGGGATACAGATACTGTTCTTAGGCAAAACCAGTCAGGTCTCCTAATGCAGGATAGTGAAGAAATAGTCGGGTTGCAGGTTTATAGAAAAATATATTTTTATTTTTCACAACCATGAAACACAATGACAGGTTGTAGGAGAAACCTCACAAATTTCAAAAAAAATCAGTATAAGCAGGAGTAAGCCTTATAACACAATCCTTCTCTCCATTGAGAACTGGGGAGACCTGAGCTGGAAATCTGGGTCCAGTTTTCTTGGGCAGCCAGGAATACACTGAACCAACCAAAGTGGCAGAAGCAAAATGTTGCTCCAGCTCAAATTTATGATACCACAGATATATTTGACAAGGTAAAAACAATGAAATAAAAGAGGAGAAAAATTACCTGTGCAAAGACTAATGCAGCAAAGGAAGAAGAACTGAAAACTGTTACTGTTGAGATTTGCTACAATAGTCACACAACAACCTAGTGGACCTTTCAATTGAAAAGTTAAAATTAGATGGGAGTTTCTATTTGAGAAGGATAAAATTGTCATTATAAGAGAGAAAGACACCATTTCTATTAGAACCATTCTAACGGCTCTAATGAAACTCAATGCTACATGATCTTGAATGTTGATAATTCTGTTTTCTAACAAATCCAGGAGGAAACATGTTTCAAAGACACAAAGCTAAATTTGTTTGCAAGATGGTGTCTAAACTGCAGGAAAGCAGTTTGAGAGATACATAGACAATGTATACTGTGTATGTTTGTACTTATCTATGAAGAAAAATTCTATGGAAGCCTTTTAATTTTCTATCACAAAATGGGCAGGGCTCACATAAAGGAAAAATCTTTTGTATTGAATACATGTGAGTTGGCTTCATGATTGGCCCTTGGTAGTTCCCTGTAAAGCAGTGAGAATGACATGATTATATATGCTATGCCAACTTTGATGTTTAACCTTGCTGCTTCAAAAGTCTAGCTAAAAAAAACTTCCAAAATATTGCTTGCAGTAATAATTGATAGCGACAAGGAAAAAGTTACAGTTAACATAGTGAAAGAAAACCAGAAAAATTTTAAAAGCTTAGCAAAAGAATGAAAGCAGCTTTCTACACTCTTATAATAAGAGTCCCTTCTAGTCAAAAAGAACAACAATTATGTAAATACTGTTAACTGCATTAGATAAAAGCACCGGAAGAGCATGAATAGAGAACTCAGTTCTGTGTAAATAAAGTTGGAAAGAAACTTTGCTCTTATTCTCTGTCTATTCCCCTGTAATTTTAAGAATTTCATATGTATAATCTTCTTTTATCTACCAAAGAAATAATAGATTTATGCCTGTTTAAATTTATCTCTCCATCAACTGCTAATTGACTTTTGAAAACTTAAATAACCTCACAGTTTGCTTGTGATCCCCTGCAGATCTGCGTTCAGACCCTCATTTTGTAGTCCCCTCATTATTGTTCTCTCCATCCATATCTTCCTACATGCCACCCTCCTAAGGAGAAAGTTATGGGAATTTTTTCCAACAGTGGGTTTCATACTAAGAAATGGAGATTTGTTCTTTCAAAGGCTAAAGAGAATTTCATGGTTATTAACATGCTGGTTTCTTCAATGCAACTTCTCTATGTGCTTATTCTAGGCAGGGCTGCAGGCATCAGCTTTTATTAAGCTTATTCAAAAGTTTCCATTGTAGCACCCAGTTTGCTTATAGACTTGAGAAAGCTTTGGTTATTTCAACCCAAATTTGTCATGTGCAGTTTGAAACTGTGATTTTATATCTTTCTAGACTTGAAACACTCCATTAAATTTTGCACAGATATAGGAAATATGGGCAAAAGAATAGCAGACAGAGAAAACGGTTTCACATCTATGGCCTTCATCTGTATAGACCAAGAACGGGAAAAAAAAAAAAAACAAAAAACCTGGCCTGATTTTTTTTGTAGAGAAAAGGAATCTTTTTTAACCCTTGATAGAGCAGGGAAATGACTCACTACTCTTACTCAAGGTAGGAAGCAATGGCACAGATGGTCCTAAGTGTTTTGAAGCTGGATATCCTTTGAGAAAGAAGGAGGAGAACAGTCTTGGGTTAATCTCAATCAGGAATTGTCAGGTTCCCAGAACACCTCCAGGAGTCCCTTTCACTACTACACTGGAGACACATGTGTTTCTCTAACACAGAGCTTCAGGACCACAGGAAAAGAATTTAAATTCAGTTTTCCATAATTAGTTTTTAAGACAATCAATAGATAGGAGCAAGAAATATCAGGGAACAAAAATGCTACGGAGGGGGAAGAAGATACATGTTGTACGCCGCATGTTGTAAATCCTAATATAGTGTTATTCAGAAGTCTATAGGTATTTATGTCTTTAGCTACAGATGAACACTGATTTATAGGAAAGTTGAAAACTCTTGGCAACTTAAAACTCAATTAACTGAAAAAGAAAAATAGGCTATATGCTGTCAGAATGATCCCAATGATAAAACAGAGCATGGCAGGAGTATATTAACTCAGGTTAATGCATGGTAACAATGACAAATAAAATCATGGAGTCAAACCATGAACCCAGCACTGCTAAGACCACCATTAAATTATGTCCCCAAGTGCCACAACTGCATGTCTTTTAATTCCCTCCAGGGATGGTGACTCCACCACTGCTCTGGGCAGCCTGTTCCAGTGCTTGACAACCCTTGCAGTGAAGAAATGTTTCCTAGTATCCAGCTAAAACTTTTTGGCCCAATTTGAGGTAAATTGAGCGCACTGCTGTCTTATGTTCAGTCTCTGTCAATGAACGCCCTCAGGGTCCTTCTCTACCCAGAAGTTTTCCAGCCAGTGTATCCCCAGCCTGTAGCTCTGCATGGGGCTGGTTGCGCTTGCCTTATTGCACCTCATAAAAATTGCCTCTGTCTTTTAAGCCAGCCTTTCCAGATTCCTCTTCCTACCATCCAGCAGATCAAAACTCCCACCTAACTTTTCATGTACAAACTCACCGAGGGAACACTCGATCCCCTCATCCAGATCATTGATGAAGATACAAAACAGGCCTGGCCCCAAATCTGCTTTTTTTTACCCAGCAAACAGTGCACTCATCCACACCATGGGAAGCCAGTTTCTCCAGGAGAATGCTGTGGCAAATGGAGTGTAAGGCTTTACTAAGGCCTAGGTAAACAATGTCCACTGTCTTCCCTCATCCTCCAAGTGGGTCACCCTGTCATAGAAGGAGATGAGGTTAGTCAAGCAACACCTGCATTTCATAAGTCCATGCTGGTTGTCCCATTTGATCTGCTCCATGACCTTCTGCTGTACTATGAGTCAGATGGCATAAAGGCCCAATGGAACTTCCATATGAAGTTAGAAAATCAAATCTAATCTGATGTGCCCAGCATGGACAGCATCAGTGATATGAGAGGTTTTGTACATTATACAGTCTCTCTGATGAAAAGACGAAAGTTTTATTATTCAAAGAAATACCTGAGCTTTTTCAAATCCTTCTGTAAGTCTTAGCTCCGTTTTACCTTGTGACAATGACTTGCACAGATTAATTACTTGACTAATAAACCACTTTCTTCTTCTCAATATAAAAATTGCCTTAAAACTGTATGACACATCCACATTCCTCTCTTTACTATCCATCACATCTTTTATTTGTCATCTATTGAAATGTGAATAGCCAAAAATGACACTGCTTTGTACAGATAGTTTTTTTTTCATTATTTTAATAGTCATAACTGCCTTTTTAAACATTTTTCTTTATTTGTTTTATTCTTCAATTTCTGCCATTTCTTGGGGGCAATGGACCTTAGAAAATCTATAAAGTTGTCCTTCAAACCACAGTCACTCTTTGCTACTGCTTATACTGTTTGAGCAGCTAAAATGTTGCTGATAGTTTTATGTTTTCTCTCTCTCATGTACTTTGCTTGCAGTTTCCATATCAGTGAAATGATGGTTTTATTTTCAGATTTGATTTTTTAAGGTTTTTGGTGAAGAGATTGCTTTATTGTCTAATTCTCTCCCAAGAGGCTGAATAAGTAGGGCCAGTGCCATGTCTCCCCAGTAACAGCCAAAGTTACTAAGTTCTCATTTCTTTAAATAACTGACAGAAATAGCAATGGACGTTTCTGTTTATTAGAGTAGTTTTGATCAAAAACCTGCCCTCTTGATAAAGGCTATAATATCAGCTGGTATTCACTGCTTTACTGCTGGTGAATATGAGTGCCAGATAGACTGTGTAGTATAGAAGGACTTCAGAAAAATTCTCTTGTATTTTCCCCGAAGAGAAATAAGGGATCAGGAGCTGAAACCTCCATTATTAATTAATAACCAGTTCCATGTACAACAGTCCAGTTGTGTCTTTCATGTATCACAGACCAAAACATTTTGTTTGCTAATTTGGTAGGATATAGTAGATAATTCAGGCTTATTTGAATAAATTATATATTTTAGTTCCAGCAATGGTATTTTGTTTGACTGCAGCACCATAAAAACATTCTCATCTGATCAAAGAATTAAAGTGCTGATTAGTGGGGAGAACTTCCTTGAAGTTCTGATGGAAAAAGAATGCAAAGATTTTTAATATATAAAAAAATCTTCTAAATCCAATGTATTAAGCAGCACCACTCAGAACTTTATTAGAGTAAAAAAGTAAGAAAGTTTGCTGAACAAAGCAATACCATTAAGTGTCCCAGGGACATTCTTCTTTCTTTCAAGATTTTTCATAGAGCAGCACAGAGGAAAGAAAGAGAAAACTATTTCTATTTCTGCTCCTTGTTTTTCCCATGTGGAATGTGTTTGGAGAATTGTTTACCTGGGGTGATTGCTTGATTGGATTCTGGTAAGGATTGTTTGAACCTGATGGTCAGTCAGATCCACCTGTGTCTGGACTCTCGCGAGAGGGTCACAAGTTGTGAGTTAGATATGGTAGTTAGAACAAGTAGGTTTGTAGCTTTAGTATCTTCCTTTAAATAGTATATAAATGTATCACAGTAATAATAAAGAAATCATTCAGCCTTCTGAACTGGAGTCGGACATCATAATTTCTTCCCACCGTGTTCACCTGCGTTTACATTACATTAAGTTTTCTAATTCTCCTTCATAGTTTATTGACATGAAGGTAAAGTCATTACATTAATACTCCCTTTTGCAATTAGCCTTATTGTCCATGACAAGTCTCATAAAGACATAGCACTTCATTAGTTTCAAGATTCATTGTTGTACAGAATGTAAGGGAATGCGACCTGCCCCAAACTGCTGTAGACTCCACATGAGTGAGGTGGTCCTACAAATTCATTATTGTACATTATTGCCTTCACTAGGGAACTAGTTGAACAAGCATCCTCTTTCTAACCTTCAATGTTTTCTGTATAAATTCAATGGTGTCACCACTTTGCTTGCTGCCTCCTTAGTGACTGATTGATACTGAGCAAATTTTTAAGTACTTTTCCCTCTCAATGCAAGTGAAAGGTACCACATGACTGACAAACTCTCAAGTTCTGTCTGTGTTAGATAAGTTCAATCAGGAACAGCGGCAATGCAGCAAAGTCAGGGTAGCTGGTAAGTCAGATGTATAATAATAGCAGGGCACAACTTTATTCTTTTTGCTGACAAGTTATACAAGTGAGCAATAACAGCAGCGTCTTAAGATGGAATAACACAGGCTCAAGACCAGAAAGTGGGATTTACCTCACTTATTTTGGTATTAAAGAGATAAATATCTAAGTATGAGTGAGTTATACTTTAGAGTCAGTTGCAAATAATAGGCAGTTCAGATGAGTAACTCACCTGAATCATCTTAGATGCTTCTTTTGAAGCAATATTAATTGCATTTGGTGTTTGAATTATTAAGAGTTGTCATGGTCCAAGCCATGACAGCCAACAACTCAGCCAAAAACTCAGAACCACAAAACCACTCCCTCCCTCCCTCCCCCACCAGCAGCATTGGGGTGAGAATCAGAAGGCAAAAAGAGAGAAGATTCATGGGTTGAGATAAAGACAGCTTAATACAAGACGGAAAAGCAGCCCACAAAAACACAGGAAAATAAGGAATTCATTCACCCCTTTCTATGGGCAGGCAGATGTCCAGCCATCTCCAGGTGATTTGGGAAGACAATCACCATAACTCCAAACTTCCCTCATTTCTTTCTTCTTCCCTCTGCTTTGTATACTAACAGTAATATATGATCTGGAAAATCCCTTTGGTCAGTTTGGGTCATGTGTCCCAGCTGTGTTTCCTCCCAGCCTCCCACACACCCTCAGCTCCCCAACCAGCATAGCAGTATGAAAAGCAGAAAAGGCCTTGGCTCTGTGTAAGCTCTGCTCAGCAATAACAAAAACATCTCTATATTATCAACACTGTTTTCAACACATAAACATATCCAACATATCCATATTTCAACACATCCAAAATATAGCCCCATGCTGGGCACTGTGAAGAAAATTAGCTCTACCTCAGTCAAAATGAGTACAAGGGTGCAGGTAAGTTGCTTAAATCTGTGCATTCAATAGCAGCTGCGTAAGTGTATTGAAAGCTTGCAAGAAGCTAGAAGGTGCAGCAGAGGAATTGTGGGAGGAATGGCTGTGTAGTGGACATCAAAATTTCAGTGTCTTCATTTATAAGCTACATCTCACCCTTAGGTTAGAAGAAGCACTCCCAGAGTGATAAAAATTTTTGTTTTACCTCAAAGTTTGCTCTGTAGTCCAGATTCTGAGGAAGAAGAGGTTTATCTCCACAGAGAGATATTTATCTCCTTTCTGAACAAAAGTAGCCAGGAAAGATCAGACAACCCATAGATGAGTGGGTCTTTCTCTCTCCATTGCTTAAAGCTAGAACTTGGGTCACTTAGTGCTTGCAAGTACTTTGCTGCAAGGGAAAAAAAAAAAAAAAAAGAGAAGAATATAGGCTAAGAGCAAAACAGCAGGAGCCTGGTAGAAGCTGTCCCACCGGTATATTTAACCTGCACTCACTACAGCCACTGCATAAAACTGCCTGTGTTTGGACAGCCCAGGAGCAGGTTAACAGCTAATATAAACCCCTCAAGTTTGTGCTGTAACACTCCCTAGTTTTCTTTCTGCTGACCCATGTTGTTTCAGCTAGAAAGGGATCTGTGTTTTTCAAACGATGAATATACTGTGTACTTTTGAGCATCAAGATCAATCAAACTGTGATCACATCAGTGAAGCCCAGCAAATGATGGTCAGCCAATATTCACAATTCAATAAATAGAAATGATCAGATATAATTTTTTTTTTCCTTTTAGGTTTATAGCTAATGAGACATTTCCATTAGAATCCCAGACAGGGTAGGATAGGTCCAGCCTTTGTGCAGGTTTTTTGGAGGGGTGACCTACTCTGTAGGGTTGCTTAGCTTTTCACCTTCACTACTAGACAGAGTATCTAAGGCAAGTAGGTTTCTAATTAGATGCCTTAAAACTAGGTGGGATGAATCTTGGAGTATTTGTTAGGATACTCCACAATGCTTTAGTACCAAAATTAAGGAAAGCAGAGCCACCACAAGTAGAGGCAGCACTATCAGTTTCCTGCTATTTACTAAGAAGAGTTAGAGCATTTCACTGACATGCTGCAGGTATTTCTCTGGATTAATTCAAGAGAGAAAATCAGCTGTTCCAGCCACCAGCTACAGAAGTTTGTCTCTTTATCTGAAGCTGTAGCATTTTGCATTTCCTCTTTAATATAGACAGCCATAAACTGAATATTATTAAGATTTCTTCAGAGGGGGAATAAGAAAATAGAACTCACTACAGTGTCCCGTGTTTCTTTAATTTCACAGCTGAATTACCAGAGACTTGCTAAAAGAGGAAAGTCTTCAAGAAAATTCAGAGCCGCTGGAAGCACGTATATGTACATATAAATATGTTCAACCCCTTGGGTGTTATTAGAGTGGAAAAAACATCTAGTATGCTAAAGCTATGTGCAATGAAAAAAGGGGGTCATGCATTTTTTAATAGGAAATGACAGAGGATATTTCATCATTGCAGAGCCATGTAGTTTTTACTTAAGCTAGTTTTAAAATAGTAGTTTAGCTGGTGGTAGTGGAGAGCTCAGAAGATGCTGAGAAAACTGAGCATTTACCTTGTTTTCTTAAAGTGTGGTGGGAGGTGTTTCAGCTCACAGTGACCTCCACATGACTGACATCTGACCCAGCTGAAGCTGCTTGATAACCTATGATAGAAAAACCAGGAAGGATGTATTGAGAATTTGCACACCAAACAAAATTTAGATGCTCAAAGGCTTAGAATATTTGATCCTTTGACCACTGGTATGAAGCAGTGATTACTTGAACTTTTTTTTGACAGACAGTGTCCTAACAGGTACGACTGTGAGTCTTAGGCATGTGAAAACAAATAGTGGACATGACTGCCAGACAGCTCATCCAATACCTTTGAAGACAGAGTAAAGACAGCATTTAGCTTGCTCAAAGTTCTAGATACTAGACAGAATTTATTGTAATGAATGAAATTTGCTTAAAGCATTAAAGAATAAGTTGATTCCTATCTGTGCTGTTTTCAAATTCACCCCTTATTGGAGATGATTATCTTTTGTCAGCTTCAAAGGATGTATTTGCCATGGTTCTTGGGCAGAAGCACTTTTTCTGAGATAATTTGTCCAAAAAGGCAGTACAGATTGCTGATGAGAATCACCATTAAATAAGCACAAGTGGACTTATTTCAGTGTGGTGGCATCCATACCTACAGTACAATGAAAAGACAGGTGCCAGGGAATTCGTCAAGGACAGAGCACTGATTATGGCAGCAAGGGAATGTACAAGGCCCTAACAACCTCCCAACGACACTTGCCAGGCTCTCCTGTATGCTTAACACTCCAGGGCTGTGGGAATGCTCTGTTCTGGCAAGTTTTGCAATCATACAATGTGGTAGTGTGAGAGGGTATGCTGAGGAAAATCAGGGTTGGTTTCTCACATTCTGCATTCAGTCTCTCAGGGTTGGTTTCTCACATTCTGCATTCTTCATGGCAACACTTGTGATTGCACTGCAATGAGTTGTGACCCAAGAGCTCTAGTGAGAGCCAGGCTTCACAACAGTCCTGCAGAAGAAAAGGGCACCATGAAAGTGTTTTGTCAGCTCATGAATCCTTTTTGCTGCTGTTGAGCTGGCAAACACAGTCTGAAAAGTTATCTGACTGTGTCACTACTGTGGCTTTGAGTCCAAGCCAGTACATCAGTCTCACATATGGTGCTCGCTGCACCTTAAAGGGCTTCTGTTGGTTTGGCCATGCTGTTTTTGTGTTTTTCTCTGGTAATACTGTATGAACTACATTTCTCTCCCTATTTAATGCATTTGTGCCTGATTCCACCCTGGTTCTGCTCCTCCTGCTTGCTCTCCAAATATCATTACTCCTTAACTAAATCTAGATGGCTAGAATTAAAGAGTCTTCCTCTGCTGATAATTATTTTATTTTAGTCAGAGAGTAGCTTTCTGTCTTTATCTGGGTCAGTATTAAGCTTAGCTTCCAGTGTTAATTTTCATGCTAAATATTCTTAATTTGTTCCTCCTTTATAAGAAGTTCCTTGATCCAGTAAATCTTCTTGTCCCTCCTACAGTGTCTCTAGTTATGAATTGTCATGATTCAGTGAATCTACAGAGAAACTATTTTAATTATCCTCCCTTTCTCTCTCTGTCTTCTGCCAGGATGTCTAAGCCTCCTGTGGAGGGAACATTCCTATCCTCCTTTAGCTCCCCTGAGGCAGTTGGAAATTTTTCATGTCAAGTTATTTTTTTGTCTCCCAAATCATTACTGGATAAGCACTTCTTAGTGCTGCGATGTTGATTTCTGTAGGGAGATTCCAGCTGCAGGGAAAAGAAGACATGAGCTCAGGACAGACTGCCAGAGAAAATGGATGTATAGTTTATGTGAGACTTGGTAAAGCCACAGAAAGGCCTGATCTGCTGCATCGCTCTCTGGACTTCAAGTGTCACAGACTTCTGCTTTATTCAGTGCAAGAAGGAAAATCATGTTTGCATGGTTTGTAGCTGGTATGTGTTTTATTTTTTGGATTCTGAACCCCTTCACACTTTTGGGGAGTTGTGGGAATGGGCAATGGGATAGAGAATCTCCAGATCTCAGATGTATTGAATCCAGCCCAAATTGCAGAGCTGTCTTTCTCCAATAGTTCTGAAACCTGATTTCTGGGCATCCTAAGGCGACAGAAGAAAGCATCATAAACTTTGCAAACAATTAGGGCTTTGCTTCATGCTCTGACTAACAAGGCAATCACTTAGATGGCAGCTTAAGCATTGGTGCAGTTAGTTGAGAAAAATGACAAAAGCCTGGATAAAGTGCTTCCCTCTCAGGCTCAGCACTGTCAGTCATCCATTCAGGCTTCAGAATTTCCCTGGTGCTCTTTGTTCAGCAAGAGGCTTACTGGAACCACCACACACTGTGTCAAACTACCAGGAAATCCTTTATCAGTTCATCCTTTTGAAACTGTCATTGAAGTGTATGGACCTAAAGAGTGATAAGCATTAATAATACTGTGTTCTTTTTATCCATGTGTCGCAGTTTAGTCTTAGTTGGCTTTATCTTAAGCTCAGGATTTGTAGTCCAGGCTAGTCTGCTGCAACTCTTTTAAAAATGGTGCTTAACCCATCACATATGGATACATAAGACAAAAAATAATCAAACAAATTTTTATCTAAGTCAGAGGTTTATGCCTGTTTGTAACTTGGACTTCTTTTGGCAAGTGCATCAGCATCCTGTCCATGGTCCACTGACATAAGTCCCATAAGCAGCACAGCTTGTCAGAGTGATAGTGTTGATGTTTTGCTTGCTGAATTTTAAATTTTATTTGGGGTTGGTTTGTTTAGGCATGTCTGTTATTTAGCATTAATCAAACAAGTAATCAAATGGAAATTTGAAACTGGATCTGAAGGATCCTGTTCATAAGGATTCATAACAGTTCCAGATGATAAGGATCTGAACTGTTTCATGGGCATTTCTCATCCTGGCATCATCAGCCCTTAAGAGCATTCACACGGCCACACCCACTCATGCAAGCAGAACAGGACCCAGAAGGATCAGCTGAACATTGGGGTACAAAACCCATTGCTCACTGTCCAGCACAGTTTTGCTTCCCAGTGGTTTTATCTTCTCTTTTTCCAGGATTGGACCAGTATCCAAAAATGCATTTGTGGAAACCCTTTTGTAAAGAGAACTGGACTTGTGGGCCAGTGGGGTGTCTTTTTATGGTCTGAAGAATCTGAGTGTGTTTCAGCAATACATTGCCTGCCATACATCAGGGATGGCTTTGGGGTAGCTGTCATGGAATGACACAGAAAGGAAGATGTAGTTCCTGCTCTTGGAGGTAGTAATAGTTAATGTATGTGCTAATCAGAAATATGAGTATAGACTTAGCCAGTACACTGCTAAAGTAAAATCACTCTGCCAGAGATTTTGCAGTTTTCAGCAAGGTTGCTTGGTTAAATCAGGAAAAGTACACAAGGATATAAGTGCAACAAAAGACAGCTAAATTTAAATCTTCAGAATTTCTAATCTGTGTTCTATAAACAGAAAAAGCCCAAAATACATAGAGCCTATATGTACCCTGAGATTCTGTGGATATATATATTGACAGTCTGGAGCAGCTAAACACCCCATTCACAATAAATACTTAAATACTGCCAGGTATTGGGCTGGCTCTGACTGTCCTGTCACTTACCTCATGAAAAGCCTTTCTCCAAATATACACCATACACCCTGCAGAGATAAACACAGGCACTGAAAAAAAAAAAAAAAGTAAATAATGATGTTGGTGTGACCATGACTCTTTAGGGCAGAACAGAATTGAATGGAAAAGTTCCAACTGGAAGTGACTTAGAACAATCATCTAGTCCAACTGCTTGATCACTTCAGGGTTGTCCAAAAGTTAAAGCATATTTTTAAGTGCACTGTCTAAATGCTCCTTAAACACTGACAGGCACGGTACACAAAAGACCTCTCTAGGAAAGCTGTTCAGTGTTTGATGGCCGCTCTGTAAGGAAATGTTTCCTGATGTTAAGTTTAAACCTCCACAGACACATCTTTGAACCATTTTCATATGTCCTATCACTGGATACCACAAAGAAGGCATCAGCATCTCCCTCCCCACTTCCCCTCCTCAGGAAGATTAGAGAGCAATGAGGTTGCCCCTCCATCTCCTATTCTCTCTCTCTCTAGCGATTTTAGTGCTTCAGTGCTCAAACACTTATCTAACACTGCCCATGAACACCCATGTCAATTCTGTGGTGACCCTGACTGGATGCCTGGTACCCACCAAAGCCACTCTGTAATTCCCCATCACAACTGGATAGAGGAGAGAGAAAACAAAAAAAGGGTTCATGTTTTGAGATAAGGACAGGCAGACATCATTCATGAATTACCATCAATGGGCAAAACAGACTTGACTTGGAGATATTTATTGAAGTTAGTGCCAGCCAAAATCAGAGCAAGATAATGAGAAGCAAAAAAAATCTTAAAAACACCCTTACCCTACACCTCCATCATGTCTGGGCTCTACCTCCTCCCTCCAGTGGCACATGGAGATGGGGAATTAAGGCTATGGTCAGTTCATCACACATTTCTGCTGCTGCTCAAGGAGAGGAGTCCTTGCCCTGCTCCAACGTGGGGTCCCTCCCATGGGAGACAGTTCTACATGAACTTCTCTGGTGTAAGTCCTTCCCATGGGCTACAGTTATTCCTGAACTGTTCCAGCCTCAGTTCCTTTTCACAGGGTGCAGTCCATCAGGACCAGCCTGCTTTGCCATGGTCTTCCCCACAGGCTGCAGGGGAATCTCAGCTCCAGCACCTGGGCCACCTCCTCCCTCTCCTTCTTCACTGGCCTTCGTGTCCGCAGAGTTGTTCCTCTCACATATTCTCAGTCTTCTCTTGTCTGGCTACAATTACATCTGCACAGTAACTGTTTTCTCCTTCTTAAATAAGTTATCCCAGAGGTTGCTGCCATCTCTGATGCTCTTGGCCTTGGCCAGCAGTGGTTCCCTCCTGTAGCCCACTGGCACTGCCTCTGTCAGACATGGGAGAAGCTTCCAGCAGCTTCTCCAGCAGCTGTATCCTCTCCTCAGCTACCCAAACCTGGCCATGCAAACTGAACACAGACACAGGGCCACATCTTTAAAAATATTGAGCTGACTCTGAAACCAGTATGAATGGAAGACTGTTCTCATTCCTTTGTGTAAGAACAATGGCATGATTGGAGTGCTCATTTAAAGAGGGGTGGAAACTCAAGCATAGTCTGAAGACCATGTTACAACATTGCAGGAAGAGACCTGGTGTCCATTAAAGATACCACATGGATTACAGTAAGGAAGTAAACAGTGGCTTGAGGAAGATAAGGGAAAAAATGGTTTTGAAGTTTTGTTTTCTTTTTAAGGTTATTGGCATGACTGAGGGCATTGGGAACTCTGCAGTGATTTCACTGCTTGATTTTTCCTTTTAAGGAAAGATTTTCCAGGAGGTAAAAATTAGGAACAGAATGATCTCCCCATGGGTCAGCTGAGAATGAAATATCTGACAGCACAGCCACATAGCCTCCCCTAGCACATGCTGACATACTTATAGAAGTTGGCATGCCTAAAGGCTTCTTATTATTTATTCTGCCTCTCCTACAGTCCCTGAAGCACAAATACTCAGAAAGCTATGAGGTCTTGCTATGCTCCAGCTCTTTTGCTCCCCCATATTATATTCCCTAGGGTAACCAAAGAAGAACTTCTAGAACTCACAGTAGCATAGGAATTAATTTATATACATCTTATTGTTGCAGACCCTTGTCCATCCCCTTTAAGGATACTGGATCCTAGGCAACAGAACATATTTCTGTACAATAATGCTGGAAAAGTTCATCAGGTTCAATGTACTAGTAATTTTGATTTCCTCTCCCTGACCTAAAAAAATAAAAAATAAAAAGTCATTCTCTTTCCAGGCTGTGAAAATTTGTTAAGTTATTACTTATGTGGCAAACTTTAATATATTTAATAAAGGCTCCTAGTAAAATATTTGCTTTAGCCATGACCCAGTTTTGGAAGAAGTGTAGTTTTAGCTACAAAGGTGCAGTCCTGGAAAGAGCACAAATATGCATGGCAATATTTCAAACAGAGGTCAATTCTTAATGAAATTTCAGGGCTTGTTTTAACCTGCAGTTATGATAATATTGAGTATTTTTTCAATGTATAAAATGTGCTTTAAAAGCAGGAGGATTTTAAAAGAGGGTCTTATTTGTGAAAAACCCTAATTTCTGCATCCTGCTTTTGAAATATAAATAATATCTTCTGTAGTGTTTATGTCTGTGTGTAAAGATTTACTTACACCATCACTACCAACAACAGTTACTCCACAGTTTGGTGAAGCATTGATTTGCTGCAAGTACATCCCAAAAGGGACATCTTTGACTCTTCCATAGCGCATTATCTTGTCCCACGCTGAAGCTGATGATACCACGGAACCAGAAGAAGCTGAATGGTACCAAGGAACGGACAGTTCTTCAGTTCTTTCTCAGACATGAATTCTCTGTGTCCTCAGAGTGAATTGTTGCCTCTCACCAGCCACACTGTTGTGACTGGCACCACTGCAACTTTCATCTAAGTCAAGTATCTCTTCTTAAGCTGCTCTTCCATTTCCTCTGATGGATTTCCTGACCAAATACTCCTTACCTCTCTCCCTTTCTGTTCTCACTATCCTTACCCAGCCCCTCTCTCTTCATCTTTTCCACTCTGCTGCTGCATCTGAGCTCTTTCATGTGACCCCTTGGTACTCATTCCCAGTTTCTTGTCTGTCCTCCAGAGTTCCACATTCCAGCTCTTTAGACTTATTTTTGACAGGAAGGCCCCAGTTGATCAGAATAATTTCTCATTGTGCACCTGCTCCTGTTTTCATGCTTACTGACATTGTCCTGATCTTTCCATTTCATTGTTTCCCAGTTCAGCTCATCCCTATGTTATATCCCAGTACTCCTTCTCAGTCAGCTCTAGGCTATAATTCCACCAATTTTTTTGACAGCAGTTTTTCCTCATACAGAACCTGGAACTGCTCTTCTCTGCTCAGTTTCCTGCCTTATATATCATATTGTCATACTCCAACTCTCCTCCCTCTTTGCATTCACATCACTGATCCTGATATGTGTGGGAAGCCATATTGTGGGTGTAGAGAGACAGAATTCATGCTCTCCAAAATTGCATAGAAAAAACATCTTCTTCCTTCCAGCCCTTCCTCTGAATAGACAGAATAGAGAGGAGCTGGATGTGAACCATCAACAAGGATTTGCTGACTTATATGATTCCTTAGCAAGGTGAACATGAGGACAGTAAAAAGGCTGATATAACAGTGTTCTTTCTTGCCAAGTCTCTAATTCCTGTTCTACTGTGTAAGGACACTGGATCTCCTCAAAGGTTAGTAGAACTTTAATATGGATAAAACCAACTTTTCCTCATCCCCAGTTACATTATTGGAAACAGCTGAATAAACTTGGTTAAAATTACAAAAAGCAGCCAGAAGCAGATACCAGCATAGAAAATGTCACCTTTAAAACCATTTCAATTAGTAAGTGAAAAAATGGGAAATAGTCTTATAAGAGGATGTGGCATCTTTACCTAATTATAGATTATGTTTTCATTCTTCATGTAATATCATTTAAATTCATTATCCATCTCTAGTGAGAGAAAAGATGCATTTAATTCACATGCCTCATCTAGCATTGTTAGGTTCAAAAATTGTGATAGATAGCAATGGATTAGAGGTGAGTCTTACCAGGAGGAGGAGTTACTGGTTATCAGTTTGGTGAAAAAAAACACATAAAACCCTTCCAAACCTTCTGAGAACTCTCTTTTGTAGGAAAGTCTTCAATGTCATTAATTTTCAATAGAGACTCTAATTTAATAAATACTTTTTTACTTCTTGGATTTTTTGCATATTGCTAGAGTTGTGATTACAATATGAATATCTAAAGAAATAGCATAAACAGGTCCTTAAATTCCTCCAGAGCGATGGTCAGCTGTATTGTTTATATTTAAGAATGGTGTTTTATGGCCTATGTGGTTTAGAAAACCTGGATGCTCAGTGCATTTGCTGAGGTGTATAAATATTGTAACATTATTTCTCTCCCTCACACGCACATTTTTTGAACTGAAAAACTTAGTCTAGCCGTTGAAGCCTGTTACACTTTCCATTACAAATTACTTTAGAGACCATAACATTTAGGTACTTTTAAAACTGGATGAATGCACTAAAAGCGACCCTGCATTAGCATAAGCTCAAACTATTGTTTGGAGGTTTTTTTAGCTATTTCAGCTAAGAAGCCTTTGTTCTTTTCTTTTCTTGTCTGCTTAGCCCTTCTCTTATACATCCCTCAGTATCAGCTTCTTGAGCTGATTCAAAGGATTAACATGAAAACCAGACTGGACTAAAGCAATGCAAAAACATCCCTTGGAGATTTTTAAACTTTTGTAATGAATTTGAGTTTCAGAATGTGCTACATATAGTCCTGTACCACAAATGTCACTTTTATGTCTTTAAGAACGTATTTTTTATCCAGGTACAAAATACTATGCAGTGAAAACACACGTGAGCACAAACAGACACAAACATGCAGAGTTTAATTGCTTCCTCATGGCCTTTCAGTACTTAAAGAAAGCTTTTTAAAAAGCTGGAGAGGGACCTTTCACATGGTCAGATAGCCACAGGACAAGGGGGAATATTTTTAAACTAAAAGAAAGAAGTTTTAGATTAGAAATTAGGAAGAAATTATTTACTATGAGGGTGGTGAGGACCTGGCACAGGTTGCCCAGAGAAGCTGTGGATGCCCTATTCCTGGAATTATTCAAGGCCAGGTTGGATGGGGCTTGGAGCAACCTGGTCTAGTGGAAAGTGTCCCTGCCCATGGCAAAGGCAGTTGAATGAGATGATTTTTAGGATCCCTTCCAACCCATATTATTCTGTAACTCTATGATTTTACAGAACATTCTACTAGAGTTTATCATGAAATTCTCTGTAATAGACAAGATATAGGAATTGACATAAATTCTCTTGTAGATATACTTACATCAGTAGTTCAGTGATGATTTGCCCTAATTAGACATCTGACTCAGTACTCTACAGAAAATGGGAATACCCTTCTGGAGAAATAACACAATACATGCCCTTATTCCCCACAAAAAAGACCCCAAAACCACAACATCTAAAATAAAACAAAACAGCAAAGCCCCCTGCCCAAAAACAAACCTCAACCCAATATCCAAAAATTAACCACAAAAAGCTCTAAAAACCAACTAACCAACCACCCAGTGGCAGGGAGTTAATATCATGACAGCATCTTAAAACAGGAATTTATCTATTTTTGCAATATAATGTCTTTGGACCTGAGTCTTCATTACCCAGTGCAAATAAAAACTCAGAACTAGTAGCTGTCCAATAAAGATCTAGACAAAGCTATATAATTAGTCTGAGACAGGTTTCCATCAGAAACAATTGTCAGGCCTCAAATGATACTGGGCAAGTAAGGACTTGAGAAAATAAAGGGGAATGCAGCCAAGCCCTTGTCTGTTTAATTGAGCACAAGATGAAGTGAAAGACGCAATATGAGCCAGTTCCTGCTCAATTGCTGTTGAAATTTTGTTAAATGAGTTGACTGCTATCTTATTTACATACGAAAATCTCCACTCAAGCTTCACTGAGCCACGGCCAGACCTTAATTGAGAATTTATGGTTGAGTTCTCAGTGGAGGTGAAGAACTGGAACGTTAATTCCAGGTGCAGTGGTTGAATTCAGTCACATTTGTGACCCTGATGAGCAGTGTCCATTCATGCAAAATTCCTGTAACAAGCCAAGCCTTGAGATGAAATTAAACAAATAGTTGCCTATAGTTTGAAGCCAAGCTTGAATGCACTTGGATTTCCCTGTATTTATATATACAGCAAAATTACATTTTCCCTGGCTTTTCTCTGGCTCACATGTGGATGCTTGTACTGAGAATTTTTTCAAATTAAGTCAACACATTTTTTGGAAAATTGTCAAATTCACCACACTTACCAAAGAGGGGGGAGGTGGTTTGTCACTGTCTAGAGTGCCACACAGTTTGCCCTTATCTGGTCTACATTTAATGTATAAGTAGGGGTTTTTCCAAGGAGTCGTAAAAGGACTATTTATCTCACTGTGGATTTTGATATGCTCAGGAAGTTCTGTAACCTTGTTGATAGCTGAAGCATGGGTTGTTTGGGTTCAGTTCTCTGATGTGACAGTCTTTTCCTGAGTGATCTTTTCCTGAGTAAACTATTCAAGACCAGCACCTTACACCCCTCCCCAGAGTCAGTAACTTTGAGGACGTGCATCAAAATGGAAGCAAGTTTTTAGGTTTTAAATATATGTAAAAATTTGTTCCCTAAACAACTCATTGGAGTAATTCAATCTAAATTTATTCTTCAGCATGCAACCATTTACCAGAGAGCCAAGTTTTTATGGGCTCTGCAGTTGTTATGTTTGGGGCTGATTTTTAGCTCAGTTTCTAGAAGATGAGTGGTGCTTTCTGGGCTCCACTGGTGAGGTGCTGGATTCAGTTGCCTGAACACAAGCTGTATGACTTTCTCCATCACAAGTTTTCAGTGGTTAAGACTTGCAAAACAGCAGACACATACATGATAACTGATCCCAAGCAAAGCTCAAATCAGGGCCATAATATGGAAGAAACCCTTAGAAACCTTGGACACTCAAACTTTTACTCTCTGACATGGTATACCCAAAACTCCCTAGAAAGGTAGGATGAAACATACATTTGCAAATATGACACAAAGACCCACTTTGGAAATCACTGAGTTAATGAGATCAAACAGCAGAGCAGTGAATATAACAGAGAGAAACACAGAATCCTCCCAGTTATGGTAAAACTTTTGAATTTTTCAAATATTCCACTTTTTTCCCTTTTTTTACCATTTTCTTAGCAAACCTACCTCATATAATTATAGATCTTAGTGTTCCTTACCAGCTGAGATTAATACTGAATCTACAAACTTTTCCTAGTAAGCCTGGTGTGTAGCTCACTAGAATTTTATTAGATCAACAGCTTGTTATGGCCCTAAGACAAGCATCTCTTACTCCATCTACTCCCTAAATGACCTCACCCCATGCAGCAGGCTGTGCTACTGTGTCCATCCCTGGGGCAATCTGTTCAGAGCATGCTGGCAGGCATGTTACAGCCTTCAGAGCTCAAGTAACACAGGGAAGTTCCAGGCACCTGCAGAGCACAGGTGTTCTCTAAGGTGGCTATTTGCTTTTAATAATTGAAGGAAGCAGAAGGAAGACGAAGCAGTGGAAGAAAGCTGCCTTTTGTGATTTTAGAAGGTTGGAATTGCCTTCCACTGTCAGTGTCTGGAATAATGCCACATGTAGAGAGACAATTGAGTATTGGCTTTTTAGAACAATTTAATTAGGATTTTCTATTTGCATGGGGTTGAGTATGTGCTATATGATGGGCAGGAAAGAAGTACAGAAACAAATAAATGTTTTCCACCTTCCAGCAAATTTCTATGGATGTACATAAATTGGACCTTAGTGATTTCTCTGTCCTTGTGGATACATTATCTCTGGGGATACCTCAGTCCTGGAATACTTTGCTTGGATATCCACAGTACTCACTGGAGCAGTTCTCTTGAGTGAGGAATCTGCTGTCCCCAAAAGGCTGTACTTCACCCTGGCTCTGCAAGTTCCAGGTCAGAAAACCTTCCATATTAATTGAAAAAACCTCAGGAAGTGGGAAGTGCCTAGGGTTCTGCCCTAATTTTCTGCTCACATATCCATTTTGAGCCTTCTATGCCTGGCTATCAGTTTAATCCAGAGATTAATTACTGCTGGAAGAATCCCTACGCAACATCCCACCTGTCACAGCTCATGTCATCCACATTGGTGCTGCTGTGAATCTCACAGAAGTCATGCATTAAGAATAGGGAGCAGAAATCCCAGGACTATCACAGCCTCTATGGTGAACTCCACTGAATTCACTGATACCTCAGGTTGCATCCAGAAATGGCAGTTCTTCATTTGTGGAGCACTGCATTCACAAAATAATTACAATTATTTGCTCAGGTTTTGTAATGAGTTCAAACATCTGCACCCATGGCATGGAATTTCCTTCCAGCAGCTGAATCTTATACACAGTTTTCAGATCCAGTTGCTCAAGGTCTGAATGCAGCTGGTCCATTCACCAGCCCAAATAATTTTGCCTAAACATTGAGGGCATACCAAACTGAAACCTCTTGGACCACTGCTGTGTACTAGGGGCACAAGGATCTCTTCCAGAGCCCAGTTCCTTCATCAACATCTACCAATGGAAGCACAAATTTCACATTTCAGTTTCAAGATTTAAAAAGTCAAGCTGCCCCTGGGACTTGTTTTGCAGAAGGTAGTATGTGAGAGAAGAACAAACACCAGAAATTCCCTGCCAGGTGCCTTTCTTTTAATTGTAAGATTTATCCTCCAGTAAGACTTAGTCCTGCAATATCATCTTGGCATTCACACAGATATAACCTATGAATCTTACATCATACAACTAATACCCTCAGCTTTGATCTTCTAGGGGTGAAAAATGCTAATATTTTATACTACATTATTTAGGGGCTTCCTAGAGTTCAATATATTAACACAGTCCTGTTATTCAGCAGTGAATAGATTTCCTCTTTAGGAAGGTTATATTCATCTGTGCAGGAGAGAATGTAAGAAATAATCCCCAACCTGTCAGGCAATTAAAGCAGTATTATTCCTTGCAGTTTTAGGTCCTAATTTACTGTATGAATACCTACACTATTAAGTCAAATATTTTTATGGAAAAAGTCAGTGAAGTTTCACTCTATAATGTTAAAGCCTAACACCTCCTACATACTCTTCATTATGAGCATATTATGGTCTGGCACAAAACCAATGTACTTCAATATTTAAACTGAAATTTAGGAAATGAGCTGTATTGTTCTTATAGACAAATTAATTACTTAAAGAAGATTATTTTATTGACAAAATTTATGAAAGGTACAGTTAAGGTTAAAATGTCATTTTTGTTCTGTTTCCCTGCTTTTTATGTTTTTATTTCCAGTCAGACATTTCTAACATTTTGAAAATTAAATTGTGAACTGAAATTTTCCAGTCCTATTGACAGCTCAGCAGCAATTCTTAGGAGGTGTGATGATCTGAATAAAATTGGTTTAGATGTTTATGACTTCAGACCAAAAACCAAACTACATTCTTCAGCAGACTGAAGAATCATCAGATTGTGGTACCTACCTACATAATCTTGAGTAGGTTCCTTTGATGACTTCATGGATTTATGGTTATAAGCATAAAAAAACATTGTTTTATAGACACACAGTATAATTTTATATATGGATTTTTTAAAAAAAATTGATTTTAAGCTCAGTTTCAACAAAGTGCAGAAGTAAATGCAACTGGTATTTTATCATTATATGGTCATACATAAAAAATACACATTTCAGAAAGAACATATCAGTTATGAAAAATTTTGCTCTGTCAGAGAAGCTGGTAGGAGTTTCCAGTTTAGAGGAGTGAGAAAGGCTATAATTAGCCTTATTAAGTAAAATCTTTGCCCAGTGTCTATATCTGAATGTGCAAGCCTCATCCTTCTCTAACCAGTAAGAGAAATGCTGCTCCTAAGGCATGAATCAGATAAACAAAAAGGAGATGAGTAAAACCACCAATTTCCCATCATCAGTTTAAAAAAATGAGGGTCAAATTATGATGCAGGTGTTCAAATTGTATGTGTGTGTTGGGTAAAATATGCTTCCAAAGATATTTCTATTGTCTGAAAATTTATTTGAAAAACAGGGCAGCAAGTGTTCAAGTCCCTGTTTCAATAAACATGTGCAAAGAGGATCAGACTGACAAACTCCAAAGCAGCTGGATATAAATAATGCTTATGTGGGAAGGATCAGGTTCAAAGAGAAGATGCAAGTGGATCAGTCTTCAGAGCTCCTCTGCTTCCCTGGGCCACAAAACACTTCGGGTTTGCCTGAGAAGTGGTGGAAATCTTCCCTGATCTTTGAAAAAGGGAAGAGGGAGGAATGAGATTAATACAATATAAATAAACTCAGGTGAGGTGATATGAACAAGAGTTCTCCTAGTGATGTATTAGTGATGTAAAGACACTGGAAAATGGTGCAGAGATTTTTTTTTTTTTCGAATGCTGGCTTCTCTTTGTGACATTTATGATGAAATTCTGCATTACAGTGTAGTTTCCTGCTGCGCTTACCTATTTTGAAAATGTTGCTGCCTCTCTATTACGGTAAATAAAGTGAATTTACTGAAAATGTTGTACCTACTTTGGCACACAAAGAAGGAAGACCTACAAAATCGATATACCTGTCATTTTAACTTTGAGAACGTGGTAGATACTGGAACAGACTGTTAAACAATCAGTAGGTAAGAACCAAGAGCAACATGCAGTACTTGAAAATGTCCAGTGTGGATGTATCTAATGACAATCATGTCAAACCTATCTAAGTTCCTTCTCTGATGAATGATCTTGCTTAGCATGTGGGAGAAAAGCTGAAAATGTGAAATGTTCTGACTGTATTAAGCTTTTAAACATTCTATACCAGCAAAATTGGAAATTATAGCCACGGTGTGTGACTACAATTGACTAAAAATGGCATTTCTGGAGTGATTTTCATTCCTTTCTCTATTAAAAAAAGAAGGTAGGTTTTGCAGGGCACCCCTAAGATCTGCCTTGGTTCTAGTCCTGGTTAATCTTTATATTTGTGGCATAAATGAAGGAGCGGAGCACAGGTACAGAAGTTCGTGGGTGAGGAGGGTTGTGTGTACTTTGGAGGAATAGATCAGAATTCATAACTACACTGTTAACTGCAGCAAGCGTTTGAACCATGAGCATGAAATTCAATAACGACAAGTGCCATGAATAGTAATGCCTGTGGAGGAAACCTGAAGTGCACAAATACAAATGGGAGAATAACTGGAGGAACAGCAGTATGGGAGGAGAGGTCCAAGGTCATGGCTCACAAACTGCGTCTGAGTCGACAAGATAATGCAGTTGCACAAAAGGCAAATCTCATGCTGGGCTGTATTAACAGCATGACAACGGAAGTAATTATTTAGCTGTACTAAGCAGTGATGAGACCTCAGCTGGTGCACCATTCCCCAGTCTGAAAACAAGACAGGTGTAAATAAACTGGACAATCTCTAAAGGAGAGAAAAAAGACAAAAAAGAAAGCACAGTTTATGTCAAAAGGCTGGAAGAAGTCTACTTATTTAATAAAAACAATATCAGATGGGAACATAAGGATATATGAAATGGAATTAAATAGTGTTAAGATTATGATGGCCTTTTTTTTTTCCTTCCCATCCTATATATGTGTTGCAAGAAATGCTGACCTAATTCAAACCGAAATGTTTGAGGCAGAAATTTCAATAAAAAGTCATAAGAAAGAGATCAGGAAAATTTGTCAGCTTTGTGAGACCTTTGAACTGATGTTTGGTTAAACTACTGGGTCTCCTGTGCTGGAAGTTTATAATTAAAATATTGCATGGATTTATATTTTCCTCCTTCATAGGGAGAATAAACAACTGATCTCTCAACATTCTGTAACTCTTATGTATCTATAAAAATATTGTTTAAGCAAAAATTATTAATTTATTAATAATTATTAAATTATTGATTTAATGTATTATAAATTAATAGGATATTTAATAAGTCTATATGCATTGGTTTTGTACCTGAAAAAGAACATGGAGAATTTTTCATAGCACAAGGAGGGTTCATGAAAATTATGTTAAATTTGCACTTTGAGATGTCAGAGTAGGATTACATTTTATTAGAAAATGTCAGTATAAACAAACAATCACACAAAACCTCCAAAGAATAAATTGCCTTTTTAAGTAGAAATGTCACATTCCCCAAACTTTTTTTTTTTTAACAAAATGTAAAGGCTTTTGTAGAAACAGAAACTTTCCTGAAATATTCAGTGGAACTGAAAATACATTTTTGAAGAGTTTTGTCTGAAAAAGTTTTGAACAGTTCTCTTTAGTAGTGAAGAAATTGGTATTTGCAGCTATGATCCTGCGGGGCAATGATTTTGCCATGTTTCCAACCTTGCTGCCTTTGAATTAATAGAGCACTTTGTTCTTTCCACAATCCTTTTTTCTCAGGGTTTTTTCTTTCTTTTGCCTCACACTACCCCAAATCATTCTCCCTCTAAATGGCAAAGGGAAATTAAAGAAGACAAGTTCAGACAAGTAGATAACAAGAAATCATGGAATACTTCTGCAATGGTCCCTTTGTTAAAGCACTTGGAAACCTGTCCTTCACTTCCCAGAACATCCCATCACTCTCGGCAGAAGTGATGGTGCTGGGGCAGTTATACTTTTTGGTGTGAGGTACTGAGAGTAATTCAGAAACAACAGAATAGTTGAGGGTGGCAGAAAAACACCTGTCAGGGAAGGGATCAGAGATGTTTTACCTTGAGTCAGAGTAATGAAGCCAGATGCTGTGAGTTAAAATCTTACTTGTACTGTTAGGATAATTAGCCAGCTCTTGCATCTTTTGCAATCTCACTGCTATCTATTCTCAAATGAATCAGTTCCCTCATTCACAGTAAATTATTTGCAATAGAGAAAATTTTTTCAATATTTTATTCCAGTCTCTGCTGCATTGTCTCCAGGCTCATTAAGAGATTTTTGGTGCTCCTGTAATATGAATAAATAGCATTGAATATATTAATATTTTTTAATGTACATATAAATATATGAATAAAGGTTTATCTCATCAGAGTTACACTAACTTGAAGTGGAGCAATCCATGAATGACTCAATCAGAGACTTATTTGCTAGCTCGTCTCAACAGCCTTTGTCTTATCATTGTTCCCATTTTTCTGTGTCTCTTGTTACATTTGAAAAATGAAGGGCAACCTCTTTTACAATTTTAAGGGGTGCAATGGGCTTCTGAACCCCAATTCTCTCAGCTCCAAAACCCTAATGGCTGACCTGGGCTTTCTCCTGATGTTTTTTTGCCAGAGGCTCCTGGTAAGGCCACGTTCCCTGGCCACAGTGCAGAGCGCATTTTGCACAGCTTTTTCTGTCTGGACCGGCTCAAGAGCTACCACACAAGCTGTTTGAGACTCAATGGCTTCTTGTTGCTCAAAGGCCCACTCAAAATAGATCTTATTTTGAGTCAGAAATCGACTATAACCTGGAATAAGTAATCTCCAGAATCCCACAAGGCCTAGGAAAGCTTGTGTTCCCTTAGCTGGTGGAGCCATTGTTACTACACTGTTTATCACATCCATGTGCACTGTTTATCACATCCATGTGCACTGTTTATAACATCCATGTGCATGTTACATCTGAAGGGAATTTATGAGGATACTCAAATGAAACATAGTCCAAAAAGTGCACTCCTGAATAAATGGAGCTGTTTTATAAAATGGGCCAGGCCTGATTTCTGTGCTGAGCCTCTGGAGGCAGACTGTAGCAAGAGGGGAACAACTCCCATGTTTCAGCCAAACAGTCTTGTTTATGTTTAATTATCCCTCAGCAGAATAAGGTTCTATGATTTTGCAAAGGTGATTTATCATTTGTTTTCATGGCAATGTTGCCTTGCCAATCTGCACATCTTTTATGTTTCTACCATGTTTGTATTTACACATATCTGATATAGGTGAAAACATTCATTATACTGCTTGAGTGATTAGGAATTTTAAAGCCTAGACCTTTTCCATAAAAAAATCATTTCTGAATTCTATTTATTTGGAGAGTAAAGAATTCAGGTTTTAAGTCATGGCTGGTACAAGCCGAGAAATTCTTGTTATCACTAATTCTAATGCATTCATGAAAACTCAGCTACTCAACAATATGACAAAAAATGATTCAAAGTGTAAATCTACTGAAAAACAAAGTTTTATCTAGCTGCAAAACAACCATTTGATGGCATTCATTCTGTTTAAATAGCAGCTATTAAGCTTTTAATGGTTTTATGCTTTAAAAATGATAAAAATCCTACCAAATAGTACTTCTGGACTGGTTTTAAAATCATCTAATAATGTATGATTAGGATGATAGCATTTATCACTATTGTAGCTGGTGACAGTAGCTCTCACTGTATTCTGCATTTTCAATGTCTATCAAATCCTTAGAAAACATTATGAGATAAACAATGTATCATTACACATATTAGAACTTCAGAAAGCTGCTCAACAATGCCATATGCCTCACGTCTCCGACATGTCACTTATTCTCATGATTCACATTTGATATTTTCTAAAAGCCTGACTTTTTAGAGACTTGAATTCTAAGACATTGTCTTTTTTATGCCAGAAATCAAACCAGTAGAATGATAAAGAAAACCTTAAAGATGTGAACTTCACTGCATAAAAGCAAAAGTATTAAATCTTTTTATTAGGCATGAGTAATAATAGAACATATCATTTTCATACGAGTCAATGTTTTTGGGGCTTTAAGAAAGATATGAATAACCCTGATTTTCACAATAACATGAACAAAAGCAACAAAAATGCTGCTTATTTATTCATGTCTAGCATTCCATGTAGTTTTCAGTCCAACACAAGTTAGCCATTGTGTGTGTGAAGACACACTGTCCTGCTAAGCATATCTCTCTCATCTATTCAATTTTGGATAGGTCTTGGGTAAATGCTGCATTGCAGTACAGTATCAGGGCTCCAGATCTATAGAATGAAACTTTAAGTGTATACTGCTAATTCAGGAAGTGGAAAAGATGTTAAAATGCTTTAAAGACAGAGAACAGTGTTTGAGCTGATTGATTTTTCTACTTATATTAAAAACCAAAAGAAGCTTCTAACAACTGCATCAAAGCTGCTAACAGCTATGGCTAATTTTCTGTCTCAAATCCACTGGGCTTTTCCTCCAGAGTTTAATTGCAGTTATCCACTTGCCTAGACAATCCTCAATTCGTGTCTCATGGCACTGCACAGAGTCATTGCATCTTTGTGATTGATGAGAAAGGTCTAAACAATGGACATTTATTGTCGTGCATTTTTACACAAAACACTGAAATGAATTCTTGCAGTGTTGGGTGGGGTTGGCATAAGCATATTCCCCATATTCTGTGGCAGAATAAATAACTCCATGTCAGTTTTAATCCAATTAGGTCTTTAGACAGGAAGCACAGCAACACAGACACCAGAGCAGGCAGCAAGAATGCTGTCCAAGGAATATTGAACATGTTCAAGAAGCCATTTTGTACATACTTGCACATTGTCACAGCCAGCTTGACAAAGACATGCATTTGGGGGTTTTTACTATGTGTGGCTCCTGTGCCATCCTTAGATCCTACCCAAGGATCCAGAGGAAGGCCATCAAGTTGAAGGTTTCTTCTCACCTAAAACTGACAAATCTTGTAGAGCCTTTTATTCAAGGGTGAGCAAAATTGCCATCATCAGGTAATAAATCAACAAGCAATCTTTGCAAATGGTGTGGCTGTGCTAAAGAATGAGGATAAACAAGTTTCTGTGGCCGGGAGGCTGCTGCTTCACTGCCCTCTTCATTGCACATTGTAGAAGGTGGTGTAGAAGTGCCGAGCTGTGGGGGCTTGTAGCCACTCAGCACGAAGCTCGGATAGCTGGTACATCTGAGGGTCCACAAGAAGAATGGGAGGGACACTCGGGCTGCTGAAATCCTGCTCGTTTATTGAAGGGTCGCAGAAGGGGCAGACAGGGAGACAACGAGCAGAAGGGAGGCAGATTCCGAGAGCCCCGAGGGGCGGGGTGAGGATTCTTTTACCTGCGTAAGGGTAGGAGGGTTTAGCATTCGAGGGTACAATCGGGAGAAGGCTAAAGGGAGGAGAAATATAACATTAACCAGTGGGGAAAAGGGAAAGGAGTGTTCTTGGTGGAAGAACCAAAGGGAAAACGTGGAACAGAGAAGATTCTAGGCTAAGGGGCAGACTTGAACAATAACTGACAGGACAGGGGGAGGGTACAATTCTCTTACAAAAGTGGGTGGAGAACTCATACAACTGCTGTTTCCCATGGCAACCCTAGACTGCCTTCCCCAACCCCTCCTCCTACATAGAAGCACTCAAGCCAGAGAGGAGCATGTTATAAGAAGGAAGGGAATAGCCAGATACTCACAAAACTATGACCTTGCTAATGAGCTCTGATGAGTTTCAGAGGCTTAGGTTTAGGATCATACTTGCTTGACATGCTGGTTTCAAATCTGAATAGGCTTCAGCTCATTTAGAGTCACTAGCTGAAGCTGATGCTGGGTTTGGGGCTCTGCAGTGTACTCTGCTGCTTGAATTCATGATTTCTGAGCATACTCCCTCAAGCTTTAAGTTTCACTTCTGCCTGTTTGAGAGGGGAATATCAAGATTCTCCCTATTACAAACTGAAACCAAGGCTCAGTTTCTAGTTTCAGTGAGATATTGATACATAAGACTGCAGTTCCCTGGTAAAGAAAAGAAAAGCAGTGAATAAGTAACCAATGCTCTATTAAAATGACAGATTAGGAAAAACCAGTTTCCAAAGGATAGTGTTTTTAAAATAAAACTGCAATATTTTGGAACGGAGCAGAAATTGAGAAACCTCTTCCTTAGGGCCTGTTCTAGTCTTACAGTTCACTCCAGCTTGCTTGGATACCTCACCAACATGTGCACCTTGTAATGGATAAGGTTGTACTACATTCAGTTTGAAATTAGAAGTTGTTAAAAGTACCATAAAGATGACTCTCAAAACACAAATATACTTCAGGAACTGCTCTGAATGCCACTGGCATAGCTACTGTACTCTAAACTGATCAGCAAATGGCAACTAAGAGGTGGTTATAAAAAGCAGAATAAAAACTCAGGCAGCTTAGTTGCACCCTTCTCCCATGACATGTTGTTCTTTTTCAGTTAAAGGCAAATCAGACATGTTATGTGATCTGCCGTTAAAAAAACATAGAACCCCAGACCAGTGGTATTGTTGCTATGTCCTTTGTGGTCTCTCTGAGGTCTGACTTCATCAGGTCTTGTGTTCTGCATGACTGGGATTCAAAACAAAACATCTCAGAGCAGCTGGGCAAAGCACTGCTGGTGTCAATGAGCAATGAGTCACATTCCAAAGGACAGCATGCTTCCTTGGGAGAAAGATGTGATGCTCTACAGGAATTTCAGATTAAAGTCAAGTATCCTGCCTTTCAGGACTGCCAGAGAAGCAAATTATTCACTTTTGTGCATCACAATCAGTATCTAACTCAGAGTATGAAAGGGAGGGGAGAAGTTTGTGTGAATTTCATCTCTGACAGAGCTGAGTTTGTTTTATAAATGAGTGGGAGAATCTTCTGGGAAAAACCCATCCTGATTTGGCTCTTTTCCTCTTCTTTCCCTTGCAGTTTATACAATAGGCTAGTTGGAATGGGAATAGAGAGAGGTTAAATGATTGCAAAACTGGAGTTATTTTGTGGGGAGAGGAAATGAGTAGGCAGGCCTGACTGCTTGTTGTGGAGCGTAGGCATTGTGGAGAATCCAAAAGGTGACTGGAGAGGAGGTTTGGAGCACAGGTGGGGCTAGGACAGCTAATGGTACAGGCATTAATTAGTAGGAAAAAGTGGTGTGACAAAATCTAAAACATTTGACATTATTTTAAGTGTTGCAGTGTGCAGCTATGCAAACGGAGCAAAAGGGCTTTGTGAATTTGAGATGGGAGTTTCAATTTCCTAAACCTAAAGCTGGAGTTTCTATTCTGTATTTTTATGTGTATTCATCCTTCCCCCTGGAGTTATTCCCATTGGATTTTACCTATAATGTATTCACACTGGGCATTGTTCTATTGGTTTCACCTTGTCTCTTATTTTCCCCTATAAAAACTTTGTCTGGACCCCTGATCATGGTCACTTGTACTTGCGGCGATCGGGCAAATACAACCTACTTTGGACTGCACAACAAGTGTCCAATCTCTTGAGTCTCTTTATCCCGGTCTTGCTCGCGCTCTCTAAACAGCTCTGTCCGTATCAAACGAACCCACAAAGGTGTTGGTTGCCTCTCTCTCTCCGGCGGCTCTCGGAAGCGCCTGGCCAGCGCTCCGGGAAACTGTAACCGGGCGAAAACAAGGAAGTCGGAGAGAGGAGAAAAGAACGAAAAGCAACATTTAAGTCCTTTTTGTCTTGCACAGGTGTGGCATACACATGAAGCCAGGTTTTCTCAAATAATTGGACCTAGTTGATCTTGCTTTGCTTGTGTGTCTATCCCTACTGATGTTTTTTGAATTGGTTAATTTCCTCTTCAGTTGAGGGGGCGAAAGACATCACAAAGTTAACCTTTTATAATGGTATATGAGAGGTGATGGTCAGGAGTGACAGAAAGCTTCACAGTGTCCTGGAGCCTCCAGACTGCCTTCAAACATTATCAGACCTCAGAGAAACTGCTCTGGATGCAGTTCATCAAGCAAAGCTTGAACTAACACTTGTAATCAGCCTTATCTAGGTTATTCAGTTCTGCTGCTCTTGTTAATGTTTCCTAGTGGGACACATCTCCCATTCATTTGTGTAATCAGGATTTGGTTTTCCTCCTGTTGCCTTCCCATTCTTTCCCTCCGTAGAGGAGGTCTCTTTTGTTTGACAACAAGCGATTCTAATTAATAATTTTTGACTGCTTGTGAATTGTGCAGCTCTGTTTAATTTGGGGGACTGGCTATAGGGTTGAGCTGAAGTGGCAGTGAGTTGTGAATGCAGGATCTATTGTCTGTAACAGCACGAGATGCTTGTGCAGAGTAGTTTGAAAATTTAAGTATTCCTTCTGTAATATGCTATGTCTGCTTAAATCTTTCAAAGCAATGTTCCTATTATGTGCAATGAGAGGTTACCCAAAAGTTAAGAAGATGATTACTCAAGCAATGGAGCATTATAAGTCAGAGGCTAGTCTACCATTATTTCAGTCTTATTGAAGATTGGCATTATTATTATTAATACTCATAGGATAAATTTAAGAATTTTATTGTATGCAGGGACTGAATATTATTTCATAGCCATAATGCTGGATCCTCTGACTTCCTAGAAATTTCCTGCTGTTACAGTCCGGCAAAAATTCTTTTCCATTTATGTAGACCTGCCAGGATAACATAACATATGAACTCATATAAATCATCTAAGTCATGTACTGTTAAAAGTGAACTGATAATACAAGAGGTATGAGTCCTTGTAGGAGTAAGAGCTATCAGTATAATTTTTATGTCTTGATTCAAGTCTGATTGTCTAATTCTGACTTTGTACCAAAGTACACTGAAGTATGCATCATATACATATATATATATATAACTATCCAAATACACATATAGAGAAATAACTACAAAATAACTACAGTTAAAGGACCTTTTCTCAAAAGGGATGTGAGCTTGAATGTGGCACTGTACAGCTGTGTGTCTGCTGCTGTGGAAACTGCTAAGGGATAAATACTTTCTCCCCATATTGCACTACTCCCAGCTGTATCAGTGATAATAAAAGGGAAGGTTTTCCCTGGTAAACATCCAGCTCTTCAAGCTCTGACTTCTCTAGAGTAGGAACCTTCTTAAATTTTTGAATGTAGAAATGTCTGTGTATGTGCAGTTTATTCTGGTGCATAACTGAAACTTCTGGGGATTAACAGAGTACAAATGCTAATGAATAATGAACCATGAAAAGTAAACAAGATAGCTTCAGACATCATAAAATCATAGAACACCCTGAGTTGGAACAGCCCATCAGGGTCATCAAGTCCAACTACTAAGACACCCCAGGAATCCCACCATGTGCCTGAGAGCACTGTCCAAATCCTCTGTGAACTCTGTCAGGCTCAGTGCTGTGAGCACTTCACTGGGGAGCCAGTTCCAGTGCTCAACCACCCTCTGGGTGGGTGAGGAAATTTTTCCAAACTAAACCTCCCCTACTCGGTTTCATGCTTTTTCCTCCAGTCCTGTCACTGGTATGAGAGAGAATCAGAACCTGCCCCTTTGTTTCCCCTCTTGAAGACACTGAAGACCACAATGACCCAGACAATTTCTCTGTGTTCCCCTGACAGAGCTTTGCACACCTATGGCAGTATGTAAAATCTCCTTTACTCCTCAGACCCCATATAGAATTTGGTTTTAGTGGCTGTCATGAACTCAGACTTGGTATGTTTTGAATGGAAACATAAAAATAATCAACTCACACTTTTTTCTTGCCTAAATGTTGTTCTCCCATGTGAGCAGCTGAGGTAAAGGTAAAGGTGTCAGGTTGACTCAGGAACTAAGGGAATAGTGATACGGCTGTGAGGCTGATATCAACATAAAGACTTCTGGGATTTTACTATCTTGACAATTTTTGATACTTTCCTGACAAAGATCAGCAAGATGGAAGTTTGTTTGGAGACCATACTGCACAACTGATGTAAAGTAAATGGCATCTTTGTCTCTGAAGTCTCACATTCTCATACCATGTTTGAAATTATAATGCAGTCTGCAAAGAAAGAGTTTTAAAAAATCCAGATAGATAGATAGCAAGGGACCAGAAATACAAATACTTGTTTCATTCTTTAAAGGCATTAAGCATAAAATGACAAAATGAGAGACATTTTCTGAATATCTAAAACATCACTTATTTGCTAAAAATGATCTGCTGAACACTTTCAGTGTAAGCAGACTTGGAAATATCTGGAATGATTTTGTTGGCTTCAAGTTTGTTATAGGGTTTTCCTGCTGGATCAAGAATAGGGTACAGAGTTGCTATAGCTCCATGTTAATATAATTACTATTAATCTAATAAATATAAAAACAATTTTTGTATTTGACAACAAAGAAAGATTAATAACAAAAAGCAATGATGTACAGGGAATAATAGGATAATGTAGGTTGGAAGCAATCTCTGGAGGACATCTGGTCCAGTCTTTAGCTCAAAACAAGGTAAATTTTGATCACACTAGAATGGAAACATAAGCAGAACATGTTTCATGCTGCAAAGCATGTCTGTCGTAATAGTACAGGAAAATATGGGGTACAGATGACAATTCCATTGCTCTGTGTGGCACTCAAGTCCCTTTGTGTGTGTAGTCTTGAAGCCATCCTGCGTGACTGGCCCTGTGCTTTTAGGCAAATTGAACCCTTGTCAGATGTAAGAACTAGAATTGATTAGGTATTATTCAATGAAACATTTTTGGTCCTTAAATCCTCTTTTTAAGCTGTTTCAGGACCAGGATAGAATTGCTAGTGGATGGGTGATTGAATCATCTAGTCCACTTCTATAGCACTTGGAGAGAAGGGGAACAAAGAACAATTGTCACTCCCAGTGTCACTTAAGTAGTAGAAATAAGTGGAAATGGCAAATGTTCAAGGAACAGAATCTGTTGAGTAATGATAGTCTGACCTCTTGTAACTCAAAGGAAATTTTGTCATTGAATTTCTCTAGGACTTTGCTTCTCCCTTCATTTCATTTGAATAAATATTCATTTAATCCTTAATAAATCTTTAAATTAAATAGTGAATTTGGCAAAAAATGCATGAGGTGCAAAATGTAGACTCATCCTTTCTCTACTGATGTTACTTGCTTGCCCAAGCAACAGAGCTATTTTAAAACTACATTTTTCCATCTGTGAAGGGATTATTAGGAATCTCTAAAAATATGCAAGGACTGTCATATTTGCTGGTTCAGTGGTGTTCAGTCCTTGTTCCACTGAATGTTTGGCCAGCATTCATGTAAAGATAATTTTGTTCGTGTCTTATATTTAATGTGCATGTAAGACAGCAATTTCCAGTCTATATAAAAGATATGAATATATCAATCTTGCTCATATAAGCATGAAACATTCCTGCAAACTAATTTGGGTGATCTCTATGGGTGAATTTATGTTTTTATGAAGTATCTCTAATTATGAGTAGGGTGGAATTACTCTGTGGGACTCTCTTTGGCAGTAATTTAGCATGACTGTACTCCTGATCCAGGAATCTCCCTTAGCTGTCCAAAGGAAAGTGAGCCTTTGAAATTACCCAGTGAATGGCTCCAGAAGATGACATTGTTTTTTTTTCCTTTTCAGAGGTGACAAAATAGCAAAGACAGTTCTACTGAAGAGGAATTGTAAAATCTCTGCAATTAATGCAAAAATATCTTTCTTTTCGTAGGGTCAGGCAACTGAAGTGTTGCTGTGGCAGAGTCATTATGCTGCTTGCTACAGCACTGTGAGAATAAAAGATTTGAAAGGAAAGCAGTGTGTAGACTTTTGATAAACACTGTGAAACAGTTTAAATCCAAACAGTGCAAACTAATAAAGGTAAAGAAATATACTGGTTTAAAACAAACAAACAAAAAAACCAACAAACAAAAACAAAACAAAAAAAAAAAAAAAAAAAAAAAAAAAAAACAAAAAAACAAAAACCAAAACCTAAACTCCTCCACAAAGATTTTTTTAAATACTGCCCAAAGCTGTATTCAAATAAGATACAGAACTGAAGTACTGAAGTGCTGCAAAATGAAAACATCAGGAAGATTAGCTCATATGGAATAAACAATTTAATTACTGCAGATGAGGGATTGGGGTCGGTACTCCTTGGTTTGACATCCCAGCACAAACCTCTTTCCATGAAGAAAAGAAAACTGATCAAACAAAAAATGAGATCTAAGGACTTTTAAATAGTGGCTACTTCTTATCAGATCATGAGAAGGGGCAACCAGAAGGGAGAAGGGTGGAAGAAGTGAGTGCATTATTGACCAGTTCAGTTTACAATAAGCAGCTGCGAGCAATTTGTACAGAATTTGAGTGGGAATCCAGGTTCAGCAAATGAGCTCAGATGAAGACCAGATGAGACATACAGGCCAGTAAGAAAGAAAAGGGATATATGATCTCAGTATAAGAAGTAAACAGTAAAGATTTGATCTTTCTAAAGCAATATCTGAGACTTTTTGGGTCAATTCTAATTTGATCCCTAGATAAGTGAAATTATTTTAGAAATGGGGTTTCCTTGCTGCATATTTAGATGTTCAGAGTGACTTTCTTGTTCCCTGAGTTCTCTGAGATTTCTGTTTTCTGTCTTGCTTCTGACATATAAATGCTCCAAAGCAGATGATCCAGAGCTTAGCTCTGTCATTTACAATCAGTCCTCAGGGAGAATCCCTTTGGCTCACAGCCTTTGGCTGCCACTGAAGCACTGGAAACCCAACCAGTGCTTTAGACAGTAAAGCCTCAATTTTCAATGCAAAAGGGGACATTTGATTTTTTCCTTCTTGTCTGCAGCATCAGTTCCCTGCAATTGATGTCTGCCTTTAACACTGTCTGAAATAAAAAAACCTAAATACATTTCAGTGTAAGGTAGATGCCTGCATTAGATAGATGATGATAGATAGATGTAATGCCTACATTAATTAAAAGGTAATATGATAAATTGCAAATGACCATACCATATGGCAGTTTGATGTAAGGGTGGGCTAAATTTCACATTCAGTGCAGCCGATTTGTACCACTGCTGATGAAAGTTTTCCTTTTTCCCCAGGGTCTCAGCCAAGCACTCGGTCACCCACTTTCCTAAAGTCAGGACATGTGTTTGGTTAGTCAGACTGGGGTGCTGGAAGTGTGGCTGAAAACAAATCCACTCACCATTTGTGAGTGTTTTTAATCAGATGGCCTTGTGGGAAGCTCTGGGAACACACAGCTGAGAAGGGGAGGAGAGGCAGACCCACTCCTTTTTCTAGGATCCCATCGATGCACTGGGTTAAAGTTGTCATGAAACTGCAGTCCCAAAGTGAAAAGATTAGCTAGCCAGCTAACAAGAACTTTATATTTAAAGAAGTCAGGTTCTTAAACTCTAATGAACTCCCAGCGATTTTGATGAGAATTTAATCAAACTATGCATCTTGAAACTCTTGCTGTAAGTTATTGTATCATTTTTCTCTCCTACAAGGCCTGGTCTGATAAATACATTTTATTAAGGAAAATTTGCTGTCATATATCAGTAAGAAAGATTAAAAAATGAAGTGATTAAGTTATTTACAGCTCATAAAAACAAATCCAAACCAAAGATAAGGACTTTTCTAACCTGTGGGGAATGGTGCACACATTTAGTTTTGATGTAGCAATATTTTTTCTCCTTGTGGATCTTCAAACAGCTACTAAAAAAATATCCTGTAGTTAAAGGTAACCTTAAATTTGTCAGACTTTCCTTTGCAATACCTTCAATGTAACAGCACAGGAAAATAGAAAAAGCCAGGATTTCTGTGTGGGTACCTTTGCTTTGGACTGGCACTTTGCAGCATCTTTAGCACAGAAATAGCACACAATCTTATGGTATTTTACTGACACCTTCATTCTTGAATGCTGGGATGCCATTCAGAAATAAAGACATGAGCTAATGTATTCTCTTTTGCCTTACATACTGAAAAGACACAGAAAAGTAAAGCTGATAACATGGAAGTACAATTGCAGGAACTCTGTTTTGGCTTAATTGTTAAGATTCAAGACACATATGTGATGCAATTTGAAAATAATTCAAACTGAACAAATACTCTGAATAGTTGAAGGATGTGTGAATAAGATGTGGGTGGACAGCTGCTATTAGTTGTATTCCTCCATGGCTGGCCTTAGACCTACTGAGTGTACACACCAGAGCACATTCTTACTCCTTGGTATGGGAGTTAGCTGTGAAATCTATACATAATTGGAGGCTATTGGCAAGGGAGAGATCATCACACAAGGAAAGATTTTTTTTGACCACAAAAATGCAAAGTATGCGCAGTGCAAGGTCTTTAATTTAGAGATTCTGTAGTGGTTGGGTAGCAACAAAAGAAATTAGATATCTTTAGTATTCCTGTTGCCCTTGAGACAAGTATGAACTATTAGGGTGGTGAGGTCATGCAAAGATATAATGCAGCTATTGGATGTATCAAATTAGAGCATTTTTTTTACAACAACAAGTAAGATTTTAAGTCCACTGCATAAACCTTATGATGGCTTGATGTAGAACAATGTATGTAAATCACATATCAAGCAGAGTCTATCAAAGTCCCTTTGAATGACTGGGGAAATACAAAACACACTTTAAAAGATTAATCAGCAGAGCTTGGCTTATTTAATTATGTGAGAGGGAAATTAATTGCTTCATATAAGTAACTACATTTTGGCATGGGAAGAAAACATTTAAGAGTAGCAATGAAGTAGATATATTTATGTTAGATGATGGTTCTGGCAGAAAATCATATAGACAAACATCACAGATATGTTTACATCAAAAATTAACTGACATCACAAACATTGAAATAACTTTCCAAATAAGACAAATAAGGTCCAAATTCTACATTATTCCAACATGATGCTAATTAAACTTATGGGGGAAAATTATAGGAGAGAGGTGAACCCAGAATGAAAAACTGAAGTCTCTCAGAGGAAGTTATGGATTTTTAATGTGTTGATATTCCCCAAAATGCAGGCAGGAGGATATGAAAGGATGCATAACTGTGATTTACATGGTAAATCCACATTATTGCTGTTTGTCTCCCAAGGCCAAGAATATCTTTTCTGTCTTGTGAATAATGTGACTGCCATTAATTTTTCCATTCCTCCATTAGAAAGAAGATGAGTGACAAATCTGAAGACAAGACACTGAGTGAAGAGTCCTCCTGCTTTTAGTGCAAATGAGAAGTGTCCCATAATCACGGTCAGTGAGATTAGCTCAGAGTAACCTCATTACTCACTGGATTTTTCCCACCAACAGACTGTCTAGTGTTTTTCCTGCATTTATTTCTATTATTTCTATCTCAGTTCACCTACAAATGGTTGGTGTTGCTGTTGCAGGAGTATAAAATGTTGATGATAATAGTATAAGAGATATAACACAAGTCTCTTAATAATTGGCCTCTCATAGCACCAATGGATGCTTAGTGAACAAGGCATCAAATGTTTCCCTAGATACGTTTAGGAGTTTTCTGAGGAAGGATTTTTATTCCACAATAATTCTAAATGGTTATATCCTCTATTGTCTTTGAATCAGAAACACCATAGATTTCTGAGGCTTTTTTCCAGTTTTGGAATACAGTGTTTTGTATCATTTAATCCTTTGCGGTCTGATGGCTGTGAAGGCAAAAGGGGTGAGAAGGACTTGGAGTAGATGTTTGAAAGACTCATCAGACTAAAGACTGCAAGTGTGAAGGATGAGCACTGACAATCTATGAGTCATACTCATCTTTTGTTCTTGCCTCATTTAAATCAGTCTTCAGGCCACCCACAGCTCTTTGTTTAATAAGGGTTAGCAGAAGTAGTTAATAATTAATTTAAAGATAATCAGTTAGAGAAAAATAAGGACACAGATTACCCAAAAACATGTGGCTCAGGTGTAAAACTTGCAATTTTTTTTGTATCTTGCAAAAAACAAGTTGTATACAAGAGATTTGATTATAAACCCATCAACTCAGTAGCTGATGCTGTACATAATAAGAAGTGATGAAGTGTGACGGCAGCATATCTGGTACATTATCATAGTAATTTGTAGACACACTGGCTGAAGAAATGCATTGAGTTACAAGGATGCCATATCTGAGTGAAGAAAAGAGCTGTGAGAGTGTTTAAGGGTGATTAGGGCTTTTGGAAATCACTGCCTTTGCAAGGCTGCACAACATGCTCTTCAACAGCATGATAGTGGATCTACACCAGTGTGACCAAACTAGCACCTGTCATAACTATTAATTTTCCTTCTTTCTTTCTTGCTGAACAGAAATAAATGTGATTGAGTGTGCACTTCAAGATTAGTCTTTGCCTAAAATGTACTGCAGTTAATACAGTAAAAGATTTAGAACATAACAAATGAAAAAATCATTTTATTATCTTAAAATTACAGTCCTTTTCTTATAGCTTCATTTCACCCCTTGAATTCCAAAGTTCTGAGGAAAAGTAGGAAGGTAGTATTATCTGACAATTCCAACAATATTTCACTCTTTATTATTGCATGTCAAATGTCTGTGACTGAAACAAGTCTAATGGAAGTGAATCTTGGCCACATGTCATTCCAAACCTAGGCCAGATATTAAAGATTAAACAAGGTATAAAGATGGCATATTATCCAGCTTGTTTTGTACCTTCTCATTCAACCTTATATTTTGCAAGATGTCTGGAACATGCTGTTGTCTCTTCATTGTGAAGCAACCAATTTTTAGGCAGAGTTGCCCCAAGTTTTATTCCTCTGTATGGCTCTACAACATGGTACAATAAACTCTCACCAAGAGAAAGTCCAACCAGTAAAGATTTAGTAAACAGACTCTGTCTCATCTGTGCCCAAAAGGCTCGTGGTGCCTATCAGTTCTTAGTTCATTTGAAGCCAGCTCCAGGAGGAGCAGCATATGGCTTTTACACTGCTGACGTCAGTGAAGTTAGTCTGTGTTTACACTCACACCAATGAGATCAGAATTTTTTCTTAGTATTCCAGAAGTGAAAATCCCCAGACATCATAAATAAATTTTCTATACAAGCCCCAAGTACCTCAGAATGCTTCATCCCAATAAAACACAGGGATGAATTTCAAGAAATGGCAGATTATCACAGTGTCTAAATAACCAGTTTAGGCCACAGCAGTGCTTGTCACCTTAGTGTGAGTTTCTTTACTAAATGCAAGTAAATAGATTGCCATAAGTCCTGTTAAGTGTTTTAGGAATGGTATAGGGACCACTTAATAAATCACTGAGCCCCAGTTCTCTCTCTTATCTCTCCCTTTTATAGTACTGCTTGTGCTACTGGACAATACTGTGAGAAATTAGCAGAGGCCTTTAAGAGGTTCATGTGAGTAGAAGGGTTGTCATTAAATATATTCAGCTAGAAAAACTGTCAACTGGAATATATGCATGAGTGAGACAGAGGACCACAGGCAGAAAAAAATAGAGAGAAAAATTTGCCTATGCCAGTGCTACAGGTTTACTGTGTTTACAGTTCATGGTAGTTGGTGCTCTAACTGAAGATGTTGAGGACTATTTTGACCATTTAAAACTCACAAAAAAAGCTGGTTCTGTGGGGAAAAAGAAAGCGTTTCTAGGTCCTTGGCATCTTTAATTTATATTGTCCCTAGGTCAGGAGACATTTTTTACTTCAATATCATCAATTCTCCTTTCATTAATGGATAACACAGTTTTCTGTATTGAAAGCTGAGCTGAGTGCAACAGGAGACAAGTGGCAGGAGGGAAAAGGAAAAGAAAAAGGAAAAGGAAATGAAAAGAGAGAGGGTTAGTAGAGGATAGGGAGGGAAGATGTGAGGGAAAAGAAACAGAAAATCTGGTGTATTTTAATAGCATAACTGAAGTTTTACTCCAGAAAAAAATAGGAGTCCTGCGGTTTTGACCTCAGCATATCTGAGGCTTCAGCAGTCATATCTCAGCCTTTAGTTACTATAAATACTCATCTAATGCCTTAATCATAAGACTGTTCTGAGACCTTATTTTTTCCTTAAAATGTTGTTCTTTCCAAAACAGGTGAACAGATCCTTTCTGACTAATTCATATTTGTAATAAAAATAAGTCTGATGCCCTGCCTCTGTTTCTCCATGTTTAGTTTGCCCTTGCTACATGTCCTTCCCACTTGCAGAGTGGTACCATCTAGAGGAGGTATTTGTGTGTTGTCAATTGCAATCACAAAGCACAGAACAGGCCTTCAGCTTATTAACTGAATAAATCTGGTTATTGTGGTTAAACACGACAGACTGAAGCACAGAAAGGCCAAATGTTTCCTTTAGAGGAACGAAACACATATGAAGAAAGAAACATGTCTTCCAATCACTCAACTCATTGCATCATCCCCTTCTCAGTGGATCCCATGTTTTTATAAGCTGGTTACAATCCCTGCCTCAGTTTTGACCTCAGCTTACAGGCACATGTCCTAGAAGGTGAGAGATGTTGGATATTTCAGAGTAGGGACTGACACACATACTCTAAAAGACATACTTGAGAGACACAAAGGTTCCAGATTGAGACTGATATCTACCAGTACTCTTAAACTCTTATTTTGGGAAATTAAGGTACAAGCTGACATATTGCCTATGCAAAATTGCCAGCCTTTGAGCTGCTTAAGATGTGTCTTGGCCTTTTGTTTCATAGAATCTGCAGCCATGTCTGTACTGCTGTGTTAGATCTGTCCTAGAGTTCTGCCTATGCTCTGAGATGTCTAAAATTTAGCTCACTCTTGTCTGTGAATCATTTAGCTGCATTATCATATCCATTTCATATGGAGAATTTAGTCTCTGCCCATGGCAGTAAGAATGAAATGACTGTGCCTGCAGAGGAAAACGAGGATGCAAATAGCTCTCACACAGGGAAATGGATCTCTGAATTTCCTCCATTTTTCTGTTTACAGTCTGAGTGAATATTCTCTGCTTTTTTGTTTACAATCTATTCCTTGCCTTTTTTTTTTTCCCCTTCTCTTTACTTCCCAGTAGTCTGAATTAAATCTAGTCTGCTCCAAAGATTTGGTGTGTATCTGCTTGGTTTTTTTTTTTTTTTTTGTTAACATATGTTGCCTGTGGCATCACCTATTGCAGGCACAGATGAAGGCTAATACATCATTATCAGCATGTTGAATGAAGAGGCCTACTTGTGGAATTGTCTAAGTGATACACCTGCTTATTTGTATTGTAATAAGGCCTGAAGACAAAAACCCTCCAGGTCACTTTGTCTGAATCTTTGCAGAATGTTAATATGGCTGTAATGAATTGCACCTCATACCGGGATGCACTTGGTTGCAAACCATTCAATTACTTCAACAACCTTTAGAAGCCAAACCCCACCTGTGCCCTTCCAGAGGCTGTCAGTGTCTTCACTGAGGTTTGAATCAGAGACATATATACCATGGGATACCTCAGTGCTGGAATTTTTAGGACTATGTTTATTCAAAACACTGGAATTAATACCAATAAAACTATGAATGCTGGGAATAATATGACAAAGATGAATGCAGCATTGGGATTAATTTGTCTTAATTTTAGGTACATAGATTGTCCACAGACATGCCTGTGATAGTTGTCTGGATTCACTTTTGTCAGCTTATGGAGAGTCACTGTTCTCGTCTTCTCTTGACAGCTGAAACAAGCACAACAAATTACACTTTAGAAGTGTCTATCTGTGTCCACTGAGTGTAAAGAAGTCCAGAAAACCAGCTCTAATTTAGACATATGCATTGAAAACTTTTGGAGCAAGATGGGACAAATCCCAATTCACATCTTTTGAAATGAGACTGGCACCTAAATTTTTGCATTTCTTCTGTATGCTATCCAGACCATTTGCTCTCTACAATGGATGGGACTCATTTCACCTAACTTTAGACAAGCCTGGTGTAGACATCTATGTATAAATGGATCAACCCAGGCTCCAGTTTTCATCCATGAAAACAATTAGATGCTTGCACTACAGATATTTGTATATGTCAGATGGACACAGGGAGTCTTTATTTGCCTGCTCTGTGTGTTGAGCTTAGACATCCTGGAGAACAGATGGGCAGGAAAACTAATGGGCAGGTAAGTGCAGATTCCCACAACATAAGGTTGAAGAACCATAAGAAGATGGTGCCATCCACTCTGAGTGCATAAAGAAAAGATCAAGAGGCACGTGTCAAAAGTGGCAGCAAGTGAAATCCTGGTTATAAATAAGGAAAAAAAGTCTTCACTTAGGACGTTTAGTCTAGCCTGAGAGGTTCACAGAAAATAATTTGTCACTGGCACCAAGAGCTTTCCAGCTTTTTGTCCTGCCATGCTGGCGAAGGGGCTGGGGGTGCATGGAAAGTTTTGAGGAGAGAGCCAGGACAGGTGACCCAAACTGACCAGAGGGCTTTTCCAGACCATATGACATTGTGCTCACTACAAAAAGAATGAGGGAGTGCAGGGACATTTGGTGTGGTGGTGTTTGTCTTCCCAACTCACATTTATGCTTCACAGGGCCCTGCTCTCCTGGAGACGGCTGAACACCTGCCTGCCCATGGGAAGAGGAGACTTAATTCCTTGTTTTGTTTTCCTTGTGTCACAGCTTTTTCTTTCCCTGTTAAACTGTCTTTATGTCAGGTCATGAGTTCTTTGTCTTTTGCCCTTCAATTCTCTCTTCAGTCCTCTGATGGGAGTGGGAGCAAGGGGCTGTGTGAGGCTTGGTTGATGCCTGGGGTTAAACTGTTAACAGCTGCCCTCTCTCAATTTTCCTGAGAAAAATAAAAGCTGATCACAGAGTCTTAATGCACAGGCTCCAGGAGAGACAGTTGTGTTGTGCCTCAAATAGTTACTGGGCACAAGTGATGCTCTGTATTCCTGCTGCTTTAATTGGCCTGGGGTTGATAGTAGGAAAATGAGATGCTCTAAAGGGCATTAAGTTCCAGTTCATCCAGTGCTTGTCAGATTTATTTTCTGTTTGCACCCTGCTGCTGTTTGCTTCTGGTTCCTGCCCTGGGCATCCCCTTTGAATACAGAGAGTTATAAAAAATGTGAGCTGGGGCATAAGGTTGCCCTTTGCTTTAAGGGCCACATGAACCTCCAGCCACTGAGGTTCAAAGCAGCATGAACTACTTAGAGCATCAAGAACTGCTGGCAAGGGAAGGGATGGGTTGTGTGCAGCACAAAGCTTTATTGTTATGACTTCCAGGGACTGCTATTTATCAGTGGCCAACCAGACAGCAACCTCTCTTTTATCTTCTGTTCCTGGATATTGCAGAGGAGGTGAAAATGGGAGGTGGACTTACCTGACTTGGCAGTGCTGGGTTAATGGTTGGACTCAGTGATCTTAAAGATTTTTTCCCAACCTAAATGATTCTATGATTCTATCATGCAGAAAATCTGATTTGTATATCAGGAGCTGTGAGAAATGAGGACTGTAATTTGTGCACTTCACCCAAATATGCTGTTTTTCAAGAGTGTTAACTAGTACATTTTCACACTGCATTTTCAATCTCCCCTCACTAAACACACATGAACTTTTAAATTTATATGATTTTTTTTATCAAGAATTACATCTTAAGGATGAGCTTGTTGGGAAGAAGACCAGCCTGTTTAAACAGAGAACTTTGGCTGGAACTCAGGGAAAATAGGAGAATTTATGGCCTTTGGAAGAAGGGGTAGGCAAGTCAGGAGGACTACAAAGATGTTGTGAGGCTATACAGGGATAAATGTAGAACTCTGAAAGCCCAATTAGAATTTAATCTGGCTACTGCTGTAAAAGAGTATAAAATATTTTTCTATACATATATCACCAGCAAAAGGAGAGCTAAGGAGATTCTCCATTCTTTATTGGATGAGCTGGGAAGCACAGTGACAAGGATGAGGGAAAGAATGAGGTGCTTTATGCCTTCTTTGTCTCAGCCTTTAATAGCAAGACCAGCTGGGGTTCTTTGGGTACCCAGCCCCCTTAGCTGTAAGACAGGGACAGGGAGCAGAGTGAAGCCCTCATAATCTAAGGAAAAATGGTGAGTGACCTGCTACACCACTTGGGCAGACAAAAGGCCATGGGGCTGGATGGGATCCAGCTGAGGGATCTCCACTGAGTGAACCCGTGGAGATACTCGCCAAGCCAGTTTCAAACACTCACCAGCAGTCCTGGTGAACCAGGGAGTTCTCAGGTGACTGAAGGTTGGTATATGTGATGCCCATCTACAAGAACGGCTAGAAGAAGGATTTGGAGAACGACAGACCTGTCAGCCTGACCTTAGTGCTCGGAAAGGTTGTGGATAAGATCTGAGTTCCATCACACAGCACATGCAGGACAACCAGGGCACCAGGCCCAGCCAGTAGGCCCTTGTGAAAGACAGGTCCTGCTTGATCAACCTGAACTTCTATGGCAAAGTGACTTGCCTAGTGGATGTTGCCTACCTGGACTTTAGTAAAGCCTTTGACACCACTTCCCACAGCATTCTCCTGGAGAAACTAGCTGCTCATGGCTTGGATGGATGCACTGTTGGCTGGGTAAAAAACTGGCTGGTAGAAGTGGGGTGTTGCAGCATGGCAGGGTGGTAGAAATGCTGCAACCTTCTTCAAAGCATCTCCTTCAGAAGCTGCTCAGAGTAAGGCCACAAGAAAAACTATTTCAAGTCCATGCACACACACATGCCACAGATAGCTCAGCAGAGGAAAGACAGAAGTTATCTTTGTACGACATATTCCAGCAAAGGTTTATTCCAAAGCATGCCAAAGGGATCAGGGGCAGAGACAAAACCATGTGGTATGCACAAGCTCAAGTATGGGATCATTGACCAATGACCTGAGGGCACAGGGGTGGGCAAAGGGCAGGGCAAAGGGCAGCAACCTGTAGGGGCAATGAGGGATGAATAATTGGGGTAGGCAGTGTCAACTGGCCAATGGGGGAAGCAATCTAATGTAGATTGTCAGTAGTGCTACAGAGCACCATGGGCTGAGTCCTCTCTATCAGCCTAGGTGGGGAAAATTCTATGAAAACTCTATATTCTTCCAAGGCAAGGCCCTGGAGATTTTCCAGAGGGGAAAGGATTCAGAGGACTCCACAGTGGGGAATGCTGCCACATCCAGTTGTCGGCCAATGACTATTGGGTTCCCCAGGGCACAGTACTGGGGCAAGTCCTGTTTAACATACTCATCAAAGACCTCAACAAGGGGATTGCGTGCACCCCCAGTGAGTTTGCAGATGACACCAAGCTGGGAAAGAGTGGTGACCTGCTGGAGAGTAGAAAGGGTGTGTAGAAGGATCTGGACAGGCTGGATCAATGGACAGAAGCCAATTGTGTGAGGTTCAACAAAGCCAAGTGCCAAGTCCTACACTTGGAGTGCAACAACCCTGTGCAGTGCTACAGGCTGGAAATGGAGTGGCTGGAAAACTGCCCAGTGGAAAAGGACCTGAGGATGCTGATCAACAGTGGCTGAGCATGAACCAGTTTGTGCCCAGAAAGCCAAGAAGACCGATGGCACCCTGGCTTGTAACAGAAATAGTGTGGCCAGCAGGACCAGGGCAGTAATCTCCCTCTGTGCTAGGCCCTGGTGAGGCTGCACCTGGAATTCTGAGCTCAGTTTTGGGCCCTTCACTCGAAGAAAGACATTGAGATGCTGGAATTTGTCCAGAGAAGGACAATGGAGCAGGAGAAGGATCTGGACCACCAGCCTGATGAGCAGCTGAGGGAGCTCAGATTGTTCAGCATGAAAGGAAGTTTGGAGGTAACCTTTCACTGTGCAGTCCCCTGAAACGAGGTTGTAGCCAGGTGGGGGCTGATCTCTTCTCCCAAGTAACAACTGGCGCAACAAGGGGAAATGGTCTTGAGGAGGAGGTTTAGATTGGATATTAGGAAAAATTTCTTTACCAAAGTGTTATCAAGCACTGAACCAGGCTGCCTGGGGAAGTGGCGGAGGTACTGTCTCTTTTTAAAAGCTTCTGTATAAATAAAGGGTGCAATATAAATAAAGCATTTAATAGATGTGTAGACGTGCCACTTGGGGATGTGGTTTGTGGTGGACTCAACGGTACTGGGTTAATTGGACTTGATAATCTTAGAGGGCTTTTCCAACCTAAATGAATTCTTGATTCTATCATCTATAGTCGGCCAAGAGATTATGATATCCATAAATCACAAAGAATGGCATGAGACCTACTCTTGGAGAAAATACTGTTCAATGAGGCTATATAGGAGAGGCTGATATTAAGGAAATTATAAAAATTTGGTGTTTTTGATTTCAAAATAGTATTTTATTCATGGAGGGTAGAGTTTGATGGAGAGGGACAATCTATTAGCTTCCCTAGCTACATTTCCCTCTCTGCCTCTGACCCACCAAGAGGAAAAAATCAGAGGTTTTGTTCCCCATACTGATTTGTCTGAAGCTCTAGGGCTTGAGGGAGGACATCTTTTTTCCCTGTTCAGCACTACGTGAAATCCTTGTAGGAAATAATGAGCAACCTATTGTTTTTCTCAGGTGCTTTCATCCTACATAAACCCCTCAGTAATTAACTGGCAGCATCTTCAAAGCAGCAATGTGTGAGATAAATCAGAAGGAGCAGGAATGACAGCATTATAATACCCATGTGTTTTGATGCAGAAATGACATGGTAATAGTATCAAAACAGTTCATCATCCTTTATGATCCTGCTGGCATTTATGCCAGTGTTCAAGTTTCACAGGAGATATCTTGCCTTCCCACCACCACACTGCTCTCTCCCCACTGCCAGGATTCAGCTGAGGGCATAGGGAGAGGAGAGGATCCTTTTCCCATTGAATCGTAGAATGCTTTGGATTGGAAGGGGTCTTAAAGATCATCTAATTCCATCTCTCCTGCCATGGGCAGGGACACCTGGTTAGACCAGGTTGCTCTAAATCCCATCCAACCTGGTCTTGAACAGTTCCAGTGAAGGAAGTTCTTTGGGCAGCCTGCTTCAGTGCCTCGCCACCCTCACAGTAAAGAATTTCTTCTGAAGATCAAATTTAAATCAACCCTATTTCAGTCTAAAGTCACCACCCCTTGTCCTGTCACTATGTGGACTTGTGTAAAGCCCTTCACTAGATTTCTGGTAAGCTCCCTTCAGAAACTGGAAGGCTGCTCTAAGGTCTCCCTGGACTTTTCTCTTGGCAAAACAATTCTCTCAGCCTGTGGTTGTCGGAGAGGAGCTCCAGCCCTTTGGACATCTTTGTGGTGGTCTTTTACAGCAGTTGGTTCTTCATTTTCTCAGTCCCTGCCTTGGCCTTCTGCAACTTGGGCAGTGTGGCTGGAGCACTTGCCAGTGAACACTGAGGCAAAAAGTCATTGAACACCTCAGTCTTCTCTGTATCCAAGACTTACATTTCCTTCTGGAGAGGGCCCACATTTTCCTTAGTCTTCCTTTAATCAACAGTGTACCTTTCCTTGTTGTCCTTGACATCCCTGGACAAATTTTACAGATTTAAAGAAGATAATCTACAGGTATTTGTGCTCACTGAACAAGTTAAACTGTTTCTGAAGCTATACAGCTTTGTACAAAATCTTCATAAGAGGATGTTCCTTGCACAGTTTCCCTCAGTGGTGCAGGAAAAAAAACAGACATCAATGTGGTAAAATAACACATCCTAAAATTAATGTATTCTGTGTCTGTTACTCTTGACTCCTATTTATCTGAGAAGAGAATATCGACATATTTAGGTCCATATAAACCATATTAATTAAGTATACATACTCAACAAGTTTTCTTGACTAGTTTTTATAGCTTCTAGATCAAAAACCATAGAGAATATTTGGCTTACTGACTTTTCAAATGGATATTATGTCAATTTAATATTTAACAATGTTCATAGGCTTTGTCTTCCATTTTCCACATTTTCCTGAACTCCCTTATCACCAAAAAAACATTTGTACTGACAGACCATTGAACTATCTTTCCATATCTTACCGAGTTTACATATTGGGCTATATTTCTCCTCTCCAGCTCTCAGCTGGAGGATTGGAAGCAAAATCCATTATGTATCCATTTAGGGAAGAGGGCAGTTAGATCAATAATCTGTGGTAGTTTCTTGGGAGAAAAAAAACAGATACATTCACAAAAGTATTGATTCCATTAATCCATGTTCCACTGCAAACTGCCAACAGGTCAGGTCAGTCACATTTCTCCTCTTATTTTATTGAAAACAAATTTAAAATAGATTGCAAGGAGTAAGGACACTCTTGTCAAAGTACCACAAGAAGTTAAACCGCAGGACTTGTGTTCCCCCAAATCACAAGACTCCCTTAAAGCTTGTGACATTTAGAATTTTGATAAATGGTGTCCTGTTCTTGTGTATGTATGTTTGTCCTCTGTTTAAAAACCTTCTGGGTTTGCATATATGTTGCTTTGAGAAACCAACAGAATAGAAAAGATAAATGTCAGGCTGAAACAATCAAATCTACTCATGCACAAAGTTTGTATATGACTCTTCCTTCTCTCTAGGAAATTCTGAATCTGTATATCCTACTCTGGCTCATGGAAAATATTTTCTTTCAGACATATGTGCTTCTGCCTTGCCCTTCAGCTTACACTTTCCCAATTTGAAAGATGAGGTAAAGAAATGCTCTCATAAAGACGTGCAGTGTGTTGCCTTTCGCCATCACCACTTGCCAGTTCTCGTTATTGCTGTGCTTATTCTTTGCCTGGAGCAATATATTTTTTATATTCTGTTAAAAAAAACCCTTGACATCCTCCAGGAAAATAAAGAGTCTGAACAACAACAAAGTGCATGTGTGTATGAGCATGTGGAGATTTCTTGGCAGCCTCTGTGCCTATTGCTTTACTTCTGATCATGTCAACATTATATTCCCTTCAAGCAAACAAAGTGCTTTGAAGTGATGTCTCCCTTGACAGGGTGAGCCATTGACAAGCTGTCAAGAGCAGACAATAGAGAAAAAGAAAGGCATGTCATGTGTGAGGGAGCTGTGCCACAGCTTTGGCTACCAACTGAAACTCATAAGGACCATCATGTATGTGTGAAGGACATGGTGGGAAACACTGAACTGCCATTTGCTTTATAAAAAAATATTCTGTTTATACATGGAGAAAGTGAATGGGAATCAATCAAACAAAAGGTTGAGATGCAGAAACTGCCAGACAGAAAACAAATGGCCAAGAGAGAAACAGATAGGTAGAAACAACTAATTCTTTTCTCTTAAAATTTATAGAATCTTTTAGGTTGGAAAAGACCTCCAAGATCATAGAGTCCAATCACTGAACTGCTAACCACTACTGATGGAGCTGGCAGATCTTACTCTTTCATGGATATGTCATGATCGGAAGCTTCCTCAGAAAGCAGGAACCCTCGATTCTCAAGGAAATCACAAAAAAATTGAATTTATCCCTTTGTAATTAATTTTAAATAGAACCTACTGCATATTTTTGCCATTTCATTTGAATGTTAGACAACTCTTTTGTTATACAAGTGGCTTCTATTTCTCTCAGAAAAAGAGGTTATAAACCCCCCAGCCATGCTGCAGCAGACAGCTCCTTATGGCAAGCAATGGATCAAAGGGGTACCAGCCCCCTCCATTTCTCCTGTAGCACCTGAGTTATTTCTCAGATTACTGCCCAAAAATTAATGACTCCTAGGAAAAATAGTAGATCAAGAAGTAGACAGCCTTACTTCATGGTTTCATCTATTTTATGACAGAAAAAAGAAATAGCATCAGGTTTTATGTCTGAACAACACCTAGCACAAGCACTGGTTCTTTCCTTGTGCTCAGGGAGGTAAATGAGTGAAGAAGAGACTAATCCTGCCCACCGTCAGGCACTAAGCAGCTTGTAGGTTTCATAGCTTTGGGGATTATTGCAAACCCAGGAGCTGAAATGTGGTCACCCGAGACATTTCTGCAGTCACAGAGGTCCCTCTGGGTTTAGCACTGGTGATTTTGTGGTTCTAAATTTTGTACTTTCACAGCTAAAGTGACAGATAGGCATAGAAACCTTCTCTGAGGCATTTCAGCCTGGGCACTCCAGTTAGTTGTCAGCAGTCCTTTCTTTATCTATTTACAGGAGATGACACAATCTTTGTGGCAGGGAAGGTCCAGATGATGAATGTGTCTTAACACTCCACACAGAGAGGCGTGTAAATTTAGTTGATACAATAGAATTAGCATAATTCATGAATTAGGTCAATTTCAGTTACTTATGTAGAGAAAATTGATTTTCTCCTAACAAGATGAATCTAATTTAAAAATCCTATCACAACTCTTTTTTCCAAGAGATGGAAAAATGGGTCTTTGCTGTTATCAGATGTGTGAAGCAACATCACTGTATATTTTCACATCTAGTTGATTACTTAACCATCTGTTCTCTTCACCAACAGAGGATACAAGATGGGAGGAAGAAAGGGGAAGAGAAATAAATGGAAATATCACTGTGATTGTTTTCTAACCTATCTCTTAATTTTTCATTTGATCCATAAATCCCAGGGCAATTTTTTTTATGGTGGTATGTGTGTTAAAACAAGGCCTATATATATAAAAACAAACCTTTTATAACTCTTTCTCTTTCTTTGTTTCTTCCCCCCTTCTTTTTTTTTTTTTTTTTTTTTTAATCAGAATAAAGTAGATGTATCACAACTTTCTTCATATCCTCTGTGGATGACTATAAAATGGAGGTGGAGGGAAGAGAATTTTGTAGGCAGAACATTATGTGCATTAGATAAAAATCAGTTATTTAGTAGCTCGTACTTAAAAATATTCATAATTAATTTAACTCACTTCATTCTCTAGAAGGAATGTGGGTGTGTTAATCTTTTGAGTTGATAAAAATCATTCATCTAGATGGACAGTTTAGAAATTGATTTCAAATCTTCATTTACCTTTGTTCTAATGTGTCCTCCTTGGCTTAAATTTATTTTTCACACATCATTTAAAAAAGACCCCCAGACTGATTTTATATATTGGGTTGGATTATACATTTTAAAGTATAGACCTTGCAATTGTTAAAAAAACACACCAAATAACCTTACAATATTTTTTCCTTGACATTTTCACTGAAATACAAAACCAGACCTCCTTCATTTTGATAGCTTTGTCAAGAACAAGTATTTTGCCATCCCCTGCTATGTTATTTTCCGTTATAATTATTGAATCAGGTTGCATATAGAATTATGGAAAAAAAAAACCCAACATAGGAAATCTAGAGATAGCACAAAGGACTCTGTAATTACAGACTCTCACTGAACATGCTTAATGTACAGGTGATACAGCATCCCTTGAAACAGGCACTGTGTGCATACACACACACACACATATATATATATATATATGTATATACACACATATATGCAACACCATTACCAACTTCATAAATAGTCATTAGAGACTCTCCAAACCAAAAGCAGAACTTTTTCTCATTTTCTTGGCCCATCAAGTTAAGAAATCTGAGTGCAAGTCAGAGAAAAAATCATGGAACTCACATGTTAACCATACAGAGGCATTCCTTGCAGGAATAAAAGTTGTCCTATGTTAAAAGACTGAGAAAAGCTAATGATAACTGAGGTTCAGGCAAACCTGAATTAACTGGGTTTTGGCCCTTACTTAGCTAATCAGATGCCAGACTCTTGCAGCTTTGGCACAGTAAATGACCATCAGTCAAAGGCTGCAGCAAATTGGGATAATGTAAATTTCCAAATGCTGTCTCTGGCTTGAGTGACTGGGGAAGTCACAACAACAGTGCCCTGTGAGCTGCCTGAGGCTTTGGGATGCTCAAAGCTCTGTGGATGGAAACAGCAAGTGTAATGCAAGAGAAAGTATTTTCTTGGTGCCTTTTTGTTCACAGCTGTTTTCTGTCCACCTAAAATGAAAGGAGTGGGTGTGAGGTTTCTCTTTACCTTTGAAATACTGAACAAATGAGGTGAGAAAATCCAGGGAAATTTTGGTTGCGACTATATAGGCAAGATGGGTGGGAATCACAGCAAGGAAGATGGGAAACAGAAGAGATTCCTGGGAATAAAAACTATCATGGAGTGTTACTTACAACCCAGGAAGTCATTGCATTAACTGAAAATAATCATAAAGTCAAAGCTATATCTCGAGGGAACAGGCGGATGGGAGGGAGTTGTGCACAAACCCTGTTCCTTTCTTGTCTTTCCCTGTTAGGCACTTTGATGGTTCTCTGCCTAAAAAGTGAAATATGTAGTAAATCTTGTATTTTGTGTTTCCTTGAAAGCTCACTGCTGAGAAGGTCTAGACAGAAACACCTCAGTGTTTTAGCAAATATCAGTTCTTTCTGTACAGCTTTGCTGGAAGGGACCAACAAGTTTGATGTCAGTGGCTCTGAGTAGACAAATCTGTATTGGGGGAGGGAAGGAGCTGTGCCCTCATTGCTGTGAGACCAGGTCTGTGTGTAGAGGAGTGTATGATGGGGCCCTCTGCTCAGAGTCCTCAGAAAGGATGAGCAGTAGTCACATGGAATCATAGAATAGGCTGGAAAAGATCACTGAGTCCAACTGTATTTGTGACACTGCCAAGTCCAACACTAAGCCATGTCCCCAAGTGCCACATTTACACATCTTTCAAATGCCTCCAGGGATGGTGATTCCGCCACTTCCCTGGGAACCCTGTTCTAATGCCTTACCACCCTTTTGGTAAAAAATACCTTCTGAATATCCAATATAAACCTCTCATTACGCAACTTGAGTTCAGTTCCTCTTGTGCTTGCTACCTGGGTAAGAAGACTGACCCCCATCTCATTACACTCTCCTTTCAGATAGCTGTAAAGAGTGATAAGGTCTCCTCTAAGTCTCCTTTTTTCCTAGCATACTGGAAAAATTGATGTACTTTCCTTTAGTTCAAGCTATTGAATGATGTTTTCTACATGTTTTGAACTGGAAGCCCAATTTTAGTTTCAGCTTGGTGGATTAGGAGATGAATTTGATTAGTGGGTTTACCTATCAGCTCTGTCTGAAAATGCCTGCGCTTGCTTTGCATTCCTCCAGGTATAATACTTGGAAAATAATACTTCTAAGAGTAATGGCTGGGTTTTGCTTTCTAGAAAAACCCTGCCACAAGTCTGTGGTTTAAAGCCATAAGTTAGGTTTGCAGCCCATCATGTTTCAGATCAATACACTACAGAGAGCTGACACAGATCCTGCATAAAGACAGATTGCACTTTCAAGGGAATTTCATGCCATTTAAAAATGGAATTAAGCAAGATGGAAATGCTAAAAATACATGAAAGATAAATTTTAAGCCACTAAAGGAAAACCCTGTGTTATTCTGCTTATTAAAAGACAACAAGCTGCCACAAAATAAATATTCCCTGCTAATTAGCTAATATTTAATCAGCACAGTGCTCTCTTCTGAAAAAAAAAAAAAAAGCTTCTGCTGGCCACTTTTTGGTGGTGGTCCTTTAATCTTTTAAAAAGGTAGATAGAAAACTCAAGATTGCTGTATTTATATTACTTTTTTTTTTCTTCTATGCAATGAATCAGGAGCAGGCTCTAGTGCTTCTCATAATTTTATTTATGACCCCATGCCCTCAATCTCAGAGAAAATGGAGGTCACGCTGCTTCTTATACATGTTGTCATGCAGATATGTGGGCTTTTAAATGGGGTGTTTACCTCTAAATTTCAAGTTACCATATATTTTTTAATGACTTCCACTTTGGCTTGTTTTTTGTTTTGTTGGTTTTTATTTTTTTGACTCCACAAATGGGACCGCTGCTGCTTGTCCGACTCATTGACTATGAAAAGGATCTGTCTGCTGAATGCATGAGATGTTCATGTGCTGGGGCTGGGCAGAGTTATCTATATCTGTTGGCACCTTAGGGCCCAGAATCCACCGGCAGATTTCTGCAGAGGGAGTGTAACAATGGAAGAAGGGCAACAAAACACACATTGACAAGAAGAAAGGAAATTCTTCCAAAGAACTGCATAAAGAGTGATAAAAACTGGCACAGTGGTAGGCTGAATTTTGATAAATTGCCTTCCACTTTGGCACCTAGGTCTTTCCCACCTTTTCAGGTTTCAAATTGATCTCTCTATGAACTTCTGAAAAGCCAGAAAATGTCTAATTTCCTATATACAGCTGTGACTGGTGCATGAAAGAGTATTTCAAGCTGTGCTAAATATCACCACCTGGATAAAATTTACCTAACACTCTCCCTCTGCAGAATACTTTTCCCTCCCCAGCAGGCCAAAAATTTAATGCTGCTTCCATTGCTCTCAGTGGATTTTGCATGCCCTATAGTATTTCATCAAGGATGAAAGGACTCTGGTATGTTATTTTACCTTTCAATAATATTCTGGAAACTGAATTAAGAATGTATTCTAAAGCACAGTTGCCATTTACTGCATAGAAACAGAGATACAGTGGTGTGCAAAAAAGTTATAGATCCTCCACATGTATTGATGCAACAAGATCACTCTGGATGCCGCCTTTGGGCTGGAATAGGGTTCTCTGTGACAGTACAGGACATTTCCTTCCTTCTGTTTTGTATCTCATCCTTCATCCCGGGCAGCCTTCCTTCCTCTGAGCACAGAAATTCTTCTCAGTTTATATTTCTTAAAAGCAGATCCTTGCTTATTTTTGGAGTCTTTTTGTTCAGTCTTCTGTGAACTACTGGAGGATTTGGTATCTTCTGGCTCCAGCCAGCTTCCTTTGAAAACCAATTATTTGATCCTGAGCACAGCTGTTGAGTTTTATGATTTCCCATTGTATCCAGACTTGGAGAAAGATTACATTTTGCCTTGTCAGAAAATGCTAAATTTAACATGTCCAGAAAGGAGTCTGGTGCTACAGCAGTTTTTATAGTGGTGTCTTCTCATTAGCATTTCAATTTCCTTGATTTTACCTAGACAAATTCATGAAACTCTTAACACCAGTCAAAGACAAAAAGATGTTACAGGATCAAAAGGTAACATATTTGTGATTGGAGGTAAAGTATGTTTGTGTTCCTTCCCTTCTCTAGAAGAATTTTTGCACCCTTTACTAAAATTGTAGGTTACTGGCACTAACCGTGTTCAGGTGTCACTGAGAAGAACCATGTTCATGTGTAGGAAGTAATTAGAGAGGTTCAAAGTTGTGCTGGAATGTGTTTGTTCCCTTCAGGGTTATTTTTGGTGTTTTCAGCTAGAGATTACAGATCTCTACAAGTTGTAACTTGACCAAGTATAACCTCCTGGACATGGAAGATCAGATGTGTTTTGGGGGCAATACCAAGCCTGTTTATGACAGAGGAGGTGCAAAGACTGAAAGCAGTGAGATTTGAGATCCTCTGGGAGCCTCCCTGACCTCCAGCTGATGGTTTAGAAGAACATGGTCCTTCTAAAGGTCTGTAATGTCTGCTGGCTCTCACCAAAATTCCTCCACATTTCCACATAAAACATAAAGGGATGTTTCTCGTTGCATAACTGAAGCCTGTCTTATGTGCCTTTCTTTATGATCTGAAATGTTCCCTAGGCCCCAGTTGGATTACATTAACTAGACTTCCATCAGCTATAATGGAGCTTAGATAGTCTAGTCATATAATGACAGCTGCAGGTAGACACTTAAATTATGTGTCTTGTCTTGCACCAAATCCAAGCCCAAACCAGTCATCACTAGGAGTGAAAGCAAGAAGTCAGCTACGGTCAGGGGAGGGCTGTACAAATATTCTTTCAGTTTTTTCTCTTTTATCTGTTCCACATATTTTTAAGTTTGGTGAGTTAGTTGTCCTAGCTTTTACTCTAACAGGGGCTGGATTTTTTTTTTAATTTAAAAATCTTGAAATTTTTTTTAGGAGCTCCTTATAGAAGACTGTCTAGACTGTTGACCTCAACATTAGATCCACTGTATATGCAAAATGTGTTTGTACAGTGGACCTGGTGCTGGTGCTCTCAGCTTCCCAGGAATCTGACTTCTATGAACACATCAGGCAGATGTCATTTCAAAGAAAAGAGACTGGAACTAAGGCATTTCCTGTCCACAGACCCTGTCTTGGGAGCAGTGGGATCTTTGGCTCTTCTAGCTAATGTTGGCTTTTGGATCATCTCTGGTTCATCTCACTAGGCAGAGTTCCAGCTTTTTGGCTGATCCCAATTCTTACAGCCACTAGCTCCTTCAGTAGTGAGTCTGAGTAAGAGCATAGACTTTCAGGAAATAAGTCTTCACACTGCTACTTGATATCCAGATAAAAATATTCTTACAGCCTTTAGAGTCTCATACAGACCTGGATGTTTTAACTCTTTTTTGAGCTTCTCTTCAGTCTACTGACTGAGATTTGCTGTGTAATGTTGCTTGTAATTTTTCTAGCTTATTTTCAAGTCTGCGCTTTTTCTCATTCATGGGAGGTTGCCTGAACTCTCTACCCCTTTGACAGATGATAATCTTCAGTATGTTGCACAGATTCATAAGCTGTGTTACCTCTCAAATGCCTTTTGGTTGAGCAAGACTCCTTGCCAAGCAGGGTACAACACAGCACAAGTGGTGGGGTTAGAATGAGACTCTTCAAATGTAATTATTACAGACATGCAAAGCAGGGTGCCAGATAAGATTGAAGACCACTTATTAAAAACCAGCTAATCTCCTTAAATAAAATGTACCCACTTTGGTGCTTAAGTAGGAATAAATTCCCCTACTTGATTACTGTTACTGTTAATACTAGCACAGCCCCTGTTATGGGCTGTTACCCTCTTATGGACTAGCCAAGAAAGCAGACACAGACTGTCCTGGTTGATGAATCACCTAGAGACAGACTAAAGAGTAATGAACTACTGAAGTTCACCCCACACAAGTAAGGAAGAGACAGCAGGTAGGATTCCCCCCATAATGGTACTCACAGCCCCAGGCATGCTCCAGTCAGAGGATTAATCTCAGCAGTTGTGTTGGTGTCAGAGATCAATAACTCTTGGGCTTTTATATATGATCTCTTAACTGAAAAGCTCTGTGGCTCAGCTCATGTTTTTCTGATTTCTGTTCCCTTGTTCCTGTGAACTTTAGTTGAGAAGTGCAGATAGACAACATGCTCTAGAGAGATGATGTACCTTGAAACTCAAGATATTGAGGCACTGATTCTAAGCAGTAGTACCCTATTGCTTTTTCCTTTTAAGTTTGTTTATTGCATTGGATCCACAGGGAACTGATCTACATTGCCTGTAAGCTAGAAAAAGTATGCTGGCATCTGTACAAAAATGATTACAGGTGGATGCAATGCTTTGCAGCCAAATGAATTCCCTGACACAGCTGAAGAGGTGCCAGGCATGCCCCAGGACCAAGAGCAAATGCTATGGTGGAAGGAAAGAGAAACTCCTTTAGGCAGTGCTGCAGCTGCACCTTCTGTGTTTTAAACAATACTGAAATTCTTTATTCAGGCACAGTCATAAATATGAGAGATCTAAAGATTCTTTTTTTCATAAATACAATATACATCCAAACGGAGTGCATTACCTGTTTGCTAATCAGCTACAAGTTGTGCTTTGGGATTTGACACACACATTTGCCTGCCAATATCTGCAATGTTTGCATGGCATTCTTGCCATGTTTGGATATCTTATGACTTACAAATTGCTTTCTGAAGTAGATTTTGTAGGATTTCTGTCCTTAAACTGAGGCTGGGGAAGTTAACCTGCAAGTTCCTTGTTCATAATTTGATGGTACAGATATTCTAATACAGATTTATTTAGTGTTACCCATCTAAGACTAAATCTACTGGAGCAATTGATGACTCCTCTGTAAGTTGTTTCATACAGTGTTTATGTTTGCTGTTTTTGGCTGTAATAGAGTTAATTTTCTTCACACTAGCTGGTATGGGGCTATGGTTTGGATTTGTGCTGAAAATGCTATTGACAATTGAAGGATGTTTTTGCTACTACTGAGCAGGGCTTACATGGTCAAGTCCTTTTCTGCTCTTCAACACCAACCTGCCAGCAAGGAGGCTGGGACAGCAAAAGGATTTGGGACGGGACACAGACAGGACAGCTGACCCCATCTGAACTAAGGGATATTCAGACTGTATCATGTCATACTCAGAATACAAAGCTGGGGAAAGAAACAGGAAGAGGACACCATTCAGTGTGATGATGTTTCTCTTCCCAAGTCACTGTTATACATGATGGAGTCCTGGTTTCCTGATGATGCCTGAACACCTTCCTACCCATGGGAAGTGGTGAATGAATTCCTTGTTTTGCTTTGCCTTTCTCTACCTATTAAACTGTCTTTATCTCCACCCACGAGTTTTCCCACTCTTACCTTTGCGATTATCTCCCTGGTCCCACAGGGGCTGGGCTGGAGTGAGCAGCTATGTGGGGCTGAGTTGCCAGCTGGGGTTAAACCAGGACTGTTTGCATATTATTTGTAGCTGTATGATGAAAAAAGAAGGCAAGCAGTAGTTGCTGAATATTAAATGTGCCCTAAAACCATCTGGAAAAAAAAAAATAGATACTATCCAAACGTATTTGGCGTAACAGAGGAGGTTGCTGACAGAAGCTGTACCAATCCTATTCAAGGCTTATAAAGGATTTGTTCCTTGCAGAGGCTGCATGATAAACTCTTGACTTTGCAAAGCCAAGACCAGGAACAGCTCCTTGGTCTCAAGGTAGGCTCTGTTATTAGATGGTTTTTAGCTACTTTAATTAAGCTATCTGCAAAGGAATGCTTAAAAAAGCATGATGAACAGCATGACTATTTACAACATACTTAACAAATAGAGCAAGCACAGCTCTTTAGAATGTGAATGCAAAGTGGAATTCTGTACAGTCTTCTATGAGCCAAGATTGTTTACTCATTTATCCAAAAGCAGAGGAAAAATTCAGGCTGTGTAAAACAGCCTGAACTGAATTTCCATTGGTTACAGTGTAAAACAACTTTCATCTCAGGTGGGTGTCCAGCTACAAGGTTTAGATAAAAGAATGGTTCAGGTATCATTGCAATATCCACTGGATGACAAGTTGGTTACTCTGGTAGCTCATTATTTAATGTTTGAATGGTGATATAAATAGAAACACAGCATATCGTAGTTGTCATGCATTATCATGGTAAGTGATATAAAAGATGTCACAAAATTCGGTTTTGAGATTTCTACAACGTATAATATGTTGATACCTGTGTGTGTGAGAGAGGGAAAGGGTCCAAAGTCCCTTTTTTAATAATACAGTCCCAATGTAAAGACTGCATAGAAATATTATTCCATTCAGGTAACACTTTGAAATGTCAACTGAAGAAGTATATTTCATACAAGGTCACAAGAAATTAAAAAAACAAACAAAAAAACCCCTCTACTTTCCTAAAGTAATGGAAGTTGTTATATTAGAAATCACAGAAACACTGCTCTCCAAGACAGCCTGGCTTTCAAGAAAAACAAGTAGTCCAAAAGTTTCATTTAAAAACTAAACCACAAAGAGTAAAATAGATAAGTAGTAGAAATGAGATCTCGAGTTCCCATTTAGTTTGGTTTGGTGAAGAGCTGGATGTAAAAGCAAAGAAGAAGAAAGAGTTTTAATAAATTTTAAAAATATGTGCTCACCTCTCAGGATGGGTGCATGCCATGATAAATGATTTCAATCTCTAACCTTTTTAGCTCTCAGTAAAATTGTTCTTTCCAGACAAATCATCCACCACTGAACTGAATTTCCCAAAGTTCTCTGAATTGGTGATGAGGGTGCAAAAGACAGGCTCTGAACACATGCTCAGCGAGCTTGGTCTAGTACTGGAATTATTAGTTGTTATCACGACAAAGTTTGTAGTCTGTTATTATTAAGACATTAGAAAACCTTATACAAAGTTAAAAGAGAACTAGTTAGACCCTAAATATACAATAAATACCCTAAAGGCATCCTTTGTATAAATAGTTTACAAATAGTATCACACTTACTGGGGAGTTAGCATGGTTAGTGGGTGTCTCTACTCTGTACAGTCCATTCATTGGACAGTGCTGAGAGGAAATTATAGAAGTAAATTATAGATACCTGAAGATGCAGGTATTTTATGGTGCACCTCTCTGCGTAACTGCTCCTCACTGGTGACTGAGATGGCTGAGTATCTGAGGTGGCTTTTTTTACTGAGATCATCCTGGAGTCCAATGGTGGCCAGTGCGTTTTGAAACTTGAAAATTGAAACCAGTTTACCAGGTGTGTCTTATAAGCTGTGCTGAACTTACCAAAATTAGACTCACACTTCTCCAGATCAGTTAATTTTAAATGTTATTGTTTCAGCTACACCAGCTCTAGTCACATAAATTATGGCAATGTAACCTTTTATACAGTGATGCAATCACAGTGACCAAAACAGCTTGTGGCTATATTATTGCTTTCCCAGTTGAGTTGCATCCATAGATTTGAGGTGCCCAGCTTCTCTGTGACTGTTTCAGGAGTAAAAAAGAGTTCTGAGACAAAAAAAAAAGTGCTTAAGTTCTCTCTTCTCATTTTTTTGGGGGTGTTAAAAAGTAATCACAGACAAGACAGCTCTTGTTCTTTCAGCTGCAAGGGAAGGAGTTCTTTGGTTTGTAAACTTACTCCTTCCCACTGTATTTTTTTCCTCAAAATGTTCACACTAGTAAAAATAAAGATGATTTTATAGGTGCAATGTTTCTTGTTGGCTTTTTGTATACAGCAAATCTTTCCTATGAGTCCTTTCATGTGAATGTGGTGTGAAGGTTAGACAGCACAAAGGTAACTCATTTAATTAGAGCTTATTTATTTCCTCTTTTAGCTAGAGACAACCTAGAAAGTCAGCATCACGTTTCTAACTAGCAGGAAGTAAAGGCAAAGTTGCTCAGCCAATTGCTGCTCTATATTTACTTTTCCTTTCTCAAGCACAAGAAAATCAAATTAAGGAAAACAGAAAATGCAAAGAAAAGAGTGAGTAGCTGACTTCTAAGCCATATTCTGAGGAAGAAAGCAGGAGGGAGAGTGAAATATGAGGATGCAGGCAGAAATCTGAGCATACTCAAGATGACACTATGCCCTGTGCACAATCTGTCCCCTTTGGCAGCACAGCAGACTGTCATTCACTCAGTGTGGGCTAGACTCTTTTTTGTATGGAAATGTATTAGGCTGCTTTAAAAAGGGGCTCCATATAAATAATTTCTAGGTCCATGAGGTATTTTTTGGCAAACTTCAATAGTACTGTTCTTGCTATCCACATTCATTCCTAAGAGGATGGATTGCATTGCTGTTTGAACTCATAGTTCAACACACGAATGGCATTTTTTGAAATATACACAGACTTTGCTTGTTACAGCAATTCCTTTTGTTACTCATTTCACATAGTAACTTGTATATCCATTAGTGATAAGATGTTCCAAGGGAAAAAGTTGTAATTGCACATATTTAAAGGGTACATCATTTACCTTTATTACAACTCTAGTTGCAGCTGTGGTCTCAAAAATTATCCCAGTGTGCATCATGCTGGTGCAATTAGGAGAAACTGGAGTTTTGTCTCTATAATCCTTCTCTAGATGAGAAATAAGAACATTGACAGAACAGAGAAAGCACTGTACTGTATTATAACTCAGTAGGTCAGTCTGGCCCCACGACAGTTCCTGGAGTAGTAAATCAGACTTGGAGAATAGTTTGGGAATGGAAACCTAGTTAGAGTGTTTGCAATAAATATAAGAGCTGATGCGTGGGTGTTGCAGCCACAAATCCTGTTATATGCTAATATGATTTATGTGCATAACACCCAAATATAATTATCTACATTAACCCCTGTGTACCTGCTGTATTTAAAATTAAAATGAAGTTATGCTATTTGCACTTTCAGAACAGTTGATCTGTATTACACATGAACATTTAATAATTTGCCTTATTTTTGCTGACTGAATACACTGTGCCAGATTCTTTCATTTGAACTGTGATTAGCATTCTTCTTGAACCTGATAAATCTTGAATTCAAATGAACTATTTAACTGCAATTTCATTTTAAAAAATATGAGTTTTAATGGAGTTATTCCTTATCCAGGAATGAAGGATATCATAGGAGACAGCTTAATACATCGTGCTGTGTGAAACTGATGTTTAGCAACAACTTTTCAACACAACCTTAATTCTGAAGTGAATTCTTAATAAGTGGACATGAGACACCCAACACAACCAAGTAAATGAGCATCTTCCAGTCTAGAGCTCTCTTCAGGATCATGGTGTTAACCGGTGTGTCTATACTGACTTCATTCTCTGCTCCAAGAGAAAGAGTATTTATTTTCTGGACCTCTTTTTGCAGACTGTTTGCACCCTTTATGGTTAACAAGTTGGCTTTGCCCTCTCTGAATAGTATGTAGGGCAGTCCTGGATTTGATCACCTCCAGACCATTCTTCACTCAGTGTGTTTTGTGTGCCCAGCCAAATACATGTGTGAGCCAGCTTTGTTGAGGAAAAACCTTGCTGATCTGCAGCAGAGAAAAATCCTGGCTGATAAAGTTGTGGGCAAGCAGGAGACTGGAGAGTGAGCCAGCTGCTGGTGTTGACATACTCGTCTTGAACAGTCATGTTTAGGCTTTGGTGTAGCAAAGCACTCCTACTCCATTTTTATTTAATAGAATGACTACTGCTCTTAACTGGGGACTAACCTTCCTTCCTGCAAACTGCTAGGGGCTTCTAAGAAAGATCTGTTAGTGCAAAAGTGGAAAAATATTCTTATATTTTTAAAGACTGATGAATTCTGGAATGTAAATCCATCTGCACACACCTTGAGAGCAGAAACTGTGGCATTGCATATGCCTTCTATGCAATACTCAATCCAAAAAGCTGCAACCTTCTACACTTGTAAGTGATGGCAGATATAACTCTATTTTGACTAGCAAACCAAAAAATGTATTGACTTAAGAAAGCAGCATTTTTCATTTTGAAAATGTCAAAACAAAGTGTTGGCAATTTTGAAAAAAAAAAGTCCTAAGATATGTTTGTTTGCTCCTTGTGATTGGAAACAAGACTTACAAAAACTCACTGCAAGACAGTTTATTGTTTTGTTGAATCATTATTTTCTGAGAAGAAAAAGTTTTCAAAATCTTCTCAGCCATCCTGCTAATTCCTGATTTTTTGCAGCTCTAATTTCCATAGGTAAAGAAGCATGTACTAGTGATTCTGGAATTACATATGAATATTTTAGTTTGTCATCTTGAACTCAGATCAGATTAAAATTCTATGACCTTCAACAGCCAACGTCTTTCTGTGAAGGGATTTATTCCTTTTGTTTGACTCTTGTGCTCTTAACTTTGATAAAGGTTTTTGCTTTCATGAAAGGATTTCTGTAGTAACTCAGTTAACCAAGTTATATATGGATTTGTAGAGTTTATTATTATACTCAATTCAGTTTGAAAACTCCCATAGTAACTAGACCTTTATTCCACATCTCTGTCTTGATCAAAATACTGAAAGTTTATGAGGTGATAGAGACTTTCTCCCTCAATGTATAGTCTTGTATGTGTTACTGGACCCATTAGAGGGAAACTGGCTTCCTGAGCCAACTGTGCCAAGGGCTGCGTGCACTATAGCCTGATGGCTTGGTTTCACCACAAAATGTAGAGAGTTCATCAGTCCCATCTTAAAACTGGTAGCTTCAGAGTGCATGATGTTTCAGCAATATTCAATTCCTCCCCCAGACTCAGCTGGGCAGTTTGCAACCAAAGTAGTTGATGCAAGCCTGTGAAAGACATATAAAATAATCTGGAAACCAATTAACAGTTTAATTGGAAAATAAACCTATTCTTTACCCCCAAATGTTTCTGAGGATTGTGCAAGTAATGAGGTGGAAAAGATTAGCATCAAATAAAATTCCAGAAATAGGACAGCAAAAAAAAGTGCAAGACATTAAAAAGTCAGCTCAAGGAACATGAAAATCAACATTAAACCTTGACTTGTCTGGCTGGGAGATATGTATGGGTTGAAATCTTTATCTCTGAGTAACACAGCATAAGGCCTGAAGTTTTTGTAGTGAGATTGCTCTCATTTACCAAAAAAAATTTAGAAAACATTTGAAAGAATATCCTTTTTTTAATTGCAAATAATAACCCCTCAAGCTAACTGGCACAAAATTTTACATGGCCATTAACAGGATCCTGATAAAGATTAGTCCTCCCCAGAAAAAGCAACAGATATTTTATAAAGAATAGAAGGCATAAAGCTGTAAGGTCCTTTCTTCAGGGCATAAACCCACTGCAGACACAGGAAGTTAAGAACAAACTTCTCCCTATGAGCTGATTATTACTTAATGGGCCATCATCATTTTAGTAATGAATGACTGATTGGAAAATGAACTTATTTATTTTCTTGTGTTATCATACTAACTTGAAGAAAAGAAATCCACAGGAAACAATGGCTAAGTTTTTTAAGATCTAGGCACTAGTCTGCTGCCTGTCAGGGCTGGAATTAAAACAAATTTGCTCCCTTGCAAGTTATATTAGGTTGTAATAACTTGAAATGTGTGAAAAACTTCCAGTTGTAATACATGACAAACGCATGCAAACACATACAGTTTTTAACTATTGCATATCTTTGGTTTTATGCACTTTTACATTATTCAGGCAGAAAAATCACAACTCTGTGGAGTGATACTATGTCCAGGGAATCAGCACATTCAGAGCCATTGAGGGGATTCCCAGGAAAAGTGCCATCCAGTTAGTCTTAAAGAAATAGTAAAGGCTGCATTTTCTTCTCCAGAAATACATATGGATATTGAATACCAAGTAGCAATATGAGCTGCTTTTCCTGTAGGCTCAGAAGGAACTGACCGATAAATCTTGTTATTTCCACACTTGGGACATTTGAGTCTGCAGAAAGACTTAATATGAAACTGGATTATAAAAACTGTGGGATATGTCTAGACCAAGCCAGAAAAGCAAATTCTTCAGGGCTGCAGATTGCTTCCACCCAGTAGAATAATACTGGAATCAAGCAAAGAACAAATTCTGAAAATCAAATTAAGTGCTTCTAGCTCTTCATTCTATCAGATATTGATAATACAGACAGAAGCAAAAGAGCAAAGACAAGTCCCCAGAAGGCCACAGGGGAAGATTTGGACTTCTAAACCACTGTAAGACTCTTAGAAAAGGACTTCAAAACAAATCACTTAGCTTTCACTCAAACATCTACACAGAATCAGAAAAAATTAAGTCTCCTTATCCAGCCAGTTAGAGTTGGTTTTGTTGAGTTGGTTTACCTCTGAGGTCCTGGTCTCCACTGTGACAATTTCCAGTGAGGAGTGGCAAATTAGTTCTGCCCTCTTGAGTGTGAGGTTTTGAGAGATACCAAGTATCACTTTCCTTTCAGACAATTTGGGTTTGACCTCTGCTTTCATTGATCAAAGTGAAAGACTTTCTTCAGACTGTGTCCCCTAGCTTCTCCACTCTCTATAGCTCTAGTGAAAGACAAAGGGAATTAGAGGAGACAACTCAATCCCATGCAGTAACAAAAAGTGAGAGGATGATGAATACCACCAATCTTCCCCAAAGAAGGAGAATGACAGACTAGAGAAGAGTATTGAGGAAATATAAAGTGGATGCTGGACAACCCAGGGCTTCCAGAACTCACAGCTCTGATCAGGTTGATCAGAGCCAAGGTGTTCAGGGAGTAAAACATGGGATAAGTCTTTCACAGTCGCTTTCAAAATGATCAGTTGTGTGTTGAGTTTTCTTCCTATTACAAATGCATAAGAGCTAAAATAAAATGGAAAGGTACTTCAGCAGGTAGAGCTATCTTTCTCCAAAATGCACTGCAGCACCACATCCTAGCAAAATATAAGGTACAAGTTAGCAGGTAAAATATTAATAGATTATAAACGAGTAGATTTCATTAGAAATAACTCGAATCTAGGAAGTTTCAAATGAAACAGGACAATTCACCCATCAGGCTGCAAATAAATCCAAACTCAGCAGTAGGTGCTATCCCTCACAAGTACAGTCTGTCTTCAGAGTATGAAAAACAAAAATTTCAGCTCTACTGTTCCAGGACTGCAGTGCAGGCAGCTGCATCAGCAGCCTCAGCCTGGAGTCTTGAGAAGTTCTCCCTGTTATGAAGTTTGAAAAATATCAGGATCACCTGGTCTGAGCTTCCAGCCATACAGGTGTAGTTTGGATGTCTGCAGGACTACCATGGACTTAATCCAAACTCTGCTTCTGAGTTATGCAGCTCTTGGGGCTCCATCAGTCTTCCAGAGCTTATCCAGCTGTCATGTCTGAGCTTTGTAATTTAATTTTTTTGTAATTTAAGTCTCCCAGACTTAAATTACATTCTTCACAATTTTTTATAAAACTCCTTATTGAAGTTACTTTCTTTTTTCTTCCCAGTAGAAAAAATTGAAATTACTGTTTTATCATTTCTTTTAAGCCCTCAGAAACAGAGCAGTTTTCTTATCTAGAGTTCACTATAAAATCTAAACTTACACAATTAAACATGTCTACACTTGAAAAATTTTATTCCTTCATCACCTCTGGGTTTCTTTTTGCGCTCCTTAATTTTGTTTTGTCATCTCCCTCCCTCCCTCCCTCCCTCCCTCCCTTCCTTCCCTTCCTTCCTTCCTTCCTTCCTTCCTTCCTTCCTTCCTTCCTTCCTTCCTTCCTTCCTTCCTTCCTTCCTTCCTTCCTTCCTTCCTTCCTTCCTTCCTTCCTTCCTTCCTTCCTTCCTTCCTTCCTTCCTTCCTTCCTTCCTTCCTTCCTTCCTTCCTTCCTCCCTCCCTCCCTCCCTCCCTTCCTCCCTCCCTCCCTCCCTCCCTCCCTCCCATAAATGGCTGAGATAAAGGCCTGTTAGTTTCCTCTGACTTCTCTTTTCATGTAAGTCAGTGAAGATGTGTTTCCATGGCACAAAGGAGCACTATTTAATGTTCAAAACATTTTTTTATGTATTTGAAACACACCAATGTGTTTGGGACATCTGCCCTCTGCAGCGGCAACTGGAAGCCACATGAGCTATTTTAAGATATCTAAAATGAAATAAGATATTAAAGTTTGGGCAACTGGATCCTGAACCAGATTGTCTTGCTGCAAATTCAGAGATTGCTGTGACACAAACAACATTATCTTCTTGGTTCATCCACCTGCATCCAATGGGTCAGTCATCAGACCTGAGCCCTCTGGTGCTTTATTGGTAAATGCTGAGATATTTCAATATCTATGCTTGTGTACTAGAATAAAGTGGGTTTTGGCCTTTGTCACTTTTAGTTCTCAGAAGTAATCAAAACAGCACTCTGTAAATTCTTTGGAGCCTTTCCTGCTACAGGCAGTAAGAGATTTGCCACTAACTTCATCACAACCATTTATGAGTACCACATTTAATTAACACATAATTCAGAGTGTCTAATAGGATTGATGTGTATCTGAATTAAAACTGCAAATAAAATGGTGCTAAGGGATAGGAGCAGAGAACAGACTTTAAATCTCATTTCAGGACTTGAGTGCAAATGGCAGAAAATACCATGGGCTTCACAGACAGGGAAGAACTTGGCATGAGATAAAAGGCTTAAGCCAGGATTCATCCAACTTCCAGTGTTGCTCAAAGGATGAAACCATCTGAGATTTATATATTCATTGCTTGACTTGCTCACACAAGGCTTTGAATGCCACTGGAATTTGATATTTAAAGTACATCAGAAAAACTGACACAAAACGTTGTTGGATGGAGTCTGCAGGAGGCTTCTGGCTGGTCCACCAGGCTTCTGAGCAGTCAGACATTTTAGGATGGAGAGTGGTTCTTTTCCAGATTCACATAATCTCATTTGGAACTTTCCCTCTGTTAGAATGCAGGCAGAATGTGAGACAGGCTTTCAAGCCCTTTCTTCTGGTGCTAATCCTCCAGTGAATATTGACTCAGGGTTTTGAAGAGCTGCTGAAAAAATGACAAGTTAACGAGCATTGCTCTCTTCCCTGCCTGTCTGCTCAAGTGAGCCCAGTGGGGCTAGGAAAAGGAGAAAAAAAAAAAAGAAAAAAAAAAAAACAAACCAAAACAAACAAAAGGCCCCTAAACATGATATTGCTGTTTAAATTAGGAAGATCAGGTCAATGAGAGGATAGGCTATTTGTGACAGCTTCAGAAATTCTATTGTTCTTGCTGTCACTGGAACTCTGCTGTCTTGACCAAAGCAAGTGGCTGCTGTACTCTGTAACACTTCTCTCCCTCATGCCCTAATGTCAGGATGGTGCCACACTCCCATTTTTTAAAGAATTGAACATTGACCTAACATCCCTCCCTTCTCCTTTTCCCTGTGTTTGGAGGGAACAGCTGCATTCACCCTGCCCGTTGCCCCTGCAGAGGCGTATGGGGTCACAGAGAGCCAGGAGCCTCATGCTGCTGGGAGGGGAGGAGCAGCTGCTTCTGCTTTTCTTGAGGGGGGGTGCTGAGAATAGCTGAAAGCCACACTGCCTCTTGCAGAGGTAAAATCCTCGGTTTGCCAGTTCTGTCCTAGTGGGTGAGAGACAGAAAAACTCCCTGTCACAGGACCATGGCACAAACTGGCATCCAGAGCTCCCAGATGGGACCCAAGGCAGCAAAGAGCTGCATAAGCTTAGCCTTGGTGTCTTGTCTGTATTTAGGTCCCAAATGGCTTCAAGGCTCAGATTTATGTTCCTGGTTTCATTCCCTCCTGCCAGTTTTGTCTCTTCTCAAGTCTTTTCTGTTGATGTTGGTTTAAGAATCTCCACCCTCTCTTTAGCAAGTATTAACTCTTATCTGGAAAACTGCAGAATTCACAGCCCAGGGAATTGAGATTTTTCAAGACACTCATAGGCCAAGCAATAAGGGCTTCTTTATGTGTATCACAGAGCAATGTTGTGTGGAGGATCTAAATTTCCTGTATTGTCTCTTTGATTCCTTGATTACTCAGGAAGCGGTATCATAACTGGGAGGCAGAGAGGCATTGATATCTGATAGCTAGACTGGGCAAGAGCAAGAATTGTTATATCTATTAAGAAGAGGTTACTAACTACTGACAACCTCAGCAGCCAGCTTTGATTCACACTGACATACTCCATCCTTTCCTCCCTCCATCCCTCCTCTCATGTTCTTCCTCTTTCACTTGATTTCTGTATCACTTTTTTTTTTGTCTTTTAAACTAAAGATATAAAAAAAAATTTCTCAATTTCCTCCTCTTGTAGAAAATATCCTGAGTGCACAGATTTTAGTCAATATGTCATCAACCCCTAGTATGGAGCAGGAGATGAATGTTCCAAGTATAACATACAGTTTGTTACTTTAGGTTCAGAAGATTATTACAGGTTGTATATAATTATTCTTTCTTAACAATTTTATTGAATAATAAGTGCAAAAGTTTAGCAAAGATTAATTAAGGAGGCAAAGGAAAATCGAGCAGGAATGATGTTTGAAGCAACAGTATTTGTTTTATGTGAGATAAAAATTCTGGAAAAGAATGTTCTGCTTTTCATCACAAGATGGAAATAAGTATCAGGGCAGTGAAATGGAGAAGAACTGGTAAGGATTTAAGGGTGGTGTTAGTGGCATGACTAATCAAGCAGAGAGAATAAATTGAATAAGAGTCACACTTTCTACTGTCACAAAATGATGGAAATAGAACTGTCATTATAGATGCTAATTAACAGGGCTCAGTATCTCTCAACTTTGGAGTTCAAAACAGTGGGAAATCTAGGCAACAAGCAGCAGGAGTTTCACACACCCTGACTTGTCCTGGAGGAATTCCTTGTGGCTGCCACTGGCATAAACATTATTACAGACTGCTGGTATTATTATTTTTGAGAAAATGTGTTTCCATGTAAAAGCACATTATTAACTTTTCAAACTATCAAACGTCTATATGTAAATCCCTAATAAGTTTATATGTTTTCTGTGCCCATCTGGATACAACATTAGTAAGGTCAGAACTTGATTATTGCATTCATCTTCTGGTAGGATGTCTCAAAGGTGAGGTTCCTAGAGACAACTCTCCTCTTTAACTCCATATTAAAGAGTAGTTATAAAAGTCTTCCAGCCAGGAAATCCTGGTTCTTGCACTTGGGAGTTTGTTACATCAAGAAACTCTTGGTAACGTTCACGCTCCATTTTCAATAACCACTGAATAGAAGGAAGTTCAGAATCTTGTAGGGGTGTACATGTTAGACCATTGTTTTTTTAAAGGATAAATGAGATAATAAATTTGTCTTACTGTCAGTCTGATACTGATCTCAGAACTTGAATAGCAAGGATTTAAAGGAGTGAGATAATACCAACTAGTAAGGAAAACAGATATTGTTGAACTGACTTGTACAGAGTCCTCTGAATAAGTGTATAAATGGCAAGTTAATGCTGAACAGGTTTATTTCTGTTGGACTGCACAGAGATTAGCTATTTGATCTGTATTATTTGTGGTATTTCTAAAATGTTTAGGAACTAAATGCAGTCTCATAGCCAATAAATTTGGTGTTGATTGCAAGGTCAGGAAAGTAGGATGAAATAAGCTGATAGGTGGTTGATATAGAGTTATTAAAATCACATGTTAAAGACTGTTTATGTCAATAAGATTAGAGTAATTTGTCATTCTTTGGTCCTTTGGGAATCAGACATCCAAACCTGACCCCTGAGTTCCCTTTGTGATCAGCACAGAGCAATGCACACCTCCAAAGAGTGTTTTTTCTCATCCTGAGAGGATGATGATGATAACCTTTTCCCCCTTAATCAGAAAAGAAACATAGCTGTTAACTTGAAAGTACAGCAATTACCAGCATCAAACTGATTAAAACTCTGAGAGGAATGAGAGGATAGGAATGTATTCACTGCTGCTCAATCCACTTAGCAGAGTATTGAGGGATGATTTTGTCCTATGCATAAAGAGAAGTGATGGCTGATGGTTACATGCCTATATTTTCAGATTGGAAGTAAGGCACTTATTTTTAACAGCAAATATTACTTATTTCTCAAATGCTTTAAGGATAGTTTCTCTAGATCTTGTATAAGGTTTTGCATAATTAAATAGGATTAGTCTTCATTAAAACTGTGATCATGTAAAAATTCATGTGAAATTCATGACCTGCAATTCCTAAGTCCAGCCAGAAGCTCACAGCACACATTTTTTACTCTACCAATGACTAACGGTACACATTCCTCTCTTTAGGCACTAACAGTATAAGGACAGAATAGAGGAATGGGAGAAGGAGCAGTATCCAGCGTGATCACTGCAGCAAAACACACTTGAATTCTTTGTTAGGATTTTACTTCACATCAGGAGACCAGCTGTAGTTTCTGATCAGCTAGGCTAAATAGAATTAAAAAAACCCTATTTTTGCATGTACATATTTCCCCTTTATTTTTCAGAAATACAAAGCTGTTTGCCTGTGAACTATGATTTTCTGTTCTGACCATAGCTCCAAAAATCAGGCTCTTAGCCAAAATTAATATAGCATTCCTACATTTTGTCAGAATAATTACTGAGGATATGCAAAATCAATCCAATACCTATCCCTGAGGATGTCCAACTCTATTTGTTTCAAATCCTTTTATTTCACCCAGCTGACCCCTTCCTTTTAGTCATGCTCCAAATCTCTTCTTACTCATAAATTTTACTTACGAAGTACTCATGTCCCATGGGGTACCAACACTGTCAGTGTGATCCCAAACAGCTTTTTGTGCACGTCAGATAAAGTTTTCCAGTTCCCAGAGAATCCATCCTCAGAAGGGTCCAGGCAGTGATACAAGCAGGCAGGGAGGCACATGGCACTCCCCAGTCTCCAACCAGCCTTCAGTGAGTTCACTTTTTGTTTTGCTGCTCTGCTATGATAGGCATGAGATGAAGATCTGAGCACTTCTCATTTTCAGGCAAACTTGGAGTTTTAACACAAGCTGCATTTTCTAAGGGAGGACCTGCTGGAGCTAACTCCAGCTCCTTGCCCAGGGGCTAGAGTTCTGTTCCAGCAGAGAGAATTTCCTTTGATAGGAAAGTAATTTGCTTCAAAAACAGAAGCAAATTACTTCAGCATCTACTAACAACATCTCTATTTAAGAACTCACAAATTAAAATATTTTATTTGTTTTATTCAGCTATTTGTGATCCAAAACAAAAACAAAAACAAACAAACAAACAAACAGAATATTTTCTATTCCTCAGTTTAGGTATGGAAAAATTAATTCCTAATTAATAATTAAGTACTGCTGGTACTTCACATTGGGGACCATAAAGGTTATTAAGAAGAAGAAATCACTACATATACAGAGACATACAAATGTATGGCTTCCATTTCAAAGTCCTGGCTAGGCTAGAGTAAAAGGTCTTTAGAATGAATTGTGTCTGTAGATGAATCAGATGGCATTTTCATAATTGCTTTGGGGCAGATTTTTCAGATGTTTTAATATTTCCTCTGTTGGGTGCTGCCCATTTAATGCCACAGCTGGGAAGAGCTCCAGAATCCTGTGCCTACCCCCATTGCACAAACCCCTCTGCTTCTCTGAGCTAACTCTGAGCTTTTCAACCTTGAAAATGGAATCACAATGTTGATGATAATGTATTCAAAATGTGCTAATAAAGTTTATGCTACTCTAAGCTAGAAATGAACAGTGAAGGTGGCATTTATCTCTCCTGATATCCATGTTACATCTGTGCAACTTGTAGGATGGGTTTCATCTGAGCACATAGGTTATCTGAAGTACTTGAAGCCCCTTTAAAAAGAGTGGTGAGAAATAACCAATCCTGAATCATAGCTCATCTGATTTGGATTAGGTGTCTACCTTCAGATAGGCTTAGCAAAGAAAAAGAAATTCCTACTATATGGATGTATAAAGTTAGAAGATGCCAGCACTACCCAAAGTGCTAAGCAGTCAGATCCTATGGCTTCCAGAGATTTAGATTCCTTTATCCATTTTATATTAAAGAGTTTTGTCTGGATAATTTTACTTCAACCTGCATGCTCAGAAGTCAGTAATAAAACACTGGGCCCTTGAAATACCTCCATGTCATGTCACTTAATTCAAAGGTTGATTTTCTCCCTTTGCCTGAGAAATAACTAAAGAACAAAGCTTTCATGAATTCTCATTTGCAAATTGTAATTGCTTCAGGAATAGAAACACTTATCACACATTTCTGACATAGTTGGGTTTGTTTTTTTTTTTTTTAAAGAGGAAAAAAAAATCCCAATTAAAGAAAGAACCACTACTCACTCCTGGAATCCATTAACAAGACTCAGACCTTATAGTAACAAATGGAAAGGTTCTATAGCCTAATTTATTTAGACTCTGATGCCCAACTAAAATTGTGTAAAAAATGCCAGTAAAAATACAACGTTGAATCACAATATAGTTGAAATGCATGCATGTGATACAATTTATAAGAAGATTTACTGACCGTAATTGCCGTGCAGTTTTTATGCCTCCAAGAACTATGTGAAGCATAAGGATTTACTAACTGTGCTGAATTTTCAATATGTGTCAGAACTACAGCCGTACAAAACACAGAATCAGAACATTTTGATTTGGAAGGAACCTGAAAGTTCACCTTGTGTCAACCCCCTGCCCTGTGCCAACATTCTACCAGACCAGGTTGCTCCAAGTTCCATCCAACCTGGCCTTGAACACTTCCGGCGATGGAGCATCTACAGCTTCTCTGGGGAACATGTTCCAGTGTCTCCTCAACCTCATAGTAAAGAATTTTTTCCTAATACCCAATCTAAACCTACCTTCTGTCAGTTTAAAAACATTTCCCCCTGTTCTATCATCATGTGCCCTTGTAGAAGATCCCTTGTGGGCCCCCTTCAAACACTGAGAGGCTGCAGTAAGTCACCCTGGAGCCTTCTCTCCTCTAGTCTGAGCAATCCCAACCTCTCAGCCTTTCCTCACAGGAGAGCTTTTCCATTCACCTAAGCATCTTTCTGGTCCCTCTCTGATTCCAACAAAACATGGCAGTGAATCTTCACAGGGGCTCACCTAAGAGCTCCCTTCTTGATGTCAAACCAGAAACCAGAGCCTTCCTTTTTCTCTTAAATTCCTCAGAAGCCCAAACCTCAAGACAAAACTCAAGGTCAAAGACAAGGTTCCCTCTTTCCTCTGTCAAAACCTACAGTTTACCCACAGAGTTCAGAACTTCCAGGCAGAATTAACATATTAGAAAATTATTTGGTCTCACATGTAAAGGGTAAGGAGATTAACCTCATCTCACTGGAGTGTTTTAGAAGTTGCCTGTTTAATTTGACAATACTATTTAAGATCTTTTGTAGTCAAAGGAAAGAGAGGAATTTCTGAAAAGGCAACTCATCCCATGGTAATGAGATTTCTGCACCTATGTTTCTAAGATAAGCAGGACAATCATGTTTTGGAGATGCTTGTCTTTCCTGATGGATTAAAAAGAAAGCCTAGACAATTAGCTTAGGCTTATCAGCTTTTAAATGTCTCTAGTTAGATGAAACAAAGGAGATCCTAAGGCTGCAATCTAATGTATTATGTGCTCCAAAAGTGTGGTTGTAGCAGGTTGCTTCAACCTTACAGGGGAAAAGAAACTTCAACTTTTATCTTAACTGCACACAAAAGTATGAGCAAAGAGCTAGGATTTTCTTTTGCAAGCAGTGTTATCACATTTGGCAAAATGAAAGCTTTGTAATGAGGTTTTGTTTTTCCCTCATAAAAATTTCATTGAATTTCTACTTAAATAGTCCACAAGGAAGAGATTATTAAGACAAAGCATTTTCATTTATTAGTACTCTCAATATCATGAGAAGCAAAGATTTAAATGTGTTTCCTTTGTTACATATTTTTAGCTATATGTACTAAACTATGCTATTTTTTAAGTTAAGACCTTTGAGTGAGACCATTCTCTTTTATCAACAGGATTTTTTAAGTGGATCGGGTAATAGCATTTTTAAATATAGGTTCATGGGAAATGATGTCACTTTAAAGTTTGATTTAGGTAATAAATGCAGAAATGTCAATTTATGGAATAAAGGAAATTTTTAGTTTTGACCACTATGAAAATTAGTCTAATATATGTTTTTATGAAGGTCTAAAATTAGTCTAATATATGTTTTTATGGCTTAGAAGAGAAGACAGTCTTCTGAAAAGTTTGCAAATTAAAGATGAAAAGGGAAGACATTCCCATTCTCTCTGAACAGCAGATTAGTGAGTAAATTGTAGATAAAGAAGCATATAACATCTTATCCAGTTCAATTTCAATTTCAATATATTTGTATATTTACAAATATATATAAAACCATGTTAAATTAATCTGCAGGATGTATTTTTCAGGCACAGAGGGAAAAGGAAATATATTCAAACTGAAAAAGTATTTGAAATCATGTACATTCTTTACAATGCTCAGGAACCAGCCAACCTATGCAGAGGAAGAACAGTTTGGCTGTGAAATCAGATTTTTTTTTTTTTTTTTTTTTTGTGATTACCAAGGTAAGATGGAGACTGCCTCATCTTCTTTGTGGATTTTGGTTTAAAGCTAGCCACTAAAAAACATGAAAACACATAGTCTTTTAATGTGATAGAAACAGTAGGAAAAAAGATGAAATACAGCCTTTATGCAAGTCTTTATGCAGAAAGTCAGATGATAATAACTTCTGTTGAGTTGATTTTGAGCCCTTTGAATTTCAGTTGTGTGCTATTTTCACAGAATAGTCACTTCTGTCTCAGACACCTTGTTCTGAATCTCATTATTGGACAACTATAACAACTGCATGTGGAAAATGTTTATCTGAATCAAATAAACGGCTGAAAATTTATAGAACTGTAGAAAAGAAATCTATTCCTTTTTTCAGAGATGGTTACTTAGCTTAATTTCTTGGGAATTTAGCCTGGAAATTTTTCAGGAAATAAACTTGAAAATGTTTCTTCATTTGTTTTTTGATTATTTTCTTTTTCTATCTCTCAGTTTCGTATATTTTTGTATACTCTCCTATATATACATCTGGGAAAAAAGAAGGATTGATATAATCTAGATTACCTTGGCTAAATAATGTCTTCTTATTATTTGATTTCATTTTGACCCTACTATATATGTGGATTAAAAAAAAAAAGAAAAAACATCCCTACCGTGGTGTAGATTTTCCCCCACATGATCATATCACAGACTGGGAAGCATGTGGCAATGTTTCTAATATCATAAACAGAACCATAACTGTTTAGTCAGAGACATTTTGGATTACAACATTTCCTCCTTCAGGTCTTTGGATTCAATTCAAAACTGAAGCAATAGATGTTGCATCATAAAATCTGTGGCTTTTATCTGTCAGTTTCATTCAGAATTTTGCTCTTAACCATTCATGAAATAACAATATGTTTTGATAAATGTAAAATACTAGTTGCTTAATAAAATGGCATTTGATTAAACAGTATTTTATTTGAATAACTTTAATTATCTAATTAATAGGTATTCCAAATCAGAATGGATGCAATTGAAGACAAGCTCAGAAAATTAGTGATACCTTGAATGTATCCTCTAATCTCTTTAATAACAAAAGCTGACAGCATTTTTCTGAGTTTGGTAAGAAAATTACTTGGTTATTGTTCCTACTTAAATTAATAAGATTTTTGCTATTATGTGCATTTTCACATCACTGGGTCATAAATCTCAGAAAAGAAATATTCTGAAATGGAAATATAGAGGCAATAAGGAGGACAGGGGAAGATCAATGGATGTCATCTATCTGGATTTCTGGAAGGCCTTTGACAGAGGATCCTAAAATATCCATCCCTAAATTGGAGAGATATGTATTTGATGGATAGGCAGATCAGTGCATATGGAATTGTCTGGATGGCTGTGTCCAGTGGGCTGTGGGCAACAACCCCATCAGGGATCCATGTTTGACCCAGCACAACTTCATATCACAGAATCATCAGCTGGGGTTGGATGGGACCTTAAAGGTCAGGCAGGGACCTGGTGAAGCGAGTCCAGAGGAGGATGATGAGGATGATCATAGGGATGGAACACCTCTCTTATGAGGAAAGGCTGAGAGAATTAAGGCTGTTCAACCTGGACAAGAGGAAGGCTTTGGAGAATTTTATTGCAGCTTTTCCATACTTAAAGGTAGTATATAAGATCAGGACAGGGCCTGTTGTGATATGAGACAATGATTTTAAATTAAAGGAGGGTAGATTTAGATTAGATATGGGGAAGAGTTTGTTCACTAAGAAGGTGGTAAAACATTGGCAGAATTTGCCCGGAGTGGTGGTGGATGCCCCATACCTGGAAACATTGAACAGGGCTTTAAGTGACCTGGTCTAGCTGAACATGTCCCTGCTCACTGCAGAGGAGTTGTGCTACAGGACCTTTAAGGGTCCCTTCCAGCACAAACGATGCTATCTTCCTATGACAAAGGAAAAAAGACATAATTATTTTAAGAATTCAGATATGGGGTCTGCATATCTATAGAATACAGGTCATGAATTTAACTAAGATATGTATTCAGACCTTCAGATAGTGAGAAGCTGTCTTGCTAAAGTGCAGGCATCTCTGCAACCATCTTGTATATATCCCTCTTCATTTAATAATCCTGAAGTCAGTTTCTTCCTATCACTGAGAGCAACAACAACAACAGCAACAACAACTTACAATTTGTATAAGTCTACATAAAAGCTATTTTTGTACCTGATTATGTCTTGGGCATGTTTTGGTGCACCCTTGACTGCCACTGATTGAAATTTCTCAGCACCCTGTTGAGTAGGGCTCCTGTCTTGGAAGGCCAAGCAGAGGAGAAAGTGTTCACATGTTCACAGCATGTGCTCTTCATGGACCACATGCCAGCAACATCAGGATTTTCATAGTATTCCTTTGAGACATTTAGCTTCCACATCATGTAGCTGTGCTGAAGATAAGCACAGGGGATATAGCTTATATTTTCTCTCATCTGGAGCTTCCAAACCAATGCTCTCTGTGGATTTGTGTTTCTAATCTCCCCAGGCTGTGGATACTTGACCAGCTTTTTATCTCTCCCCAAGCTCTCCCTTGGGGTTCAGCCTAGGCATTCACTGAACAACCTGCCCTGGGCTGCTCACCTGACTACATGAGGCAGCAAGGGCTACCAATCTAGTTGGGGTCAGGGAAGGAAGGAGAACTTGGTCTAGACCTTCCTTCTGTGGAAATAAAAGTTGTTTTGTTACTCCCAGTGTAAAATCTACATGGTGTTTTATTCAACAAATATGTTTCAACCAGTAAAAACTCATCTTAATGAGTTTTATGCACTTTAATTGAAGCTTTTGTGAAATTATTTCTGTTCCTTTTATCATATTTTTTTCTGTACTCTTTTTTTAAATTATTTTTATTTTCTTTTTCTTATATCCTGTTACAGCCCTTCTTAAAAACTAATGACCCAGTCACACTCCTCCTGAGCTACAATAAATGAAAGGGAATAAATAAGAAAATCTCTGCATCTCCCTTAGAGCCAGTGCATCCTGTAGATATCTCCCAGTGGTTGTCATCAGCCCTGATGGAAAACAGCTGAGCCCCAGCACAGCTACAGTGGTCTTCACCAAGTAGGTATTTGTGCCTGAAAGGGGATGTATTTGCAAATATTCCTTCTGTGTCGCCAGTGTAAGATGTTCAGCCACACAGACTAACTTTGGTGCCATAGGGACAAGCTAAGCTCAAACTTCACTCCAGAAGGAAAACTTATCACTGCATGAGGAATTTCTTCTTTTCCTTAAAGAACACATGCATAATGTGTGCAAGCCTGATGGATGGATGGATGGATGGATTTATTTATGTCTGGCATCTCATATATAAACTAGTTATCAAGAAAATGTTTATAACACAGGAGAGATACAAAGATAGCTCTAGGGGAAAGATACAAAGATAGCTCTAGGATGAAGCATAACCCATCATAAAAAAGGCACCTAGCATAGGTAGGATAATTCACTATCTGTGGTGCCTTCCTTCCTCCATTGATGGTATGAAAACTAAGTACCTGATTCATCTGATCTCAGTTATATGTCAGATTAGAGGAGAGAGGAACTGTTCCCCTAAAATACCTGTTTCTCCAGTGATGGCTATAAAGGAAAGGAAGAATGATGTTCTCAGGGACGGATATTCACTTTTAGTTAGATGAACCCCACCCTGTTTATTTAAATATGTGATTCTTGGGTTTCTTGATGAGGCCAGGAGTTGAACTTGATGATCCTGGTGGCTCCTTTTCCACTCAGAACTATGATTCTTTGAAATTTTATAGGACTAAAGTCTTATGTAAGATCAATTAATTTGACATTATTGCACACCAATAATGCATTAAATTCCAGTGTTATAAGGTTTCCTCACTTTGTTTCTAGACTATTTTTGGTCTTTTTATGCACACTGCGTATCATATTAGCTCCTTATTCTTTACTTGGTTTTGAGTTACAACCCCTACACAGAAGATCAGTCACATTGGATGAGACCAGAAATCATCTCTGGAGTGATGACCAAGAGAAGATCTCTTCCAGAAGAGCATAAGAACCTGAAAACATCTTTGTCACCTGTTACAGTCCCACAGCCAAATAGTTCTAGCACAGGCACTTTAGGAGTTAGGTTTTTTTTCCAGATAATTTCAGACCTTACTGGAAGTCAAGGTTTAACTTTGAGCTGGATCTCCATTAAAAGGCAAATTTCTCTGACCGAGATATAAATAGATATGTGTTCCTTTTCCATGAGTGTCAGAAAGTAACTGGATGCACAAATTACCCCATGGGCTGTCTGTGTGCCAGGAGGGAGCCCATAACAGGAAGACAGCAATGCCTCATCTGTGCTACCCTGATGGGTTGGGTATCTGAATTTGATCAGGTAAGCATGCTGGAGGATCAGACAGACCTAAACTTTGTGCAGTATTTTATCTCCAGCATATAGTGCTTTAAAGCTCAGAAAGTCATTAAACTCCAAGCTGACACAGGGAATGCCTAGTGGGATTAACCTTCAAAAACTAATTACCAAGGAGATCAACAGAAGGCAGCCTGCATCACCACGGTTGTGACAGCCTACTCGAGGAGTGAGTGGTGTCAGAAAATGTTGAATAAAAAATCTGCTTTCGCTGCAGATCCTTTTCCCATGTAGGCAGAGTTTTCCAAATGATTACCAAGGACAGATCAATGGAAATCAGGTTTCTAATTACAGATAAGGGTCTGGGTACAATTGCTATGATGATTATTTTTATTTTATCCTTTTTCCTGTAGTTTAGAGGAAAGGTTTTGAATAAAGTATTACACTAGCAACTAGGAAGGATCAACTCCCATAATAAAGAAAAGGGGTGGGCCTGGCTCATCTCATTTAGACACCCACTGAGCAAATCACCCTGAAGTTTCAATGATGATTAGTGAAGAGATAAAGACATGATGAGTATCTGATTTGTCTGAATCATCTAAGGCCAATAACATCTTAAAATGCATGCCCTTTTTTTCCCCTACTCTATCTCTCTTGAATATTAAAAGAGCCTATGATGGCTGCCTGGAATATCCAGTATGGGTTTTAAATGTGAGATGAATTTCAATGGCATACCAAACATACAGCGCAAATAAATGCTGAGCTTATGAAAGGGGCAGTACTCCATCATCTGCCAACCCCAAACCAATACTGACTAATATTACCTGGAAATCTGTTAACTGCTCCTCATATTCCGTGTCCATTGGATGAACCTGATCTCAGGTGGTATGACAGAAAGCCAGGCAGCAGATTATGTTACACACACATATATAAAGGCATGTAGGTTGTGTGTATGTGTGTATAACAGGACAGTATTAAAGATATATTACATATACATTACATTATATGATTTTTTTTTATTATTTATTGTATATGATTGAGTGTGTGTGTATACACAGAGAGAGATGTTTTATCACACTAACTTCAGTTTCTGGACACAAAACTTTTAGACTTATGCAAGTATAAAGGTCCTAAAGAAATAAGGAAGACAGGTTTTCTCAGTTTTCTACAAATGCTATTATTAACAATCTCTCTTGAATATCAAGTATACTAAAGCTTGAACAAAACATTGAAAAGCAGAAATCCCAGAGTTCATACCAGCAAAGGTAAAGAATTCCAGTTAGCTCAGAATTCTGCAGCCTTGCAAGCTAGACACCTTTCCAAAAGCTACCATCTAGTTGATGGTGTGATCAGAATTCTTGGAACACATGTTAGTTATATAAATATTTTTAAATCAATCTGATGATAGCAGTAGTTCAGACCATGCCCTGACTTTAAGAGATCCTCAGGGAGGACTCAAAACAAATTAGTGCATTTAATTACCTTCCTGAAGTTCCCAAATAAAATAAATGTCTATTGAGTTTCCCCCTCAGTTTAAGTCTAAATTCACAAATGCTATTACATTTTAATTAAAGTTAACTCATTTTTTCAGTTGGCGGTTATTCTATCTTGATTTGTTTTTTTTTTTATTCTTAAAATTGAATAAAGATACTAACTGGGGATTAGTTTGTAATAGCAGCTGACAGACCCCAAGGATCCTTTCTGCTGTCTAATAGTCTATGGATGCAGAACAATCCATAAGGCAGCTTGAGGGATCCTATCTGTTACAAGGAGTGATCCTCTTCCTCCACAACCAGAGGCTGCACACTGCAGTGGTCCTGCTCTGGTGGGGGATTCCTCTGCCCTAGAACCTATGCACCACTGCCTTTGAGATGGCCCAGGCAGAATAAAGGGGAATTTAGCTTTTACACGATCTATTTATATGACCCACAGGGATAGCTCATGTTCTGAGCTGTCTGGAGATGAATCAGCTTTGGAACAGGAGCATGGTATTTCATTTAACATTGAGAGCCTTCAAAATGTTAATAAGGACATTGGACAACATCTGCATAAGGGCAAAGGGATTTGTCTCTTTGAGGTTATTTCGTTTGACATTTCTAACATTAGAAAGATGTTCAGCAGTGTCAGTTTATTCATTTGCAAAAAAAACCACCTTAGATAATTCAATATTGGGTACAGACTATGAAAGGGAATCTTATATCCTCTCACAATGTGAAGTTACCAAAACTTAAACCACTGAAGATCAGGCAAGTCAGAATGGAGATATTCAAGTACCTCTTCTGACCATAAAACAGCAAAGATCTTTATGTGTCATATTAATTCATCTTTTTTTTGGTATTGTACTAAAGGGACACAAGTTAATCTCCAGGTCTGCATAAAAATAGGGGTTCTATCTTTGAATGTTTACTTACATAGCTGGAGGAAAAAGCATAATCTCAGAAAATCTTTGACTTAAATTACATGATCTTTAAACCAAACCCTTCCCTGAGGAGATGGAGCACTATAGTATCTCCATGAAATCCAACAGAATATGTGAATTTTGGTTAAATCTATAGAAAGCAAACCAACATTAAACAGATTGACATTTATATTTTGAGCTCACTGACAGACCAGTGCGTTATAAGCTTACCTATGTATCAAGAATACAAACTCTGCTTTCCAGCTGCCTGCTTGTGGGGGGTTATCTTCAGCCTCATGAAAATGTTGTAGCCTCAGTACAACAAAGGTCTTTGAAGTTTAACTGAGCACACAAGTTTTCCTTAGGTTTTAATGGAAAGCAATGACAACCAAACTCTTTCTACAGTGTGACCCATGTTTTAAAAGGGATTTCTACAAATAGGATAGGATTGAATTCTAAACTTGTTTTCTCTTCCAAAACTCTATCCCTAAAAGGTTTAAAAAGAAGGAAATTAATATAACACATTAACAAAAGGTACAAGCATATATCAGATATAAAATATCAACAGGAAGAAATCAAGAAATACAGAATATTTAATTTTTTAATCTTTTTCTTAATCTGACCATTTGAATAAGATATCTTTCAGCAACAATGAAGTTGAGTTAATTTGGATTTTATTAAGTTTTCAATGTGGAATTTGTTTTAATGACTTTTAAGCAAAATGCAGTGTTCATTCTATAATGTAATGAGTTAATGGAATTCTTAACTCTGGAAAATTTGAAGACAATGTATTTGGTAAGAATTTTCTCTCTCTTTTTTTTAAATTAAATTGATTTTTTTCAAATTTTGGTTGATAACCATGAAAAAAGTAATGAACTAGGTTAAAATACTTATATGTACAAGTCAGGTAGGCCTTAGTTTCAAATTGTCCCACTGATTTCAACTTCACTGGGTCAACATTTGAAACTCAGTACAGAGACTATCTAATACAGTTCAAAGAAAGTACATGTGCTGAGGAAATGTTGAAAGTGGTTCTGTAAGAAAGGAGTGAATGACATAATTTGGGTTTAGCTGTGTATTATAGAAGTAATTCTCAGAATCTGACCTAAGGGTTCCTATTTTCTGCCCTTGGAGAATGTCATTGCAGTAAGCAATAGCTATGTGAAACAAAAAGAGGACATCTGTGTTTTCATGTGGGCTAAATAAGCTCCCTACAGGGTTTGGGAACTCATGTGAGAGGCACTGGAGTCAGATTCTGGTAGGAAGCCCTGCTGGAAAGGACCTTTCAGGTCTCCCAGTACAGGATCTGCCTCCTGGTGGTACCAGCTAAACCCACACCCCTGATTCCATGCTCCTGTCTAATCTGGGTCTAATCTCCATCCCTAAAGATGGAGATAGCTCAGCTCCTCAGGCAACCTCTTCTGATGTTTCTGCCTGTTCTTATCCCAGTTAAGCCAAGATTGCTGAGAGCAGAAACACAGGACTATGTAATGTAGAAGCACATGAGTGCCTGCAAGCTTCTGTGGTGCTCACAGTTCCACGCACAGCAAAGATGTTCCCCCTGTCGGTTGTTGGTCTTCTCTGAGCCTCAGTGCCTGCTGTGGCACTGGTGAGGAAGGCTGGTGAGTCATTCCAGCCACCTACAATCCAGCAGAGCTGTGAGTCTATTTCTGCACACAGCCAACAGATGGGACAATTCACAAAAGCTAAATTTGGCAGACGTTACTGGAAGTCAACAGTCAATTAGGCAACTCAGTCTTATGAACAGAAGTGACTAAGGGCCATTAGCTTATGAGAACCAAAGAAAGTCAACTTCTTAACCCCAGGGGCACAACAACTCTATATAGGTTTCAAAATTGGTTTATCTGAAGCAAGTAATCAAGAAAAGAAAGAAGTGATTTACTGAGGGGTTTAAAATAGAACAGGTTGGCCAACAACAACAGCTTAGCTCTGCAGAGCACCTTGTGCCCACATTGTACCTCAAACAAGCTTTGCATAATAGAGGAGAGTTCATTTCCACATGATTACAGTTACAGGGTCCCTGGAGGGAAAAGAACAAGTAAAGAGAACAGGTTTTCATCATAATTTATAAAGACTTTAAGGGGATGTTTAAAACAGTCAAATGTTGCTTACCTCCTTTTTACAACACTTTGAGGTACAGACCTTTGCAGAACACACTATTTAACTGTTTGAGTTAGGGTCTTTCCATTCAGCAACGTGCCTCATTTCAAAACCCTTCATATGTGGTAGTACTACCACATTCATATTTTCCCATTACCATACTAAGTGTATATATAAAAAAAATTAACTTTGCCTAATTAAAGTAACAAAGAGCCCTGAATGCAAACATATTTAAAATAAAAAATATTTTTACAAATAAATCTGAAAAGTATAATTCTGGCTCCTCTATTTAAATGGTAAATTGAAAATTAATGCTTATGCAGTCTAAATCAACTCATATAATCATGGAATAAAAGGTAATTAAGTGGACCTGTCAAATGAGAGTTAGAGCTAAATACAGCAACCCTTGATCCTGCAGAGTAAATCTTGACTTGTGTGATTAGTTGCTCTGCTTTACTTGGGGAAATGACTTGTGGCATCACACCCAGAAATTACTGCTTGATCCTGGAACTTGGAATGAATCTGTGCATCTCTGCAGCTCTATGATAGATGTAGAAATGCATATGTAAGTATCCCTTGAATCAGGCAGAATCCAAAATTAAAGTCATATATTCTATTCAGTGTCCAAATGAAAATCTCTGATTATTTGAATATGATATTTCTTGCCTCTGGCATGAACAATGACACATTGTAATTCAACACGGAAATTCTATTCTTTTGCATTTTGCTCATTCTATTTTTGCTTCAGATGTATCAGCTGTACAACAGAGAGTTGCTGGATGCACTCCCTGGGCTGGGTGCTGTACTTTTAGAGACCATTGCCAGGTACAGGGGGTTTGGAAATACGTATTGCATTCCAGTTTGAGCCACTGACCTCAAGGAGATCTGTGTGTGATTGTACTGTGTAAATCCATTTGGATTTCACACAGGTAAAGTCAGCTGATCTAGCGTTCAGGAATAAGAAGGAATCCTGCAAGGTTTCTACCTGCTTCTCCTGCTGTCTTGAGGAGTCCATACGACACTGTCCAGGGGTAAATGCTGATAAGGTTAGACAGGCTCCTAAGTTCATTTGGCTCCAAGAATTCTTCCATTTAGACATCCAGCCTAAGCTAATCCTCTAGGAACCCTCAAAAGCCAACAAAGATGAAAAGCACCTAAAATTATTTTCATTTTACCTCTCTTTATCTCTCAGCTTAGGGCAACAAGAAGCATTTATCTCCTGAGGCCATGTGGAGCCCTTAGGCTGAACCTTAGCACTATCTTCCAGTGAAATTCCAATGGTTTTATGGTTAAAATCAGGTACTGTTATTACCCTATGTAGGAACACTATTCAGTTCCTTCATCAAGATGTAAAAGAATATTCAGACTGTACACAATTTCTGGATTAATATTTAAAATTACACCTTATGATCTCTTCTGCTGGAGAACAGGAAACTGGAGAGAGCACACTGCAAATAGGAAAAGGTTGAACAGGTCAATCATCTTCTCTATGTAAATCATACAATCCACATCCAGTGCATGAATTTTTCCTCCCACTTCCCTGAAATGCAGCAATCAGTTATCCTGTAAGAGAATTATGTCTTTAAAATGAGCCTCCTATATTTTTTTTTTCCAAGAAGGGCAGTTTTGCTGAAGGTTTATTTACTGATGTTCACATACTTGAGTTCAAATGTCTGTCCTGACAACAGAAGGGAAGATAGAAGTTTCCTGACACTTTAATTCTCTTCCAGTGCCTCTGTGGACTTCAAGGGGTCCATGTTCATAGAAATATATAGGAAAATGACCTCTTCTGAGTACTTCACTTAAATTATGATTTTCTATTAGAAAATGTGGCTTGTGTATTCACAGACGTGAAAATCAGTACATTTTGCTGATTTCTAAAAGTTAGTCTTAGACATAAAAATAGCATTCTCCCCATTTTCTTAAATTTCTCTTAAGAAAAAGGGACACACTATACTTGGTATGTGTGCCTCTTTTATGAATTTAATTTATTTTTGTGTGTATTCATAGTAGAAATATGTAATTTTACTTATCTTTTTTCCTAAATTTTTATATTTTCATTTTTTTCCTAGTAAAGGCTTTTTAATTTTTTTTCTACTTTGGTGAAGATGATGGGGATAATTGGGCTTTGAAAGGGAAGTGTTTTTTCCCAGTGAAATTTCTTAGTGAAAATTTTAAGTTCCACATAGAGGCTGGACCAAATAACCTCCAGATATTCCTTCCATCTTTACTTTTTGTGTGACTCCATAATTTAAGATCTTAAGAAATAGAACACCAAGTTTAACCAAATTGATTTTCTTAACTCAGTATAAGAAAGATTTACTTGAGCTTAAAGAAAATTAGGTCTCACTCACAATGTGTTCATACAAACACCCCTACTTCTGAAGTAGAAAGTGAAGGAAAAAAATAGTGTGCAACCCAGCAGCTCCAGTTTAATTATTTGCTTCCCTTTTTACTTCTGTGGTCTTAAATACCTTTCTCTGTGTTTCAGATTTCTGTAAATAAAATAGCAAAAATATTCATTTGCCAAATGTTGATGTGAGGGGAAATCCATAAAAGCTCCTTAGATTCCATAGTTATGCAAACAATGTATTTTTGCCACAGATAAAAGCCAAGATACATTGGTATATCTCTCTGTATAAACACATTTACTTCCAGGCTGTAAAATATTGCATGTGGTTGAAAGCTTGAAAGGGACTGCTTCCCAACAGGGTACAAAAAGGCAACAATAGAGATTACAAACAAAATGTTCCATGCTGGAGAATATGATATTATTTTCTGCAAATTTTCCTTGTGAGAACTTGAGAGACAACAGGTTTGTGGCAGCAGGAGGTGTCTCCAGCTGGCTCCGCTTTGTGGCTAAATTGCAGTGAGGTTCTAACCTGGAATGCTGAAATGAACAGCTCTCAGAGTTCAGTGTATTTCTGACACAGCTCTGCCTCCCAAAATGTTAAAGGTCAATCTGAAAGTCTGAGGCAGACACATACTACACACAGAAAAAGGCCTGACTCAGACTGGGAAGAAAAAACTTTGCTCTAAGAAATCAGATCAGCTAAAAAAATTGCATTTTCTTGGCATCTCTGGTTTGAAGGCATGAGTTACCCAAAAGATTTATTGGTGTGATAAATACAGATCTTTACTACCTAGCCAATAATTTGAAACTTGCAGACTCAACTGCAAGAGAACGTGAAATGCCATAAAATAGCAAACTGGATTCGTTTCCACCTGTATTCTGAATCATAGATGCAAAATAGCCTTTAAAAAGTTATGTCAGTCTATTTCCACCCGAGATCTTGCTACCTGCATGAGGATCTCCCTACATAGGCATAAAAGTTTCTGTTTCAAATTAATTTTTCATTTCAAAAAGTGCTGAGACCACAACTCTCCTTTCTGTTGGTAGGAGGTGTTGGTGTTATGTCTCTTTGAAAATTAGGCCACTTATTTTAGGCACATAAATGTATCGGCCCAGGCTTCTTTGTGCCACTCTGGAGATGCAAAGCAGCCACATACCTGTCTTAGGTGGTCAATTAGGATGAGAAACTTGCTTGAAGCAAAAGCAAGACTTGTGAAATTAACATGCTATAATTTATTTTCTTCTGATGTGCTATAAAATGTCTGCTAGGTGTGCTAGATTTATCACCAAAACGTCTAGAGTTGAGGAAATGATCCAAAAATCTTAAAGCTCTGGACTGAGATAAGTAGCCTGTCATAACAGATTTAGCAAGTGATCATGCAAAACACAGGAAAAATACTCAGTGGCATAGAAAGAATGTCCTATTTACAGAAATGCTGTGTTACTTGCTTTTGGTGGAAATCAGAAGATTCAATGCCTTTGGGGTCTATTAAGCAAAGCCTTTAAGTACAGCTGCAGTGCCAGCTCTCACTGCTTTACTAATATTGTAAGGATATTCGTTTCTTTGGAGAAGCACCTGGGTTAGTTTGAGTACTGCGAAATTTTTCTTTTGCAAGAAAAATGCAAACATCTCACCAGCACTGTCACAGAAGGAAACTTGAAACAGTGGCTTAAGTCAAATATAATTGATCCAAAAGATGAAAGCATTATACTGTACATATGCATAATATATTTTTTTATTTATTTACACACATGCACATGCTAATGATATCAGGAGAATCATGATTCAGAATGGGACCATGATTAAGATGTTTGTTTAAACAGGATTCTTTCATTGGATCCAGTAGGAAGACATTTTTAGGGGGATGCTATAGATTTTCTGCCTTCTAATGAGCACAGAGGGGTTTTTAGAAGCGGTAGATGGAGGTGTTCTTATGAAGAACATGTTTCCTGTCATTTCTCTTCAAAGCAAGACCAAGGCTCAGTAGAAAAATTTGCGTCTCATTTGGCCACAATATAGGTATCCATAGTAGGATCTCTGTTTCACTAGAAATAGACATGAATGAATGAAGTGGCATTTTGTGCTTAAGAAGATGTAATTTTTTTTCCTGAAATACATTAAATCTGGCTAGAGAACCTATAATCAAAGCTCCTGCTACAACACAGTTATAATTATTGAGGGACGTTGCCATATGTCTTTGTAGCCTCAGAAATATGAAAACCTTGGCATAAAAATATAATGTATAAGACCATTTAAGGGATTTAAAGGCTTCTCATCACAGGTGCTTCTGGTATTTTACTGCAGACCAAAAGCAGAGTTCAGTGCCATTTCTGTTATTAATGTTGTGTATCATTTCCATGGAAACTTCTCAATACAATTCCCATTGTGGGATCATCAAACCCATTGTTTAAATAATGCTTTTATAATAGGAAGCTATCAAGTAATAATGAAGCAATGAAAAGATTACTTGTTATAAGGCAGACTGTCTAAGGAAAGCAGAAAACAAAAGGCAGGCTGCTTCTTGCACTGAAACACTAGGATAATGTATATTTTGCAACATGTTATAATGTAGGTTTATGGGGACAATTCAGCTGCTTCTTTGAGAGACTAGCAGCCAGGAATAAAATAAAAGGATCACTGCAAAATGCTTTTTTATTATTAAGAGGTTTTGTTCTTAAAGAAGGTAAAGATCATTCCAGTATTATGCTGGATATATATAGTATAATAGATACCAAATAGCTAGATCAAGGCTATACATGGATTTCCTAAACTGGCATAGAAATCCACGGTGCTACAAAACAGGCTCTTACATAACAAAAGAATCCCTACATTTCCTAGGTAAAACCAGAATCAATAGCCCAGGCAGGAGTCACTCTTTGAAGGACAGCACCTGAGAATCAAAGTGTTTTACAGGTATTCTTCCTTTCTCTGATGTCAAAAAAATGCCTCTGGTCCACCAGGCCATGGGATGGCTTCATCAGTGACAGCTGAATTTTCTACAGGTCCGAGATTCCTTCCAATTCTTTTTGTCTTTCTCTACAAGGTCAATGTCAGAGACTCTCTGAACTGATGGCTACACCTTTGTACGTTCTCCTTTTCTTTTTCAAGAACTTTCTTTGCATGTTCAGAGCATTTTTGGAGTTTCAGGTTTAAAGTCACTGAAAATGAAGGAAGAAACATGATATTAAGAGAAAAGCTAAATCTAAGGAAAAGTAGAGCTGCAAATCAATAATGGTAGTGACTGTAATTCAAGACAAGGTTGGGAACTTGAGGAGGGAATGAATTTACAGCAGTGCTAGGTTTTCTTAATAAGAAATCAGTTCTGCTGTGTCTTCTAATGAGATGTCACTGAATCATTTATATTTGTAAACTGCATGGTCTGGAGTAAATTTTTTTAAATTATAAGAAGCTTAGTGAAAATATATTTCTAATTTTAAGTTTGATTCTGTTCCATATTCTTGTAAAAAGTTGTTGTACTAATGTGCAATACAGATTTTTAATTGCATTATATGTGTGTTTCATTTTATTAAATTTTCAATAGCTTTGCTATTCAAGACATTTGAGACTTGTTTTGGGTTTCTAAATGGTGATTTTAGAAGGTAATATAATATTAAAGAGTGTCAGGATAGCACATAAATTAGTTAAAAATCCAGATGGGCAACTGCAGCAAACTCTTAATGGTTTATCATTAGTATGCAGTTCTGTAAAGTATATTGCATAAGACCAGCAACTTTTCACATAATGGAGACTGTACTTTTTAAAAAATTATTATCAACATGCACCCATTCACTTTTCTGGCCTCTATTTTCAGCACAAAGTAGGCCTAAATAGATATTCTTAGATAGAATCTAAATAGAAAGTCTTAGATAGAATTCACCGAGCTCAGTTTAGAATTCTCAATTTTTTTCTTGGTTTAGTTTTTTTGGCAGAAGCTTTCTGTTGGCATTGTCTTGGGATGTATTTTCGTAATTCTTTTAAACCAGACATAGTTAATTTCCTAGCTTCACCCCTTGCTCTTAATAATGAAGGCACAGTATGGACAAATGAGCCAGTTTTGTAGTAGGGGTGGATATACCCTGTCTTGGTATAATGTGCATTAATAGTTATAATTGTGTCAGTTCAGTTTCATTCTGTGCATTAGCTCTGAAAGTTCCCATTCACCTTTCATATGAGCCTGGACACTACTTTCTTTCCTTCTCTTGGACTGAAATGGGTTAAAAACAAAACTGACCCTTTCTCTGTAGATAATTTTGATGCCTTTTTTCATTCATCTTCCAAAACTCCTAAACTTGTATTCAATTAGGAAATTGCATATTAATGTTTTCAAAATTAATATTGACAATTCACAGGAGGGAAGAAGTTGAACTGCATTCATCACTTCTGTTTCTGGCTATAACACAATATCAGCTGGAGCCCACAAATCTGGGCAAGGATGGAAGATTGTCCAGTGAATCAGGGACTCATAAATTCTGGGAGGCTGGACAGGACAAACGCAGATCCGCACCAATGTGGTGAAATGGATGTCCTCTGTTTATTATTTGTAAGGTGGCAGCTTATATACACTTCAATATAGTTTACCATTGTGAGTACAATTTCATTGGCAAGCAAACATTGTTTGTCTTTGTGTTAAGGTGGTTAAAGTTTCACACTGCAGACCTATACTAATTCACACCCAGAAAGCTCAATTACACTGTGATTACCTTAACATAATTTCTAATTGTGCCACAGACTGAATTTCCAACTGGGTCAGAGGCTTCAAGGCCTCACCAAGGCCTGCATCTGAGGCCTAGGCTGGGGTAGCTCAACATTCTAAATATAAATCATGCCCTCTTTCTCTTAGAAATTCTGCTACAGTCCAGCCCCAATCAGATCAGACCCTTCCTCTCTAATGAGTGCATGGAAAGCACTTTTAGTACCACTGATTCATACATCAGCGCTTTTGCATTTTTCAGCTTTGTTGGACACTCCTTGGATGCACCTGTAATATACTTTTGACATTTACACTGGGATGAGATGATTAATTTCGTAGAGATGCCTGATTTGCTATGATAATCAGTGGCCTTACTAAAAGGCTTTTAAGCAGCTAGCTTGGATAAATGTTGTTGTTTTGTAGAGATAAGAGGCCTCCGTGCCTGCATCAGAGACTGTGGTTTAACCTCATGTGTTGAATGCCAGAAAACAATTTCCAGAATGAATTCTGTTCCTTGCAACAAACGATTTTATCCTAACAAATTGCAGGAAGAATGAAAACACCAAACAGGGCATCACAGCAACTCGATTAGCTACAAACAATTCCTTTGTAAGCCTTCATTTTTAATTGCTTTTGTATCCCTCTCCCTTCATCATCCCCTAGTTAAAGAAGTATAAATGAGAGGTTAGACTCTCTCATGCTTCTCTGTTTAAAGACAGTCAATAATATGCCCTCCTCCTTCCTTAGCAGCTCTTGAATGCAAATTCTTCTTCAGTAGTACTGACTCAGAGCTACCGCTGGAGACGTGGACTTTGTGATTGCCAGAAGATAATTGCTATGGCAAGTAAGAAGCTTGTTTATTTATTTTGATGGTTCTGTTCTGATCAACCGAAAAATAATAATAATAGACAAGAAAAATCTGTTGATCTGGGGGTTTACTAAATGTTATTAGAGATAATTCAACCAAAACAAAATCAGCAGCCTGGTTTAATTAGCACTCCAATCCAACAGAATCGAGGATGGGAATTTTTAAACAAGTATTCATTTGCCAAAAATTCTCACAATTCTCTTGAAAAAATGAGGCTGTTATGGCCTCTAAAAATGCCCTGTATATGACACCCTAGTATGATACTCAGGAAAAAGCTGGATCTTAAATATTATAAGCATTTTCCAAAAGAGCACAAAGTCTTTGAATGTTAACTTATTGAACAATTTAAAAGAGGAGATCTTTCTGGGAAAAAAAAATATTTTAAACAAAAATCTGGATTGTAGAAGAGATTTTCTGGCCAAGTACAGGAAGACAGCAGTATCACAAAATGTGTTAATGAAGACCTTTGTGAGGAGAGAATCCAAGAGCTAAAACTTCTGAACAGAGATATGAAAACTCACTGCTGCTTGTGGATATTCTGCCTGGTTAGGTCTGGCAGTGTGCTGAGTTACAGGAGGGGTACGTGGGCAGTCCCTTATAAGCACAGTCCAGATTGTCATGGACCCTCTCCCAGTTTACCAAGAAAAGGAAGGACTTGACAGAGTGAGAAATTCCTCTGATGATGTCACCCCACCCACTCTCTCTTCTTATAACAACTGGTGTGGCCAGCAAGACAGCTCCTGAACAGCAACAAAACCAGTGTTACCTTAGGGGTCATATCAAAAGCTAAATCCATGCTAACTTTTTGTGTCTCTGCTCTAAATTCCCATAGTTTCACAGAGCAGCTCTCATCCCTTTGTGATATGCCATGTTGAAATCAACACTACATCCAAGCCTTGGTTTTCAATATGTTTTATAGCCAAATGAAATTAAGCTGCATAGATTAGGTGATCAGCAGGTCTAAACTGATATGACTCTTGATTCCTGTTGCCAAATAATTCCCTGTTAGTGGGATTTTTACAGACTAGCTCCTCAACTGCAATCTGTACTAAGAAGAAAGGCTTTTTAATCCTTCATAACCTTTCCTGGAGTAATGCCTTTTTCACAATACTGGGCTCTAGCCCTGTCAGTCAACTTAGTGCCTGGAATAACAATGAATGGTGAAGTATCTTCTCATCTCAAGAGCAGGCACTTACCTGCATAAATCTCTCATGTAGAGATAAGCAATAGCTATAAACCCAAATGGGCTTTCCTTCTGAAAGGTCAGCTTTTGAAAGGATTTCCTTGGTCCCCTGGAGCCTCAGCAAAAGATAACATTTCAGAACTTGTCTTTTGCTTTCTACTCTATTTAATTAAAGTGTGCTGTTCACTTTGATGAAAATATGTTCCCCTCATGATTAAAAGGCTCTTTTGATTAGATAATTTTGCATAGACAAGTAGCCTGTAATAATAATAATAATAATAATAATAAATGACAATATTTTTGAAACAACTTTCTCATCTGTTAATAAATTGTAATTTAAATTTATATGAGAATTGATAGGTCCACAGCCAACCTCACCCACCAGCTGAATGTAATACTGTCACTGGTCACTAGAAGTCCTTCTAGGTGGATCACAGTCTTGATCTCATGCTATAGAGAAAGAAAATGGGAAAATACCAGTCTGAATTGGTGCTATGTATCTCAGCTAATCTTGTAGTCTGAAATGCAGGAAAGTGCAGTACAAAGAGCTGAACTGATGGGAGTTTTCTCTACTTTAATAGCTCAATAATAACATAAATAGAGCATTAATGCTGAAAGAATAAATCTTTCAATATAATTTCTAACTACCTCAGTAATTTAGTAATTTCCTCATTTGTGTTGTTCTGAGATGACAATGAGCAAAAAAATCCTAGGTGTCATTTTATTAATCTGTGGTAGACATGTGCCAAGGTACAAAGAGCACCTTTGGTCTGCTTAAATGATACTTGAGAAGCTGGTAGAAAACTTGAAAATAAAATATATCTTTTTCTAGTTTGATTAGACTGTCCTTTCTTCTTTATTACTTAGGAAGAAAGGAGAATATTTACACAATAAAAATATAAGGATGTTTAATCTGCAATAGACTTGAGACATTGATGCTTTAACATCTGGGCTGTTTGCATCACAATGGTCCTTGGGGATGGAAATATTTACTTTCCTGCAAAATTAGGATCAAATATCACTTCACAGTAAAGGGAAATCACACCTTTTTTTCCTTCTGTAGCATCATAGAAGAGCTGAAATACTCACAAGAAAAAAACCCCACTTATGTGACTTAAGATATAATATTTGGCCTCAAAACCTATTGTTTGTTTTTTTGCACTAAATTTCACATTCTGAAAGTTTATATAAATGCTCATTGATATTTCTGAGAATAACCACAAAATTTGATTTTTTTTTTCTTTGTTGGCCAGCTAAAAGATTACGGTAAGGAGCTCATTTATTATGTTAAACCCAAGCTCTCAACCCATTTTCCCCAGCTCATCTGGAAATTAATGCCTTCCTTAAACTTGTTTGATCCTGGTGTTTTTGAAGCAAAGGCCATGGTATATATGAGTGACAGGCTTTTATCCCCATGAGGCTTAGCTGAAGTCACCACGCTGTGACCTGTGCTGGGTAAGAGTTAGGTCCTTCAGAGGTAGCAGATAATGAAACACCAGGCTGCTGCATCAGCTGACTTCTCTGTTCACCAGCCCCAGCTAAAGGTCAGATGACATATCTCAGGTGACAGAAAAGAAATAAACTCAATACATCATTTTCCTGGAACACTTCAAATGTGGAAGTAAACAAGGTAAATATTTTGTTGCAAGTCGTTATCAAACTGCTGCTGGGTACAGTTATTCTTTTTATTTATTTATTTATTTTAATTTAGACTATCAAGTAATTGCTGAATCTGCACTTAATGCATATGTATTTTTGGTATCTAATTGCAACAGGATAATATATCAAAGTGCTCCTTGAGCAAGAGTGTATTCATAAAACCTCTTATAGGACTGATGGCACAGAAAAAGCAGATAGAATTCCAGCAAAATCCTCAGGTCACAAATAGAAGTGACATGAATCAGAAAGACTCTTTTACGAGAGAAAAGCATGCTAAGGGAGTTTTAAATTACAGGCACTTCCAAGGAAAGGATTATTTAGAAATCTCAATCTCTCTGAATTGGCCCTGGAAACTCAGTCTTAAACATGATACCGAGCCACTTCAGCGCATCCCATGCCAAAAGCAGTGAAAACTGAGAAACCTCAGCACTTTAGCAGCTGTGCTCTGTGTGCAGCAATGGGGAGCAGAGGCTTCAGAGTAACTGAGGTGCTCTCCTGAGACTTAGGGGAGTCGAGTTTTCATCCTGGATCTGCCACTAATCTACTTTGAGCAACCTACACCCACCTCTTCTGGTTATTTAAATGACAGAGATTGTCACAACAGAAGGGATCTGCACACACTTCCCAGGACAATGGAGCTCTTCAGGGAACCTGAAGCAATTCCCTGCTCTGGCCCTGGCAGAGGGGGCTCTGGGGAGCTGCAGGCTCAGCCTTTGAGCGGGGTCTGTGCACTACTGCTCACAGCTGATCCCCCTGGTACGTGCACAGTGTCTTTATATTACTTGCAGGTGGCTGCTTGCACACACAGCTGACGTTTTCCTTCTCTTCACTTATTTCAACACATGCAGGGAGGCATATTTTTTCCCCTTAAATTAAGAAAATATGTATTTCTTGCATTGAGAGGAATATGCTGGCAACTGAATGTAGTGGAACAGATTAGTGATCTTAAAATGGCACATTTTAAAAACCTAGTCAATTTTTAATATGCAGTTAATAAGATATTAGTCTATAATACATTTCTCTATGTTGCTATATGCCATGCAAGTCTAATATCATCTTACATTACCAAAGACATAGTACTATTCTTTAAAACTCCTGATAAATATAACATTTCAAAATTTTTATTCTTTTTTTGCCCTATAAAAAAGCACAGTTTGTATGTTAACTTTAGTAACTGCATTTGTATGGAAGTGCTCTTTCTTCGGTACATGGACATCTGCTCTCTAATCTTTCCCTTTCCTGCTTGTCATAACAAAGAAGTAAAATATTACCTCTGACCACAGGAGCAAAAATAAATGTTGATTAAGATATTGATTTAAGGCCAAGAAAATTCCAAATTTCACTCTAATGGATTAAAAATATGCAATTTGAAAAAAAGCATTTCAGCCTGAAGAATGTTCTGATACAAAAATGTCACCTACATAAATACTCAAGGTAGAGGAATCTTTTAGGTATTAAACACCTAAGAAATAGAATAACTTGCCTTTCAGAAAATGTGGTTTTCATGAAAATTGCACTGGATCAGAGATTTAATTTCTCGTGAAACATCATGCATTACAGAGACAAAGTAACTTCCATACTTGTAACAACACATAGTGTGCCTGTTAACAAAACATTATTAAAATAGCCCATGTATTCTTCTTTGTTTTCTCATTCTTTTCACTAAGGAACATAGTAAAAACATTTCCATAATGCAAGCTCTTTTAAAAAATTACATGAATCAATAATATTATGAGATTGGAAAACCCTTTTGTTTCAATAGTTTCCCAAGAAAAAAGAGATAGAATAATTAAGAACTTACGGAATTCTATTTCAGGAAATTGCTGTTAAGAGGGGAGTATCAGAGAGAAAGAAACATAACCAGCAATGTTCTCTTTGTTCTATCTCTGCCCCCTTGAAAAGTAAGATTCCTCATTTTACTGACATGCAGAGAGGTCTGACACCCTATTCAAAACAAAAGAAAGCATTGACAATGAATGAAAAACTGGAAATTATCTAGTATGCCTTATTGGAACACAATGCTTCTGAATACCTAGGAAACCTGTAAATAGCCAGGGATATAGAAGTGTTGTGACATTAGCCTGTGTTAAAGTTCCTGTTAGACACTCATCATAGAGGACTCTCCCCTCTGTGGAGTTGTTTATCATTTTCTGAATAACTTATTTATCTATGAAGCACTTTCAGATCCTGAACATTTTATCCCCTTGTAATATAAAGATATGGAATGCAGAGAAAAAGCCATATTTCTACAGAACAGCACCCAACATCTTGGAGAGCAGTGCTGGACAAAGGCTCTTTGCAAATCCACAGGGGCCAACTGCAACCTTTGATCTTCTCACTTAAATAATTCTGGGTTCCTACAAAACTGCTTTTTGCTGCACCACTTCTGGATAATGAGGAAGCTTTTAGGCATACAAATACTCCAAAAATTATTTTTGTAGCTATTTTAATTTATAAAATGTCACCATCATCTAATACAGCTCAAGGTACAATTGTGTATACCTTAATACAGTGAAAAAAGGACTCAATGGACATATAGCATTTTGTGGGCATCCTGTATAGTGTAGCTCAAGTGCAAAACATATTTGATTGACATATACAAAAGGTAATTAAATGCCTTTACTATGACCAGAAATAAAACTAGGCTAAGTGCAGAATAGTTTTCACAGCAAATCAACAGATTGTTGGAAGTTAATTTCCCTCTTTTCCAAAAATACCTTATGTTTTGTCCTTTAAGGAAGTGATCAAATCCTATAGAAAGTGATGACCTGGAAAGGAGTTAGAGATCATGCTTATGAAACTGCACTACATTCCTTGGGAGATGGAAGGAATCAATACAAGGACAAGTGTATATGAAGAGTGTCCAAAAAGAAATATCTTGAAGTCTTTTCCTTTTGCTTATAGCTGCCAATGGAATTCACTGCTGACTGAAAAAAAATCTATAACAATATGTCTTACAATATGCACCTGCAGTTCATAGAGCAACAGTGAGTAATGGTTTCGTGCTAACCAGGAATGTGCTAATAATACAATTTTTTTTTTTTAAATGAAGACTCCTGTGAAACCAGGAGTTCACCACAGCAGATACTTTAAAAATGAGAATGTTCTCAGTCTAGAACCACCATGAAGGGAAGAGAGACTCCTATAAAGAGGCTGACCTTTTGTGCTGGGAGGGATAGGAATGGGTGGAATGTACATAAAAAACTACTACAAGCTGTAAGTATTTGTCTGAAGACAGTTTCAGGTGGACATATTTTAAATTGATAGTAGATGTGTTTGTTTTGTTATCTTGTGGACTAGCAGAGGTGAGAGATCTGAAACTGATCTGGCAGATGTTGAAAGCAAACTTCTTATTTCAAGCAGACCCAGTCCTTGGAGACTAAGTCCTGTATTTCTAGAAGCCTCCATTTTCTCTTTATGTTTATAACTGAGAGCCATTTGACATAAAATAACATAATGGTTGCCTTTATTTCTCTGTTAATTGGTAGACTAACACTTTGAAACATGTCATGCACTGTCTGTCACACCTCATTTGTATTGCTCTTCCTCCTTTACCTAAACAACTACCTGATTCCCTTCAGTTAGATAGCTGGTATTTTGTCTTAAACCATAAAATATTTGTGTGAGAACAATTCACAGAGGCATGAAATAAAGTCGCTTTTAATGGCACAAGTTCTGAGGAGCACTGCTCTCTCACAGCTCTGAGGATTACACGAGTTTGAGCGGTCCTCTGACCTTCTTAGGCTTCCAGCAGTCATTAACTCCAGCAGGAGGCTAAACACTGAATATTTTGGAATAGGGGTTTGACAGACTTACCTGAGTTCAAAGAGATGTTCAACAGCACAGCAATGACTTGCTCACAAATTTTGGAAGGATTGTTGAACAAGAAAATAATCTCTTTCCCTTTATGTAGATGGGTGGAAAAGGCAGAGGATAAGTCTGGGTGGTTGGTATTTGAGCTTATCCACTCTCAAGGACTGTTGTACTGCTGCACTGCTGTGCATAGGCAGTTTGGAGATTAGGTTTTAGGTTAAGTGAGATATTGTCCCTAATCATGTTACTGCCAGGGGACTCTCAAGGATGGCTTAATGATGGTGCTGGCATGTTCAGAGCAAGTTAGTAAATGAAAAAAAACACCAAGGCTCCCTTGTCATCCTGGTTCATGAGCCCTGACAATACCAATAGTCAGTTTATCTATTTTAAATATCTATATGATAAGCATCTGTATCAGAGTTAATTATTCAGAATATTTTTATAGGCAAGGGAAGGAAAAAAACACCTCTAAAGAATAACACAGCTAATGGTTTTCAACATCTGCCTTGAAGTAAGAGGTAATCTATTTCTCTCTATTAGCTGCAGAGAATCTAGACAACTAGCTTATTTTTTGTTCCACCAGGTTTCCTCTGGTGAATATTTGCCTCGATGACTACTACAGATAGAATGCCCAACCTCCAGATGGTGAGGTGCCTGAATTTCACCCTCTGTGTGGTGGCTCCTTCCAGGATTGAACTTCCATGATTGCAACTTCAGGCTCATCCTGAGAGGGGCTTCAATATTGAGGATACACAGATAGACCCAGGGTACACGGTCTGCAGACAGTCCTGATGCTGTCCATCTTTTATATTGAAGATAAAGTATCTTAGGCATTAGAACAAACCTTGGGGCATCATTACAATGGACCATGCACAGCTCATTTGCACAGAAACCAGACAAGGGTGTTAAAGTTTTAATCTATTTTCAAGTTTTCTCATGTTTTAGGATTATTTATATGCCCTGCATGAGCACTTGCTGACTGGTGGACAACAGGATGTCTACCAGGACATCATGTACAAATTCTTGTGAGGAGAGTAATGGGGAAGCCACCACATGCAATAGACACAGATTAGACTAATGAATTTCGGGAAATTGTAGAATTTGTGGTGGGACTCTCTTGAGGCCACAGGGACAACAGCCAGCCTGTAACACCAATATCTGGCAAGCACTGAATATCTTCTACAATTTAAGCTACTTTACATCTGTGTGGGTCGAGTTTTTTACTGTTATTTATTTGTTTATTTATTTAGGTTATCAAAAGCATGCTACTGGCAAGTAAATTTATTGCTAGAAGGTTATTTTAACTTAGAAGAGCTTTTTCTTTGCTTCAGCAGGAGTGTTTTAATTTACTGACACAAATTCTCTGCCCTAGAATTTCCTGTGTGAGAAGGACAAATGTGTTTCTTCATTTACAAATTTGCTTGGACAGATGAAACTAGTCAGCAAGCAAGACAAAAGATGACACAACAGAGAAAGCTCAAAGCCCATTCCAAAGCCAGGAAGAATACTAGCTATCTTTTGCAATACCAAAGACTTCTGCTCTTAGAGAATGCTCATGTCTTACAATTTTCTCTTTCCAAGAGTCCTGAAGTCCATTAGCCAGATTTCTTCCAGCTAAAACTGAGTGTGTTAATCCAAGTGCTAACATTTCTAGCAGCTATATTGTTTTTTTTCTTCAGATGGCTTTGTTAGAGATTATTCTACTGAACTCCAGCAGCTGTGCTTAAAGCAAAATGAGCTGCACAAAAAAAAATTATCCCAACTCAGAATGACAGTTCCCTGTGAGCTACCTAATTTATTAGTCTAAAAGCAGATGAGAATTTTTCACCAAAGACGAAAAGTAACCTAAAATACACACTTGAACCACCCAAGAGGAGGCAAGATTCACAGTTCTTAAAGAGGAGAAGCGTGCTGACATCAATTAAAACTTGAAATATTTGGCTCCCCAGCATCACTTCCATTTTAGTCATTAAAACTTTAAAAAGGCATATAACAACAACAAGTGGATGTGAAAAAAAATCTGTTGTTGTGGTTCTCTGTGGGATTTTGGGCCAAGGTTTCTAAAAAAAAAGTCTGAGATTGTGTCTGACAATTAAGAATGAAGAACAGTATAATACCCATACGTTGTCCCAGAGCTTCACAGTCAACAGACACAAAAGAAAAAAAAGTTCATTATTTACATACCATGTTCATGTATTCAACTCAGAGTTTCTGAGTTTTGACAGGTATTCAGTTCTGATGAAGGGGGATAAGGCATTCAGTGCCACTGAAATTCAGATTTAGAATTAATTTCTGTACAGCTTAGATTGACATCAGGGTCTTAGCCTTTCTTTAAGGTCAATGTAGGTCAAATACTTATGAAAGAAACACCTAAACCTTTAACTTCTCTTGTGTACAAGAAGACAGAAATTTCACAGTGGGAGCTGAGACAAAGACTAGCTTTCTATATTTTTTTCCTATGTTGGGATCAACATTCTTCAGTTCTCAAGAATTTTCTCAAAATGGAGCAACTTTTTAACTTGACCATTTCAGCAGGTTCCTATTTACAGTGCTAAGCATGATCAATGAAGATCAGAAATGTTTTGTGCCCCTAAAAAACAAGACAATTTTTCATATTTTCCACTTCTGTTCTCTCCTTTTTCCACAATAGGTTTTTACTTTGGGGCCTTATAGTGCCAGCAGGAGTGTGTAAAAAGAAAAGACTTCTTCTGGCTGTGTATTAACACTTGTCACAAAGAGGATCTCTCATCAGAGGGATTGTATGTGTAATTTTAAATTATTTTTTCCCCAAGCTTCTTGTCTGAAAACTGTCATTGTCTGGCAGTTCTGTCTTGCCTAGAGCCAAGGTGAAACTGAACTCTGAGCCAGCTACCTACTACCAAAGCAGATAAGCAATGAGGAAGGGAGTGTTTTCCAGGTGCTGTTTTTCAAGGAATTATTGCCTCAGAGAGCCCTGGAATGCCCGTCCATCCTGTGTTTGCTGACCTGTGCCTGGGGACAGCTGCCAGAACTGATTCATCTCTAAAATGGATTAACTTTCATGGCTTCTTCATATCACTAGTGCAGGACAGATTGAATGAGCAACGCTGTGAAAGATCAACCACATAAAAGAAGCTTCAAAATGGAGCATTTACCCTTCGTTTTACCCTTCCCATGAAATGGGGCTGAGTTGGCTTTAAGATTCAGAGTCCTTTCCTTTAGGATTCCAGTCCTTTCCAAGGGCTATGTTCTAAGGGTGCAGGAAGGAAATGTAGAGTCAGGTATGCTGTGCATAACCTCATCAAGGGAATTGAAATACAGCTCGACAGTGAAGTGCTAAAAAGTGCTAAAAACCCTAAGTCAAACCAGAGAAACACCAGGAAAAGAGAAATTCTAGTATGCCTCGTCCACTCTAGTATGCGAAGATATGTATTTTTTTAAAAACCAGAATATCAGACCATATCTTCAGCAAATGTGTTTCAGGAGACTTACATTAGAGACTGGCTTGTACCTGCTGAGATCTGATTGTGAGTTTTGCTGTACCAGTGAACCCACTGCTGTTCTCCACCCAGTCCAAGGTCATTAGCTCTCTTCCCGGGTGATTTCCATCAGTGCCTCAGTTCAGCCCAACAGTGCACTTCTTCAGTGGATCTCCTTATCATCACCACGCAGACACAGATTCAGATTGCAGATGGGGCTCCTAACATACAAACTGCAGTCCTTTAGGAAATCATTACACCAGAATAATATGTCAGCACTTAATTTGTCCTAATTGCTATCAGACATCCAACCCACAGCACCAGAGCTAGCCTGAGGCAGGTGTACAGTGTAGATGCCAAGTGCTAAAGCACTTTGCCTTCATACTGAGCTCACAGCTTGATAATATAGACATAGCCATCTTTTCTGAAACTAAAATTTCTTCAAAATCTTATTTCAGCAGCTTTCTCCTCTCTATGGTGGTGTCTTGCCCTCCGTGCATGGTACATTAGTTTTGCACTTTATATCCTTGCCCTTCTGTAAATACCTATCATCAAGAGTAGCCAAAATCATAAAAAGATAAAAATAATAAAAAGACGCCTCTAAACTATGCAATAAAATAAGTAAACAGCAAGTGGGAAAGATCAGCAGCAATGCATAGGGGGGGGGGGTGTGACAAAGCCAAGAGACACAGGAACTGAGCTTCCTGGGACTTGGAAGCTGCTAAGAGAGCAGTTTTACGCTCCAGCCCCAAAGCAAGTACTGTAAAATTCCATTTGAATTTTTTTTTTTTTTAAGCTGGAAGCTCAAACACTGCCACATGCTGATAGTGATAAATCCAAAGAGGCACAACCTTTGCAAAGCAATTTTTATCAACACTAAGAGGATGCTGCCTCAGCAGCCTGGAAAAGCAGAAAACGTTGAGCTTCCTCTAACACATATGGTAATTTTTGCTAAATTTTTGAACGAGTGGGGAATTTAGTGCTGTATTGGGGAGCTTTACAGATAGTTGTGTTCACTTCTAATTAATGCAAAGTTAAAAAGGTAAAACAAAATTAATAAATGTTGATAAAATTGTTCATGCCCTTGGGCAGGGTGTTACACTTCTAAAAGGCTTCTCACATGAGTTTTGTGCAGTGAGGGCTCTGCCATGCAAAATCACTTTATCAGCTGAGGGAACAATATTGGAGAGGTCAGCTTGCTGTAATGCAATGAAACCAATAATATTTTAAACTTCTTTGCTGTCCATTAAACTCTGATCTCTATAATTAAGTGACTAAAATAGCAGTTTTTCTGACATAGTGATCAACTCCTGATGAAGCCAATGGAAACCATGGCTTCACGGGTCTCTCAAATGAGATTGCTTTGTATCTATATCTGGTGGTAGCTTTGGATTCCAGTCCCAGAGGTCAGACCCTACTGTTCTGTGAACTACTGCAACTATTTATACTTTGAAGAAAAACATAGAAAATCAAAAAACTATTCGTATGATCAGACACATGATCACAAAAATATTGAAAAAAAATCCAAAACAGCTGAAACTTTGGCTATAATGTGGTTGAATTCAATCTCGGGATTAGCTGGTGCTTTATAACTACACTTATGTCAACTGGAGAACAACTCTGAAGTCTGCTTCCATGTTTATCTCACAGGATTCAGGCTGCATAGGTAGCGTCTTAATTCTGTGTGTGGTTGACATCCAGAGGTTCCTCTGCTCCTTTATGATTTTTCATCTCACAAGAGAACACTCATACCTACAGAGCAGTTCCTACAGAGGATGTGATGCTGCAGGTATTGTTGGGACTGCCTCTTCTTTCACCCACTACCCTTCTACTTGAAACACATTCCAGGTTGTTAAATATTTACCATGATACTCCCTTATACCAAAAGAACTTGTCAATTGCCCTGCATCTTTCACAAGACCTTCTTCCCCATAATAATGATGCAATTTCCTGGCCTCACTGCTCAAATATCAACTATTTCACATGTTTGAGATCCAAGTTTTCTTGCTTTTTCTCCTCCACTCTTTGGTGTCCTTTTCACATCTTCCCACACTAGGCAGCGAAGTAGATCCTGCTTGCCTTCAAACTTCTCCCACTTCTCACATCTTTAAATCAGGACATGAACTCATGCCCTCCATTTTATACTTCTCTCTTATGATCCAACCTTGCACAGACAGACTCAGACCTCAATCCTATAACCCCTCACATCTCTCCTATTCCTGATGTCCATCTCAGCTTATGAGTTCCCTAACATTGCTGTCTGCAACCCCAGTCACGAATTCAAGTCCCCAGATGGCAAAGCTGCTGCAGAGTGAGCACCAATTAGTTGCAACTTTGCTGTTCATTAAATATTATTGCTTTGGGGTTTTTTTTTGCAGATGGAGACACTGAGGTCAAGGATAAATCATCTGTTAATTTCTAGAACACTTGGAATGTGGCTCACAGGTCAAATTCAGTCCTTTCAAACAACTAATTGGGTTGCCTGGGTCATATGAAGGACACTTGAGAGAGAGGGTGACAGAGAATGAGTTGGAAGATAGAAGAATTATTCCAGGAAACCAGTCTCTACTGTTCTCTTTACCAGAACTTTCTGCTCTACATCCCTTTGTTATCCGAATAAAAACGCATCACAAACTGGACCAGAATTTTGACCTCCCTGACAAGAGATTAGTGGCACTCACTCTGTGCCAGTGTTTAGGTCTGCTCCATAACACATGTTTACACATTTGCTGATACAATGGCCAGAAAGTCATAGTGTCTGCACCTTGAACACAAACATCTTACTGTTGGTTGAGGACATCAGCATGAAGGCTGAGAATATAGTTAGGAATGTCTTGATTCAATATTTCTCCCAGAGGATGTGTTTTCTTTCTGCAATTTCTTTCTTTTACTTTTCAGCCTGCCCCTTTAAGGTATTAGCAAGACAGTAATATGAAAATGTTTGTAATATTTTTCTTGAGATAACAAAGAGATGAGGAGAGCATGATTATGGTTACTACCTCAATAGAGAAAATTGGTTTATGGGCAAAATTAAGAAATTCTCACTTGAAGGTAATGCTGGTGCTTTATAATGTTTCTGCCACAGTGTCACCATGGACACACAATCATCTTGCAGGGATGCTGGAGATGTAAGCAGCTGACATTCCAGTCAACTTTACATGTCACTGAAGGTCACAGGAAATAATGGCTAGCAAAAAAGTGGAGTTCAACAAGAAGGAAAAGATTTTTTTTTCAAGTGTGCTTCAGGAAAGAAGGAAAACCTATGAGCACAATAAGTTTGGAAAGTATCGAAATAGTGAATAAGAGGGACAAAAGTGCAAAGATATTGTTTCCCCAGCTGCAAGCTGTATTTTTCTTTTTGCAGCATGGGCAGTTGTGTCTGTGTTAGTCTGTTGTGCTCTTGACTCCCTACTAGAATTGTGCTCTACTTTTCATGAGGTTTAGTTACATGCATTAACACTCTATCTCTGTACTTTGTGATAAAATTGATGAATTTAACATCCCAATTTATCAAATCCTGAAATACAGGAGATGACTACTGCTGTGAGAGTAGAGCTTGGTGCAAACCACCGAGCAGACAGTAGTAATGCATTCAAAGCTGCCTCGGATCCACTGTCTTTAGGTAAGTCCAGCAGAATCCCAGAAAATTCTCAGGAGGGACCTGGGCTTCTCTTATGTGGTTTACAGATTAGAGGCTAGGAAAGGTTTCACCAAGCTTAAATCCCTCTACCCTCAATGCACACAGATATATCACGTGCACAAAGTGATCCAAGGGTTGTGATGTCCTTACTAAACATAGTAGGAAGACTAATTTGAACACCTTTGGAGAATTCCTACACTTAGGCAAAGGGAACCTAGCTTTTACAAAATATAAAAAATACAGCTAGGAAAGCAAGTGAACAAATCAAAAGACCTTAAGCTTTCAGAAAACTTCTACTGAAGAATTGAAATGCAAACCAGTTCTGGGAATTTGAAGCTCTAACAACAATAACAAACACAACAACAAAAGCTACTGAAGAAGCTTTAATTCTGGACCAATCTCCTGGGAAAAAAAAGTATTGATGTGCAACCCAGGTAGGGGGAAACTAAAGTTACATCTACCAGAACTGCGTACTCATCTTTTCTTTAGTTCTGCAAACTCTCAAGAAGCTTAAAACATGGTGGCAGGCATGACCTAAAAAAAAAAAAAAAAAAAAAGTTCAGAAAGAGGTAGGGAACATCTAAGCCATGTTTTATACTCTTCCTAGTAGCCAAGATAGTTTCTCTCCCTTTCCCTCAAGGAACATCAGGCTCAACTTTAGATATCTGAAAGTGATTTCTATCAAGGCCAGGTTCTTACACCCTTTTCACAGGCAATGAATAAGAAGTGGTGCTGCCTATGCACACCTTTTTAAGCTTATGCTAAAGCTGTGTTGGAATTAAAGTCCTCTCCAATCACAACCATTTTGTGAGTGTGGGATATATTAAGTGACTCTGAAGATGCATGCAAATGACAGGTGAGAGTACAGATACCTGAATTCTAGGTTTCCTAGGGTAGTTGAATCCCTTGAAAAATAACATTTCTTTGAGGAATAAGTTATAGACTTCCCATAATCAGTACAAATACCAGGTTGCTTTAGGTATCAGCAGATATGTGTATACTTCCATAATCAAATCCCACATGGCTTTCTTTGCACTGTCTTTTTCAAGCATTCACTGTTTCAAAGGGTTAAAATACAGGACTGGTGGGGCTCTGAGTCAATTCAAGCCATCAAAGATCCTTGATGCAATATTTCACTTTTACCCCCACTGAGACTGGCTGTATTTGGAGACCTTTCTGCATGGATATTTTGTCTCAGCTCTACATAAGAAGAATGTTTAGGAGGACAGGGAATAGTGTTGCCAGTGAGGAGGTCCAACCCTGTGACCAGGGAAAAGAGAAACAAAGATCAGGTCATCCAAGGGATGCAGGGGACAGGAAGGGTCATTCTACCACTATCAGAAAGCAGGACCAGTGGACTGAGGTGGGAAGAACCTGTCAGTCCTAACTCTGCCCTGATCCCAGAGGTCCATCTGACAGGGCTGACAGTCCATGATGGCTCATTGTTCTCTGCTGTGGCTTGCTTGTGCTTCTTTTTCAGCTCTCATCACTTGCAATACATTGTCATGCCAGCTGTCTCTATATGAATTCATCCTCATTTTCCCCCCTTGTTTGAGAACAAATTAAAGAAAGCAGAACCATGAACTTAATAAAAAAAGTGTAAAATTTCTCCTTTGGCTGGCAACACATCTGATTTGGATTGTAATTTGTTTTTTTAGTATTAAAAGACTGCTGTCATCTCCTGCAATTTGTGAGCCCCATCTGAGCAATGAACAGCTTGGACTTTCCTGAACTTACATTTGTTATTATTAAAAAGATCTTTGTAATGACTGAGAGTAAATGCTGACACTGACTTGGGTTTGTGATTTTATTTACTTACTTGATTCTTATTTATGATGGCTTGGCCACGTAGTGAAGCTTCTCTCAGTATTGAAATAAAGAATCATTAGAATCAAGCAAGGAAGCAAAGTAAAATAAAGGTGATATGAATGCTGTTCACTTGCTTATTCATTTAAATCGATTTTTCTTTACTGGCTGAGAGCATCTATCAAAAGAACAAAGCCAAAAAGAAAGGAGAAAAGTTGACTTTGGAAGCAGATGTCTTGCAAACTATTAAGAGTTACATGATCTACAATATCATTGTTTCCACCAATGATAATGGAAATTTTTTTGCCATGGATTTCAGCAGAGAATGGCAACCATGAGAAATCAGACCGATAAAACAAATGTCAGCAGTCATAATTAGTGCTTGCGAGCTCTCATAATTTCATCAAAGTGCAGAAATCAGTCATATACTTAAAGCTCATGGAATTCCATCATTATGAACAATTTATTTTCAATAAATTATACTCTGCATGACTGTGGAAGAAGTCTTGTAACTATGAATCCCAAATGGTAAAGGAATAAGCACACACATCTGTAATATGTTAATTTTGCAGTGATCTCATGAGTAAGTTGTGCATTGTGTACTGAAATAATTAACAACCTCTTTTGGCACACCAGGGCCAGATCTTCAGGTGATAGAAATTGATCAAATACCATTGATTGCAAAACAGCAGCTGCATTTGCCAAGCAGCTGAAATTACAAAGTTAATTTAGAAAAGTTAAAAATATTCCTCTTTGTTATGAATTGTGACATTAATATATATTTTAACGGGATGGATATTCTTGTGATTCTCTTGTGGTTTTGCTCTTCATCACATCTGTTTTTCTGATTTCTAATTCTCCATAATTTAAACAAATATTCTCTTTATATATCTTTTGCTGTCTTTATCTTGTACAGTCAGATTTGTTTCCTTTATTAAGGTATGTTGATGCCTTTTTCCCCACTGAGAGCTCAATGCTTCTTGTGGTTCTCTTCCAACTCAGGGTATTCTAAGAACATGTATGATTCATTTTTGAAAAATGGTTCAAAAACCTGAAAGCAATGAAGTTATCACCTCTCAGGAACCTGCAGTCTTTAGGTTGAGGGATCTGGGAACTTCTTCCTGACCTACCCTGGCAGTGTCAGATATTTTGTGTCTTGCCTACCTGCTGTAATCTGTTCCTGCCACTTGCAAGAGAAGCAGAGAAATGTGTTACCATACGTGGGGCAGGTCAGTTTGCTTATCAGCTTAAGCTATGAACCCTAATTTATGTTCCTGTTCTGTGTTGTAAATGCTGCTGCTTTAGATGGCGTCATGTCCTTGTGGACGTGGTACTGACTTAAGCAAGACAGAGGATTTGTCTGTTTGTCAGTAGTGTCTGTACAGGTAGGACCAGACCTGGGAGCACCCGTGTCTGCTGGTGGGACTTAACCTGACCAACCAGTTTTGACTAATTAATGAGGATTTGAGGAGGGAGAATGAAAACCCCTTCATGCCCTGAGCTGGTTTTTAATCCTTCACTTAAACCAAGCATTAAAATTGTCTCCTTTGGAGATGAGGGAATGTCTTAGTTGAGAGCTATATCCATGCCTTGGTTTACAAGTGGTTTTTAATTCACATTGAGTTTAATTTTTAAAAATGTGGAAAGACATATCTTATTTCCTTTTGATAACGCTTCTTTCTACCACTTGATTCTGCACTAAAATTTTGTTTTCCTTTTTTTTTTTTTTTTTTTTAATCTTGTTTACTTTTCATCCATTATTTACTTTCTTCAATTCTGTGGTTTTTCTTTCTCTGACTTCTCCCTCAGTGTGTGCATTACCTGTGTTGTATGCAATGTGTCACACTAATGTGACACTGGAGCAAACAAGTGAAACATGGGTTCACTAGATACAGCTTTTCCCTAAGATTGCCATGGGTAACATGCTTTGTCTTAATTTTGGAAATGCCAGTTGGATGTTTCCTACATAAACCTACCATTACTCCTAACTGTGGCAAAGTCTCCTACACATAAGAAGTATTATTACATTAGTAGTGAATCACAGATTATAGTTCATCCTTCTTTTCCCATTTCACTTACAGTCCTTCCCACAAGAAGCCCCTGTTGGGCTGGAATTTACTATCCTCTTTGCATAAATGAAAACTACTAAATGATCCAGTCTCATTTGGTTTTATTTACTTCAGTTCTTAGCTACCCATGGACCCTGACATTGAAAGGGACTGGCTTCCCCTTTTAACCCTTAGTGTTAAAATGGGTTTTAGACTCCTGAGGAGCACAACTTGAGCAGTGGCTTCCCTACCTGTCAGATGCCTTCAGTCCTACTTGTCTCTTGTGTAGCAAAGCACAGACTGTGACATTGTATTTGTTTTTATTCCCACTTGAAGAAAACTTTGTGTGCAGAAGAAGTGATGGCAGAAAGGGTATTTCTTAACATACAAAGGCTTGTTAAAACTTTTTCATATGCAGATGCAATGTACAAAGATTGAACTTGCAGAATGATGGCGAAGTTTTGTTCAGTAGCTCTGGCTCCTGCCTGGTTTTCCTTAAAACATTACAGAAAATATTGTTAAAACTTAATTTATTGTAATAGGCTCGTGAATTTAATGGATTTATACGTGCATGCACTTACACATGTAGATATCAGTCTCTTCTCCAGGTCGCAAGTGACAGGATGAGGGAAAATGGCCTTGAGTGGTGCCAGGGGAGATTTAGATTGGATGTTGGGAATTTTTTTTTTCTGAAAGGGTAGTAGTCATTGGAACAGCTGTCCAGGGAAGTGGTAGAATCACCATCCCTGGAAATATTAAAAAAAAAAATTGTGGATTTGGCACTGGAGGATGCAGTTTGATAATGAACATGGTGGTGCTGGGTTGATGCTTGGACTTGATTAGCTTAAAGGTCTTTTCCAATCTTAACTATTCTGTGATTCTATGATTTTGAGATTTTAAAAGCTTTCTATAATGTCAGAACAATAAATTGTGCCAAGATACTGAAAAAAATAATCCAGCTGGGGTAGAATATAAAGCTATAGATTTTCAAATTACATAGTGCAACAATACAGCACAGAAAACATATTATAATTTTAATACATTCTTCTGGAATTTTCTGCATGTCCAGAGCCCAGAAATGAAACCAGATTTATTTTTTTCCTGCTTGTGCCAGATTATTCTCATTAACATCACTTAGAAATCTATAAAAATGAAAAGACTGCTGCTCCACAGACAGTCATAGAGTTTGGGAAGTGACAAACAAAGCAGCATTTGCTGAAGAGCAGACTGTCAAGCAGAAGTGGCAGACAAGGCCAATTACCATATGCAAATAAGCCAGCATTCATTATATAATTAAAAAAACCCCAAAAAACCTATATTTGTCAAAATACTGCTATTCAGAACTGGATCTCTGGCAGGATGAACCCTGTGGAGTTTCAGGTTTTATGAGCTTCTGCATCACATTTTTTTTAGAATGATAAAATGTAATTTTACTCAACTCAATTTTTCCTATGGTTTCACATACTTTTCCCTGTTTCTTCACAGGAAAATGTTGAGTGCATTTAAAACAGATAGTTTATTGCCATTTTGAATGTGGACTGGTCCATCTATTCTGTTATTCTTTCCCAGAAAACTGCAGCTGCTTCAGGGAAGACACAGGTAACTCTGCAATAAAATGGTTAGTCTCACTTTTTTTTTCTACTGTTCTGGGGACAAGCCTTTCTCTGGATGAACTCCAAAGCAATATCCTAGCTGACTTAACTGTGGTCATGGCTTTGTTCCCTACCTTCAAGACATTGACCTAGGCATTATGTATGATCATGGTACTTTTCTGGTGAGAAGACCAGAAAACTTTTTGAAATACACTTGGAATTTGGGAGCATCTACTCCAGTGATGTCCATTTAAAGAGTGGTTGTTCTACACTACCCTTTCCTACAGTCACATGAATCCAAGTGAATTCATGGAAGAACAAGAATACACAATCCCCACAGGCTTGCCTAGCTGTGGAAGTTATTAGGAATTAAAGGAGAAGAATTTGAAGTTTGGTAGCTATTTCACACTGTATCTGATATAGAAGCTAATATTCTGCACTTCTGAGGGATATTGCGTTATCTCCACAGAAGCACTGGGTACTATTTCAAAATTACTTTCCACACACATCTGGAAGGGGCTGGTGTTATATTCCTGCCATCTCCATTGGGATGGCCTAGCAATAAACCAGATTGGAGAACTGCCTTCCAGAAAGCTTCCCTAAACAAACAACACTTTCCTTCCAGCTAAGGCTAATAGCTTAAGTCACTCTTAGAGAGTTAAGAACACCAGGATCCACTGAGAGAAAAAGCAGGGAGGGAAATGATTGGCCAAACACAGCAGTGAGGTGGTACAGCTGATCTTTGTGGCACTGCCTTCAGCTGAGAATGGCTGTGGAAGCCAGAGGCAATGTGGGGGAAGAAGGGCAGTTTTGGAGAGTTTTGGGAACAAAGATATTTTCCATGTCATCTATTCTGTACGTGCAGCTTTAGGGGTGCAATCTGGAGACCCAATGACAGTGGAAGCTCCTCCACAGGAGTGCGCAGGCCTTGGGCTTGTGATCTGAAAGGCCTCTTGGAGACCTTACTGCTGTCCACTGACTACAAACAGCTTCAGTAGATGAGACCAGTGTAGATGTTCAGAGGAGCTGGGGTTTTAGTGCTGCTTCCTTCAATACAGAGTACCAATAGCTCTTGTTTAAAAGTTTCTTTTGGCTAACATAATCAGTTCATTATCACAGTAATTGCCATTCACCATGGCAATCAAGAGTAAGTCTCAGTTGTTTTAAGCCCTGTGGAGTGGATTAAGATGATCACTGACCCAGAGAGTTCATGGACTTAAGAAAGTCAGTGAATGGTTTCCCCAGAGAGAATAAAGGCAGATTTCTGGGAATAAGATCCACTGCTTGGATTCCTGTGAGAAAAGTGCTAACGTATTCACCTCCTGCTCACAATCCCCAGCATTTTTCCAAGCTTTTAGTCTCCAGAGCAGAATTATGAAAGTTATACATTCTTGTTTGCAAAGCTGCTGTCAGTGCTTTACTAGCAGTGCCCCAGTTGAGCATATTTCACTGTGTGCAATGGCTGTATTTAGTGAAAGCAATCATGCTGACAGTCTGCATGATGGAAGCCCTAATCTGTGCAGTGTCATGCACTGTGCATCACCACAAGGGAATCTCTAGTGACTCGGTATTAATGAGAGGGAAGCGGCGGCACTGCTATTATTATTTATGACTTATCCTGCCCCACAGATGTGTAAGGCACTTTAAGAAACAAATAAAGGAGGCTGAAAACCTGCTGAAAACCACTCAGAGCAGCAAGGCACTGTTGGCATCCTCATGATTCCTGCTGCAGAGGGTCTAAAGAAAGAAGGCTGGGCAACACTGAGGACAGCACCACTTTCTAGTGCTGTCAGAGATCTGGGTAAATGGAAACTAGTCAACATTGTAGACCCCTGAACAGACAGAAGTGTTAGAAAAATATGCAGATGTGGTTTAGTGGTGGACTGGGCAGTGCTGGGTTAACAGCTGGACTCAAAGACCTTAGAGGTCTTTTCCATCCTTAAAGATTATATGATTCTATGAAAATTCTGCTTATTATTTCCCTTACATTGTGTTTTAGTGCCTCCTTCTCTCATCTCAGATTAGGGTTTCATGCACAAATTATATGAAGAATTAACTCTCAGGCCCAGTTTTCCCACTAACAGAAACCTAAATTATTCCCCTAAAACACAGAGCATAGGAAAGCAAAAATGTGTTCACTTTCTCTGTTATGCAGAGAATATTTCTATGAAGACACTATTCTAACAGCTAAGCATGAAATAAAATATTATTGTTAGTAAAAATCACCTCTTGACTTCTGGATATTGCTCTGTTTTCCTCTTTTGTAACTCTGGTTTGTCTGAAGACCCTGATCTGCGTCACAGGCAGTGATGAAGGGATATGAAATCTATGCAGGGGACATAAGTCATTCACCTCCTGCTAAATTCTGATCTTAAAAATAATAATAAAAAAAATCCAGCCTGCATTCCAAAACAGTTGATTTCTCCAGTAAAAGGTAATTTTTTTTACTTTTCTCTCTGTTTAAACACCTTTTTTCTGGTGCCAGCTTCTGTGGTTTTCAGCTACCAATGTCTCTTGAGGCTGGACTGTTATGTCCCAAAGTAAAAATTACTATGAAACAGCAACTCAGGAGTTACCTACACATGCTTCATTTTTTCTTCTCCCTCATGATCAAAACCTGTTCTTTCCACGTGGCTAATGTACTAATCTTGGTCTGAAAAAATGTGCGCATTCAGTCACCACTGACAAAAGGTGCCCAAAATTATTTGGGCGGGGTACACACAGAGAAAGTGGCAGAAACCTGATGAGATCAAGACCATTATCACTACTGATGGTGGTTTGGCATAGCTCATGTGAGATGTCTAACCATGAGTGCATCTGTGGCCTCAGAAAGGTCTTTGGATGAAAGAAAGACATAACCTCAAAATGGGGTTTTCAAGTCCTAAACTTATTTCCTCATTTGGTCCAACAGGGTGGAAAGTTTGATGGTGTTCATGGTGCTTTGCAAAGTATATAAATTTATTAAATAATTTTTAACTGAATATTCTGCTTAATCAGTAAAAAAATCACTCAAAGTTAGCTTGTCTCTTCTCAGTTTCCAAGAACACCCTGATTTCATCACATTACTGTAAATTTTACAAAGCTAACATCCCTCTCTATCTCAATTTTAGCTTCTTATCATATATATTGCTATGGCTCTGTCTTTACTTCATTGCTTTTTATGTGATGCTACAGAACAGCTTGCAAAACATCTGGCAGTAAATGGCTTATATTTTGAGGCTATAATTTTGCATGAGGAACTTTTAAAGTAAGTTTTGGATAAAAGTCATTGTCAGAGTATAGTACTTTTCATTATAATAAGAAGATAGGGAAATTTCCTCATGAAATCGAAATCTTGAAAAGTTAGGTTTTGTTTTTTTTTTTTTTACCTTGCTAGCACAAATGATGTTATAACAGAAAGTATTGGTTCTAAATTTGCCATAGCTGTAACTCTGCAAAAATTTGTTCTGGTTTTGGAGGAAAGAAGAATGCTGTTTTCAACAGCACACACCCACTAAAAGCATCACATCAAATGGCTCAAGGGAGTAAAGTTGTACTGAGCTTGGTGAAGCTATGCTGATCTATTGCTATAGCCTAACAACCCATTCTGGGCACTGTAATAAAACTGAATGTAGTTAAATCATACTGTAGGTAGTGAAAACAGTGTCACATGTTCATAAAACCCATGAAAAAATGTGATGGATAAGTATGCCCTGATGCTACTGCAGAAACACAGAAACACAGGAAAAAGCATGAGCATTACTTTTAAGAGAATAATAAGAATAAATGTGTACAGAAGCTATTGGAATTACAATGATATAATGAAAAGTTTGCAGTTATATATTTGTTTAATAAATGAAACAGAACTCTTTATATATATATCTGAGAATTTACAGACTAGCTTGTGCTTGAAGAAAGATAATTCAGACACAACCAGCTTTCCAGTCTTTTTTATACCCAGAAGTGTTTCCTCTTCAAATATGAGACAAGTAAACTTTTATCTAATGTTTTTGAGTCTCAGTGGTATGAAAATAAACTTCAGTAGTTCTAGACCTTGTACTCCAAATATGGGTACTATGGCAAGTTATACATTAAATTATGTGCCTTTCCTCACAATTAACACATAACAACCTGGGCTGTTATATTTGGTTTTTAAAACCAAAGTAATCAAACACAGAGGATCAAAGTCACTGGGCTCATGGCTTTGTAAAGATTCATCAAAGCAATCATAGAAAAGGTTAATAAGCAGCACATATATGGCACATGAAGCACAATAGGTATAATGAAAAGTATAATGAAACAGTTCAAGTTTAGAATTAAGTATAGTTACAATATAAGAAAGGAAAATCTTTTGTTGAGTCTCTCCCTTTTACTTCTCTTTCAAAGTAACTATAGGATATGATAAATGCAGGATGAGACAGAAAATCTTTGTATAGAAAGTGCAGAAAATAAGAAAAGAAATAATCTTTTTAAGCTCAATGATATATATTTTTTACTTTTTTTCTCTTCCCTTTTCTTTTAACCAGCCTTAGGCTGGTGCTTTGATCTATATTTCAGTCACCAAGGTCCCTTATCAGAGAAAACACAAAAAAGGACAGTGAAAGATACAGATAGAATGACAAATAGATGCACCTTGAGTCACTACAGAGTGACTTTTCTGCTCTTCAGAGTGAATTCTATCTGGAAACCATATCTGCAATGGGAATGGACCAGAGCTTTGCCCTGAGGGCCTAAAGCAACTCTTGCTGATTGCAAAAAAGCACTTTTTGATATGTAGGCTGATCAGCCTAAGATTCCAGAGGCTAAAACAATAAGATACAATGTTCTGACATTCCTTGGATGCTCCTTTTTGAGCTCCCTCCCTTCTAGCACTGAGGGCAGCTTCTCTGTCCTTCCATATGCCTGTTTTAATGTGTGTGTACACCTCTCTGCCTTCTAGGAGTAACTTTTACGTGCACAGTGTGAGGAATATAGATCAAAACTACACCTAGCCCAATAGTCTGTCTTTGACAGAGCAGGGACAACTGCCCAGGGGAAAAGAAGAGTCAGAAAGCCCTTCACTGCTCATGTTTTACAAGCCAGAAACAGAGGTGGTCTCTATTATGTCACCCTCCTTTCAGAGGGTGTATTCTCCTTTCAGACATACGAGGCACATTTACCACAGGGGTAATTTTTAGCATCAGTAACTTTCACACGTGTGTAAGGAATTACTCCAGTTTGCCTGCTTTGAACTGTGTGGCAGAATATTCTCATGACTTTAAGCTCATGTATCAGAAGTTGATCCCCCCTCACCTCCTCCTTGTTGCCCCTGCTCTGCACCACCTCTTCCCCAGGAGTCCTGGTCCACCTCATTGTTTCTTGCACAGATGGTACCCGCACCTTTGATCAGCCATCCTGCCCCTTTCCGTGCCTTTCCCACTTCTGACTGAAACAGAAAGACCAGAAATGCACAAAGCATTGAAGGTGTAAGCATATTACAGATTCATACACTACCATAATAGCATTACCTATTTTTTCTCTATTCATTTCCTGATATTTCCTAAGGTTTGATTTGTTTTTTGACTTCTACTGAATATTGAGTTGATGTTTTTTACAGAACCAGCTATGATATTCCCAATATCTCTCTCTTGAATGATAATAGTCAGCCCAGAGCCCATAATTTTGTAACTAAATCTTTATTGCTTTTACCTGTGTAAATTACTTTACATTAATCCACATTGAATTTCATTTTCCATTTTATCTCTCACCCACTTAGCCTTGTACAGTCTTTTCTGCAAATCTTTGCAGTCAGCTCTCAGTTTTACTAAGCCAAGCAAGTTCATGCCATCAACAAAGTTTGTGTCCTCATTCTCTTCACCTTAGAGACTTGTGCACTTTCTTTGTGTTTTCAAGCAGCTGATTCAGGGCCATAGTACCAAGCAAAGTGAGACAAACTAGTCTTTCTCAGCCTTGCTACTGGAATTACTTGTACTTTATGCTTCCAAAATTTTGTATAGCTGGCTATGGGCCATCATCTTCCCATCTATTTTTATCTACTTTTTCACTTATTTTTGTCATATTCATCCTCCTTATAGAGCAACTGCATTATTCATCTCTTTGAACATGCATAGGATTTTTAGATGGAGTTGGGAATAGTTCTGTTTCATAGAGAAAACAAAGCTTTCTCCAAAATTATGTTCAGCTTGACAGCAGCTACTGAACTTGTGTCATGTCAAGCTAAGAAAGAAGGGAAGTGCTGTTGCATGCTTAGCTGATACACTGGTTAATGGGAATTAAGGCACATTAATTTTTGCAGCCAGTAATACACACTGAGTGATATGACCAGCAGCACATCAACCCTGCTAAGACCTAATGGTCTGGCACACTTCCACCTGAGTCAAGAGTAGGTGACTTCAGAGGAAAGTACAGAATGCAGTTCTTGCTCTTGCTTCAGGACCCATAATAAAAATACCTTAACTTCCTTCACACAAGATTTAATTTAGTCACAGTCATTCTCAAGTATAATATCTTTGGAAATTTGACCTTGTTTCTTGTTCTTAATTTTTTGTTTGTTTGGTTTTTTGTTTGTTTGTTTTTTTTGTTTGTTTGTTTGTTTGTTTTTTGTTTTGTTTTGTTTTTTTGTTTTTTCTCTGCAGATATTTCTCTAACCTAGAGGCTCAAAGAAATGACATAAAATGCTATCTAGTGAACACACATACCACCCTCCCAAAGTATATTGGCAGGTAGGAAATCTGAACAGATAGTTCAGTGACACCATTGATAGGGTGATTTGCTGACCAGAACACCACTGCCCTTACAAGTTCATGGAGATGATTTTACAGTCCTTCATGGTTGTCTCAGCTCTTAACTAAATCCACTTGATTTGCATGTCCAACTTGTGTGGTTAATTTACTGAGCTTTTCCCCTTTCAGACTGTCTATAAATATGCCATCATGTCCTCTAAACCTTATTTAAACTTCCTGAAGCACAGTAACAACAAACTTCCCACCACAGTCAGCAGCAGATTTCAATGGAGCTGCTCATGAGTATGGATGCTGTGATTTGGCACAGACAAAAAACACTGGTGTGGAGGCTGCTGCACCTCTAACCTCTTTTACAGTGAGAATAGAATCTTATTCCTTCCCTTTTTCCCTATCTCCTAGTGAGGTCCTAATCCATGTGAAGTTTTAACTCTCACTCCATGGTTACCAAGTTTCCCTAACAGTCTCTTCTAAGGGTCTTTACCAAAGGTCTTTTGAAAGCCTGAATAAATTTTATCCACCATTTCTCCCTTATTCATTATTTTGTTAATTCTGAGTGAGTGTTGGCAGCTTAGAGAGCTATTATTTGGTCTTGAGAAGCCTGAGGCTTTAGTCCTACCAGGTTGTATATGTTAAATTAATATATAACTCTATCTTTCATAATTTTCTTGACTATTTTTCTTGCTGCTGAGGAATGTCCTGTGTATATATAAAAGACAATTGCCTATGGCATTTCTTGAAATATTAAGGCAGTCTTGGCTACAACCCAATTGGCTGTGGAAGCAGGGTTCTATTTCAGATTTTTAACAATAAACTGTGTATCTTTAAACAGCAATTCAGCTGCTTCATTATTTAGTCCCTCATAGCTCCTAGACAGCTAAGACACAGCAGTGATGATTAATTACTATGTAATGTGTGGTGTTATTCCAGTACCTTTTTTTCCATTTGTTTTTTTGTTCTCAGAGAACATCTCACCCTTGCTTCCTATTGATAATAGCACCTATTTAAGTTATTTTTGTAAACAAGAGTTTAAGCTCAGTAGCATAAGGCAATGTATTTTTTGCTTATCACTTCTTGACATTGTGGAGAAGAACGTGTGTGACTGACACCATGTGAAAAGTGAAGGTAAGCAGAGGGGGAAAATGAAACAAAATAAGTACTTTGTGCTACTGGTAGGGGCAAATCATTCTCTTTGAGACTGGTCCAAATAGTGCCCTGGTAAACAAGCATAAATTGGATCTGCTTTGAGTTTGATATACATTTGAAGAAAATTGGTGTAATTTCCCTAAGACAAAGCAAAATGTTGTTTCCACCACTCACAGCTCTGGCTCGTTTATTTCAATGAAGTTATTAGGCATTTATGTGGGTGCAACCCAGAACAGCATTTAGTTCACTGTTAAGGTAGAGGCTTTTCTGCTCCTAATCCTATAATGGCTGCTAGCAAAAATAGTCTGTGGGATACTGGCATGAATGAAACAAGAACAAGAGAGGAGAGGAGAGGAGAGGAGAGGAGAGGAGAGGAGAGGAGAGGAGAGGAGAGGAGAGGAGAGGAGAGGAGAGGAGAGGAGAGGAGAGGAGAGGAGAGGAGAGGAGAGGAGAGGAGAGGAGAGGAGAGGAGAGGAGAGGAGAGGAGAGGAGAGGAGAGGAGAGGAGAGGAGAGGAGAGGAGAGGAGAGGAGAGGAGAGGAGAGGAGAGGAGAGGAGAGGAGAGGAGAGGAGAGGAGAGGAGAGGAGAGGAGAGGAGAGGAGAGGAGAGGAGAGGAGAGGAGAGGAGAGGAGAGGAGAGGAGAGGAGAGGGAAAGCTCTCCACATGCAGAGAAAAGAGTTTTTGTTATTTATTTTACCAATAGGTGGAAATTTATTTGAACCTCTCATTCCCATTGTGCCAGGCACCACAGCAATTTAACTGGGTAGAGGCTGTTGGGCAATAACTTGTTTGCTCTTTTGCACTCCCCTCTCTCCTGCCCCCCAGCTAAACTGTGTTTTGAACAGCCAGTCATCCAACAGGGGCTGCTGGGCTGGTTTGGCTGAGAAGCAGCATACTCCAGCCTAACTCCTTGTACCCACTTCAGTGTTTCTATAATTTCTTTGTGCCAAACACAGCAGAATGCAGTACAAAGATAAAGAGAGAGACAATACCCTGCTTAAAGAGCTTCCAGCAGAAGCAAGCATCTTCCAAAGAGGGAAATGGAGAGGCAGTCTGCCTGAGCTCTCACTAGAATAGAAAACTAGAAATAGAAAATGAACCAGCAGTTCTTAAGTCCCTAATGCCTCTACAATGAGCTGTTTTTTAGACAAAACACATCAGGTAACAATACCTTTCTTAGTTGGGTGCTGGAGTTTTTGAATACTGCTGCCCCAGGATTAATTGCAGTCTTTGGAAATGCTTTGTGTTATCTTTCTGTTAAAACTGATGATGATTTGTTTCTGCTTTGCAAGTTTGAGTTAGTTTATTGGAAATTTTATGAAGGTAAAAGAGGTTTATGGGGGTAAAGAAGAAGAATTATCACTTTATGTTAAAGGAAGAGTTATTACCACTACTCATAGTGGGAAGGATTATCACTAGAAAAACTCAAGAGGATTATTTGGGATTCAGCAATGTACAGTAAACAATCTTTATCTCTTGCAGAATGTCAGTACATATTTTACAATATAGTTGGCATTGGTGATCCATGAAAAAAAAATCTGCTGCAATTTAAGTTTAATTACTCTGAATCTTGAAATTAAATTAATATTCAGTTGTCACAAAACCAGTGGAAGAAAAAAGCTGCTTAAGAAAGGAACAGGGAAAAGCGCTGTAATTTCATTTCAGTCTAATTCCAATTTAAAATCTTTGTATCAGCATCCCCTTGGATGTTTTCAGTGGACTCATAAGACTCAGCAGAACAGTATGAGCATGCAGATAACAGACAGGAGATCACCAAGCAAACTAGTTTCAAAGCTTCTGGTTAATTTTACTTTTTTAAAAGTACACAATATATTCCTGATTTTCCTATGTCACAGCCATAAATATCAACTGATTAAATGTTATTCTTATTTAACAAAATACGGATTCTTTAAACACACTCACAGGCATACAGACAAGCTCATTATTTCTGCAGAGATTAAACTCAGCACAGCCAGGACTAAAAAAAAAAAGGTAACGAAGACAGTATAAATGAAATTTATGTGAGGATTTCTTCTGGTAAGAAAAAATAAAGTAACCAGAATGAGGTTACGTGTGACAAAAACATTTCATATTCTGCTGGAAATTACCTGGATAATGTGAAGATAGGTAGCATATAATACAGGGAAAAGATGTAAAAGATCATGTAAAGAAAATGAGCCTGTCTAGGATGTGACGGAATTACAGGAACTAATATTAGTTTTGCCCTTGGAAATTTATATTCACATTTATAGTTATAAATAAAAAATCAGATTTATAAATCAAAAATACTCTGAGATGAATTCTGCACCAACTCTTGTCTTGGTAGTGATTTCTCAATAGAAGGTTTCAAATCAGCCTCTGTAGGAACTTATGAATTTGAGTGATGCTCTGTTTTCTTTTACACCTTTTATGTAGCTTTGTTCAAAAACTGTATGGAGTCATAGCATATGTATATATACTATAACATCTATATATTTATATATAAAAGTATATATACAACAACACACAAGATTTTCAATTCTCTGATCAAGGTGCCTCCTTTTGCACAGAATTCTTGGTTCTTAGAGAAAAAAAGACTCCTCAAGACAAAATGACATGCTAGTTATACATTCCTCCTCGTTTTCAAGACAACACTTGTACTATGAGTTTGTTTTGAAGTCAGGTTTTTGCAATACAGTTATGTTAATGGAAATTAGGGCTGGAATTACAAAGATGGAAAACCATGAAAAATAATGTTTGGGATGCTCTGGATCATTATAAAGGGTAATTAACATTGTTTTGCAAAAATTATGGAAAGCTCATGCAAATTACATCTTATTTTAAATAAACTTCCTATGCATATATACATACTAATTTTGAAAGATGAGTTTCTAATTTTATTAGGAAACAAGTTGGAAAATTAATGATCTCATATTGATGTATGTATTATGTTTAAGAATTTACTATGTTTATGAAACAGATTCTCCTGTTCAAGATACAGATCAATCATGGACAAAGCCACCTTTCCCAAATGCACACAGCAATGTATCTCAGGTCTCACCTGGAGGATTATCTCAGGGATTTGCAGTGCAGGCAAATTAATCAGAGTACTTGTTCAACCTCCAAAGTTGGCTTAGTTAACAAGTAATTACAAAAAAAAATTGTATGAGGGCAATCCTCGTAAACAGGAATAGCCATTGACCTACTCTTGGAGGCAGAAAAATCTAATTTTCCCCTCACGCATTGCATCTGCAACAAAAAATCCTGGTTATTTAAGATGAGAAGGGAATGTGCCAAACTAGTCAAGGTAGTTCACGCTAACACCATTGCTTCCATACAGATGCTCCAGTGGATCCATAAGAAAGCATTCTTCTTTAAAGATGTCTACATCAATATGTACTGATGGTCCCTAACACAAGTTCCTGTGAAAATTTTTCAGTGGCAGTACACTGGCATATTCTGCTTTCATTTACAGGTGGCTCAGCATTACTCTCCTGAGCTGTAGAAAACTTGCTTTACAAAGAATTAACACTTTCAGTGACAAAACATCTCTTGATTTTCTCCTTTTGGTACATGATTCAGGATGAACAAAGCTCTTCCAACTTTCACATAGTATATTTCCAGCTTTCAAAGCAACTCTTTGGAAAAAGTCCATTTTCTGGTGGGGTTTGGTCTGTGGCCTCAGCAGGAAGCAGTGGAAGGGAACCCTCAGCGAGGCACAGCAGGAAGCACAGAGGGAATGAGATCTCTCACAGCCTAAGGCAGTGCCTGACACAGACTAAACTGGCAAGCATATTTCTCCTTTCTGCTGGGATCTTTACTGAAACATTTTGGTTTTAACAGCACATAATTTGCTAACACAGTTCCATCTCTTTGAAATTGCACTCAGGGGTCTCCTGTGGAATCTTGAATGCAAGGAGTCCATCCTCCAACAGCTTCCAAGCCTCCACTGAGGTGACAACTACAGTCAACTTCCATCATATTGTTCTTTAAATCTTGTTTTACCATGTACCCTCCTTACTTTGACCTTCAAGCCAACCAGGATCATGTGTCCTGACCGAACCATGTGACAAACCTGAATTTACTTAGTCTGGGATTTTCAAGGTAATGGGATGAACTCCTGCGTCAAGCAGGGTCTCTGGCAGCCTCAGCCCACAGGCTTTGCTAAGTCTACTAAGTGGTGTGAAGATATGGTTGTGATAATAATAGCACTGCTGAATCTCTACTGAACTGAGGTGTTCTGCTACACTTTTGACCCCCACACATTTCTACACCTTGTCCTGGCTCCTGAAAGGTTTTCAAAGGGGTTGTTTGTTGCTGCAGTGTCCTTGATGTGCACTTCTGGAGGCTGAGCCGGCAGGTGCTGCAGTGCTTGACAATCTTTAAATGCTTCAATGCTCTTGAATACCTGATATATTTTGTAGCCTTCCTTCTTTTTGAAGCAGCTTTTAAAATGGTAAGACATACCCGACAGCAATTCTCAGGCACTTAATGGCCACTGCTTCACATCAACTTGGCAGCATCTGTTTGTCAAATGACAAACACAGCCTGGGTCAGGTAAGCTCTGGGTCTCCACGTAACAAATCTGAAGATGAGCAGAGCTGTTTTTTCTCTCTCTCATAAAGAGAGAGTTGTTGTCATTACTGTGGAAAGCAATGATGTTATTCCAGGGTACAGCTTTGTCTTGTCAAGAATGGCAAAGGTGTTTTCACCTACTGTATGTCAAGATGTCTGTGATCCACTTACTTCTTGGCCTACATCTTTTCAAAGAGTCTTCCTAGAATAAAAAATTCTCTCTCATCTTTGATCGCTACTTTGATCACTTCTTTCATCTCTTTACCAAAGTGACCCATGCTTTCTGATGTTCAGCTGGACTAACGAAGCATTTTTAATGATTGTCATTGTCTTCACACATCTCAGGATTGCTGACTGCACTGTCACAGAATATTTCTTCTTCACCTTGGCTTCTATAGATATCTATGGTTTTTATAGATACCTTTAACTTTTTGCTGTAGTAGATAAGATTAGGAGGTTCATGGTATAGGTAGTGATCAGTAGATGAGATGAAACACCATTTTGGAGCCTTGTGAGGTGTTCTCATTTTATTCACATGTTTGTTGCCTATAAAATCTGTATTGTCTTTATCAAGAAATAGATTCAGCATTGATTGGTCAGGGCAAAGAGGGAATTCTAGGCAATATGAATAACAGACATGTAAACTAAACTGTGTTTTCCACTGTATACCAAGTGATCATCACTATTTTCTCTCTCCTTTTTATTGCCTTAAAGTGGAAACTGTGACTCTGTACTATTATTTAGAATGTTCCTGCTTGTGAAGGCACTGGAGTCAGACTCATTCTTCTGGATTCTGTGTGCACACAGAGGTTTGTTTTTTTTTTTTTTTTGGTGTAAATGATTATTTAGTCTTTGGTGAGGGAAAGCGATGCACCAGTGACAGCTACAATATAAAATACAAATACAGGTAAAAATGCAGAAGTTATACTATGCGTATCATATAGAATTAAGCTATATCATAGGAAATGCAGTCTTTTTCATGACTGAGAGGGTGATTCATAAGCACTGCCTTGATGATCCAATGCTAATGCATATAGAGTAAGCACTTATCTGTCTCCAGTGACAATATATAGAAGCATTATAAAAATCACGGTCTCAGCTTTCTGTCTTTGAAACATTTAATTCAACAGTTGCCAATGCTAACCTCATTAATTCCAAAACATTACTTAAACCATGCATGTTAAACAAATTCAGTTAACTTCATTGGAATAATCTCAAAATATGGACATAGTCAATTATTTCAGCTGAGTTAATCAAAAATACCTTTTAAAGTCAGCAGATTATATTTTATAGGAATTTGCTTCCTATATATATTTTCATAACTTCACTTTCCATATTTGCACTTTTGTTTTTTAGCAGAACCATTCAATGGCTTTTCTGTTTAATATGAGTTTCTATTTTTATACTAAGCAGTTTTATATATTCAAAATTCACTAAAGAACATATCAAAGGATAGTGCTATAAAGGAAAAACAAGACGAATTTGCAGGAAGAAATATTTTCCATTTGAAAATATAATGTCATTGAAACCAAGGAATTATTATTAAGGTTATATTAACTGTGAAATTACAGTTCTGAAAGTGCAAAATAATGCTCATTTAATATATTAGCTATATCACACATATCACCTTTTTATATAATATTCAATGTCATTGAAATCAGAACAGAAACACACTTTTGAAATGACATCTTGAAATTACAATTTTCCTTTTTTTAACTTGAAAATTTTAAAGAGAAAAGAAAGTTATGTACTTCTAATGCAGAGCTTTTAGGATTTTCTTGTCATTATAGACTCAGATTTAGACTAAAAAAGACTAAAAATTCTTTTTTAGTTTTATCATAGCCCAAATGATAAAGCAGCAGTATCAGTGAGTGATCATGAACAAAATTTCTCTAGGAAGCAGTTGTGTAATTGTGTAGCAGAGGTTCCCAATTGGTGCCTCTTTAATGAGTTAAGCCAACATTAAAAGGAAGGCACAGCCAGTGGTGAAGTCAGGAAACCTTGGTGGAAGATTGCAGTGCAACCAAAGGCAATTCTACAGATTCAAGGCTGTTGCAGTGAAGCTGTGGAGGTGCAGCTCTACCAGTCTGTGATGGTTTATGTGAGACATGGGAATGAGATGCTAAAGGATCAGGAGGGATGTGAGGCAGGAATAGCAGCTGTGGGTACAAAAAGCCAAAAGTACAGAAACACCCACTAGTCTGTTTTAGTGAACACTGAGGGTCATGGCTCACTGAAGAGTAAACCAATTTATAGTAAAGGTCATATCTGCTGCATTGGGATATGCATTTTTAATGAAAATAGCAGGGATTGGTGGATGCTTATGAATGAATAACTGTGCTTGAAAACCATCAGTATTGCTGTAGCAAACAGATAATGCCCATAGTTCACCTTTCAAAGCTATTAATCTTCTAATTGTTATTGTCTGGTATCAGTATCCTGTACTGTCCCTAACTATGCAATCAACCATGTATTGTCCTAAAAACCACATGGTCAAAAGAGATTTTCACGCTAGTGCACCTTTAATTTAGGAAGAATGTTTTTCTCTGTCAGTAATCCTTTTAGTCACAGATGTTTAGCTTGGTGAAATGAAATAGTTCCCAGTATGCTGAAAGTCTGTCTATGATTAAATGTAATCATTTTTTAATTAACTGGAATTTTCAATATCTTGCAAGTACTCTTTATGAAGTTTTATTCAAATGAGGGCATAGTTTACTTTAGTTTTTCAAGTTTGGAGCTCAGAGAAAAGGCAATGGAAGAGACAATATGGATAAAACGAAGCTTAGCACAAAAAGAATGATGCATAAAATCTGCTTAAAGGCTGTGCAGGGTGTGTGCCCAGAAATAGATCTTGAGCAAGACCTTAATTGTGTATTAGTCTGATACAAACAGCTGTACAGCTGGTCATATGTACCATTATTTTAACTGTTGTTATTAATTATTATGGTTAAGACTGTAATTGAGTGAATGTGTAGAGCAGTTTCAGCTGCTTGGCAGTGCCACAGAGAGCTCCACATGTGACATCTGTGCAGGTGGACTGGCTGCCTTCCCTCAGAAAGCATCACAGGTGCTGTGCTTCAGCAATGCACTACAGAAGTCTCCAGGGCATCATGAGCCAGATAAAGACTTTCAATGCCTCATGAAGAACAGAACTGCATTATTACAAATTTACCTTCCTGGATCAACAGGCAGACAAATAGAAGATCATTATAAACCAGAGCAGAAAACATCCTATTATTTCTTTTGAAAAGATCAAGGCTGAATGTTTTCCATACAAAAATGCATAAATATTTCTTTTAATAATAACCAATGATTTTATTCTACCAAATTGAAAAATCTCAATTATATAAAGGACAAAACTTTCATTTCAGTCAATATGTACTATGAAGTAGATCTTTAATATAAATATTATAAATACTATATAAAAAGCAATATTATCAAATCATATTGAACATAATAGTAAATGAAAACTGAAATTATAAATGCATTTTATCTCATTAAAAAAGTGATATTTAAGATATACTTTAGGAAAGGAAAGAAAAATGTTAACACTTTTTTTTTAAATTTTTGACACAAAACAATTAAAATCAAGAGTGATCTATTCAATATTTTGTTTTAAACTGAATTTATCTTCTGAATAATCATCTCTGTGTAGCTCTCATCTTTCAAACAAAAATTGTGTTGAACATACATTAAGTCAATTTAAATATATTCTTATTTTTCTGCTCTACTGGTTATTAATGCTATTCTGCTGGTGTCTGAGTGGCCATTTAAAATGCCACCCGACCACTATTCCCTCTGAGGAGAATTCTCAATCTATTGTACAATCAAATGGAGCAGGAAAGTCTCCATCTAATTCTTGATGCAGATAAGATGAGACAGATGTATTTCAAGGGTTGGAAATGTATCTGAGAGAGGCATCTAAACAATAAAAACCAATTTACTTGATTCAGGCTCAGGCCAAACTTCTCTGATTGCACAGGTCCAGAAGGAAGAGTCAATCTCTCCAGCCATGTTTTTGGCTTAGACTAAAAGAAAAGCACAGCTTGAGAAGTAAAGATTACACGATCATTTCAATGCCCCCGATCTGTTTGAGCTGGGTGTCACCCCTCTGGTCACAGGGTGGGTGTTTTGTCAGGCAAGAGCAATCCTCCTTGCCCTCAAGAGTATGGGTGAAAGGAGGTAAATCATCAATTTTGCTACTTTTCTCAAGATTCGTGAGGTGCTTCTGCAAAACAGCAGTGGCACTGCCTGCAGCTATGCTGGGGTGGCAGAGCTCAGTGTTTGGGACAGCAGATGTGTAATCATTAAGTGTAATCATACCTATATGTGTAATCATACCTTCGTCTCTGAGAATTCATCTTAGCAAACTAAAGGGTGCCCAACTTGTCTCACTGCCCCCCATCTACATGCTGACATTCTCTGAGGGAAGGTGTTTCTCTGCACCCAGCAAGGTGAAAGAAGAAAACATGGTCAGGAGGAAGCTCTTTCTGTCCTTCCCACAGACCTGCAGCAACATGGATTTTTGTGTTGGCAGTGTGAGGCTGTGTGATGGTCACCAAATAGGACCACAACCAGCAAGCGTCCGGTGGCAGGAGCTGGGAAGGGGCGGCATTGGAACAAGTAAAAAGCAAAGGAGTTTCCTTCCTTAGGAAGAGAAGCGAGCAATTGGCTTGATTTAAAAAGGCCTGGCTTCTAAGCTCTAATTAAAACTTCAAATGGAGGGGAAGGGGGGGATGAAGGGAATGTGATTGTAGCACTTTCTTCTGCAAAAACTGCACAGGCCAGGGGTCCCATTCATCTCCAGGAGGACATTCTGCCCTCACAAAACCAGCCCAGCCTGGCACCAGCCTGCACAGCCCCAGCTGCTCGTTAGAGCCAGGCACAAGTGCTCAAAGGACGTGTGAGAAGGATGAAAGGGACATTGGCAGAACTGACAGGAAGTAGCTGTCACTCGTGTCACAGCGCGGGGCTTTTGTGAACAGCAAAGCTGCTTCTCATCTCTCCAGTGCTCTCATTCCCAAGATCACCACTCACACTGTTCACTGAATTTGAGGAGTGGGTTTCCTTCCAAAGAAGGGTAAAGGTGGGGAAGCTGCAAGACTGAAATATATTTTCAAAATGAGTGAGAGATCTGTTTCATGTATAGACACTGTCACTAAGCCTGGCAGCCTGTGGCTTAGAGTGTGGACCAGGTTTGAATGCACACGTACACAACCTGAGTGAAGCAAATATAGTTTTTACTATATTCACTAGATTTACTGCTGGTGAATCTATAGAAAAAAAAAAAAAACCGTGCTCAGAAAGCACCAAGGCCAAGTGAGGCACAGGGTGGGCTTCCAACCATGAACTTAGAGAAAACTAATGGAGAAAATGAGTGGAAAATGACAGCCACTGCTATGGCATGTGAAGAAGGGGTGTTAAATTTGCAGAGGGTAGAGGTTAATGCAGAGGAATCCCAAATGCAGCTGGATATACATTTCCATTTTACCCATAATAACCTTTTCACTTCCCATTTAGGCTTGAAGGCAGAAGCTGTGGGTCACCTCCAGTCAGACTGTGTCCAAAACCCATCTCTGTGTGTAAGGATATTTTCCACTCTGTAATAGCAATCTGACCTGTGCTACCTGTGCAGCAGGTGTGAGTCTGTCTCCACTTTGGGCAAAGCTGCTGCTTGCCAGTGATCCAGGCAATTAAGGGTTTGGATGGAAGTACGAGCTCAAGCCTGCAGCACCTTGGCAGCACAGACATAGTCTGAATATCCTTTCCTCAGGGAGGACATGTCCTTCCCTGCATAAATATATAGCTATTCTTGCTGTGTACATCTCCCCATAGCCACTGAGAGTATCTATACATCAATAGGGTTCTATATTTTTTAATGAATGAATCATTATGTACTGTCACACAGACTGGTAACACAGACTTTTCTCCATCAACGTATTTTTCAAAAAGTTTTTATGCTGCTAAAAGAAAAACTGCCTTGAAAAATGTTTATTTCTCCCTCAAAAGATTTCTGTTTAAAATATTGCTATTAATATTAATAATAATATTCTAAGAAGTATTCTTGCTTTTTCTAAAGTGGCAATTGAAAGCAGTGCTGAAAGATTTTTATTTTCTTTCAGTGTTGTTTTGCTCAGATCATGTATCTGGCAGAAGAGAGTGCCTGTGGGGAAAGGAGGAGAGAAAAGACCACAGTCACAAATATAGAGTATTTTAATACAGAATCTAAATGAGTCCTGCAGCCTTTGTTTGGGTAATAAAGGAACAACTGATGTAGTGATAACATACTGTAAAAAATAGCCAGTGTTTTGATACAATAATGCTCCCATTGCTATAGGGATTTTTCTGCAGTTATTTAGTTGTGTAAATCATGTGTATATATATATAAATAAAACCAACCTTCATGCCAAATCTTCAGGCAATTTTTACAGCCATTAGCAAGGCAAATATCAAGAACAAGAAGTTTCTTAACAGAAAAAAAAAAAAAAAAAGAGAGAGAAAGTCAGGGAAAAAAAGTCCTTTTACAAGCTTAAACTACCCAGACAGTGCATCTTCTATCTACAGGCACACAAACATACCAGAAGACAAAGCCTGTCCTAAAAAGCTAACAATAAGTCTAGAATCATAGAAAAGCTGGGCTTTAAGGGATCCTCTTACAACCTGCACTGAAGCAGCACCAAAATGTACATAGCATCCTGCATCTCAAATGTCCTTGAAAACCTGCAGTGAAGCAGCTCCTCAAGCCTGTTTCAGTATTTCATACATATTTGGAGTGTTAGCATATAACATTCATCTTAAATTGGAACATGTTTCATAAAACTTCTTATTCTATCCCAAGGACCATGGAAAATAATGAACCACTGAATTTTTTAGTACAAATTGTGTGTACTGCAAGACTGATAACTGCGTTTGTCAGTCTTGTCTTTTTCAGATTGAGACCAGCTCATTCAGCTTAATCTTGTTATTCTTGTAAGGTTCCCTGTTTGTCTTAAACCAACACTAACGCTGATACACAGTCTAGATAAAACCTTATGGTGGTCAAACAGCATTGAACCATGAAGGAAAAAAAAAAAAAAAAAAAAGGCTTGCTCTGTCAATCTCATCATACATACAACCAGCTGAGAGCTGGTTTGCCTTCTATTGACCAAAGACTTTTATAGAGATCAGGGCAGTTCCTGCCCTCCATGGTGAGTTAGCACTACCGAGGACATAGACACTGCTACCCTCATTAACACAATGTGAGAACCTGCCCTTAAAACTTCTTCTGAGTTGTTTTAGTTTTCTATTCTCTAGAAGAAAGAGTATTACAGATCTTGCAGTAATTAAGCTCTGCATACTGTATCTTCCGGCCAAATGCTTTCATTTTTAATAACCCTTTATTTTCTTCTTTTAATGTTCTTTGTTTTGCTGCTGCAGAGTGCAGCAGCTCAAGATTCAATGGTGCTAGAACAAGGGAAGCTTTGTAAACTGAATCAATAATGCTTAAAATTTAATTAAGCTGTTGCATCTGAAGAACTGACTCCAAAGAGTATATGTGATCCATCATGATACAGCCAGTGCTGTTTCAACTACAGCAATATAAAAGTGCCCATCTTTTCATTGTAAGCCTTTGGCAACATGATATTTTTCTGCAGAGACAGAAGAAAAGACTAAAATCCAGCCAGGAACTCCCTGCAGTTTACTTTGAAGTGTTCACCACACTTTGACCTTCATAGCTAAGCTCAAACTCTACAAAACACGCATGGATTTCTGATACCTGAATGTTTGATTTTCCCAATGTGTTTGGCTGTCCTTGCAGAGAATTATCACTGGAAAGGAGAGCAGGAAGAACATGAGTCAGGGCAATCCCAAGCACAAATACAGGTTGGGAGAATGGATTGAGAGCGAGATTTGGAGATGTTTGTTGATGAAAAGCTCAGCATGGCCTGGCAATGTCTGCCAGAAAGCCAGCTCTGTCCTGGGCAGCACACAAGAAAGGTGGCCAGCAGGTGGAGGAAGGACATTCTCCACCTGTACTCTGTTCTGGTGTCCCTGCCTGGAGTGCTGTGTCCAGCTCTGGAACCCCACCATAAGAAGGATGTGGATCTTCTGGACTGAGTCCAGAGGAGGGATGTAAAGATGCTGCTCAGAAGGGGTTTAGACTGCAAGAGGGTATGTTTAGAGTAGGTGTTAGGAAGAAATTCTTTCCTATGAAGATGGTGAAGCACAGGAACAAGTTGCCCATGTGTGGATGTCCATCCCTGGAAGTGTTCAAGGCCAGTTTGGATGAGGCTTTGAGCATGTTGATCAAGTGTGTGGTGTCCCTGCCCATGGTGGTTGGTTGAACTAAAAGATCTTATGGGTCCCTTCCAACCCACACTATTCTGTGATTCCTTGAATTGTTTGGGGTATAATTTTTGTACCTCACTTGTAAAGGGAAAAGAAATATTCCATCTCATAAACCCTGAGCAAAGGTGGCTTCTTGAGAAATTGCAAAAGCCTCTAACACTTTGGGAGTGTGCTTGGAGCTAGGAAGGCACCAGGACTCCCCTGACACTTCACAAAACACTCACACTAGGTCTTTGGGCTTTACAAGCAGATCCCTCAGAACCTGACATATCCATTAAACTAGAAATTTTAAGGAGGCAGCCTGAGCTTTTAAATAAATTTAATTTTATTTTAAAATATATGTCCTAAATCACCACACAGTTGAACATTTTACCTATCTGGCTTTTCATTCTGAACTTCTTTCATGGGTGTTAGTCCAATTAAGTATAAGAGAAAAAAAAACAAAAATGGAAAAGAAAAAAAATAATTATGTCATGCTTTTGTACATAATACATGAACTTTTATACAATTATGAAATATTAAAATGGAAGTTTATTATGTTTTATAATGATTATAGTAATATTACATGAATGTATGAGAAATTTCCTAGAGAGATATTTGAAAAGAACTCAGGACATGACTTTGTCACAGCTCTTTCAACACTCTGTTTTTATATGTTCCAAAATTATTGGTTTTTAACATGTTCTGCATTTCTTCATTTCTACATTGTGCTTACTCTGCCTCACCCTGTGTTAGCACCACTGCATTTTATAAGAGCTCGAGGAGACAGCTGGTTATGGCAGAGTCAGCTGGTGATGCTGACAACCTCCTTGATACAGTAAAAAGCCAGGGAAAAACGGGTCATGCTGTAAACAGCAAAGTTAATTTTCACCAGAGGCTTGTGGGAATATGCAGGTCACATCACAAGGTGTCTATACAACATATCCTACAGCAGTAATATCACCTCCACCTGGGCACAATTCCTGTTTCTTACACAGAATGGTGACAAAGATCCCTCCTACCACCTCCCAGTCACTCCCTGAAGCAGGAATGCTGCCTGAAATGTTTACAAAAAGACCATAATATACACTCCTTTCTTAAGCTTCTATAAAAATAAAATATCAGAAGTTTTTGTTGAAGTCCACAGAAATATAGCCACAGTTGCAGAAGTTGATATGGCACCTTAAAAGCTGGATAGGAGCCTTACCAAGCTGCATTACTAAGAAATTACTGACTAGATTCAAGCAAAGCCAGTATTTTTCAATTTATAGACACATAAATTTCATAAAACAGAGTTGTGTTCCAAAAGTATTTCTACTTTGGGTCTGGTTTTCCAATATTATTCATTTTTAAAGGAGTCAGTCAAGATATTTTTTGTCATATTTTCAAGATTCGAACATTTTTCCAGTCCACAGAGCATAAAAACTACCACTGCTTCAAAAGTTGCTCATTAACTCATAAACTCATATTTTTTAAAAATAAAGGTTGCAATGTTGCAATAAGAGCTACTTTTTCATATATTTTTGAAGTGTTTTTCCATTGACTTTTAGTAATATAAAATGTCTACATAAGCAATTAGAAATAAAAGGTAGTTATCTTGCCAGTTTTTGTAAGGTGCTCTGGGAAGGACTATCTTGTGGAGGATTTGGGATTTTTAGTGCAGAGGGAAAAGTCTTAGAAAATTCCCCTACTAATACTTCTGAGATAATTTCTTTTCTGAAGTATATTTGTAAAAGATACTGCAGAATGGGTTGGAACAGGGAACTAATTGGACTGGGGTTTGGTCTATGCTTTATCTATTTCACTTTCCAGCAATTTCTCTGCATAAAAGATCCTAATCAGACATTGCCTGCATTCCTAACGCCCTGCAAAAAAAAAAAAAGGGGAATGTGCTTACCTAGAAGCAAAATGTATGGACTATATGATAGGAAGAAATAGGGTCATAACTCTGGTTCTTAACACCTGTTGGCTCCCCAGTAGCCATCAGTATACTGATGTGTGTTTCTTTTGTGAAAGCAACAGCATCAGAAAATTAGTAGTTGTTTGGGGCATCAAGTGGACTACTGTTTCCAAATTCCAAAACAGCTTTTGGAATATCTAATTTTTAGTAGGGCTTTTTCCTACTGTACCTTCACACATTTGAACAATTGCCAGCATTTTCTGATCTGGCTTTTAGAGGTTGTTTCATAGATCTGCATACTCAGCTCAAGTTATTTAGCAGTATGTACAAGCAATTTGAACAAGCATTTTGTTTCTTCTACTTCATAAAATATCCATCAAGCTTAGACATGCACTCCTGATCGTTTTTCCCCCTGAGTTTTTTTTCAGACTTTCTCCATGGTCTCCCTCCTGTCCCTAGTCTTTTATTTCCACTCTCCCTGTTGTTTCCAGCTGACACATTATCCGTCTCAAGAGGCCATGAGCTGTAGGTTATTTCCACAGAGCAACATCAGTTAGCCCTGGATTTCCCCAGCTGCCACAGTCAGTGACTCCAACACATTGCTTTGGCTCTTTCCTACTTGCTTTTCCCACCTCCCTTTCCAAAGACTTTCCCTCCAGCTCCTGCCTTATTAGGCTGAGGGAAAAAACCCACACTAATGGATTTGGGTCTCTGAGGAGTGCAAAATCCTCGGCATGCCCACTGAAGGCTGTCAAAGGCAAGTGAAGGCTGCTGGATACCAATTCTGTATATTAGCAGAAACAGACAAAACCCTCAGAAATAGTCTCAGTTCTTCAGAAGACTTTCTATGATAGATGGCAATTCAAAACAGAACTATTCTAGTATGTATTAGGATATAGACACAGGGCACTTGCTTGGGGAAGATAAAGAGATGCGCAACCTTGTACTTCTGCAGGCATCTTGATGCCTAGGGAGGCTGACCTGGAACAGAGACTTGACAGAGTTAAAAGAATAAAGTTGGTATTTATTAGAAGTCTTACTTTGGGCAGTACAAGGGCCTGGGCAGGGCTACACCCAGGATGGACCCAAAATTGTCACCAGATGGATGACCCGTCATGTGTTTTCACAGTTTCATAAGTTTTGATCCTTTTACATATGGGGTTAATTGTCCAATTAGAGCTTCAGCTTATAAAGTCCTATCTTCCTTGTTTGCTCTCTTCAATTCACTGTTGTTTTTGCTTTTGGGGCCTGGGGCTTGTAACAGGTGTCCTTGGTTCTCAGGCTGGAAAAGGATTGTTGTGTCTACCTACCCTATGAAGAGAACTTAATAACATTTAATTTGAAGTTCAGAGTTACACACCAAGGCAGCACAGAATCTGAAAAATATGAAAGCTAAAATTTAAGGCATCAATCTGCTTTTGAACTAGATAGATGCAATAAGAATTCATAAGGAATTTGAGGCTTCAATCAGATAATCTAGAAGGAATAAAGAGAAACAATCACAAAAAATGTATAACTCAGAACTTTTTTTATTCTAAACAATAATTTGTCTGCTACTAGGCTTGCTTCTTATTAAAAATGGCCTTGAGAAACTGATCTGAATTCTGCTTCAGGTAAAGAACAGTGTAAGTTTCAAAATCACAAAATAGCCACTTTAGGGACGTATCTTGGATAGAAGGATATATGAGGAACAAAATAATTGCATATAAATTTAATCTAGGGTGGTTTATGTTCATGACACAACAGATGAGGCAGTTTGAAACTATATTGGTAGGGTAGAAAGCTTATTTAAATACATTTGAATAACTTATTTCCTGAACTCTGGATAAAAATAGGACAGAGTGTGTGTGGGCTATATTACAGAGATGCACTCCCATTCAAAACAGACATATTTCATCAGTTTTTCCTTTCAATAATCCAATTGTCAGTTTTACAGTCCATAAAAAAATGTGCAGAAGGGATAGGAAATGACTTTCATGCATATCCTGACTGCTGAGTTGCTCTGTTTCATTACATTGCCCTGCAGATGACTGACAGCTCTGTAATCAACTTCAGACTGGATTTAGTGGTTCCACATCCCATTCTCTCATTAATTATTGAAGGCATTTTTCTCTGTTGCACACTGGGTCACTGTATCCATTGTGCTTATATTTGCATCTCCTGAGCAGCAGAGGAGTTGCTGTTGAACTGGGAATCAGTCATCACATGCACACACACAAGAAAAGATGAAGAAAAGTAACATAAAAGAACCATAGAAGTGTTTGCAGGAGGCCTGGAGCAGCTTCACTGCTATCTGTGAGGTCCCGTGTTCAGGAACAAACCGGTTGCTTACAAGAAAGGTTCTTGTTTTGCAAATGCTTTTGGTTTTTATTCTAAACAGAGAATAGTTTTTGTTTTTTGTTTTTTTTTTTTTCCTGTTAATAGTATTATTCACCCATTTCTTGCTGTCTGCTTAATTGGAGAGTGCAGAAGAAAAAAAATATTCCTGAGAACTCTGCATGTACAAATAGCATATGAGTAAAATTAGTGCCCTCTAAATGTCATATATACTTAATTTTTTTTTTTTTTTTTTAACATTCAGTGACTGCTAAAAATGCCCTGGTCAGAGTTCTTTCTTGGAAGTCTGGGTGACTGATCAATTAAATATGCCTACAGAAACAGGCTCGGTACACATCATCTCATCCACTCTTCTCTGAGGCAGCTCTGGTTTGGTGTTTACTGAAACCTGGTGCCAAGGTAATATACAGCCTCCTTTGCTAGGCTCTAGGTGCCCAGCCAATATATAGCTAATATAGATGGGTCATAGAATCACAGAATTGTTTGGGTTGCAAGGAATGTTGAAGATCATCTCACTGCAGCCCCCCTGTCACAGGGATGCCTTTCACTAGATCAGGTTGCTCCAAGCCCCATTCAGGCTGGCCTTTAACCCTGCCATGAACAGGGCGTTCACAACTCCCTTGGGCAACATGTGCCACCCTCAGAGTAAAGAATTTCTTCTTTATGACTAATCTAAACCAAAGCTATTTCAGTTTAAGACATTCACCCCTGCCCTATCATCACTTGCCCTTGTAAAATGACCCCCTCCAGCTCTCTTGTACCTCCTTTAGGTTCTGGAAGGCGCTCTAAGGTCTCCCTGAAGCCTTCTGTTCTCCAGGCTGAACAACCCCAGCTCTCTCAGCCTATCTCCATAGCAGAGGTGCTCCAGCCCTCTGATCATCTTCCTGTCCCTGTCTGCACTCTCTCCAACAGGTCCATCTCCTTCTTATACTGGGGACCCCAGATCTGGATGCAGCAGCTCCCTTTTTCTTAATTCACACTATCATAAAATGGAATATTTGGGCTGGATGATACGTGACAGGTAAACCATAAACTGAAAATCTCATATCTACTTACAATTAGTTTTAAAAATAGCAAGCTAATTGACCTACTCACCCATCTCCCAATTCCTACTCCTACTATCTCTGACTGTATCCTTCGTAAGTATCCACCTGCTTGCATTGATGCGATGATAATTTCATGGTTCACCAACATCCTGCCTGTGAAATAGAAAAAACAACAATTTCTGACCTCATGAGCATGTTCCATGAGCAACTGTCCATGCCTGGGAGAAGACAGAAATTTCATTTAAAAGATAATGCTGAGGTTTTGAAATCAACCTGTTTCTAAAAGAGAATAAAGTTTAAAAAACACTGATGAAACAAAAGCCAGTGGAAAATGTCTGTCTAAATGTTAGAAAGTTTGAATTTTTTTTTCTGTTTTGTTTTAAATAAGGAATTACTTTAGAAAATGAAACAGAAGAAAGAATTGAAACATAAATTTCCAACATGGGAATTTCTCAGCTACTAAGGGTGCATCTCAAAAGTGGAGATTGTTGATACACAAGTTCAGGGGCAGGGCTAATGTCTAAACGACTGAAGTGAACACACTGTAATGAACAATAGTTGACAATACTTAGAAAGATAAATTATTCATCTCTAGAGGATGAACAAACCAAATATTTTTTTTAAATTGGATTTTTTTTCATGATGTATGAGAATGGCTGAATATGTGTATAAGCAAATACTGAGGGCTTTGAAGAAACTGCAGAATTTGATCTATGATTAATAAGTTGAATCAGTTGAAAAACATTTGCAGTAGGCTTTTGAACATAATAAAACAGTGTTATTAGAAAGGTACTATGTAGTGGGACTAAACATGTGAACATAAAATTTATTCATGGGTTCAGCTGAAGGAAGAAATACCACAATTTCACTAACACTGGGAAGAAGAACAGGCTTTCTTTATGTTACAAACTGGTGGAAAACCAGCTATTATATGTGAAATCATTTCAATGCATCTTGCAGCACAAGCCAATACTGCTGCTAAAAGAAGGGATTGTTTTACACGTAAATAAGTTTTTAAGCACTTACAGTAGCAGACTCACAAACACAGGTCTCTATAATATTTATTCCAGGTGACATTTTTAGCCATTAAAATTGTTTCTCTTGAAATATGTATGAAATATTTTCTCATCCTGGAAAAACAAATATTGAAGTTAATATCAAGAACAATTTTTTAAAGTTTCTTCCTATTCAGTAAAATGTCAATAACTGTTCAAAAATGAGGTTAAGAGGGAATAAAATATCCATTCCGTTTCCCTCTCAAAAAGAAACATTCTTATGAGGACAATATGCTAGTGCTTTTGTGTTTCTTCACCACTTGACTTATAATTAATTAAAAGATTAACTTAGATATAATTATGTGATGGTGCAGAATGAACATAAAAAATGAGAAGGCTTTGCTAATCTTACTCTCTCTTACTGCTATGCCAACTATGATATTAAAGAAAAAAAGCACCCAAAAAGTTCTCAGATACATTTGTTGCATCTTGGGCTAATTAACACAGGGGATATCTTCATGTCAAAATCACATTCCATTCTTGAAAATCCTTACTAATTACTTTCTTAATAGATTTCATATGCATTTAACAAACAGTAGCTTGTAGACAAAGGAATGTGGATTCTAATTGAACAGCTTCAGGAAGGAAGTCATGAGGATAAGGCTGATGTTTGAAGACTAGGTAAAATTTGGCTTTTAAAACTAGAGGAAAGAGAAAAGTCAGAAGAATGCCTAATAGAAGGCATTATTTTGTGTGATTTTTTGCTCAGTAATAGTCAGAAATTTTCATTGAAGACTTCTGTGGCAGCAAGGGGAATCCAAAAGTATCTGTGACATCAGCTGTACTATGTCACCTTTAATATGAAAACCTCCTTCAGCAAAAGAGAAAAAAGATTATCATCCATGTCATATCACATCACTGACAAATCGTAATCTTCCCCATGATAATGTCTCTGCCAGCCCTTTTACTAATATTGAGAAACTCATCAAAAGTAGTAATAATATTTCTCCTAATTTCCTATTTAAATGTAATTAAGGTCAGATTATACATAATAGCTCCTGTGTTAATATAATACTTTCAGTTGAAATAACTCTCTTTTTTTTCTTCAGAATTGAGCACGTTTTCAATGAATGCTCTCTAGGAAGACTGGAATTATCTCATCCCTACTGTCTCAGGATCACATCTGTCATATTTAAGGATGCACCATGCTGGTGGCCCATAGACAACCTGCTTCCAGCTGATCCACTGATTACTTTCCCCCTGTCTGTTATTTCCAGCTTATAAGCACATAGCTGGAATCAGCTTTTTCTGTAAGCCTAAATGCATAACCTTGCATTTCACTTTGTTACAGCTCATCCCTGTCCCACTGTTCAGCTTTTCAATGTAATTTCATCCTCCTTATACAATATTCTAGCAGCTGACTGGTGCCAAGGCTGAGTATTAAAATGTCACTAATAATGTTGTTATAAAGATTATTTTTTATGGACAAGTGCTGAAAATTACATCATCAAACCTGACAGACTGATTTTCACCTCTTTCAACACACAGAATAGTAGAGGGTCTATGAGCAGGAGCTTCATGCAACTCCTGCCAAAAAAGCCAGCCTCTTTTTCTCCTTGAAATGGGACATTTATGGAGACTAGATTAAACTTTTGAGAATGCTGCTTTCCACACAGATTTCCAATACACAGTTATGTGTGAAACATAAATGCACACACCTGTGTCTGTTCTTTCAGGTAAGCTCACAGCAGCCTACATGTACCAATTTCAGGGTGCCCAGGTTTTGACACCCTATGGCTCTTTTGGCCTTATGTATCATTTCTGCATTTCTAAATATAAACCAGAGAAAATTTTAAGTTTCTGAACATAATTCAGTATTTCTGTACTGGAATTAAAACTTTTTTTTTTTTTTTTTCTATTCTGTTCTAATCCAAACCTCTTTTCCATAAGGCTGACACTCCTACAGCTCTAGTTAGAGGAGAAAGAGGGAGAAGAGGGAGAACCATCATCCTTTTTCCTTATGAGTAGAGGTTAATTTCTACATGTTTTCTTAAGTAGAAGCACTGAGCTCAATAACATTCTACTTTTTCCTACCTGTATGTTCAGAGCATTTAAGAAAGTTGCCTATAGAGAGAGGTTGTGGATCTGTTTCATCATTTGGAAATGAAAACTTTTAAAGTTTAACCTCATTTAAGTTCTGCATCTTCTTCAGATAATATTAAGAATGTACAAAGGAAAAGCAATGTTGTCTTTGTGTAAACAACATACAGATGAATAATCTGGTCCTCCAGGTGAACAGGATGTGAGACTGGGAATTTATCAACAACAAATGGCATCTTTTTATTTAAGGCAAATTTATGCTTAAAAGCTTGATCTGTAGAAAGCAAATGACAATGAAACTGTTGCTGTCTGGAAACTGAAATGGGTGCAAGAAACTCGCACAATTGAAAGAACAAGTGTAATAAAACTAGTTTGCATGACAGACACAAATATCAATTCATCTGCCTGTGCAGGCAGCAGCATTTTCTTGGTCTCCCAGTGTGAAAAGCAATTTTTATCAGAAAACATCAAACTATTACCCAGATAATAATCAGTTAAGGTATTTGACACATTTGGAAGCATCACAATTGTTATTTTCTGTATATGGCAACTCAAGTATTGAGACCTATAATGAACAAGGAAGTTATGGGTTCTTTAAACTGCAGTCATTAGTCCAGTCTTTGGGTCACCTTTTCTCATCCTGAAGGCTAAAATAAAGGATGGAGAATTTTCTCATTCAAAATAAGTTTGGAATTGTGACAGTGCTGTCAGAGCAGTGATGAAAGTCTGTTCCATGGTCAGCTTTCTGTCTGTTTCTGAATGAGGATGGTAGGGCACCAGCTAGGGGTGGTAGGTAGAATTAAGCCGAGACTTTACAGCCTCTGGAGGAAAACAGACATTTACACACACAGTGTGCACAACACATTAATCTCATTCTAAAGCAGGTTTCTAAATTGATCAGATGAATCATGCATTATTTTGCATATTTCCTTTATCGTCTATAAAAGGTAGCCGTGGTAATAAACTCAGATATAAATATTGAGGCTAAAATTAGCGAGCTGAAACACACCCAGGAAGACATATGTGCTCTCAAAGACCTAGAAATGCCCTATTTAAAACAAAACCAAAATAAAATCCGTGTTTGTTTCTACTCAGAGCTTATAGTTATGGCATAAAACAAGGGTACCCATATCCTTTCAGTATCCTTGAAGCATTTTTAAACTACGTGCTGTGAATATTTTAATATATTCATCTTCAGTTGAATAGTGAGTTCAGATTTCTTTTTCAAGTTTCAATGTTTTTGTCACCCTTACCACCCCTATGACTTTTCTAGTTATTTTCAAATACCATTGCTTCTATCTTCAAATATATAAAAACCATGGAAACATAAATCTTGACAGGATCTCAAGAGTGCATGTATTAATCTGTCCCCTAGATATGAGATAAGATGGGTATATCTTAACCATTTCTGTCAGATGCTTTTCGGAAAACATTTTCTTAAAAATATCCAGGGGGGTAGGTTTTACAGCTTCCTTAGGTAATCTGTCCCAGTGCTTTACTCCCTGGTAATCTGAATGTTTCTTCTTACACTTTTGCCAGTTAAATTAATTTGTTTTTCCCTTATCCCCTGTGGATGTAGAAGAAAGCAATTAATCATCACCTTTTTTATGATACAATTTAACATATTAAAGATAGCCAACCTGTCTCAGTCTCTGCTTTTCCTTCTGTAGACAAAAGGAGTCAAATAAACCTTTTTCTCCTATTGTTCCTCCTTCAAACTTTTTGGGCTATGTCTATCTGACTACAGTGAAACTTAAAATTTTACAATGGAATGGTGGTAGGTGAGCTTTAATCATTATTTCCCATATCTTACCTCTCACATGGTGTTAATGAATCCCAGAATGAGATTCACCAGTTTTGAATTTTCATCTCTCTGTTGACTTTCTCCTCAGAATGTGCTATCATTCCCAGGTCTCACGTGGCACATTGATGCCTTGTGAGCTCCCCTCATTTTGTAGTTACACATATGAGTTCTTCTTCAGGGTGCAGTGCCTTTTACTTCTCATTATTGAATTTCATCTTGTTAGATTTCATCTTATTTCCCCAGTTTCTCAAGATAATTTTGAATTTTAATGCTGCCTTGTAGGTTGCTTGTGACCTCCCTCCTGGCCCTGCTTGAATTCATTGGTGCCTCACAGATTAGAAAGGAAACTGATAATATTACTGAGTTAATCAGTGTGTGAAATGGAAAGTTTAAAGCAACAGTAGAGAATGAAAAACATGGCTGGAATTAGTTGGGAATAAATGCCTTGTGGGTAGCTGCCAGCTAGGAGATAGCAATGCTTACATGAAGCTTCTCCTGATACTGTGTATTTTGAGAATATTTAGTACCTACTTAAAAAAATGATTATTTGCAGACAAAGCATAACTTTAGTCTCTAATTCCTTAATCTTATGCATGTGTACTGCCTGTGTCAGCCTTCTACATGCCAAAATGATGGATCTGTCTCAACTGGGTGACTATCCTGCAATGGGAGGCCTCTTGGAATGTGTAAAAATGTGTGTTGGTGTCACACCAAAGGAAAACAAAAAAACCAGTAACACATTGTCTAGCACAAAGCTATGCAGGTCAGAAAGTGATGAAGGTTGACTATTTCAGCAGGACAACTGCTGCATCTGAGACATTGATAGCATTGGTGGGAGGCACATACACAACATACCAATGTCTGAAGCCCAAGATCTACGCAACACACCTCCCATATTTTATCAAGGATTTTACACAGACTGCAAGTTTTCCCATTTTAAGATGTGGAACTTGGACACAGTGCAGCTAGGAACAAAGTTTCCATACAAGTTTAACATAAAGTAATCAACTAAAGAGTGCATGTTGCCTGACTGAAGGAGATAACCAAAAGGCAAAAGGATATTAAAAGGGATAAAGATTGTATTAATTATATGTAAATCTGTAGATTACATCTTTTAATTTGGAAATTGTCTTCTGTATTGGGAACAGTGGGTCAGGGATTCTGGAGCTTCTGAGAGCCTGTAGTCAGACAATGGGTGTGAGACAGTAAACGTCAACAGATAGGAGATGCAGACCATGGAAGGTGCATCCCAAAATTATTCCAAAAACCTAAAAATCAATATTCCTTTATATAAGTCATTAAAGGAAATACTGAACTGATCAGGAATCACCTTATGGGTATATAGGAAATATAAAGATATACCTGATATATAAAGATATTCCTTATAGCCTAGCAATTAATCACTAAGTCTGGTGTGAGGATTTTTTTTACTCAGCTGATAGTGACTCTATCTCATACTTTCAGACCAAATACCTAAGCAGCTATTCTCTGCCTGTCAGAATTAAATCAGGAATGGTTCTTCAATAACTTCTTTCATCTTCTAGAGAAAAGGTTGGTCTTAATAAATTTTTAATGACATATTTCTGTTCTATCATATTATTTTTCAAAAAATATATGTAAATCAGTTTATTCATTGCCATGATACACAGCTTTTTTTGATAATTGCTTAAAACCTTTCAATATTTCCCTCTTACTAGGTAGTCTGCAGCATACTCCATACATCTGTTTTTCTCCTTTTCCATTTATTCAGAAATACGTCTTTTACGTTTTGCTATCACTTCTTCATGAATGAGAGCAAAAATAAACTCTTTTAATATGTAGAAAGAAATACATCTTAAATTTCCCTCATATATTAATTCTTTTTGTGTAAACATTGCAGTTCAATGACTCACTCTAATGTGTCTCTTCAAAAATAATGCACAATTTTTATGGTATTTTAAGACTTCAAAATTTTTCAATTTTCTCTGTTATATGGATATTCCTGTACAGACATCTCAACTGCTCATCAGGCAACTCTCATTTTCCTCCAGCAGTTTTCAGCTAGCATCCATGTTTTTAGCATCCTCATCAAATGTTGTGCATCAATCATTACCAGGATGATGAATGGTGATTCTCTTAGGTACTCTTCCCTTGTTTTGTCAGCTGGACATCCCATGCTCCTTATAGACCTTCCTCAATGAGCACTGGCAAGGAAGATCTGGGTCAGAAACTTTCTGTGACTTCCATAAGAAAATCCTCCATAAGTAACTCTAAAAGGTTCTTACCTGACAGTATAAGCCTATACAATTGTATGAATTTGGGAGAAGAGATAGAAGCACCTCTTGCTATTCTGATGTCTTCACCTTTTTTCTCAGAATTTTGTCGCTATTTCTAATTGTCTTAGGGTCACTAATAATACCAATGTGGATAAGCAGCTTTGAGTAGCACTGATGTTTTCAAGGTCTGTGCAAGATCTTGAAGGTCATCAAATTCAGATGCTTGGGCATGTCACAGCAGATTCTATTTGCAATTAAAATAGTGAGAATAACAAGAAGATTAATTGCTTTCTGTGGAGGTATTAAAGATTCATATCAATGTAACTGAGCTCATAATCTGGACCACTGACAGGTGAGTTCATTTATAAGGAGTGATTTCATTGTCATTGTTCTTGCCACAGTACTTTCAAAAAAATGTAGTCCTTGATATACTTTCACATTTCAAATACATTAAAAATATGCATAAAATAATATAATTCCTCCTAAAATATATGCTTAGTTAATTTCCCTTCATCTCAAATAAAAAGATTGCTTCTCTCTCCTTCATTTTCCTGTCAATATGCAATGAATAGGTGGCAATTAATGTATTCTCACAGATGTCAGTGCTGATATTGGTAAGTATGGATGAGTCTCCTAGCACAGTGGTGAACCTGGGCAAACTGCTTGATTTCTGCAGCCAGGCTACATCTCCTACTGGATGCAGTTAGCTGTCAATATCTTGTACCATGTAGCCATGCTGTGGAGGAAAAAGTAAAGTCACACAGTGCAAGGATTTTCAGCCTCTGTGACCTTTCTGCCTGCACTGTTCAGTGTCAGAGGGCAGTAATGTGAGCACTCCTTGGTATCCCAGTGTGAGCCTCCAGAGTCACATATGGATCCACTGTTACACTGGGAAATCCATGGACTTTGCAGTTATTGGCTCAGCTCTGGCAGCAAGAGAGGTAAACGAAAGAGTTAAAGCTTGTGTTAAATTTTACCTGTATCAGCAATATCATAACTTCAGAGAAAACTGTAATTCTACAAAATAGCAGTATTCAATATCAAAATTGTTGACCCAGAGTGTAGTCTTATATGAGGGGTTCTTACCTGTGCCCATTCCCAGTCATTAGGGTCTTCACTGTTGTGAACTGTGCATGGAGTAAGTCCAAGAGTCCTGGTAAGGATTTGGTAGGTAAAATTATATCAGCTTGAATTGAGCCACCATTGAAGAAATCATCTCACTTTCAGATTAAGGTTGCAGCAAAACACACAAATACTGTTGGTACAGAACAGTAATACATAATATCAAACATAAAAGAAGGTTGTTCCCAGGTGCTGGAAAATATTTGCTTTAATTACTGTCTTTTACAAAATCCCTTAAAACTGATTGCTTTAATTGAAAGTTGTAGAAATAACATACATTTGGCAGGAAAAAAGATTGTTTTGTTTACCACCTCTGTTGTGTCTAAAATAACCACAATTACACAATCTATTGGTGAATGAATAATTCTTTTGTTGAATATTAGAGAACAGAGAGTATGCAGTTAAAACAAAACCAAATGTAAGCCCAGTCTTTATTATGCATAAAGGTTTTTAAAAACTAAAATGTATTTCTCCTATTCCCCCCAAAAAGCACACTGCCAGCAATTTCACTTTATAGCAAAGTACATCAGAGATAAAGTCATTACGCAAAGAAGAAAATCTCCAACTATAAAGACTTTTGATGATAGTAGTATCAAGACTAAACTATTTGCATAAGCCTGAATCTTGGCCAGCAGATGAAAAATCTAACTCCAAGCTATTGAAGGCTCCTAGCCTTTACTGCAATTACAATATTTATATCATATTCTTTGGAAAATATTTGGAAAATATCCTTCATTCTTTCAAAAATCCTGTTTTGTATATCTGCATATTCTCTCACTCCCAGCTAGCTCCTAACTGAATGCTTGCATAAAAATTTAGGAATCCAGAAAAATATTAGGAGCATAGATATTAATTGCATCTGATCTTTTATGCTATTGATGTACTGTCTAAAATAGCTGACATAGGTATTTTGTGACATTTGAGGTGTCCTAGGATATTTCCTACAGCTGCTGCTCTAAAAGGTGTGGTCTTCCATAGGTCCCTATAACATTTTCAAAGACTGTAAAAATATTTCATGACACCATGAAGGGGTTTTTAGAAGATACCTTAGGTGGATGGCTGAAGTGTTACTTTAAAAAGTCAAGAAGGCTAAAAGAACAACTCCATTTTCTCTAAACTAGATATATTTGGCCACTTACATTTCTTAACAGACTCCACTCATCGTACTGAGATCTTCTTTATCTATAATGAGATCCTAAGCACTTAAATTACACTTGGACAACTACAGAGAGGCACTTAAATGTGTGTGACTTAATCTGGGTCTCACTCTAACTGTCAGATGCTGAGTTCAGTAAGGTTTCTGATTTTTTTCTCCCACTAGTCTCAAAAGCCAGCTATTGAAATTTGGCCAGTTTAAAAATACTGTATTTCAGTTTGGGACCAAAACCAACTGTATGGCTTAGCTTTATGTGTGATGATCCCCTATGAGTAAACATTGAGTTTATGACAGGTTCATTACTAAAGTGTTTTTAGGAACAGAATGTATAGAAATGTAATAGAAATAGTGGTGATGTAACAGTCCCACTGTAGAACCAAGTTTTCTAGGGAGAGGTACCATTCTGCTTTAGACCTAAATGTCTTTCATGGTTAGAAAACTGGAAGTCTTGGGAAGACCTAAAATGTTAATGTGTTTCTAGATGAAAAGCATTGCGACAACAATGTGTAAGATGGTGTGGCTTGGGAGTTTTTGTTAACTTTGTTTTTTTTACAAAGTTCCGACTAAAGAACTACTTGTGGTGCCTCCAAGGGCCGTTTTTTCAAGACTTGCAATAAGTCTTCAGATCTGGTGGCTAAGAAAAATGTTTTGTTTGTTTTACCATCAAACTGTGGTTTTATAGATTGCTTGAGGTAATCCAACAATGCATACTTTAGGAACATAATTTCTGCCTAGGCTTTACTGAGAGCATGTAAATACTGTTTTTGAACTTGCCTTTAGCTTATTATGCATTCTAATGCAAATTTGCAATGGAGAAGGTTTTGTTTCTTCTTAATTAGGTTTATAGAACTTCAGTCTGATTTAAACCTATCCTAAAATAAATGACATAGCACCCAAGTGATTTAAACCAATCATTTAATTCACTGTTTAAATGCTATACTTAGATGAGCTACCCACAGGAATTCCATAAGAAGGAGTAACTCATGGAATTGAAGAAATGGAAAAGCTGAGTTTGAGAGGCTTTCATGCATTCCTATTTATAAGTGCTATTTATATTGTTATGGAGTCAGCTTTTGCAGTTTGTACAGTGTGATCCACCGCAGTTTGCAAAGGCAGGATCTGACCTCAAGCCCATATGCCCAAACCTTTATCCTTTCTCTACAGCATGGCTAAAGAAACTTCACTCTCTCCTCCCCAGCCTTCACCCTCCCAGTAGAGCAGGAGGTTTTCACTTCCTTTGTCCTTCTCTCTCTAAACAGAACTGCATGTATCCTCACCTACAGACATCTGCCCAGCAGCTAAATGAGGTGCCAGTTACTGAAATTTCCCCCATGGCAGCAGCCTATCTTCCTCTTCTGCCTTTCCCGCAACCATCCTGTTCATGAATCTTCCAATTACTCTCTTATATCAGGAGCAATACTTTGTGCCCTTAAATGCAAGGAAGAACGTACAACCACTTCAGGTAAATATGGGAACCAGATGAGGAGGAAGGGAACAGGGGATATGACAGATGCCAGCCCAGTAGGAGTGAACCACAGCAGCCACTGCTGATAACAAGGTCACCGCTCACCAGCAGAAGCTGTCATCTCCCATTCTTTCTCCTGAGATTAGCTCAGCTGGTCAGAGCATGGTGCTAACATAATCAAGGTAGTGGGTTCAATCCATGTATGGGACACTCCACTAAAAAGTGGACTTGATGTTCCTTGTAGGTTGCTTCCAACTTGGAATCTTCTGTGATTATCACACCAGCAACAGCAGTAGTTGGCTGTTTCTGGATAGATTAAAAAAATATACAGGAGATTAATTTCTGTCCTAGTTGGACAAAAATTGTTGTTGAAATATTCACCACCCTATGCTTATGAAGGAAAAAGCTTTGGGCTCTCCAGAAACATTTTGTAGGCCAAGTCTACCTGTAGAGTGGCATTTGGATTGCACTTTCTTTCTGTATTACTTTCCCTAGAGAGTTGTATGAGTTGCTTGTCCTCATTTTCTGTCTTGATTAATATCCAAATAAAACATATCAGTATAGACAGAGATGGCTGAGTTAATGACAACCACTCCCTGGCTCCATGGTCAGGTACTTCAGAAGGGACGACATTGTAGGAAAGCTAACAAAAGCACAAGAATGAACTGGTGGTTGCTAAAGAAGTGGTCAGATACTGAATACCTTAGGGAAGGAATTTCTTTGGTTTTCCCCTTAAGAAAACATTCTGTTAGCAGACACCAGATCCTCTTGTCACACTTACATGGGTGTATGCTAAGCCTCAGGGTGTCAAAGAATGGGATACATTCACAGAAGGAGTGTGTCCTGCTCTTAGTCCTGCATTCTACCAGGTGTCCACTGAAGTAATTCTGCCTGCTTAGCTATTTGTGTTTTACTGAATTTTTACTGATTGGAATTATTATGATGCTGGTTATTGTCTGTGAGAGATGTGTGTGTCCTGACTCTCACCTGCAGCTGCCATAATCTCTTCCTTTTCTTAAGTGCTGAAGTGATCCAGGACTGTTTGCTGTGATGAACACTGTCCACTTGACACCATGAATTATCATTATCCATAGAAGCAAGAGATTGTATTGATCAAACACGGCTTCTGTGCCTCAAGTTGTAAAATCTTATTTATCACCTCACCCTTGACAATATCTTACTTAAAATCCCTTGCCAGTCTGACATTTAATATCCTTTAAATGAAAGAGTGCTTAACCTGAAGAAGATGCATTGAACCACAAATTTATGAAAGAGACAAAACTGGAAATTGCAAGATGTGTGCTTGCTGGCTGATTTCTTACCAGAGTCTGGAGAAGCCAGTCTCCATATGTCCATGGTCTCCATATGTAAATATTTCTGCCTCATTTTTTTTTTCTTTCAGGAAAACAGCTATATATGAGCTCACAGGGCATGCTAAGGTGGCATTACATTTCTCATCCATATAACTTTTTAGAAGGAATGATTTTGGGGCAACCCAGCCTCTGGGTGAGAAGTCATGAGCATGTTTTCTTCCTTCACTAATGTATGCTCTCAGCTTCCTATTCTATCAATTATCACATCAGTTCTGGGACATCAAGCAGAAAAGGTTTTCCTGAGAGGGTTTGGTTCAATTCATCAGTGTTCATGCCAAGACTGTCCAGGATTGTGTGATAACATTTATTCTAGTGTGTTTTCTGGGTCTACTATGTCTTTCAAAATATCAGAATGATTGATCTGGGAGGAGTGCAGTAGCCCAAACACTTTTGCTACAAAATACTCTCTACATTTGTGATTTCACCAGGATTATGCCCCAAAGCAGAAAAAAGAGCCTCACTCTTAGAGAGTGAAAAGGCGAATTCTACTGAGGGCAAACACCAATACAAGTTTTATATGCTTGCATATTTCATGGCTCCTAAAATATATGTTTCTTTTCTTGTGGGATAGACCTTTCTTTTTAGCTTGAACCAACTTTGAACCAACCAAAATAAGCTGCAAAGGAGAACAATTAGCTTGAGATCCTCTCCCCAAGTGATAATAAAATAATTTGGAATTTGCTTAGCACTTTAGGCACATTCATTTATTTGTCTCTGCAGCAGCTGTCTCCAAGCAGGACAGCAGCCCTGTTACCTTCAAAGGGCAGCAAGTGTTTACTGCAGTCATTATATCCACCCTGTGCTCTTTCAGGTGAAGCTGTCCCTTCCTAGCCTGTAAAATGCAGTATCCCTACTGTGCCAGCCATCCTGTTAGGAGTACTGCAAGTGCTATTTGTAGTTGACAGGAGTGTTTATTTTTCAGTAAAAGTCAAATTTCTATAGATACGTTTCCCCTGCCCTGAATACAGGTTTCTTACTTCCTATACAAATTAGTTATCATGCACAGTCTGTTCTTCAAGGCCTTTCTTGAAATGGGTCAGAGGTCTTTGGGGGTCTTTGGTGTTTTGTTTTCCCCTACAGTCCATGACCACTTCTTGGCCTCATTCCCACACTTGTGCTGTACTGTGTTGTGCTTATCTTCAGGAACTAGAACAGGGATGTTTGTCTCAGAAAAGTGCTACCCTATCTCCACGAGGCCCTCTTCTCCAGCCAAATCTTGTTCTTTCCTACAGCATGTTATTACCAGCGATCCTTGGTTATTACCAACAACCCTTGTTCATTATTGCCTGCAATCCTTGGCTGGCTCCTCAGCCATCCAGACATCAGTGTTTGAGACATACCTATTAGCCCCTTATCTTTTGGGATTCTACATCCCTACAACTGAAAGTCCTGGAAGAGTTCTGCTGGAACAGACAAGCCTCATACCAAATCAGGGCTCCCCTGATGAGGAGAGAGTTTTGAGCTGGTCTGCTCTTATTTCTCATGGAAATGCAGAACAGCCTGCAGAGAAGAGCCTGGCATGGGAAGAGCAGAGAAGATTTTTAGCTTTTGAAGGCTATGTTAAAAGCAATCAGCTCCTCAAAGTGAAATGATTCAGTTATTCAGGTAGTGCTGTTCTCCTGGGTAACAAGCTGAACCAGCTCGTTATCTGGTGGGCAGCACCAATTCACACACTGAGACAAGGCATTTCTATTTTTTATTCTAGATTGCACAAAGTAGGGATCCAGGTTACCCACAGAAAGCTGGCTCCCCAATCATCAACATTTTACACTATTTAAACATTTTAACAAACAAAAGCATTAGCATTCGCTGGTTACACATTGCGTAACTTTTTCATTACTTAATACTCAAACCCCTGTTTGCTAGCTATACCTCTTGCTAGTCAACATGTGCAGCTCTTCCTTCTACTTGAATCTGGGGTCTGGGTTAAATAGATGGCCAAAGAGTCGGTGGTCATGGTCACTGCTGGAATTACCTTTCCCCCAGTTACTGTTCAGTTCTGCTGACTGCACTCCATGTGGCTATTGTCCAGACAAACCATTCATCTTGGGATTGTCTTCTTTTTTCCTTCAAGCAAAAGATTAGCCAAGGTTACAATGTGCACAGTGCAATTGCTTAATCCTAGCTGTCCAGCTACAGCTACTGATTAACATCTAAAAAGAAATTGCAAAGTTTGATTCCAATCTTGAGAGGCTCAAATCTTAAAGGGCTTGATATCAGTGTCACTGAGATGCAGAGAGCACAGGCCACTTGAAATCCTTTATAATCATGTAAGTTGTCTCTTTTCCTCTAAGGTAGATCAAGACTATAAATAGCTTAAGCAACTTTTTCACCAGTTTTGGTTATGCACTTTAATCAAGTAGAAATTGCTCCTGATCTCTACAGTTTTGTTTTTAAAGCATACAAAGCAGTACCTATAAATACTTGACTATGGAATATTTCACAGACAATTCAGGCTGGCTAGAATGCACTCTTAGGTCACATATATTTTGTGCTGAGTGCTGTTTTTGATGCATTTTTGTCATCAAAATGGCGAGTGCCATTTTGTGATCTTTATCACAATTTAAGCAAAGCGGTCTCTAAGTTAATCTTTCTAAGACAACTCTACGGACAAGAAAACAAGTCAAAATAAAGGGGGAGTGAAAAGATGAACAGCACACCAAACCACAAGTTGATGCAAAGGTTTACTACATTCCCAGGGCTGCAGATGCCCCAGGGACTGTCTCTCAGCCACAGCCTCTGGGAGAAGGCTTGTGCTGAGCCCCCCTTTAGCTGTGGGGACACCAGGACCAGATAGTGGCACCTGGTGGGAGCCAGAAGGCTGTGCTGGGTGACCCCCACTATGACCCCAGCTGCTTCTTCACATGAAGCAACACAACAGACTGCAGCTGCAGGCACTTAACCTAAATACTCCTTTTCCCCCTTTTTTTCCTCTAGAGGACACTGCTCTCTGCTGCTTTCACATGGAGACTGGGCTTTCCCAGCTTCCCCCAACTGTTCCAAAAAGCTCCTGGCTGTCACCAGTTCTGCTCCTTCCAGATGCTGCAGAACTGTACCTCCTCAATCAGGACATCCATGGCTCCTGACTTATCTCTTCTTAAAGTAGCCTTCTTCCTGCTTTTCCTGACACCTGACATGATGGTACACCTGCCCTAATAAGACCTTTTAAATTACTGTATTCTTCAGTTAGGGACTCTTTAGTTGCCTAGAGTAAGACAAATCTTCATTCAGCATCTGAAGAATTCTACCTCAAATATGCTCCAGCAGCCTGGCTCTGGTAGACATTTCTTTTGTTCAAACCTTTTCACTTAACAAAAACCCATCAAACAAATTAACAACTAAACTAAAACTCTTATATGTTACTTAGTATGAATCGAAGCAATACATTATTATAATTATTATTATTATTATACATGCTTTACTGAGATTCATAAAGAATAAAGCCCAACAACATTTATTTAATGAGGGAATGAAAGCCAACAGAGCTCTTTAAGTGCCACAAACATCAACAAACTTAAATTGCTAAACTGAAGGGAAAACACATTTGATGGATGATTCTAGCTAAGTATTTACTTCTACAGAATTCTGACACAGAATTCCTAATATCCAACCTAAACCTTCCCTGACACAACTTCATGCTATTTCCTTAGGTCCTGTCACTGCTCACCAGTGAGACCAGTTTTTCCTTAAGTTTGTGATATTGTTCACTCCTGAGACAAATACTGTGCTGGGGAATTCCTGACTAGGAAGCCCTTTCATCTACTCTGCAAGAGGCAGAGAATAACAGAAAAATTAAATATGAGATGAATGGAGAAAATCCTTGAGTAATTATTGCATCAGAACCAGGGAATTAACAGATAGCTAAAGATAATGAAATAAACATGTGGATGTTTAACTATTAAGTAACAAAGAAATTTAAATACTTAGCAAAGGCCAGGAAAAAAAAACTTCAGAAGTGCCAGGAGGATCAAATCCTAGTTTGCTACTTTAAATGCAACTTCATTCCACCTCTAGTTTTCAGCCCATTATTAACTACTACTATTCAAGAAGCAGGAGACTTGAAATTACAAACAGTGGAAATCTAAATGTTCTAAGCATGTTTATACTTTTCTCACAGGGAACAACAAACCCATGAAAATCATTGTCCAAAACAGCAAAGTTCAAACAAGCCTGGACAATCATGTGGATAATGAGAACTAAATGACCTGAGATGGCCATAAGACAATCACTATTGGAAAATGTTATCAAGGAATTTTCCTCATGGGCCTTCTTTTATATCTCTTTGAAACACATAAAAGTGCTACTGGCTGAGAAAAAATATTCACCTAGCCCAGTATGACAATTCCTAAGCTCCTAGTAGTCATAAAGATGACACTTCATGAGAGTTTTATTGACCCAATGTGTGGCTTGTTTTTCAAGCCTTCCCTTGCTTTTATTGTCCCTGACAATGTAGCTTTTTTTTTTTTTTAATCCAAATGAAAGATGAGAAATTCACACATCTGACATGTTCTTCACACTCTTTCAATTTCATAGTTTTTCTTTTCTGAAGAATGTCAGTATAAGCGTCTTTAGGTGGAGGATTTCAACGCATGTTCTGATTTCAGTCACTCAGCGAGAATACAAAAACTTCTATATGAACATGACTCTAATTAATAGAAGGACATCAGGACTTTAAATCTAGGGCTCCATTCCTCACATATTCTTTCTTTTCTGTCAGCTCCAGAGCATTATTCTTTTCATTTTCTTCCGTTATTTCTCTCTATATTTATGCTCATTTTGAGTACTTAAGCCTTATTCTCAATTACTTAAGTTTACATTTACCTTTTGTAAACTTTGCTTTAATGACAATAGCAATGATCAACTACTCATTCTGCACATGGGGCTTGCAGAGCTATAGTGCAGCTTTTTTCCACTCTGTCCTTTCCATGCACTTCTGTTTGTAGACCAAGTGTCTAAGGATTGGTATTGTTACTCATTTGTTTGGTCACTCAGGTTTGAACTCCTTTCGTGAGCTCAAATGTGTTCTACAGGGAATCATTAATTGTGCATCAAAGACATCCACAGTTTCTTGCTTCCTTAAACCTTTGTTCCTTACAGGATGTAATTAAATTCCTTCAAAAATAGCAAAGTCAAAGAGAATTAGAAATAGTTCAAAACAGGTAAGTCTTCTCTGATTTTACAGATGCAAACCACCCTGGTGGTTTGTTCAGATAGAAGAAGGAAAGGAGGGACTGCAGTTCACGCAGACAGAACAGATAAAATAAGCAAGGAACAAGAACAGTCTGAGTGCACCTATTAGTTGGCATATAGGTGGCATCTCTTATTTTTTTCAGCCCAGTACAAGGTTTTTAATTATGAAGAGGTTTATAGTTTATCATTTATCATTATCATCATGTTTTTTGTATCATATACACATTAGAACAGCACATCCTGAATTAAGTTTCTGATGTATTCCTGCCTCCCAGCAGAGAGATAAGCAAAGAGTATTCCTGCTCCTTGTTAAGTAGATTGGGAGTCAACACAAGGTGATGCCAATATGAACTCAAAAGTCAGACCGAGGCCAGACACTGTCATATGTTATAAACCTACATTATGCCGTAACTGGAAGAATTGTCAGAAATGTAATTGCTAAAAATTATTAATGAATAACTTCTGGCTTATAACCCATTTCTGATGCAGATGCTGTTTGCAGTGGAAGACAGCCAGGGACTGAAAACCAAATTCAGAGGGGAGTATAAATATGTCTTCTTTGATGTGCTACACCTGGCCAGTCCTTATAATGAAAAGATTCATTGCAATTTGAAGATTGATTCTTAGGAAAATATAAATAAGCAGTAAAGGTCTTTTTCCCTTTGCTTTCCAATCTCAATGATTTATTGCTAAAACCTCTTCCATTTTTCAGAGTGATTTAATTGTTCTCTTTTTGATATGGACTTGGAAAGATATCTTTAAAAGAAACTTAAAACTTTCAAGAAACTTCCTCTTTCAAAAAAAAAATAAGAAGAAACTACAGTGTATAAATAAAAGGAAGCAAATAAATATTTTAAATGGCGTTGCTCAACAAAAGTGACGATTTCCTGGAAATAGCAAAACTGCTTTTGTCTTGCAGGCACAAATTCTGAGTTATCTTTTCATAGTTAGTGTTTCTGTTGTGGGCTGTTTTGTGACTGGAGGAATTAATGTCTACACGAGAAATAAGGAATTAATTCTACATGAGAATTTCCTTAAATATGCACACATTCAGGTCCTGAAGAAGGTCCTTGAATCATCAGTATGAAGGGTCTTCATGAAGAATGCAGTTTGTATCTGGTGTTTTGTGCTTGTCTTGATCCAAATTGAGATGTCACAGCATGTGCTGTCAGGTGGTTTTGGTATTGATCAATAAAGAACAGGAAACCACATGACGTTCCCAAGAAGAAACTGGGTATATCAGATTTAAGAATTACATTTGGTTCTGGACTTTCCTTAGCTGTAGAAACTCCATTTTACTCTATAGTGGGTTTTCATTCCCAGATCTCATTTGGCTCATATTAACACAAACTCTATATTGCAAAATAGTGTGGCTAGGCATTCCCTGGGTTTTTTTTGATTATTTGTTTGGGTTTTTGTTTGTTTGCTTGTCTGCATTTTTGTTTGTTTGTTTCACTGTACCGGGCATGCATCTGCAGCAGTAACATTTTCCTATATCACTCTTTTATCCTGTTGATCATTTTTTTCCTATTAATTGTGATAATTTTGTTAGCTAGTGCTTCTTCTCTTACCATCTCTATATGCAGCTCTTTCCTATCTGCCTCTAATGTTATTAATTTCATTTCTTGTCTTGATAGGAAAAATTAATCTGATAAACAATGCAAGCTGTTCCTAAAAACTTAAAGTGATTACACTTGAGTCCGTGAATAACAGTCCCATTTAACAAAAATGCCTTAACTGTGGATGTTAACAATTGAAGAGTAAACTTCAAGGAGCAGATTGCAAGTAGTACTGGAAATTATATCTTAGAAAGAATTACTTTAAAAATTTTAAATGTCCTTTAAAAAAACGTTGGGCCTCTTTTGTGATTATGATTATTATTTTTGTATTAACTTATAAATAACTGGAAAATAAACATATTTCATTAAATTCTATACAGTAATATCCTTTGCTGATGGCCTGTAAGATTTGATTTTGTTTAGTAAGCACAGTGACAAACCCCATTTATGCATATTTCATGCTGCCTAATTCATGTGGGTGCAGCTTTAAAACACTAAACCCTTCACACCAAACCTCTGCTTCAGGAACACAGCGTGAAACAAAAGAATTCCAGCTTTTAGCATCTCCCAAGGTAGAAGGCAACTACCACTTTACCTGTGCTTTGCAGTTATTCATGCTAACACCTAACAGGTTTTCAAATTACTTAATATTTTAGTGGTGGTTGTGGTGGTGTTTCAAACACACAGAATCCTAAACTCAGTTGTGGTATAAACTGATGTAATTCAATTATTCACCTGCATGGTCCATAAACTCTGTCTGGAAATGGGATTGACTCTTTGCCCAAACTCACACACAAAAGGAAACATACAAGGGTGGAAGCAAGGATGAAGTTAGCAAAGTTAAAGCCCAAACCAAATTAACCTGGCCAGGGATATAAGAGACAAGAAGGGCTTCCATAAGTGCACAGATAATAAAAGGAAGGCTGATTAAAGGTGCAGAACATCTCACCTATGAGGAAAGGCTGAGAGAGCTGCACTGTTTGGCTGGGAGAAGTGAAGCCTCAGGGGGGATCCTATAATGTATATAAATAACAAATGGGAGGGAGCAAGTAGGGTGGAGCCAGCTCTTTTTGATACTGCCCAGTGACAGGACCAGTCACTGTAAGGGTGACTGAGGCAGAATTCTGACCTCACTGAAATCAGCAGAGCCTTGGTTTATGTTTGGTCAGATCAAAATCTGGCCCTTAAAAATTCTGATCTAAAGCCCTTTTAAGTCAGTGGGCAGACTCTTATTGACTTCTGTAGATCCATAACAAATCTGTAGACAAAGAGCTGTGCTTAACACTCAAATATTTTAATCAGAAAAAAACAGGGAACTTGACTAGGTGACCTGAAAAAAAAAAGTCTCTCTCAAGTAAAAGCAGCTTTCATAATTTCTCCAGCTCCTTGTACTTGAGAATTTTATGGGGACAAAAATCTCTTTCCCTGACACACTACAGATGGGCATACAGATGTGGATTAGAATGAAGTTACATTTGTGCAGTTCTGTAAAGCAGGCTCTGCATGAGAAATGGCTTCAGTGTAGTGATTTAGGTGCAATCCTTTTTTAATTGTATAGCCTTTTAATTACATCTGTGCTACACCTTGGGGAAATGCACTGGGGACTTATAAAGAATCTTGTTTCCAAAGTCAGAGGAGGATAAAAAAAAAAAAAAAAAAGCGGTTTGCATCAAGCAAAGAGCTCTGCAGATGCAATTAATTGGTAGATAAGAAACCTGTGGCTGTTTCCTTCTTAAGCTAAATAACACTAGGTTTTTAGAAGTTTCTTTTTTGTGTGAATAATCTGTATCCTTTATAAATCTCATGGCCCCCTCCATACCCACAAATATTTATTCTCAGCTTTGATTATTTGATCTTGAGGTCAATGATGTTGAAATATTTTTTCTCATTATTACATCAATAAAATATTTAGGAATACTGATAAAGGCCATTTTCTTGTGTGTTTGGAGGTCCTAACTTGTATTTCCAGGTGCAAATTTAGTGGAATCTACTGTAAACTCCCATCTTTCAAGTTATCCTGGTTTGTAACTAATGATTTTTACAAATTGTACCAGACTCCAAAGTGGAATTTTCTTTTCCACATACAAGCTCCTCTGTTCCTCCTGTCAATTTTTTGTATGCTTTGGGGTCTTTTTTTTTTTCCTCTTTGAATAGATTATCTTCAAACTATCCTTTCAGACTTATGCTAAGTTTCATTTATATTCTGTTTCATTTCAAGAGATAAATGGAGGTCTCTGTTCCTGTTTGGTTGCCTCTAATCCACCTCTTCTGTTCCTGGTGTGGATGCACAAAGTGTTGGCTTTTATCTTTGAACCTGTTTGTGCTTCTTGTGGACACCTTTCAGAATAATTCCTTTCAAAATTTAATGCTGTGGGGAAAGTGCTTTTTTCTTTCTTCATGTTTGCTTTTACAACATGTGAATATTTGGGAATGGATGGTGTACTTCCTGTTCTCTATCAGATCAGAAGCAATGAAGTGGACTTTAATTTAGGACAAATTTAACTGAAATGTGTTATTCCTTTGAAATACATCTATAATGTTAGATGTGGAAAGAGATCTGTTATACACCTGAAGAAAATACCCAGGGGAGACTGTGGAAGTAAAGTAGCTAAGGGAGATTTTGCAATGCTTGTTACCTGAAGTTCATCTCACAAACTGAAGCTGTTTCTCTTACTTTTAATTGACTGTGGAAATTGGGAACTACCACAGGAGCCACAAGCAAGATTTATGGATCATTTACAAAATCTCCCCAGTACTTGTTTCAATTTTCTTCCCTTTAAGAAGCTTTACTTTTCATACTATCTCACAGAGGGGGTTGGAAACCTGAGGTCAGTCAGGAATCATAAAGCTATTTTCAACAGATCACACTGTGATGTCCCTGGAGCAACACAAAATCTTCCTCTGGCTCTGCCAGTGCCTCAGTAGCTGTTAGAGTGGTTGGGAAAAAGTCAAGTGGCCTTAATTTGCCTCATGAAGTTTCTGGCTTAAGTATTTTGTCACATTCCATTAGCATTTCACCAATGACATTTCCCTGGAACAGATGAATGAAAAATCGGGTGAATGTTTCAGCTTAATATTTGCGTACAATTTCTGTGAGCATCAAATGACATTTCAGAGACTGTTATTAATATTGTCAGGAGATACAGTTTAGCTCAGAATATCACTCCCAAGGGTCTGTGCTTTTGTCCTCAGATGAACAAAAGGAAAGCATCATTGAAAAGCTGACCTTGAGCATTGCTGCCCAAGCACACCAAATCAAAAGAGTCCGGGTTTGAAGGAGAATGACAGTACTTCTCAATAGTTTGTACTTAGTTCTTATCAGTTCTGGTTATGGGACTGCAATGATTCGCTGACCCTGTTTACAGCATCCTTCCCAGACTTCAGCAGTGCTTGAGGTGGCAAGGACCTGACATCCCAGCTGCTTGTATTAACAAACTTTCCATTAGGCAAGCATGGAACATACACGTGCAAAAGTCATTTTGCAGTGTCTAATGGATAATGATTTCCCCTAGTTTGATTTTTGTTTATTCATCTACCTCTCACATTCATTATTGGCACATATGATGACATTTCTTTCATGAGGAATTAAAATTATTTTCTTAAATATGAATTTGAAGATCAGAGATTCATAGAATATCCTGAGTTGGAAGGGACCCACAAAGATCATCAAGTCCAACTCCTATCCCTGTACAGGAAAACCTCAAGTATCACACCATGTGCCCAAGAGCATTGTCCAAACACTTCTTGAACTCTGTCAGGCTGGTGCTGTGAGCACATGCCTGGGGACTCTATTCCAGTGGCCAGCCACCCTCTGGGTGAAGAATTTTTTTTCTGATATCCAGCCTGAACATCCCCTGACACAGCTTCAGGCCATTTCCTCGACTCCTGTCACTGGTCACCAGAGAGATCAGTGCCTGCTACTCCCCTTCCCTTTATGCAGAGCAGACCACAATGAGGTGTCCCCTCAGTCTCCTCCAGGCCAAACAAACCAAGTGAGCTCAGCCACTCCTCCCATGGCTTCTTTTTAGACCCTTCATCATCTTTGTAGCTCTCTTTTGGATGAGCTCTCTAATGGCTTTATATCCCTCTCATATTGAGACGTTCAAAACTGCACCCAGGGCTCGAGGAGAGGCCGCACCAGTGCAGAGCAGAAAGGGACAATCAGGTCCTTTCACCAGCTGACATCCCTGCTGCCTGAGGCACCCCAGGACACGGCTGGATTTTCATTTAAAAAACATCCAAACAGAATATTAGATGGGAGGGATTTTTTGGTCTCGTTTCTAATGATTTATTTAAACTAAACTCCCTTAGAGGTTTTTCAGGGAAATTTTCCACAGCTTGTCCTGGCGTGAGGGCAGCTGGCAGCGGGCTTTGCCGAAGCGCCCTGGCACACGGCAGGGCGCAGCGGTGTGGCGCGGCAGGGGCGGCGCCCGGGATGTCCTCAGGGTCCCCGTGTGCCCGGGGTGTCCTCAGGGTCCCCGTGTGCCCGGGCTGTCCCCCGGGGTCCCCGTGTGCCCGGGGTGTCCCCCGGGGCCCATCGCGGCTGCGGAGGCCCAGGCCGGGCGCGCCCCGCCGTCCCGAGGGGCGGCGGCGCCACCTGGCGGCGGCGGGAGCGGCGGCTGTTCCAGGCGGGAATGCTGCTGGAACGGCGCTGCCTCAGCTGCGGCCATCGCCCCTGTCCGAGCGCCTGCTCTGCCCCCAGAGCGCCCGCTGCCCTCCACGCATGCAGATGATGTTCCATCCTAGAAGTATTCAAGGATAGCTTGGAGGCGGTTCTGAGCTCTACTGGAGGGTATTTCTGCCCATGGCGGGCAGGTTGGATTCGGTGATCTTTAAGGTCCTTCGAAACCCAAAGCATTCTGTGATCTGAAGCTCTCAACTGTTTTTTTTTTTTTTTTTTTTTTTTTTTTTTTTTTTTTTTTGTTTTTTTTTTTTTTTTTTTTTTTTTTTTATATATATATCCTGGATGCTAATTGCTGCTGCTTGTCCCTTGAAGGAACCTAGAGGGTCAATGGAGCAGTATTCCACTTCTGGATGCTGTACATAAGGGCACAAAGCCAGCCAGCCTATGTCTCTCCCAGCCTGAAAGCACCTGCCAGCCAGGCTGAAAATGGGTTGTCAAACACAGTGTGGGCTGTCCACTCTGCACTTACTCAACAGTTTTGAGAGACTACTAGGCTTCTTTCTGCTCTGGGCTTAAAAAAAGAAAGAAGAAGAACAAAAAAAAAAAAAAAAAAAAGAAAAAAAGAAAAGAAAAAAAAAAAAAAGAGTGAAGAAGTATTATTGTGTAGAGGAGAGACTGTAGCAAAGACCTATTGGAGTTTGCCCACACTCATGAGGGAGATCTGTTCTAACAGCAGGAATTGAACAACTGTGTATCAGTTGAATTCAGTGCATAAGCACCGTAGTGTTTGTCCTTCACTGATGTAAGTTTGAATCTGCTCTGGGTTAGAAAAGTGGAGTTAAGAACAGGACTTGCTCAATAGCCACTTATTACAGCCATTCTTCACTTCCCTGAGAATTATCACCATTCAGCCTTTTGAGGATATTCTTAAAGAGGGGACTGAAGAGCAAAAATATCATCACCAACACAGTTGAACAAGTGTTTGATCTGCCATCCATGATAAAATACTTCAGGGTCACTGGCTGATAGCTTTTCTTTGGGAAGTGAAGGACTGTAGGAATAAATGTCTCAAGAGGAGAAATTCTGGATCTGTCTGAAAAGTCTTTTGTATGTGATTAACCATTTACAACCGGTATAATGCATGGTCACTCTTAGTTAGCAACAAGATTACTGCTCAGTTTTGGTAAAATTCACTTCAGAGTTCATAATTTTGAATTTAAAATTTATGTTAACACCAAACTCACATCCAGATGGATCTAAAGCCTTGACACTGCTGATAATCCAGAGTCAATGAAGAATATTACTGTTCAATTAATCAAGAGATTTGCACACAAAACTTTAAATCCAGACTAACTGTGGTTTTTAGAATAACAAAACTATAGAAAATAAATTACTCTGTGGACTGTTTTATTGAAGAGCATGTGGGAAGTAGTCTGTTAGTGTCAAGACAAAATTAGACAAGATTTTTTTAACACTAGTAAATTGGGATATATTAAGTACTTTGAATAAAGTTAAGATTATGGCAAAAGCCATAATAATTTCACTGTCAGTTAAAGGTGCAATTGCCAGAAAATTGAAAAATGTAGGAAAATTCTCTTCAGTGCTTGAAGAATCAATGTTGGCCATATGTGGCAGTACAAAGCTGCTGCGGAGAAGACAGACCTGACTGATTTTTCAGTGCAGTCTCTGATGCATGAAAGTCATTCTGAAGTTTAATTGAAGTTGGGAGAAGCCTGTTTCTGACAGAAGATATTTGTTTTAACTGTTTTGTGGGAAATGAAATATTTAATTTTCAGCATGCAAAACACTCAGACATTCATAGATAAAAGTGGTCTATTAAACTTATCACCTTCTTAAACTTTGGGATCAGCAATTATTCAACCAAGGAAATATTTCAAGCTGTAAATATTATTTCATTTTTTTACTCAGGAAGCAAGCAATGAGTTATCTTATAAATATAATTGAAGAAGGAAATTTTAACATCACCTCTGTCATCATGCCTTTCAAAAAAGATGCTTAAAATTGACTTGAATATGAGTGCACTACAGTTAGTGTTCAAATCAGTTATTGCAAGCTCAATAATGTTTCGCTACTGCCTCATTCTGTGCAATCAGAGTACAAGATCTTCTGGTCAGGGGTCTCCTTTTCATGGTGCATGTGAATAATCTTCCTGGATGGACACATAAACAGAGTTTGCAGCTGCTGCAGTAGCACTAGTAGTAAAGCATTTCTGTTGTGGCCTCCTAAAATCCCTTTGCAATGCCTCTTGTGCCAATCCTTAATTTTCAAGCATAATTTTGGTCCCACCAAACTTCTATGGAAGTGGACAAAAGGAAGCTATATTTTCCAGAAACTGAAATCCTGACTGGGATTCAGTGACTGAATTTTGTTTGTCTGGCAGGAAGCCATCATCAGGGACCCCAATCTCCTCCTCCACAAACAGGGACAATGCTATTGATCCCAGGTGGTATCTCCTCTGAGATCTGCAGTTGCAAAGTGTTGAGCATATATCATCATGGTATTATTTTTAAGGGATCAGACCTTACCAGGGCTGTTTTCATACTCTCATTCATAATCCCCAAGACAACTGATTTGCACTCCCAGTCTAGGCACCAACACAGATTTGTTTTGTTCTGCTCTGTAATTGATATATACTGCTGAACTTGAAGGTAGGGATATATACATAAAGCTAATAATAAGCTTATGAAAGGAATATAATTTTAGGACACACAGTTGTGTAGACATCCTTTATAATTTTTTCAGTGTAGGGATCAATTTTTGTTTTAAAGGCATATCTTTGCCTTTAAATGCCTTTAAATGCCTGCAAATGTTTATCTTGTGCAGTATTATAGAGAAAAATTTTAAGCTAACCATTTCAGAATAAATAAGTGACTGGTTTACAAAGATAAATTACTATTTTGTTATATTAGAAATTAAATCTTTCTCTAATACTAAATTAAAGTTTATGAATTCTGTGACATTATGATATCTTTGATAATATTAAAAGGTAAAAACACCTAAATTTGAGACAGGTTTAAAGAATATAGACATTTAAGAACCACAGTGTTACAATGCACAATCTGAGCTCTACTGAAACACTCCTTTTACCAAGAAATACAGCTGTTAACAAAATGTCACCTTATCTATTCAGTGATTGTAGAAATGGGGGGAAAATGAATTGATTTTAAAGGGTTATCTGAGGATTCAAATAAAATAATCAATGAGCAAAAAATAGTGGCAAGATAGTAATCATAGCCTTATCCTGTTTTGAACTGCTGAATGACACTGAACAGGCTCTTAATAGCACTTATGTGCTGCATTCAAGGAAGAAGCCTTTTGAAATTTAAAAGAAAAAAGAGTACACGCATGCTTGTTTAGCTACATATTAATTGCTAAAGAGATTGTTATTTAAATAAACATGTTTATACTTTTCAAAATATAAATGTATTTATAGAAATACATACACAGAACATCATCAGAATGCCCAAAATAACTTTCATGTTGTAAGGGCAAATTAAGGGTAGGTAATGCTGTTTTCAGTTCTTACACCTTGGATTTCACTGAAGAATTTTGTTATCCTCATTGGCTAGGTCAGTCTTGACTGATGGTATTTTAGAATCTGGTGGTTCCTCATGATTTGAGGACCTGCAGGCCCAGTTATTCTTATATTTCCTACTGCTGCCAGTAGTTGCTATTTCAACAACAGCTCTGAATTTCTGCAGTAATTAACTCATTACCACAACTACATGAGAAGCCATGGAACCCATGTTTAACTGTTACTTTTTGGCTACAAAGGCTTCCACAAATATAATTCCCTATCATGGTACATTTTCTGTTTCATTAAATCTCCTTGCAGGCATTTGCAGTACCTTTGTTGTGAGCTTTGGGTTGATACCATCTAGGCTGTTTTTAAGCTTTGTATTGAACAATATTTTAGAAGTTAGAGTTTCAAGTTAGCAGTTTCAAAGTTGCTACTCTAGTTTTGCTTGCTTCATCATGCTGATGTTTTCCTCAGAGGAAGCAAGAGTAGTTTGTGACACAACATGGAAGGACCTGCTCAGATTTAAGGTGCCTGCTCTTCATAGCTCACTTCTGCTGCTAATCCATAAATTTGCCCTGTTGATCATATTTTATCTGTCAACCCCACAGAAATATCTAGGAACATCTGGGTACACTTAAGTGGTCTTCTGTGCTAATCATTTGGAAAATGAAGTGACTGCTGAGACACCTGGCTCCCACAACCTCACTTGTCAGCAGAGAACTGTTGAGGTTCTATACCACAGGCTTCTGCCATGTCATAAAAGCTGGCATAAACTCACATTGTCAGCAATAGAAAATAGCAGAACTCACTGTGTCATTCTGTCCTCTGACTGTCACTCAGAAGACCCTGTAGGTGTCCCATAGGTACCCCATAGCTCCTGTGCTGAATCTACCAGCCAGGTAGACATAATAAGGTATTTTATCTTGTTTCAGGGGATCCCTTTGCTTGGGTAACTGAATCAAGTTACTAATGTCAGATGGATCTTGCATTTCCTTACACTTGTAAATTTATCTTTCCAAGACATATTGATTTTTGCATCTAGCTCTGAGTATTCACAGTAGAAATAGTCTTGCCATGACGTAAACTGACCTTTACCTATGTCTCACATGACCAAGTTTTCTTTTCACATTCTTGACTATATTTTCATCTATTGCAGTGATTTGTGCAGGGTTTAAACTTATAATTAGAAAGAAACATTCCTGATGTTTAAAGTAGTAGTTCAGTCACAGTGAGTAGCTACTCTTGAGCAAATCCCACCAGGATGTTCTCTAAAGTAGTTGTTAGTGTTGCAGACACCTCTGTGTTGACTACAGAGGGATAGTGTTCTATAAAACACATGTACTATACTTCATGGATAATTTCTGTCCTTCTCTGCAGTCCTTTGGAAAATGGGTTTGAATCTTGCAGATCTGACAGTCCTATGGGATGTTGGGACCTGGCCAACATCTGCCAGTTTCCCCATGTGCTCTTCCCCACTTCTTTCCTATCTTCAGACTTTGAGTTTTACTTTTGTTTTGCCTCTTATACTTCTGCGGACCCATGTTCTCAAAAATTCAGCTACAACTTTTCTCTTCTGAATACGTAATCTTCTCTGACTACATTCTGGAAAATAACAGGATTGTTTTTCTTTTAAGATTGAGTTGGGATGTTGTATCTCAGGTCTCTGAGCATCGTCATAATCTTTTCTCAAATTAGGGATTCCACAAAACCTTCAAAATTGCATGTCTGGTTTAGTAGCCTCAGAGGTGGTATAAATGCTTCAAAAATTTCTCCCAGTTTTTTATCTGTTATGAAACTGATATAGTTCTTTATTTTCTCTGAAAGTACAATATTATTTCAAATCTCTTTAGAACAGTTAGATAACAGTTCATTCTTCTTTCTGTAAGTGCAGGCTGCTAAACAAATGCAGCACTTCACACACAGCAAAATGGGGAAAACAGAAAACTTTTGCTCTTGTTATTTCTCAGTACTTCTGCATCCTATCTTGAAAAACAATGCATTTTCTCTTTGTGTATGTATCATTTTTCTGGACAATTGCAGATGCAAAGGAATAACACTATACTCATCTAATTGCAAAGGGATGCTGCCCTATTTTGCCATATTTTTCTTCTCTTCAAGCACATGTTTTCATATCTTATATCTACTTGTAATCCCATTGAATGCTTGGGGTTTCTGCGTAGAGTTTATAGGCTTGAATATAACAGCAGAGAAGTAAATTAAAAACTGTATAAAAAAGCGTAAGAGGGAGAGGAAGACAGAGAGAAGTGCTTATCATAAAGCTGACTTTTCAGTTTAAAAGCTGTCAAAGCAGAATGTTCCAGGGTGTTGGATTTCAGCTTTAGCAGCAAAAGTCAAAATAATTTTAAAAACAACTATTCACAGAACTAGCATATGTTTGAAGATATACACTGGGTAATTGCTTTGGGGGAAGAGCTTAAGGGAATGGAAAGATTATAGGATGTCTTTCCATGATGATTTTATTTTCTTTTTATGTATCTATATCTATATCCTTATTTGTGTTTGCGTGCATGAATGTGGATGATTAAATGAGACATCTTATTGATATATTTGCATACAAATGCTAACACACACATACATATATATTATGAATATATATGCATATTTATGCATATTATGCATATATATGCATATTTATGAAGAAAGTCAAGAAGAAAGTTAATTTATCTGTGTATCTCTTACTGACCAAAGCAGACTTCTCTTAATCTACACACAATGATACACAGAATTAAGTAACATGAGAGGAGCACACTCTGTGTTTATTGCACAGAAGATAAATCCATATGCATAAGTTTGCTAATGTAGTAAGTAAACTATATGAAGGAGGGGTTCCAGAAATTAAGGAAAAAAAAAAGCAGAAAATATTTATTTAATCAAAACATCTTTATCTGGAACATTTTAGAAAAAACAAAAATTCTTCCACAATCATCTTCTCTACCTCAGTCTTTCCAGTTGCATAAGAACAAAAGTTGACAGCTCTTTGTTCCTGAATTCTGCAGGAAATGTATGAATTTTTAAAACAAACCCACACCCCTTTCTTTTTATTGCATCTTTCCCACTGTGTCTTTTTCTGTTTAAAAATATCACATCTTGGTGTTTTCTGTCTACATAAGTATAGAGATATAGGGGATATATATTTTTTACAGAAAATATGGAGCTTTTTTTTCCCCCAGCACTGATTGTCTGCATGCTCAATGTGGTGACACTCACAAGAGGGATAAATGTGGGACATTTGCCCTTTTAGAGTCTCCTTAGGATCTTTTTCATAAAAATGGATTATCTGTTTTCCATTTTCTTTTCTCATTATAACCTTTGTCATGTGTGTGGGCTCCCTGGGCTTTAATGTCTCTTTCTTCATGAATTAAAGGGGGAATTCTCCTTTTCTTTGACCTTTTCAGTATTCTGCACTTCAGTGAGGTGGCATTTCCACTCCTTAAAGACTACAACCTGTGCTGACTAATCAGCCAATCAAATGACAATTACAAAAGTAAAATCAATTACTGTTGCTGTTAAAGCCAAACCTCATCTGACATATTTTGGCCTCCTCTGCCATCATCCACTGGGAGGGTTAAAGCTCTAATGACAGGGCTATATATGGAAACAGGCCAGATCCTTTGACACATACTGCAAAACCTTTTACTTGACTAACACAAAGAGGAATTGAACTTCTGTAATGAGGAATTCAGGGGTTAAATTCAGTATTGCCTTAAGTCTTGTCATTTTGTGACTATCAGCAAGACATTACATGCAATTCCATACCCTCCCCAAAGAAAATATTTAAAACCATAATTGTTGAATTAATGTCTTCCTGTCTCCTGGAAGAGGATGCTGGAGCTGAGCACTTGATCTGCACAGGTCTTGCCTCTGACCCCTTTCAGATGATTTCCCATCAGAAATCTTTGTTTACCACAGTGTTGGCTACTTTCAGAAGTGGGCACAGTGTCTGGAATTTTAAATATGCTCTTGAGCCTCATATTTCCTATTAATCAACTGTTGGCAACTTCCTTTTCAGCAGACAAGAAAATGAAATCATCTTAGCGGCTTATAGGTATTACATACAGTAAACAGGGCAATAAGGGTGTCTCACCTGGGCAGCTGTTATAAATACCTGTTATCTTTGTTGACCTGAAAGACATTTAAGTGTGTGAAGAAAACTCTTTGAATTAGTCTTCCAGATATCCCTGTAGGCTTCACAATGTAAGGTATCTTCTGTTTGGTTGTTGGACTATTAGAAGTGCAGTCTAATTTTCCAACTTTCCTCTGCAGGCATCCAGGAAAGAGCATGTGGGAGGAAGAGTGATTTTCACTTATAATAGACTGGTTCTGAAGTTGGCTCCTGTTGCAGGAATTATTGTGCTGCTTTAAAATCTTGCTGGAATGGAGGTGATGACAGTGAAGACATTTCAGGGGAGGATGAGTATTTTGTTAACTAAATATTCATGTCAGTTGTTTTAGACTTGCTATTCCGTTGACCTGTTACAATCTTTATTTTTTACATGTGATCCTCCCTTATGTCTAAAATGGTTCTGTAAAGTCTTTACTGGAAGATGAAGTGTTACTTCATTGTGCTGATTTCCAGATATATTTTTGTTATAACCCCCAACAGCATTTAGAAAACTTTTCTTTAAGTCACGGATAATAATAATTTAGAAGACGTGAGTTGAACTGTTTCCTGGAAATCCCATTGGAGATCTGCAAGCAGTTGCAATCAGATTTCCTGGATATCATAGAAGAGATCTCGTGGTCAAAAGACTGAGTTTTTCTTTGTATTATTTCCCTTTTTCCTCACTTCTAAATGAAGAGGTAATTAATTATCCCAGCATGTTATTATCATTCCTCATGTGTAGCAAATACTCTCTCATAAATTGGATAGTATTTTGAGACAAAAGGCAAGATTCATCTCAACTATCTTGAAATAGCTAGAAGTTAGGGAGTTACTTTTAGGGTGAAATTCAGATTATTAAATTTAGTTGTCTGAAACCATCACCTGAATATCAATCTGAACCACATGTCTGTCTTAGATCAGAGTAATCCCACCACAGGTTTCTGGTCTAAAATGTTAATATCTTTCCCTGTAAATAAATTGCCAAAATGAGACACCTAGCTTTTAGATGAGACACCTCAGTTTTACAGATCATGTATGTCTCACCCCAAAAGCCAACATGATTTTGGGGCAATGTTTTCAAATATTGCTTATGGCAATCATCCTGCAAAACTTACACACAATGAAAATTCCTTCAGAATGTCCAAGTGTGATCCAAAGCCCTTTACAATCAGTGGGAGACTTGTTGATCCATTCTGGAAAGGCAGCTGTTTAAGAAGAAACAAACTTTGCTGACAGAATCCCCCTCTGCAGTAAAAAGAGAAGCCTGAAGGGAATGATCATGCAACAAGATCTATTTTGTCTGTTTGAGGAGTACATGTCACTTACGCACTAGTATATTTTAGCAAACAGAGCATGTATTTTAGCTGGTTAAGCAGAACAAGCATCGCTGACATTCAGACAGCTCTCCCTTAAGGCTGCTAAGGACAGTTCATCTATCTATTGAAAATATATTTTCCCTCCACAGAAGATTTTAATAACTTGGAGTGAAGTCTGCATTGCACAGGGGTTGAGAACCCAACATTTGCATCACAGGGGTTGAGAACCCAACATTTGCATCATTCAGACTCATTGAGGTTTCCAGTGCAACTAAGTAACTCATAAAATTCCTTGAGAAAGGGCAATATTATACTTCAGCATGCAAGATTGTTAACATGTCATGTTTTGCTTGCATAATTTGAGTGGTCTGTAACAGCATGGAGTTTTGAAACTTAATTTTTCTGTCAAAAATAAACATGATCTCTCCTCTCTGGTGGGCAGTGACAGAACCTGAGGGAAGAACACAACACACGAAGTTGTGTTGGGGGCAGTTTAGGTGAGATATTAGAAAAAGGTTCTCTCACCCAGAGGGTGGTTGGGCACTGGAAGAGGCTCCCCAGGGAAGTGGTCACAGCACCAAGCTTGGCAGAGTTCAAGAAGTGTTTGGACAATGCTCTCAGGCACAGGGTGTGACTCTTGGGAATGGTGCTGTGCAGGGCCAGGAGCTGGACTGGTTGGTCCCAGATCAAACATGCCAGCATGTAGCTGAAGCAGCTGCTGTCTCTTTGCTCCTTCTCTCCACACAGTTGTCACAGAGCCTTAGCACCCAGATATCATTTTTGGAGCCCAGGAAAGCACCAACCCCCCTGCCATGGGCAGGGACACCTTTCACTAGAGCAGTATGTTCAGAGCTCCATCCAGCCTGGCCTTGAACATTTCCAAGGATGGGACGTTCCCTTCTCTGGACAACCTGTTGCAGGGCTTCCTGAACTTCACAGTAAAAAAATTTCTTCATAACATCCCATCTAAACCTACTCTCTTTTAATTTGAATCCAATCCCCCTTGTCGTGTCACTACAGGCTCTTGTAAATAATCTCTCTCCATCTTTCTTGTAAGCTCCCTTCAGGTACTGGGAAGCTGCAATTAGGTCACCTCAAAGCCTTTTCTTCTTCAGGCTGAACAATTCCAATTCTTTCATTGAAGAGGTCCTCCATCATTCTCATCATCTTGGTGCTTCCTCTGGACTTGCTGCAACAGATGGAAGTCATTTGGGCTTAAGATAGAATGTATGCAAGCTAAAAATATATCTATGCCTAGAAATAGGATATTATGGAATAGCATTCCTAGCCAGTGGAATGAAATAAGTAACTTCAGAAGGCAAATCTTCCCACTTTCCTTCATTAATTTTATTAGGATGAGGTTGATCAGTGTCAGGGGGTGCATGTTTTATCACAAGATACATATACACTGCTAAAATTTGATGCAGCTTGGACTTTGATAAATAGCTAAAAGTGGCTTAGATCCAAAATATGAATAGTGTGGGAAAATTGGTTAATTAAATATTAAATATTAATTATTAATATTAATAATATATTTTTCCTCAAATGGAAACCTCCAGAAATATATTAAAGAATAATCTATTTTAAGATCTATCAGGCTGGTTTTTTTGATGAGAGAAAAATATTTCCTCAACTAATACATTTTGTTCATCATTAGTGTAAGATAAGAGAGAGAGGAGGAGCAAGGGGATAAATGACTAGAGTACAAGGCTGTGCAGACTATATATATCTAATTTAGATATTTCAGACTATTATTTGAACTAGAACAAAAACTAGATCTCAGTCACTCTCTTATATCTTCCAGGCAGATGTATTTTTACGCCCATTCAGGACTTCTACGGGATATGGAAATCTTGTGAATACAGGAGCAGGGAGAATTGGAGAAACAGCTTGCTGGTCAGACACTAGGCCTATATGAAAATAGAAGACATAGTAGATGAGGTGATGAATCTCCTCATTATGGAATAAATTCTGAAATCTATTCATTTTACAACTATGCAAGTTATACCGCAAATGGACACAAAGAACTTCCTCCATATCATGAGGAAGAAGTTGCAGAGTGATTTTCTCTATAATTTGTTGCCTGTCCATTATTTTGGGGCTCACTACACTAGAGATTAAAGCAAATTAACATACAGCCATTATCTTTCACATCAGAGGAATGGTTAATACACTTCCAACATGGTGAGTATAAAACATAGACATATCTTTTGGAGGAAGAGCAAATAACAGAGCTCCCACATCACAGTCCTCCTCATCATTTTTCCCTAGGAAAAAAAGCCAGGGATTGTTCCTACAGAGAATCTAGAAGAAACATTTCTGGCACCAAATAATTCACCTCTTATTAAATTATATATTGTCAGTTATAAAATTCCATAAATAACTGTAGAGCAGCCAAGTGAAAAGGCAGATAAAACCCAGTAAAAAGTGCATGAGAAGGATCTGTTTCCAAGAGTAGATTGACCAAACTTCCAGCTTCCATTTATGGTTTTCAAATAAATAAAAATAGTTAAAATTGTTTTTTTCATTCAGATTTCTTCAGCACTTGGGAAATTACAGGACACAGAAAAGCTAAATTTATACAACTTCCACTTAATCTAAGCTTACTTAATTTTATCCAAGATAACTCCATTATTCTTTAGAACCAGAAGTATCACAATCAACACAATTGACTTCACGTTAAGAATTTCTACAGATTTTTTTTTTCCCCCAGAATTGTTAAAAGATAAAGACAGGTATTTTATCAAAGCACTTCTGAGAAAGGGACAAAAAACATATTTTGATCTCTGGTCCAATTCATACAGAATAACCCTTTCCTTCTAATCCCATGTGGTTTCTTGGACCTTTACACCTGATTTTTTCTAATCTGCTGATGTTACATCTGGAAACGTCAAAGGATTAAGGGTATTTGGTTTGTATATCAGCATTTCTGATCTTTAATTTCGTTTCCGCAGCATTAGATAATGAAATGTATTTATACATTTCTTCTGGCTTGAAGCTCATTCTGTTCTTCACAGTTATCTTCTCTTGTGCACTTTCCTCTCTGCAGATCCACACTGCAGAACGCTGCCCTTAGCAACTGCTCTTTCAGGAAGTAGGTACTATCCATTCTAATCTCTTGAATTCCAGGGAATTTTGGAAAACCCATGACCCTTGTAGCATTCTGCCAGGGAAAAGGGGCCAAAGTTTGAGAGCAGATCTATTACGTCCATCAACCAAATTTATATCAGCTAGTTAGTAAATGCTTTTGGAATATGTACATCATGGTTAGTGCGGCGGCTACCTGCCACGACCTCAAGCAGTCGAGAAGCGCCGGCGAGCACTGTCTGTGTGAGGCCGAGTGGCCACCACGTGTGTGGGCACCCCAGGGGAACGGCGCCTGCCACCCTGGTAGTGCTGAGTGCTGCGAGTGGGTAACGCAGCTTTGGTAGCTTCACACACTGAGAGGAGATGAAGAGATGAGAGGACACTTTGTTTGCGAGCCCAAAGAGTCTTTATTCCCCCAGACATGGCAGGAACAAAGTTGCTCTCAGAGTGGGTGCAGTGACAAATGCTGAAGAAACACAAGATGGCAGCAGGTTAAATAGAGGGCGGGCGGACAGGGGTGCAAATCTGTCTCGCCCAATGGGGACAAATGAGAGAGGGATGACATAGATTATAACAACCAATGGTAATATAACAGAGGTGGGCACAAAGTCCGGGGACAAATAGAAAGGCTAAGGTGGGGTGATTGATACAGAACTTTCTTGAAGAAGCTGTGGGTGGTTACAGGATTGACACCCATCAGGGAGTGAACAAACCCTGACTGATGGGACCAAATAAGGAGAAAAAAGGGAGAGGTGAGGAGATTGACAGGTAACTGGGGATCCGAGTGGCAGGAACTCTCAGGGTAAACAACTTGGAACAAGTCACTGTGAGGGGAAAAATAGGGAAGTACAAGGAACAAGCCTAACTAACATTAATAAAACAACTGACTAAATAAAATCAAACCACAACAGGTTAGCCATCTTAGGCTGGTACAAAAAAAAATATATATATATCATATTAAAAGAATGACATAAAGCATAGAATTTTCCATAGTAATTTTTGCAGCCTTGCTAGCACACATACACACATGAAGCAAAACAAACAAACAAACAAACAAAAAAGGCTTTATAACTAGTTAGAAATATTTTTCTTTATGATTTTTAAAAAATCATTTATCCTTTAAAGGTGTTACACCATTAGAATGCATTTCACAACCCAGCAGGTTTATGGCCGCAAAGCAGTAGCTACAATTTGTGTGGAAATAGCGGTGTACTAATGTGCTGGATAATATTCAGCATGAATAAGATTATTCAGGCTTCTGGGAGATGAAAAGCTTGATAGGCTGTGAGATTAATAATGCTGCATTTGTTTTGGTGGCTGTGCCAGATTGCAACAAACTAATTTCAAACCATCTCAGGTCATAAAACAGTCTATAAATAAAGATTTAATTACGTAGTTCCTGAACTGTGCATTGCCTTTAAAATGTAGACTGACCAGCCTTAAAATAAAATGCTTTAAAAAAATGCTACTTTTAAATTTTTTAAAAACTTTTTCTTTATGAGAAAAACAGTGTAAAATATTGGTTCAGCTTCCTTGCTGCCATTTTTGAGGAGAGATTCCAAGGAATGAACAACTAGATCTGTCCATTAATATGTTTTCTTGGTTCTGTGTTCTCTAAAATTGTGGATCTATGCTCCATAAGTTCAATTTTTAAGCATTTTAGGAGAGGGGAGGCTAAGATCTAGAGGACTGCATGAAGTTGTCCTTCTGTCCGTCCATGGTTTCTAGTGGACAGGCTTCTCCTTTTAAAGTGCCATGTATAAAGTAGAAATCCATTTCTTATTTCTTATGCAGTCACCTCATTGCACTGAAGAACTAATAATACAGGATATTAGAAAACAATTTCCAGTTTTCTGTGATATTAAATCACATGCTGGCTATGCCTGAATCAGAATGTCCTTTTGTTCTGTATCCCCTTATTATCTAGTATAATTTCTGTCTCCAAATAAATTAAACTTTGCTGGAAAAATCACTGAATGTCTCTTTCAGTCTCCATTGCACAGTATTTGTAATAGAAAAGTCTTTCCTGTCCTTATCAATAGCTTCCTCCTGAGTGCCTTTGTTCCAGGGTTATAAGGTTTAATGAAAGCTAATGCTTCAGGCAACCATTTACATCTCTCTTGAACACTACAGATTTTGGAGGCAGCCTTTTAAAAGAAGACGCTTTGTGCTGTAGTGACTAAATGAACAAAAGGAATTTCCTTTACAGATTAACAACTACTGCAGCATAGGGAAGATTACATCAGGTCTGAGCAGTTTAACAGTCGTGTGCTATGCTATGGGGTTGATAGGAAAACAAGATTAAATGGGGGAATAATCCAATTTAGAATTAACTCAAGTCTACAATATTCAGTTCCAGATAGCCTACTGGGGGGAAAAATAAAACCAAAAAACCTAAAAAAACAAAAACTCCATGCCAAATAGAAAGCAACCCCAACACAAAAAACCCCAAACCCAAACAGTAATATACTGCCTTCTTCAAAACATGTACAGAATACCCTTTAGGTGGCCAATTGGCATGGGAATTTTCAGTCTAGCACCAATCAGTTTTGGTTAGTTTTTGCAATCCTTGTATCACAACACAAAGGCATGTTATATCCCCCTCTTTTATGGACCTCATTTAAATTTTTTAAGATGACAACGGATCTGCCAAGTTTCTCGCAGATTTTAGGACCCAGTTTTGTTGTACAGGGAGGAGCATATTTCAGAAATTCACTTTTTGATCTTATCTTGTGTAGCCTAGTAGGGAGGAATAGGAAGAGGCAGGACATAAGGGGGTTGAGGATCCCTTATCCATCTTTTAGTAGGCATTAACCCAGAATGTCATTATGAGGAAGGTCTTATTAATTAAACATCAGTTGAATATCTGCAGAGTTATTTGCACTGGAGGAGAAAAATCCAATTTCTTACAACAGCATGAGAAAAGCAATTGACTGTGGTGCTAATATCTGTTGATCTCTTTGTCTCATCAAGAAGATACATTCTTCACTGAAGAAGATAATAAAAGTTGCCCAGCCAGACACTGAGATGTGATTATCAGTGTTAAATTGCAGATTTGTGCTATTACAAAATGCAATAGCACAAATGAGGAAGGAGTAACCATCTGTTGATATTGTTCCTAATAGAAAACTGAGAAGGAAGAATTCATAGGAACTGTTGGGAAAAAACAGGGTGAGAGATAAATATGAGTGAAACAGTTCTATGATTTGGGATCCATTGATTCACACCTTCATGAGAAAAGCCTTGAACATGGCTGTGGTATGGAGAGTGGGAACAAAGGGCTGGAGTATCCTAAGGAATGGCCTTCTGGGTGAATGTAGTTATCCTCTCAAGCAGAGAGAGAAATTTTGAATTGAGTAATTTAATTGTTAAGATGCTCCAGTATCAGTGTTGTTCTGCTTGACAGTTCCTGTGTGTGGTTCAAGGAATTCTATGTGTCAGGGCCTTTTTTAGAAGAGAAAAGATTGCACAACATTTGTCTCAGTTAACTTCAAGTTATTCCTCCAAATATCTTAGCAAGATTTGTACCACCCACAGAACATGCAAAACATGTCCCCAGTTTCCAGGTTTCCAGTCCCTGAAGCTACAAGACTTTCTACCATTATTTCAGACTCTTTACAATATGTTTATTTTTATTTTTAAATCATGCAACAAATATTAATTGTCTATTGTAACAATGGGAATGTGATTTAAGGTCTACAGTGGACTGAATAATTATGGACAAAACTGACTCTTTCCCTTTTCTCATTTACCTAAAGATGGATTTTTTTTTTCTCTGACTTTTCATAAATAGTAGAGTCTTAGCTGGTTACTGGTACTATCACTACATTGTTTAAATTTAACTAATAACCTGCATTAAGGTCAGCAATTATAGTGTTTTAAATGTTTGACTGGGAAAGGTCATTGTGGAAAATTGCATTTTAAAGAGGTTTTCTGTGATGTGTAGAAGTCCATGCTGGAGCTGTTCTCTTAAAATTCTTAAAAAAATGTCTTGTCTATCCCAAATCTCCTCAGAGGGGTTTATAAACAACAAGTTGAACTCAGATATTCATTGTGTTGATAGAAACACCAAGGTCAAAACTCAGTGGAAAAACAAGCAAAAAAAAAAACAACCCAAAAAGGACCATTCAGTAAAATCTCTACTGCAGTTACCTCAATGTTGTTAGGATCAAGCATGACAGAGTAAATTGATTCCCTCAACCCCTGATATGGTGAAAAGCCAGCTTTATAAATAACAGTAGTGCGAAGGTCAACATTTATATCCAATGTTCATTCACATTTATGTCTAAGAAATAAAGAATTTATTGAAAGAGCAGTTGGATATAAATTCTTAATCTCTGACATATTGCTATTATTCCCTCTTCAAAAAAAAAAAAAAAAAAAGAAAAGAAAAGTATAAAACTTCATGACTCCTGCTCTTGGTAAAAGACAGCTGGAAAGCCAAAAGCCCAGAGCTAACGAAGAAACCACCTTTGCCATCATAATTGATTGAGGTGTTTTTTTTTTTTTTAATGTGACCACTTGCCAACTCCATCGCAGAAGTGCATCTGTCTAATAAACCTGGGTGTTATTAGACCAGGTTTTATTGGACCAAGTTTTATTGGAAAGAATTATTTTTTGTCTTTCCCAAGGTCCTTGAAAGCTTTACCATGTAGACCAGAAATGTGTCAAAATTACTTGTTTGTGGATGATAATTTTTAAATTTTATTCCTTCCTTCTCTTCTTCTGGTCACTCTCAATGCAAACTACTTTCAAAATCACTCTCAGTGCAAACTACACTACCAAAAAATAATATTAAATATTCTGGCATCTACAAAGCCACTTATTTCAGTTCACAAACTTTCATCAAAATACTCTATTCACTTCTAAATGTTGTCTCGAATTGAATGCCAAACATAGAAGATTTGCCAATGTCTTGAGTAAAAACAGAATGAGGGAAGGATGTCACAAGTTTCTCCCCCTTTTCCCCCATGGTAACTGAACGTTCTTCATAGTTTGGGAAGAAACAACAGTTTTAGTAGCTCAAATACCTTTTGCCAATTTACTCGCGATGTCATGTCAGGGGACTTCTGTCTCTCTCCTCTTCCACAGAAACTGCTAAAAAGCCACTATACACAGAATCCCTTTAGTTTCTCAATATCTTGAAAATAACAAGATTGGCAGACAATTGACCCCTCATAGATGAACCCAAATTTAAGGTTAAAAAGCAATTCCCTGTACTCTGAAAAATGTAGTTTATCAAATCTAAGACATACAACTGGCATTTTAGCTGCCAACCTGATAGCTCTTTTCAAGATGATCTTTGTGAAATATAATGGAAAAATCCTTTAGGATGGTGCAAGGTAGATCTACTATGGTTTACTCTCATTGCCTCAAACTAATTGACTTGGTACAGAAAATAAAATCCATTTTTCTGTCATTCTGTCTTGTATCTTGAAAAGCTAAATCAGAGCATGATAGATGGAGGCTCTTTGACATTCCTGACAGCACAGTTTGTATTCCTTTCAGTCTCTTAATAATGCCATCAAATAGGTCTAGGCCACCTAAGCTCTAGCCATAGGAGGGTCTAATAGATAATTTTTTCTTCAGCAGCTAAATCAACTTGGGACTTCACAGCCACAAGAACCACAGCCTTACAGCAGCTTATCATGCTGTGGGAGTCTGATCAAAGTTGCTGTAGCTTAAGTCCATTTTCTTGATCATAGCCTTCAAAGGAGCCCCTCCTGAGCAGCTGGATTATGAACACTCCTTTCACATGACAGCCTGAAAATCAAATGAAAGAGCAATGTCGGTTGAAAGAAGACATTCTAGTAGACTATGCCATTAAATCTGAAAGCATTTCTTTAAATAAGAGGCATTGGTGTATTAAAAGTCCCTGAGCAATTTCAGCTTTGCTTTTTCTATCAGTTTTATATAGTTTTTTCCAACTTGACAATTAGGCTCATTGTGAACAAGAATGACACAAAAACAAGTTATAAGGACATTTTGGTATAAATTGTCAATAGTTCTGCATTTTGAAGTCTAGTTTTTGGTGTTTTTTGTTTTTGTTGTTGTTTTTTTTTTTTTCCCAACAGATCTGTGAAGCCAACACATTAGAAAATATTAGAAATATAAGCAGAGATGTGAGACCATTAAGATATCGGGGTCAAACTCCTAAGATTACCTGAGCAGGCAGTTTTTAACTCTGCACATCATGGAGTAGAATCATGAAATGTATTTCCTACCCGCAGTTGTATACAAATATCCATATTCTTTATGTACTAAAAGAGTAATCAAGACCGCATATAATTCCTTTGTGCCACAACTGCACCTAAATCTTCAAAAGCCCTTTAAAGATTATTTTATTTAGCATTTATGCAAAAGAATTAATGTAAATGTACTGATGAAAAGCCTGGGTTTCTCTGCTCTTTGGTATGTCAGAAGAGTGGTCACTGCTCTGCAGCAATGTGCAGAGTCCAGAAAGGAGAACAAAGACAGTGGAGCCTCTTCAAGTTTTTCTAAAAAAGGTGATGTTGATCCAAATAAAATGCCAGCTGCAACACAGTTTGAAATGTATCTCTGCAAAGTCTGTTCATTCTGTGAGCTGTGCTGTTTTGCTGGTCTTTCCTGGACTGCAGAGCTCAAGCTTTTCCATCCTTTTAAAATTCACTAAATTTTTCAAGCTTGGAGAATGCCACTTTTATTGTCTGCATCCATCAAGTGTTTAGAAAAGGAAAGCTCCTCTTCTACGTGGCTGTGAAATGAAGAAATAATTTCCTGTGTTAATCTACCCTAATTATTTTGTGGTATGGATGGAAAATATTCCTCTAAAAAGGGCAGAGACACCTTCCTGAAAAGGGGGTGAGAACTATACATCTCTGGGACTACTTTTGGTTTGCCCTGGATCCAGCTGTAAACACTTTGCAGCAAAACCTTCCTCTCCTCATCATTTGAATGAGATGTGGGACTGGGAATAGGTCCTAGAGCCAGTGATGCACAACTTGGGGATGAAAGGTGGGAAGCTGAGTTCAGTCTTGTAGAAACGTCCTTAACCTCACTGAGATTACCTGACCAAACCTGCTGTGTGACCTTGGCTTCTGTGTGACCTTCAGGCCACAGACCCTGCACAATGAATAGATGTGCAAGAGCTTAGACTCAAACAAAAAAATAATACTACTATAGGGCCACTGTTGAGGAGCACGGGTAAAGTGAAGGAGAAGGACACCCACTGCAACCCTTTTCTGAGCAGACATACCTCTATGATAAAACTATTCTAAATTATTTTTTCTGATGAGCTGCAGCACAGTCCTGGGCTCTGATGTGTCAGGCTTGTGAAAGTCCCAGTATTACATGAGACTCTCAGGGTGCAGCCCACAGTATAACAAATTAGCATGGCTTCTACCAAAGTGTCAGTGACTGACAGGTGATGAGTTGGTGCTGACAGCACAGGGTAGCTGAAGCTGCTGCTCCACTGCCTTAACAGCTGAGCTCAGTTTTTCCCTACCTTAAAGAAAAGTGAATGCAGTCCACATTTCCCTTCTTGTTGGGTTATTGATCGTTCTCAGCACAGGGTGTGCCATGGAGGGATTCTCTCCATTTTAAGTGGAATATGGCTGGACTATTAAAACAAATGTGAGAACTTTGCTCTGGAAACATCAGAGTTTGGTTAGTGGACATTGAATGAACATGTGGCTCTAATTAAGAGTAGTAGAAACATGAGATCTCAGCAGGTTATGATGAGGGTGGGTAAGAAAAGGCTCTCTCAAGTCTGAGGCAGAAGAGCATCAGAGCAGCATCCCTACTGCTCTAGGGGATGGGGAGAGGAGAGGAGAAGAGAGGAGAAGAGAGGAGAGGAGAGAGGAGAGGAGAGGAGAGGAGAGGAGAGGAGAGGAGAGGAGAGGAGAGGAGAGGAGAGGAGAGGAGAGGAGAGGAGAGGAGAGGAGAGGAGAGGAGAGGAGAGGAGAGGAGAGGAGAGGAGAGGAGAGGAGAGGAGAGGAGAGGAGAGGAGAGGAGAGGAGAGGAGAGGAGAGGAGAGGAGAGGAGAGGAGAGGAGAGGAGAGGAGAGGAGAGGAGAGGAGAGGAGACTCTATATCTGTTTCAGGACCGGTGAAATAAACTAGTAAATAAAAAAGTTTACACTAAGAAAACACACAGCTGTGTCAAAAAATCAATTACTTTTATTTTATGTTTTCTACAATTGAGAACCAATGTGTTGGGCCCTCATACATGGCCCAACCAAATAGTGTGACCAATAATCAAAGGCTACTCCAGTGATCCCTACCATTGATCTGACCTGAACCGATTTTGTTATTGAAAGTTTGAGTGAAAACAATATCTACATCAACAAAAGTGACAACTGATAAAATGCTGTTTATTTGTTCAACTGTGGGACACGAGAGATGGAGGAACTCAAGGAAACATTTTATTATCTTCTCAGCCATGCTCTGAAATGCCATGTCACCCTACTTACACATTAAATCGCAGTAGTAAAAATAGTTGCCAAAAATCCTGGCAGCACACAATTGCACTTAAATGTTTTAGACAGATTAGAATTCTATACACTCATTACTCACCATTTCCTAATTTAAAAACCAAAAAAATCTGTTGTCTGTCCCATCTCAAGCACAAGGCTTTACAGCTGCATGCTCTTGTCACTTCCAGCTTTCCCATCTGTTGCTGCAGAGAAATGATAAATGAAATTTCAATGGGATCATAAAAGCAGGCTTATCATTTTGACACAAAACAAGACTTAGATAACAAAAAATAATTATAATGTGCTCTTGGTTTTAGAATGAAGAATTTTCATGACTTCAAAAGCATGAAAAAATTATGTCAAAATTTAGAAAAATAGCAATGAAAACTGAATTCCTTAGAACACATAAAGGAACAAATTTTTTGAAGGCAAAAAGCTTCTATAATTTCTTGGATACAAAACGTAGATTTGGGATTTTGTCATTTGACATTGAAATAGGATGTCAGGTACCATAATGCATCTCAAGTTTGCATTTCTCACTTGATATAACAGATTCCAGATTCATTCTGTTTGATAAATAAGCTGTGAATATGTAATAATAGCAACAAAACAATGCTTTTCATGATGGAGAGAATTGAGAGGATAATAAACATGTGAAATATCTTGAATGATACTCATTAACGGATGACATTTCTGCTCAATGCCATGTGACAGAGGAGTAACAAAAAGCTGGTCAGGAAACCCTACAATTTAATCCCAGACTTGACCAACTTGTCTAAGTTACTGCAATATCCTTCCAAAGATACCTACAGCTTTCACTATGTTCACTTCATATTTTGCACTGGTACTAAGGCATACAATTCGAAAAGATAAACAAAATCTGGTGTAAAATCTTCTTGTGATGGAAGTGTACCACATTAGCCAGCATATAGATGGCCTTTTTTTCTCTCGAGGGGAGGGGAAGATAAAGTTAAATGATAAGAAAATGGTCAGAAATTATAATTTTAACTGCTATGCAGACTCCATAGATGAAGTCAATTTATTTCTAACAGTAAGTTAAAGAGCTCCTGCTTCAGACTTAGATTTTTCAAAGCTATTTTTTAAATATAGATTTAATTGTTTTGAAAAAAATATATTTATTCAGTCTTTCAGTTTTTGTGGAGTGTCACCTTTCCTCCTTCTCAAGGCAGTTTATGCCAACGATTCATTACTTCTTTTTTGAAAGCATGATTTGTTTCTGGTCCCCATCCAGCCTCATCTGTTAGATCAGACAGTTCCACCAAGAGAAACATTCCTCTTCTGTGGACATCTGCAGAATATCATCAGATCTGTTCTTTTCACTTTCGCATTACTGAAACAGATTGCCTCTCTCCCTCCGTCAGGCTTCCCGGATTTAAGCACCTCGTCGTGCAGTCCATTCCAGGCATGAGTCATTTACAAAAGCAGAGATGTGCAGAAGCAATCCTCCTGGCCACGGCCAGTGGCTGTACCCGTGCAGCAGAACTGCATCTGTTCCGTCTCATTTCAGCCCACACAGGACTCGTAAAGTTTAGCAAGCATTTGTCCTTAGGATGTGAGCACAGAAATAGTGGGGCAAGCAGTGGGACAGGAGCTGTTTGAGCCAAGGGAGCTACAAGCCTGAGGACCACACGTGTTGGATCCTGGGTTTGGAGAACACTCATCCCTCATGATGAGAGGCTACAATGCTCAAATTGGCTTTGTGATATCGCAGGTGCTATTTTCAGTAAATGATGCTAAAAATTTTTTATTGTGCCAATTGAGAAGAAATCAGTTTTAAACAGAGATGTAGTCAAATAGAGGGGATAACTGGACTCAAGAAACCTGGTATTTTAGATTAATAAAAGAGACTATCACTTAAGTGTACTGCTTTTCATCTTCAAGAAATCACAATCATTTTGCAGGACCAATAAGCTGATATGAGCTGCAGACAAAATTTCATGCGCTACTAACATGCAGCAATCTCTGAATGACATCTGGCACATGACAAACTATAGCCAACAAATGCACAGAACAATAAACCAAAAGGTTAACAGACCTAACAAAATCTTTCCCAGGAATCTGCTCAGTGTTTTGAATGAATATGTGCATTATTCAACAGAGCTGGCAAACACCATCCAACAGGGAGCTGGATTTAAAGGCAGGAACTGTTCAATGATGCGTCCCAAAAAGTATTTCAATCTCTTATGTACATGTAGATGACCATCTCAATATTAAAAAAAAAAAATCCTGATTATATTTATTTTAACTACACTTTTTGGCTAAAACATGGATTGTATTCTTCTTCCTGCCCCCCACCATGTGCCCCATCTCATCCCACCCCTTTTAAGTTCTTTCTGAGATTTATTTTCTTTTCACAGAAAAAGAAAAACTCCTTAGTAGGAACAACTGAGCAGAAGGAATTTTATTCAAACTTCAGCTTTCTGCAGCTTTCTTCTTATGGTTTGTGCAGAGTTTCTACATGGTTGTGAAATATGTTTGTGCTCCAAATTTAAAACAGATTGATGTGCTAATCGTGATCTTAATTATCCAAGGTTATAATGCAAATTCTGGATATTACACCAAACTGTGCCAGAAATACTAAATTTCTTTTTCTGCATTACTAAATTAGGTAATCTAAATTGGTTAAAAAAAAAAAGGTGATAAAAATCAATTTATATATAATGGCACTTTCAAGCTGTGTTTTATCATTGAAAATAGCTGTATGATTCCAGTGTATTAAGCTAGAATGTACTGCCAAGATGTCTCTTGTCAATCATCTAATTCAGATATTCTTTTATCTTTAAAAGTAATGGCTTTTATACTTTCATCAGAAGTTTGGAGTTGATTCTATTGTTCATTCGTTGCACTGTTGTTGCCAGAAACAAATGGCTGTCACTTCCAATTTTGCTGGGTCCTATACAAATCCTGTAGCTATTGCCTAACTGAACTGAGAGGCTTCTGGTGGAATCTACAGGCTTATTTTCTTATATCATTAATGCTATTCAGTTGTGAAATCCAGCAAGGACTGGCTTCTTAAGCTCTGAGCAAACCAGTATTTATAATCAGTGGATTAATAAAAGTATGAACTCGAGAAGAATGATTTGAGGAAAAAACAAGTGTGGAGAACACTTGTCACTACTTTCCATTCCCAAGCAATATCTTTCATTTAACTTCTCTACTTGTTGTGTGTGTTTTTCTAAGTTATGGTATGTTTCAAGTTTCTTGCTTCCTTTGGCATCATCTGAGGGTCTTGGTGCCCTGCCACCTCCCCTCAGCCTCATCTCAGCTATTGGTGACACAACACTGCTGGAACTGTGGCTTACACCTTAGAGGACATTGCTAAAGAGTTCAAAGAGCCTTGAGGAACTTCACAGGCCAGAGCCTGCTAAAGGAGAATACTGTGAGACAGAGAAAACTGGCACCTAAGGGATTTAAGGTTTAAAAATCACACCAAGAGAAAGCATTAAATAAAAATAGAAAAAAAAATTAAAAATTAAAAAATACAGAGAGTTGCTATGGGAATAAATCACATGGACTCCATTTTCTTCATGGTGGAAAAAGCTTCCTCTTTATTCACGTAACTCATTTTTTATGCAGTTTTACAGACCTCACGTGTCTCCAATTGGTCAGTAGCTTTCTTGCCAATTGCTTTATTGGTCAGGAACAAATTGTTATTCTGTATTTATTGGTCATTCAAATTCTTGATGTCTACATGCAGGGAAAGTTGTTTGTGAGAAATAGTTTTCATTTTTATATCTAATGGTGTAAAAACAATTTATACAGGTGTTAGTTGTTTTTACCCAGGAATAGATGGTTAAGTTAACAAACTGCTCACACCAGGATTGCTTTCACAGGGAAATTGCAAAGGGCTAGCCTGACAAAGCCAGCCACTGATTTTAGGAGCAGGTCTGACTTTAGAGGCTTTTCTTATAATTTTTCTACCTTACTGCAGCAAGTTGCAACATGGCAACTACGCACTGGCAGGATGTGCAGGATGTGACCAGAGAGTGGCGTAGCTCAGATATCCCTTCTGCATTCTCTACATTTCTCATGAGTTACAACTCAGAGATGATCAGCTGAACAAGAGGTGATAGCATTTTATTTCTGCTTTCACTTTTTGAACATTTGAAATTCAGCAGGTCATGGGTTTGTCTCCAAGGTTCAGGAGAAATTAATGGGATTGTCTGCAGCTGCAAAATAGAAATAATAATTTGTTAATGATTCTGTAATAGAACAACTTACAGCTTGTCAGAAT